>NC_139323.1:32700000-33307500 GCF_056507025.1 Lutjanus erythropterus
GGTCACCAGACATGAATATTAGGATCCCTCTGTCCATCATCCAGAACTGCTTATCCTAATGGGTTGCAGGGAGGCTTTTTTTTTTTTTTTTTTTTTCTAATCTTAACCACATCTTCACCATAGAAGTGATGGTTCACAAAATGCTTGTATGGATGGGTCATTCTGAAGTAAACGAGAAAGACCCCGTTGGGTTGTTTGACAAGGAATGTTTATAAAGGATTAATGAGAACAGTTGCCAATAAGCCGTATACCAGAGTGTTCAGTGGACAGTCCCTTCCAACACACTAATCTTTTTCAGTTACTCACTGTTTATCAGGACGTTTGTCCTGTATCTAGACATTTTATGCCCCGAGCCAATTCTCCAATGGCTCTCCAATTTTGGCAGCTGACAAGACTGCTAAGAGATTTGTCACTCAAATGCAAAGCCTGCATATATCCTGCTGCAAAGACATGACACAGTTTGTAAGTTGGACATCTGTCACCATCTCTGTCTCGCTCTCTTCCTCTGTCTCCATCGCTCTCCCCATCACTTTTCCTCTCTGTAAATACAACTGAATAAATGTACCTGTGTGTGTTTGTGTCTTTCTATTGCTCTCTCTATATATATCTATATCTATACACACACACACGCACACACATATATATTTCAAGCTGCCCTTGAGCTGGATTCCTGCAGCAGAATATTCTCTCTTTACAGCTATAGGATAGAGCCAAGTCAAATGTGTGATACATTATTTATCCCAGATTAACCACAAAGGTTCACCGGTGCTTTCACTGTCCTCTTGGAAGCCTTGGCACAAGCAAAGATGAAAAACAAAAGGGAATAAAATGCAATCTAGGAAAAAGCAGAGTACACAATGAGAGGATGGCAGGGGAGTAACCACCAATTAAAGCCTTTTTTATGTCTCTCTCCTCTGTTGATGAGTCCATTCATTCTCTCCTCTCTTCTGTTTACATATTAACCACATCTCTCCACTTTTGGTGTACACAGTGCTTTTGTAGTGCAGAAAAGAAGAGTTTTATTTAGAGAGTTGCATCAGCAGACTCCCTGACAATCAGCTAACTACTCTAATCATTAGGGCGCCGTCTGGCCTGATGTTCATCAAACATTTCAACTGCCTCAAGGAAATTAGTGGGACAGCCGGGATGAATAACACTGAGCAGAGACGAAGTGTGTAAGCTCACTGCAACATAATCGGACCAAAATAAGTACTTATCAGTGAACAGGTTTGTGTGTGAGCATGAGTGTGTGTGAGTGTGAGAATATGGTGGAAGTGGAGTGTGATGAAATGAAGTCATGATGCCTCGCTGACTCTTCTGAACCATTAGCTCAATATCCATGCGGTGCAAAAAGCAAGGGCACATCACACTCACACTCAAAACACACACACACACACACACACACACACACACACACACACACAGTCAAACACTACAACAAGATAGCAAGGCTCGAAAGTAAATTTTTTCCTCAGTGCCCCACAGCTGCCCCACATTCTACGTTCAAATGCCCCAGACTTTACAAACAGTCCAAGACTGAAGTTCTTTTTTTTTCCATTCAAGACAAGTACAATAAGTTTTTTCATTTTTACATACATTTTAGCACTGCCATTTTTAATTAGACACTTTCATATACTGCATAAGATGACATGTAAGAGAGCACAAGCATTAACACTTATCAGGATGGTGAGACTCAATTAGCATGTGCAAATTTTCTGGCACAGATATTGTGACAAAGCAAGCTTGAATAATGCTGAATATTAACATTTTCCCAGTGTTGAATTTTCATGACCACGTATACACAGAGCCAGATGTTAAACACCTTGCTCCGCTTACCAAGGATGCAAAATTTGGGGGAAATACTAATCATCATAAACAGATATCCACACATGAATGCTAAAGTCACCAGACGATGGGTTCCAACACTGATGCAACGAAACGTAACATGGCATGTTTTCAAAAAGTTACTCTGAATCTGAACATGTAAGCATCCAGCATAAATGAGAATCCTGAGTTACAATTCAGGGTTGAGCCATTTATACATTTATTTATACAGGTTCCTGGGTGCACACCAAAACAATACACCTACATGAGCTGTAGGACTATTAATATATCACTTAATTTAGTTTCAATATTTTTTGAGAAAGTTACTATTGAGATCCCCAATATGTGGTCAGGTTATGCAAATAACGCCTACTTGGAAATTTGCACAAACATTTTTGTAATGCTAAGTTTCTCTGCTGCTGTATTTTGTGCCCCAGGTGGCATTTTTATTATACCCTGGACAGCAGGGTATCCTTGATTTCAAGAACTGCACCATGGCAGAGCTGGATATCAAACCTTAACATCTTTTAATGCAGACAGAAATGCGTCTGTAGCATATAATATCAAAAACCATCAACTATCAAATGCTGGCATTAAACAGTTGCTCAGATTCTTTGTTTTGTTTCTCGTTTTATTTTATTTGATTACATAGTTCCACATTTAAACTTGCCAAACTTTGGACTTGTTTATGCTCCTGTATCACTGCTTTAAGCACAGATGGACTGAGAAGTTTGGCATATGTTGTTAAAATATGGTTTCATAGAAAACAAATGCACCATTCATACAGCAGACCAACAAATGATGCGAGTCTATGGAACAAATGCTGAGCCCATATTCATATATGACAGCTGTCACAGGTTAAAATCTGGTACTCCCATCTGTAGCTTAGTCCTATGTACTTTAATGCTAAATAAAACGTTTCTATTTCTCTCTCTCATTTTCTTTTTTTTTTTTAATTTCTCCTTTCCTGGATTAGTTGAAAATTACATTTCAATTTCAACATCATTTAATGAATTTCCTTCTCTAACAGCCGGACAGCATCTGATGCTCATCCAACCCTGGCTGGAAGGAGGGTAATGACTGAGTTACATCGACCCAATCAGTTAAACTAGGGGTGTTTTCACCCTTTTTCCCTCTCAGCACACCAAACAAACTCAGAGCAATCAGTCAGCATTTTTTGTGCATATGTGAACACAAAAAAAACTCTTAAATGAACGGTATGGTTTGCTTCAGGATCCTCACAGCAGTTCATTTAACCTGTGCATTGTGAACCGAAAGCAGTCCAAGTTTGCTTCTCCCTCTGTCATTGTATTTGAACTCTCTAAGCTTGTCGCAGACGGATCACAAGCTATGGCACTGGGACGCTTGGAAAAAAAAAACAAATAGACGGAACCATGGCTACAGGCAACGCTGATAAGACTAATGGAGGAATGAGGAGTAGTTTGATCCAAGGAAGGAAATACTGCACTTTTACAGATATGAAATGCATCAAACAGCTCCTGTACACAATGCACAGAAACACTTCATCAGAAATACACTGCTGAGCCACGTCAAAGTGAGAAAATCTGTGTCAAAATGTGATAAAATGAGAAAAAGACATAAAAGACACAAATGCGCCTTTTATGACCAACTGGACAGTACTGTGTGGAAGTGCCTGTTCTCTTTCAAACAAACTAACAACGTTAACTCAAAAAGAGTCTTCAGTTTTCAGTTTGCCCACTTTAAGCCAATTGAGTTTGCTTTGTTTAAAAAAAGGGTTAATGTGAAAACACCCTGAATGGCATTGTCTAGGTGGTGGTATAAGAAGTCGACGTGAAAGAATTTAAAGTGGTGCCTTCAGAAAACTTTCAAATTTGAGACAGTAATTGCGAGGACAAAATGAGTGGCTTAGGTGATGCAACTGCCATTCCTTTTGTTCTGTTGACAGTTATATCGTTTCCCAGATATAGCTGTACGGTTGCTCAGTTGTTAGCACTGTCAGCTCAATGCACGAAGACCTTGGTGACAGGCTGATCTAACAGTTAGCTGAGCCTTTCTTGTGTGGAGTTTGGATGTTCCTCCCATGGTGGAATGGGTTTCCTCTGGATGCTTCTTTTTCTGACCCCAGTCACAAGACATGCTATTATGCAAAAGTGTAATGTGATACTGTATGTCTGTTATCCCTGTCACAGACCGGTGACCTGTCCAAACTGTACCCTGCCCAGGAAAAAACAAGTGTAAAAAATTATGTTTATCATCCATTGTTATCATAGACAGGGTTCAGGTGCAGCTTCACAGAAGACTGAGCAGACAGCAGGTTAAGTCCTGGTTTAGAGGCTGAATGAGGACGCAGCCTACAAAGGTTTGTTCTGATGTGTCCCTAAATGCCAGACCAAACCTGCCCCTCCTCCTCTTTCACGCATTTCAAAGAATCTAGCAGCAAATGAGCAGTTTTCCTTTGACATGTGTGACTGCATAAGCAGACAGTGTGTGTGTGTGTGTGTGTGTGTGTCTGTGTGTGTGTGTGTGTGTGTGTGTGTGTGTGTGTGTGTGTGTGTGTGCGCATTGGGTGTGGATGAACAAATAAGAGAAAGAGTGTGCACGTGAGATTAAGGTTTAGCAGTTATGATGTCTAGTGATAGTAAATGTACAGTTTGCCCACAAGTTAACACTCGCTTACAGTCAAGAGGAGGGTAACGGTGAATCAGGTGCTTCTTGTAAACCAGTCATAAGGCTTTAAACAACCATCTAAGCAAGAGACAAAACAGCGGAGATTAAGACAGATAGTGAATAAGTTGGGCAGAGCTGGTTGTGTGTACAGGAACTAACCTTTATCTTGTTTCACAAAAAGTACATGTTGACCTATAAAACAAGGCAGCATCATTGATTCTGCCTGCGCAGACATCTCATGATCAATATATCACACTACTGATATGTAGTATCTGGAAAGAAGCAATCAGAAGCACACACATACACTACAGTAGGTATGCAATGACTTACTCAACTGTGGTTTATTTCTGTCTCTGCTGTAAAAGCCCTGCGGCCTTGATGGAGAGGTGAAGAATAAATTAGATTGAGAGAGTTAGAAAGGGAGTGGAGAGACAAAAAGCTTGAGACAGAAGGATCGTTTCACTGAGATATGGATATTCAATAAAAAGTGCTGAAAGGCTATTAAATCCAATTATCTTAACCAAGCTGTGTCGAGAATGATGCGAGTCCTTATCATTGATATGTCTGGGAATGGCCATACATCACTTTATATTTGCAGTCCTCAATGTCAATGAGGAAACCATTGATCCTCTGTCATATTCTGAAGTTTTATTCGGGCCAACTATATTAACACTGACCATGTTCAAGTCTGTGTACAGCAAACTCAGATATTCTCCGAAACACATTATACATGCTAGAAAACAATAGCTGAAATACAATATACAATATAACACATGATGAAAGACTGAAAAGACTATGAGTTCTGAAATGTGGAATTAAACTGTGTCTGCACTGGTGGACTGGTGGAGGGGGGGCAGAGGGGTGATTGCCCCCCTGGTGGCCCCATGCTTGAAAAAGATCTGCAAAAGCACTCTAGGATGCTTCAAAGGTAGATAAACCATGATTAAGTGTCCTCTAGGGTGACTTCCAGGGGTTGAAATGTTATAAAATAGCCTCTAGAGTGCCCTTCAGTGGACAAAATGTTGTCAAGTGCCTTATTAGGTGCATTTCCATTGGACAAAATATGGTAAAGGATCTTCCATGGTGCCCTTCCAGTGGATACAATATGATAAAGTGCCCTCTTTAGTGCTCTTTCAGTGGATAAAAATGTGGTAAAGTGCCCTCTAGAGTGCCCATCTAATGGACAAAATCCAGTGGACAAAATGTGGTAAAGTGCCCTGTAGAGTTCCCTTCCACTTGACAAAACTATGGTTAAGTGCCCCCTAGAGTGTCTTTTCAGTGACAAGTACATCACAACTTAAGGCCCACTGGTGCCTCACCGCATACTGCTGGTGCCCTTATTTTTTTCACCCCTGCCCCTCAGACAGCCTGAGTCTGCCACTGTGTTCCTGCATTCTGAATTTTTTTTTTGGGCGGACCTGAAATCATGGCTTGATGCCGCAAAAACATACCTTTAGCAACTCTTTCAGTCCAAATCAGCCCAGCAGTTACTGCTCACTTCAGCTCCAGCAATCAGAAGAAAAAATAGGAATGAGGTTGGTTCTCAGGTAGGTCACTGTCCTCCTGCACTGAAATGGATTTATGTGAAACATGCACGTCTGTAGTCCAATAAATCTGCTAAATGGAGCGTTAACAGCACATTTTTCTGAGGAATGAAAAACTCTATATTTATAATTTCTTTACACTGAGTTTAAGATATAAACCCACATATTTGAATCATTTTTGCTAACAATATATTACTTCAGCTGGCTTTATTTATGCTGTAGCTCACTCAGTACTTCCAATGAGCTAAGTAGGATTTTTCAAACTATGATACATTTTTTCATTTCATTATTATTTGGGCTTTTCAATAAACCTCAAAGGCAGAAGATACATCTTGTTCTCATCCAAGGCTGAACAAGTTGAAGCTATTAGCCGACACTCAATGACAGCATATGGTTGGAGGGCGTCTATCCACAGAGAGAGAACTCAATTAACATTTGACACAATAACCACAACTCACTCTCTCTCTCCATCTCATCAACCAGCTGTAAACAACAGATGAGTCTTTATCCATTATAAACATTAGATAAATTAATAAATACATAAGGACCAAAACCTTTTTTTATTCCACTGAGGTGATTATTTTTTGTTTTTTATGCTTTTAATCCAGTGGGCGTCAAGTGCATTTGCATAACTTCCCTTACTTAAAAAAAGAATCATGTGGCCTATCAGTACAATTATAACAAAAACTACACAAAAGAGAACAGCTGTCAGCTGCAAGGTTTCCATTTACCGTCACTGATGGGATATGTCGTGTTGTCGTCCATTATCAGGTTTAAGAGACCGTAACCAGGTTTTATGCATCGTCTTTATTATCTTCATGTGTCTACCTTCACGCTTGGCTTGTTAATGTCTTACTGCCTCATTGGTGAAGACATGGGATAAAGACAGGACACAGGCTGTAATGATACTAACACATGATATGGTCAAGAGCCGTGGAGTTAGAACCTACGGGTGGATAACTCCACCCACAGAAAGGCTTCGGGTTTTGTGGAGCATGGATTTATTCAATAAGGTTTGTGGCAATCTGCCCACTGGATTCTAAAATTTCTTGTGTAAAAATGGAAACTCTGGTTGGGGTCCATGACTGGCTGGTAACAAACCAGGTCAGTGGTTTTCAAGATAAACAAGACTGAAACCTGCTTGAAAACCCTCTGTTCAGAAACACTGCATAATATAAGGGATGCACAGATGCCACTTTTTTGGGGGGAGTTTTATGAGTACGTGAAGACGGTATCAGTGCATCCCTGTATAATATGACCAAAAGTTTCAGAACAGGCTCTAAACTCGTGGTGATATGGTTCTGTCTGCAGCTTTCACGATAGTTTACTATGAATCCAAGTGTATCATTTATTAACTGACTGGCTTAAACACACACATCCAATCAGGGTTTTTGCATCTGTTTCTGGCTGGTAACCTTATCTTGAGCACCATTCTTTTTATCAGTGTAGTATCTTGCTGAAATGGGCTGACAAACATAAAAAAAACTTGTCTCATATTGTATGTGTGTATTATTACATCTATTTTACAATTTAATAAAGTCCTGAGTAGTTCAAGTTTGCTAATTTATGTTACTTTTTCTTTTGCTGTTTGTTCAGAACATGGTGGTTTATGTTGGTAACTGTCATTTTTGTGTTGACATTTCTTGTTGTGTCTTCAGCTGTTCTATACTATTTGAGTGATTCCCCCTTATGTTAAATGTCTTCAAAGGGGCTGACAGCTGTTTGCAACAGTATGCTGTTTTATTTTATGCTACAAAACCATATGGCGATCCTTTTGAAATTATCTTGTGACCTCCTAACGGGTCCCAACCCTTGTGTTAAGAACCACTGTACTAGACGAGAAGTCAGGCAATCACCAAAGTTGAGAAGTTTTACTAAAACTCATGGTGGAGGAAAAGTCAAGATGTGAGGTCCTGATACATGCACCCTGCTGGATGTTGCAAGGTTTTTGGGATTGTTGAGGCCTAAAATGTCTTGATTTCACGCCGACTTTTCTAAAGCATTGTGATGCATGATGCAATATTTTTAGCAATTTTTTTGCAATGAAATTGTTGTGAAAAGTTGTGATTTTTTTCTTTATTTAAAAAATCACTGGCAACTTGTTCAAAGGAGAATAAAACCACATTCTATTCTGAATGTTCTAAGTAACCTGACCAAAAAGGGTCAGGATTACAAAAATTCTAACAAAATATGCTATATTTATAAATGAAGAAATGCACTTTGGGGTTATTCCACAAAGAAAATCAATCTTTTTGGAGCTCAAGCTCAGTCAAAACAGCAAGCACAAAGTGGAAAATTTGGGCAAAGCACTGATAAATGCCAATAACAATGACAAACCATGTGCATTTTTCAGAACCCGTGGAAGGACGCTTACACAGGGGACTGCTATGATTGGTGGAACTCAAATTTGCAGAAAAGTTGTGGTGCTTGAACAAAAGAGATTGGATGGATATACGTTAATTGATGTGATTGCAATATCGCAACTTCCTGGAGGGACTAATACAACATACTAAAATACAACTATCTTAGAGGCCTATATGCAAACACAATCAGACACACACTCACACACTGACCTCTCAGCTGAAGCATCATTCAGTATTCTGATGAACACTCACTAGTCTCTGCTCTATCACTCTTACTTCACTTCTACATAATAGAGGCCAGGGCATTCATTAGCCTCCTTTAAACTGCCGATCAGAGGGAGAAGGGGAAGAGTGAGCGACTATCAGTCTGAAAGGGTGAGAGAGACACCCAGCCTGTCCAAGAGTTAGAACTGATAGGCCACTAAAGTCTTTTTATGCCACCATGATTTAAAGGCGAGCCATTCTTTCACTGCTGGTAGTTAAGAGGGAAATAAAGTCTGCTTAATCTTCTCCTTAATCTTACACTCACAACCTTCCACACGTCAAAACACACTCACACAAAGCCATACACTGCTGGGTGACATTTTTATTGCATGTTTGACATGTATACGCCCATTTCTTTTTCATTATGCCAAGGGTGTTTCATTCGTTTTTTTTGTCTTTTTTAATCTTCTACATCTTTCCACACTTTCTTTGTGTAACCCCATATATATCTTTTCTTTTTCTGCATCTGTCTTCCTCCTCTGTGGTTTGAGGAATGTCGTTTTGAACTGTTTAAAGGATAATACAGTATTGTCTCCACCTCTTTCTGTTAGTGTAAGCACAACTGATGGTCAACTAAACCATGAAATTGCTGTAAATAAACAGTAGACCACACTTTGTAATTCTGTCGGACTAACAATAATCAGTTCATTACTTACAGGCACAAACAACTGAGAGTTTTTTGTATACTTGCCTGAAAATATTGTAGCATGACCATTTGGTTTAAAAAGTATTTTATATGGAAATTTAGTTTACACCTAATGTTTTTATTTGATCATGTGGTTTTTAGATGTTTGTATTGTTTTATTTCAAGCTGCATTAATCAATGCGAACAACTGGCCAACACTCGGCCTCCACTTTGTCTTTTAACCTCATCTTTAAGCATCTTTTTTGTTTTTGTTTTGAATGAAAATGAGAATGACATAAAACTTATAATTCCCTCTATCATATCACAAATACAATATCAGTCAAAGCAATTGCAATTAGATAGTTTTGCGAAATTGTTCGGCCCTAATTTACAGCTTGTTGTGACGCCCTCATGTGTCCAAAATGATCCATCACAGTTAAGACATATAAACTTTTGTTTACTTTGTTTAATTTTAATTAAGTGTATTAACTTTGTTTTAATTGTACTCACAACATCATGGCCCTCAATGATTCCTCAAGATTTAAATAAAGGTTAAAATAAATAACTGAATAGTGCAGGGAGCTCTGCCTTCTGTCAGACCCCTCATCCACACAGAAAAAATGTCTCCACCAAGAAATAATCAAACTGTCTAATAAACTTTCTATTATTGCTGTTGATAACCATAGCCGGTGCTTTCGAGCTGGGTGTGCCACCATCAACAATATTTTTAACAATTATGACAAACTTGTAAATGTTCAAACGTAGACAGTAATATATGAGTGTAACTGTAAAACATGATGGAGTTGTCCATAAAAAAAACAATCTTGCCCATAGTCTCTCTATCATTACTCTGCTGCAAAAAAACACTACATACACACGCGCACACACACACACATGCACGCACACGCACACGCACACACACACACACACACACACACACACACACACACTTGTTTCCAGCTTAATGACCTCAGGGCCATAGTAGCCCCAGAGAATTTTGGTATGCACAGCTTTCCATTTTGTCTTCCCAATAGAGTGTGTGTGTCACTCTGTGTGTGTGTGTGTGTGTGTGTGTGTGTTCATGTGTCAATGTCGGTCTGTCTGTAAAAGATAATGAGGCAGTCTGTGCTTCTCCCAGCTAACCTCTGGACTTCAACCATCAAGTCCTGCGAACTGGCAGCTAAAGTGGAAAACTGGGAGCACTTCTTCTAACTGTGTTACATCGCTGGACTGTGTTTTGACTTTCTCCTCTCAGCTCAGGCTCTGCAGCAACGCATCCACCCCGAACGCGTTTCCAACTTGTTTCTGAAACCTCAACAATGACGAGCCTGTAGTGCCAGGAGGAATTATTGCTGCCCGACAGCCGTGTGTCTCTTTATTGGAGGTTGTCAGGATGTGGCTCAGACAGTGACATGATTTAAGAGAGGAGGAGGAATTGCTTTAAACAATACACAGCTAACAGACTGTGAAGAGATTGGAAATGAAACACTTAGTGCCTGCCTCGTTCCATCTCGCCATTATAAAGAAACAAAGTTTGATGAGTTGCTTATTGCAATTCATGCAAAAACACAAATTCATTCACTTAAAGAATATGAAATCAAAACAAACACCGAAGTCAAGTGTTTTTCTGCGAACACCTCCAGCACTTTGTTTCTTTATCTTCTGCACAACTAAATCACATTTAGTTTACCCGTTTATGGTTCAGGCAGTCATGATGTTTTCTTTTTATTTTCTAAAATTATGAGTTGTAACCTAACACAAGAACAGTGTTTCTCCTGTCCGATGCACTCGGATGAGAAAAACTGGAGAGGCAGTTGTCTTCGTAATATTTTGAAGTTTGTAATTACAGTGGAAACCTCTTTGTTTCTCATGCAAAGCACAGTCTAATTAACTGTATATTTATTACAGGAATATAAAGTTATAAAGTGGACAGCTTCTCCGTTTCCTGAATATTACTGACTGCTTCAAAATAGAGTGCAGCTGTTTTAAATGCTTTTCAAATTGCTCTGCTTCTGAAGAGTGGCACGCTGGAAAAAGATCCACTGAGCTACAGTGTCATACGAGTAAAGTAGATAGATTTGTATGTATGAAAATACCCAAAATGAACACTGTTAGCAGGCCACTTGATTACTATAAGCTAATTATGTAAACAGCATTTGTGCAGGCTTTTTTGAGTAGAGCTGCATGATCTGGTAAAAAAAAGTCATATTTCAGTTATTTTGACTGAAATTGCAATAAGCAATACAATCAGTGGGAACGATCCTTTTGTATTACAATGTTCATTTTTACTGGAAAAATAAAATATTAAAATTGAGGTTAAGGGACATTTGTTGGGGTCCGTACCAGACAAACTTGTTTTCTTACATCTGGAGAACGAGATTGTTAGGTCAGGGCATTTTTGTAGCGGTACAATACTTCATTATAATGCTGTTCTCTCACATTTAAATTTTTCAACAAATTGCAATTGTGGTTCTATAATTAAGATATTGCACTTGGCCATTTTGTGATTTCGATAATATGGCAATTACTTGTGCAGCCCTATTTTTGATCCATATGAACAGTTGCTATCACTAACTGTGAAACCTTTAAGAGTACTTAAAAAGTAAGAAAGTTTGTGCTTGAATATCATAAAACACAAACAGTGAGAATTGAGCGTTGAGCAGTTGTGAGTGCATATTAAAGCCCGATCAGTTGGTCGTCACGGCCTCTTTCTCGCAGGACCACACTTGTACATGTGCAGCAGAAGAGCTCCCTAGTGAGGATACTCTTCCACTCACTGATATCGTTCTGTGCGCTCATATCATGCACGCCCGTCTGTGCAGGTTTCAAGACTAATTAAACACCATAAAGGAGCTCCATTTTCGCTCTTTAGCTGTCTTTTGCCTCTTTTCCAGTGCAGCTGAGACAAACTATCTTCCTTTCTCTCCTCAAAACAAACGAACAAACCCCTGCTGCATTCAAATAGTTATTTGGCATTGATTACCATGGCTCTTTTTTCATACACCGAGGCTACGCAGTATAATCACAGTCTGATCTGTTGGTGAATTGAGCAACTGAACTCGGGCAGGTTGCCTCACTACTGTTAACCAGAAAAGAATAATGCTCTATTTCATTTAACCTATTCAGAAGGACAGTGTCTCCAGACATATTTAATGTGAAGAGAAAATACTCTCCATAAATTTAGCATTTAAAAAAATGACCTGATATGCACCTGTCTTGTTTGACACTACCAATAGTGTTTAAAAACAGAGCGATGGCAAGAAACACACAGAAAAAAATCTTAAAAAGTGACTTTCATTGGCATGACTGTCCTGAGTGTTAAATCAGTCTGAACTTCTGTCATGATAATATTGATCTAGTGTGTTCATAGCCAGTGTTGAGCAAGTTAGTGAAATTTAGTAATTAGTCACAGTTATGAGTTACTTCTCTCAAAAAGAATTGAATTAATCTACCAATTACTGCATTATAAAAGTAAATTTAGTTACAAGGGAAAGTAATCTTTGCACTACTATTACATTTCTGTTTTCTTATTAATGCAGACATAGCTATTCATTTAGTGTAGCAGTATTAGTTTAGTGACAACTGTCAAATTTTTACTTATTATTGTACCCATTATCACTAATATGCGTTAATAATCCTCCCAACCACCAGAGGGTAGTAATCACTAATGTCTACCTGTAAACTACACCTTTTTTTATCAATGGTTTAGACAATAGAATTCAGTAGAAGACGACCCAAAAGTAGCTGGATATGTTTACCAACTGTTGCTAAAGAAGTTAATCAGTAATTATATGATGAACAGTTTATATTAAACTATGATGAAAAGGGCGCTCACATCACCTCAAATGTCTCACGCCACCATCATGGCATTAGATCACAGATCAGAGAATAGGCTGCATTTGTCTGGTACAGTTAACCACTGTTTTCCAGTATGACAAAGGTTATGGGCCCATTTAAATTTAAGCACCTGTAACTGCATTATTAATTTGAGAAAACAAATTAGTTATATGTCTAGTTACTGCCAGTGCAATTACAGTAACACGTGGCTGCTAGCACTGTTCATAGCACTGATCTAAGAATAAAATGCCATAACGCTTCATGGGAAATTAATTAGGAGTTTCCGGGTTCAGACAGACAGTGTGAGAATTTCCAGACTTTGGCACAGGACCCCAATAACCACAGGGTCAGACCAGCTTGCCAACTTGATAAGTTGGGGTGAAATCAGGTGAAAGCTTTAAAACTGTCTGTCTTACCTTCTTCTTGGACTTGAAGACGTTGCATCTGAAGACATTGCTCTGTCCATCTCTGGCGATGTAGCTGAAAATCTTCAGATCCTGGGAGTCATGAGACACATAGAATATCCTGGAAGATAGAATAAAATAGGTCAGAAATAAAAAGAAAAAATAAAATAAATAAATAAAAATCTGAATATCATGCAAAACAGAATCAGAGCCTGGCAGCATTTCTAAATGTATCTTAAGATGCAAAATAGGCACTCAGCCCGTTTCTCTGGGGTTTCAATGTGACAAAAATAAACACTACTTTAAGCTGGTTTTAATCCAAAAGTGAGAGACCAAATTTTAGCTCTGAGGCTAAAAAGGGGTGAAAGAAAGTTGTGATTAGATTGGGGGGGTACTACTGCCGAGTACAGACTTCCTCATAGATTTCTCTGGGATGTCAGGAGGTTCTGCAACACATATTAATGTAAACTTTCCTTCAAAGTAAAAAAAACAAACAAACAAAAAAACACCAGTGATACATTCCAGTGTGAAGCGGCGACATCGAGGAGGCAATACTATTACAACTAAAAATATCCTGTGTGAAAGAGGATGCAGGGGGAACTAAGTCTGAGACAATAATAGAGTTCTCCTGGTAGGGAGAGACTGTGTGCAACCAACGGTGAAGAGATATACAATATCCTGCAGAGCAGGTAAATAGGAAGTTTGGGAGCAAAAAAAGAGAGCAAAAAGAGATAGCACACAATAACCTGCAGGAGAGAGAACACTGTATGAGTTAAGTTCTACCCTGAATCTAATTTATGATGACAATAGAACAGTGTTTGGGAGATAAAGCACTGCAGATGACAACATGGTGACAAGACTAGAACAAAGAAGCTGGAAACTGTCGTGTTCAGAGTCTAGGATGTTTAAGCAAGACAGGATGGCATGTATCTGGAAAATCAAAACTTTCTTTAATAATCTACAGTGTAGAAGACAGGATTTCTTCAGTGTACGGAGGCCTGGGGGGCATCAAAGCTCTTTGATTTTGCCTTGTAATTCATGAAGTCAGCGGTGTGTATGTGGACTTTTTCCAGCCTGTAACAATCACCTCCATATGCAAGAAATCTGTTCACACATTTCGTCAGAAACATCCTTCTTGCCCGGGACATGTTCACTGGTTTTTTTTTTTCCATAACAGGAGGAAGTGAACTTTAGATTTTCGCAAGCATATTGCTTCCACATCAGAGCCCAGGGGGTTCGAGCCCGGTCTTGTGCTTCAAGTCACAGTTCACTTAAGGCGACAGAAGCTCAGTCTGTAAGGACTTTGCCTGGAGTCCAGAGGGTGGCTGTCTAACATGGACCACAATACAGAGTGTGGACTGGTAGTATGGAGATGCCAGCTTGGGCTGGACAATATATCAATATTATATCGAAATTGTTGATATTGTGATATAGTTATATGATGTAAATGTTGTCTTTTCCTGATTTTAAAGGCTGCATTACAGTAAAGTGATATCATATTCTGATCTTACCAGACTAATCTAACTGTTCTATTATTTGCCTTTACACATTTACTCATCTACTAATGACTATTTATTAAAAAACTCTATTAATATTCTGTGAAAGCACCATGTCTGTATCGTCCAGCCTTTACTACTTTACAACACCAGGCAAAAGTTTGGAACCATCTTCTCATTCAATGTTTAGTTTTTTAATTTTGTAATAGTTTTCTACATTATAGTTTAATACCAGACAAAATAAACAATAAAATATGGAGTTATATGGAATTAAGTAGTAAGCAAAATGTGAAAACAAGGAGAAATATTTGCTTTTTGAGAATCTAAAATATAAAAGACTTGCACAGGCTTTTCTGTGTTGTCATTAAATCTTTGATTGCAAGTGAAGAAGAAGACAGCGTACAAGAGCCGTTTTGTTTTGTTTTTTTTTTATTGTCAAGCCATGCTCTACTCCTACGCTGCTGTTGATCTACAAGTGTACAAATGTTTTTTGCTCTTTGATATTGTAGATTCTTCAAAGTAGCCACTGTTTCCTTTGATGGCAGCTTTGCACAGTGCTGGAGCAATCTGACCCATTTCTCATAAAGATAAAGAAAAAAAGAAAACACTGAATAAGAATTGCGTCCAAACATTTGACTGCTGGGTAATTTAATCTGAAGCTATGCATCAGATTCTATAAGATCATCATATCTTTGCATTATTTGAGATTTTATGTCACGTCATTTTAGAGGAAATGTGTATAATGAGATATATTTTGTGTATTGTAGAATATAAATATTGAGATATTATTTTTAAGTCATATTGCCCAGGCCTGGTGCTAGTTCACCTGCAATGCACGGTCAACGTGCCCTTGACACTGAACCCAAGCCTACACTTCTTCGTCTTCTTCAAAAAGACCAGTGTGTAGGATTTGGTGGCATCTAGTGATGACATTTCATGTCTATCCACTAATCCAACCACATCATTTATCAGCTCTGAAATTGGCCCCTGGTACTTCCCATCAGTGTCTCATACGCCCTTTTTTCCTCCCCCAGGATGGTGAAATCATTTCGAAGGGTTTAACCTGAGCCAGGCCATGCAGCAATGATCATGATAGTAATTCAGTATTCGGCCATTGAACAAAGATGAGGTATGGGGAAAGGAAAAATAGAGATGGGAAATATCTATTGTGTACTAATGAAAAAACTTATGAATATTACATTCAATTTCTGCCATAATCTGCCAATATATCTCTGTAAATCTTACACACTGGACCTTTGAAGAATCCTCCCCTAATCCAATAAAAGTGCTTTGAGTTGCCTCGACATAACCATATTAACTTTTAATCTTGTTTCAGATAGCAAGAGCAGATATTGTTGTAAAGCTTTAAATATTCTGGACCAAGTTGGCAGTGATTTTTTGGCAAATCTTCAACATAGATGTTCCATGGTTAAGTAGACTAAAAGAAGAAAAACAATCCAAGTGGCATGACTTTCAGAAAAAATATTTATCAATGCTAATTAGATCATCAGATCTTTCAGATATCATCAAATATATATATATATAACAATGTCAACTTTTAGAGGTGTTTTTTTTTTTTTTAAGGGGACACAACTATCTTGTGCAAACTGTTCTGCTTTGCTAATGCAAATTTTCCACTTGTCCCCACTGTGAGACCTAACATTCAAGATGAGCTGATGATCACAATACTTAGCACGTACTCTTCGCCCTGTATAATTAAGTTTTAATTACAAAACTATACTTGAAGACAACATCACTGTGGGACTCTGCAAAGACAAAACAAGGGCTGCACACAACAAGCAAAAAAGCAGCTCCACATTGAAAAAGAATCCACAGTCTTCACTGTAAAGTACTTAACGCTTCAGTCACACTTACAATGTTTTTGGCTGCAACGTTAAATATTCATCAGAGAATAACAAAAAACCTTATTACTATGGAGATTGTGCCACCTTTTTGCTTCTTCAGGATTATTGCATGAAACTTGAAGGATTTTCCAGACCTTGCAAGTGACTGCTGAATCCACCTCATGTCCATCCCATTCGTGTAAAGGTGATGTCTCAAGACAACCTGGTCGGAATTGGTCAAATTTGGCACGAATGTCCACTCTGACTCAAGGATGATCTGGTTAGAATTTGGAGGTCAGAGGTCAGGGTCACTTCCATGAGCTAATTAAAACAAAACTTGCACAAATGTCTCAAAGGTCAGATTCCTTCAAAATCTTCATTACACATGAGACTGGACAAACATGGATGGGAATTTTAGTTTTAAGATTAATATTGTAAAAAAAAGATTTGCAAGCCTGCACTATAAACCCTGTCAGTGGTTGCAGTCTACAAGACTACTTTGCATAAAACATGGTGATTAAAATTAGGGATGTTCCTGGCGACTAATTTCCCTGTCGAGTAAATGCAAAATTTAATTTAGACTAGTCGACTAGCCTTGACTTGCGCCATGCAATACAAACATTTCACATTAACCTACAAAACATGACAACAACTCACTAAATGCTTCACATTTTCAGACCAAAGTGGATCACAGTGTCTGCAGGTAAACGACCTGGAGCTGACGTTAGCTGCCAGCCTGTTACACAGTGTAGCTAACATTAGCAGTGCTAGCAGCAGCAGCCTGCTCTCCACGCAGGATAATGTCTGTGTCTGTGCTGAATGCAGTCACATGTTGCTCCAGTCGAGTGATTATATCCCAGTTTTTTCTGTCACAGTCTAAATTCAACCTTATTTCAATTTTCTAGATTAAAACACTACCAGACTCCGCTGGTTTTATGAGCTGTTGTCTGTATGACTTTATTGATAAACACATCGGGGGTTGGCTGGATCATTGGGGCATACATGCTAACAGCATACGGTGAGACAGGCTGCTGTATGGTGGGGCCGCAGGCCCGACTAATGGCAAGTGGCTGCATAACGTCGTAGAAGCAACAGTTAACATTGAGCATGAATAAAATATTGCTAAATAGTTTAACTAAGTAGTATTTCTGGTGCCGACTAGTGAGGGTTGTGATGTTTAATCATGCAGTCAACTAATCATGCACATCCCTAATTAATATCTAACAAAATTAATAAACCAATACAGCCTTTGCTTAAATTCTTCATAGCAAAGAACTTAGAAGAGCATATTTATGGAGCAAAGTGTTGTCGTCTATGCCTACATGCCTTGGTTGTGGCCTTCATTAAAGCACAGTGCCTCCCTCTTACTTTTTCAGGATTGTTCAAATAAAAGATCTGCAATGTGTGGCTGGAATTTGAAGGTTAATGAGCGGATGCCATTCTGAAGTCAGCTGTTGCAGTTGCTTCATACAGTAAAGTTGAAATATCAACTGGTTGAAGGAAGTATCAGAAACCTCAGGCAGAACAGCTTCCTAATTGGGCAATTAGTGCCATAATTAAGCGGCCTGGTGGTGTATTTGGGGCAATTTATCACAGTGACACAACAGACAAACAGGCATGGGCAAGAAATTAGGTGAGGATTATGCAAATTATCCTGTTGTCTCCGCTAAAATGTGTGTCTGGGTGTGTTTCTGTGCTGGTGTGTGTGTGCATATTTGCATGAGGAAATCAGGGGTCTCATCTATACACTCAGTGACATTTCTGTGGTATTTGTTTTGGCCTTTTCTCCGGGAGCCAGACTAGCTGAGGTCTTGTGGTATGGATGGTGTCTTTGTCAACTCTGCTTAGCAGACTGTCAAAATACCAGACACAGCTATCTGCGGTGACTCATACCATCACACACACACACACACACACACACACACACACACACACACACACACACACACACACACACACACACACACAGAACTGGAGAGTTTCACCCATATTTTTGATCCAGTGTGCTGTGGCAAAACTGCAGGGTCCAAGAAGTCATCTTATTAAGGATGATTAAAGTGGGTTTCAATTCCCAGAGATTTTTAAGCGATGATACGCATGAGCAGTCTGTCTATATATTCACTACAGGCCAGCCATTAGTTTCAAACTACAAATATGAGTTTCCAACAGTGCAAAAACAGTTTTCAGAAAATATAATGACAATGGGATGTCAGGTAATAATGTTAATATCATTTTACAGAGCAAAGAAAAGGGAATGTAGGAAAACTCATCTCCTCCATGCAGTATGTCACTTCAAATGTGTCCGGCTTGTGAGGAGGACTGAAATAATCAGACGCAAGTCAGTCCTTGATGTTTTCTGTTCCATTCGACTTCAGCGTGCTTGTAAAAGAAAAAAAAACAACTTTCATTCTATTAAAACTTGGATTTTATTGTCATAGGTCTGACACTGATTGATTCACTTGTGAATGTGTCGGCCTTACCAGACAGTCAGAGAGGTTACAAACAGGCCAACAGTTTTAGGAAATATGTTGTGCATCAGAGTGGATATTTTCCCTGATTAACAGGTAGAAAACTGTCAGAAGTGTTGCACTTGTATCCTGCTCTGGTTACTTTGTCAGTCCATTAAATTGTGCGACAGAGATCCCACAGTAATTGGCCCTAAATCATCACTGCATGAGACGGCTCCTTTTTGTTCCGTCTCTACCTGATCAGACGCAACAAGTACTGTCAGTTCACACAGGGACCGTCAATAAAGTAGGCTACAAATAGGCTTATTTATTAGTGATTACCACATATCAGCAGAGATTTAAGCTAATTGTCATGTTAAATCTGCAGCTGCAACATATATGAAATGTCAAAAATAGTGAAAAATGTCCAACCCAGTTTTCAAAGTGGAAGGTGATGTCTTTAAATGTCTTGTTTTGTCAGTCCATAACCACATATATTCAGTTTAATATAATAAAAAAAAATGGAGAAAAGCATGAAGTTCCTGTATTTGAGAGGCTGAAAACTTCATGAAAAATTACTTTGAAGATTAATCATATATCACAATAGTTTAAATCTTGACTACTTGCCCAGTCTTAAAACTTAGTTCATTTACTAGCCAGACGTGACATTTTACTTGCCTCAGACAAGTGGACACGCCTTATTTAACTTGACAAACAGAACATTTCTATTTGTATTCGATTTTAGTTTTTAATAATATGTATGGGAAATTCATTATTTTATTTCAACATCAGACTTCGTGGCCCTTTTTCCTTGTTTATTTGTTTTTGTTTTGTCTGGTATGAAGTTGCTGAGCAAAAAATGAAACTGTCTTTTTCACTTCAGTGCAGGGCACGTAAAAGGTGCATGTGTACAGCTGTGTTTACCATGTATACTCTCCAGCCTTTGCCACCTTTGTCTCAAACCTTTCCAGGAAAAAAAAAAGAGTTCTTGTTGAAAAATACTCAGAACTAAGGCAACTTCATGCACAAGGGATTAGAGCGGCACTGAAAATTCAGGTAAGGTCGGTCGGTAGCAGCGGCTTAATGAGGGCTGCAGGAACATTTCTGGAAGTGTCTGTGTCAACAAACACAGTCTCTATTACCAAGTTGTTATCTACTGGAGGAAAAACTGACCGCTCCCATCCGGCTGCACTGTGCAGACCTTCTAGTTGTCTCCCCTCTTTCTTCTCTTTCTCCCCACCCCTCAGTCACTGCCATAAAAATCAATGTCCCGACACATTTCTTCTTTTGAAATTTAAAGCTGGGGAAAAGGTTTGGTGTTGTCATTCACAGAAAACTGAATCTTTATCAAAAATTGCAGGAAGTGATTAAAAAAAGACACATTACATGCTGCCAGGCAGGTGAAGCTCAGCCAAGAAGAGTGAGTAAAAGTGAGCTTAGCTGACTGGCTTAGCTGACAAATCCCCAAGCAGCACAGAGATGACTGCTCAGATACATCTCGATCAAGTGCCTCTAACAGGAACAGCAGCCAAACACACAGGTGAAGATGGCGTCAGATAGATCAGATCTCGGCAGGCTCAACACTTGAGCCGTCAAAGCCGGTTAACAGCTGAATAAATCAGACTACAAATACTGCCAGCTGAAAAACTTCTTCAAGCGGGCTGCTTTTCTTGTTTAAAGTTACAACAATCCACCACATTTTTACATGAATGAATGTCACTTTTCTGTTTTCCACCACACGGCGGCAACGCGACTTAGCGATGGGTCTCTGACAATAGAAAGAACACAGCAGAACAAAAGAAACGTGTTCACGGGAGAAGATTTGTCAGTTTTCAATCTGAAAAATCTTCAAACTCTAAGCCGCTCATTAGCTGCGGCAAGCCAGCTATAACTGAGATGCGATTGTTTCATCTGCCGGCAGAAAGTAAGCAGTCAGCAATGACACAGCATGTAGGCTCATCCCAAGACAGACAGCACAGTAGTCAAAAAAGGAAAGATGGATCATTAATAGAGGAGTCAAACATGAGGCACAACCTTTCTGCCTTGCATAAAATATTTACACACTCTGTCGCAGCGGGGATCAATATTAATCAATTTTAATTTGAGATCATCTAGATAATCAGAGACATTTGGAGGACAAATCTAAACATTAGATAAGAATCAAATTAAAAAATAAGAATCAAATTAAAATCTACAGTTGTGTCTCTTGGAAACATCACCAGTGAGTGATTTTTCATCAGTGCCTCAGGATTAAAATGTCTCTCTGTTGATTCAACACTTAACCATCACACAAGAAAAGAAGAAAAGTTTCTCCACCAGCAGTTCACTGAATAGACAAGAATGCAATGTCTGATTCACAGCTCCGTCTTATCATTTAATCGTCTTATCACGTTCAAGGCAAAAAGTGAATGCAGTAAAATTTTCTGTGGCTGCCGAACTTGGCTCATGTTCTCTGCATTTCTGGGAGTTTTATAAACCTGCTGGGGACAGTTTTAACTTTCCAGTGCTTTATAGGCTGATTAAAGTATTTCTATAGCTCTATTCGCACGGGTCTACTAATGCCAGGACACCTGATGTGATTTAGAAATTACGCCACCATGTCTGTGTTTCATGCGGCAAATTTTACTTTTACTTTTAAATTTTACTATATGATGTCATGGATCTGCATAACATAAATGTTTCAGGAGCGGAGCGTCTGTTCTTCAGCAGTCACGTTTATTACATAGTTCAGATTTGCTTTGCCCACTTCTGTATGTGTTACAAACATAAATATACATTTGCAGATAACCATTGTCATCACTCCGAATAAATGTCAATAGGCTCAGCTGTTGAATGCGCTTCAACATAAACAACAAATTTAATGCTTGTTCAGTTGTCTCACAACAGAAAAATGGTGTTAAAAGAAAATTACGACCACATATCACCAGAAAGTGATTTGCGCAGGACTTGTATTATCACAGGACCTGTGTGTGTGAAATATGGAAAGCAATTTGCGGTAGATTTTCTTTACTTTACAAATTACAGACAAGGGAGATTCAACCAGGATTAAATATCACATGAGAGGTCCAAAAGTAAAAGCAGTCCTGTACAAAAAGGCCTCAGGACTCAGTGTTTTAATGTGACTATAATTACACCACAAATATTATAATATGTAAAGGACTAACACTTCCTCAACAGAGTTTTATTCTGGGCCTTGTGGAGAAAGATGAGAATGTAAAAGTTTTAGTTATTCATGGTGGGATTTAAAGTTTACAGACAATACAAACGGACAGTTAATGTTAACACAATTAATTGAAATAACTGATCTTTCTGTGACTTTCTGGATTGGGGACATTTGAACACATGAACTGTAATTCCAAAGTCTTGAATGCATCTGTAAGGTTCCTTAAATCAAGTTTAAAATGCCATATTTTTATTTATAGAGGTTATTTATAATCACTTAATCAGTTAAGTTTGCCCACAACTTATGGAACTCCCTCTTCCTGCCTCTCTTGAGTTTTCCTTGTTTTTTTGTTTTTTTCCCGTTAAAAGTTTTACTTTATCCGGATCAAGTGTCTAAGGACAGGTGGTGTCGTATGCTGTGCAGCCCCCCGAGGCAGGTCGTGATTTGTGTTTCCGGACTGTATAAATAAAACTGACTTGACTTGACTTCCACTGAATGTTAATGTGTAGCTGTGATAGTAAAGTTTATAGTTCAGTGATAAAACATCTCACAACACATCTGTCAGTATTCTTTCGTGGCCAAATGCTTGGGATCTTTGGCAAAGTGCCATGAATTGTTAGGCTATATTTTGATGTCTGCCACGAACTTCAAATATCTGTCAAACTCTAGTTTTTATAGAAGGAAGTTTTCTATTTTGATTTAGAAGTTAAACTGTAGAGGCGATTGCAAGCTCCATCCCAACTGTGATTTGTTAAATATTTCACTGTAACAGGAAACCATCTGCACATAGTGGATTGATTTTATTTGATTTTATATTTTGTTGTTTGATCTACCCTAAAGATAGACTTGGTCGAATGTTTAACTATAGAAAATCTAACCCTGTTGTTTCCATACTTTTCTTGCATGCCTACCTTTCAGAAGCCAACAAAAGTTTGAGTGCCACCACCCCAAAGTTTTTAATCAACCATTAACATAATTACGGATGGAACTGATGAAAAAAAGAATTCAAAAGTTAAATTTTAGTTAAATAGAGGTAAGTTGAATAGAATCAGCAAACACTTGTTTGTTTATTTCCCTACATAAATCATATTCAATCAACATATTTTCACTCTTTATTTCTTCCCAATCAACTTAATTTATATACAAAATTTAAAACCTTGTAATGTACTCGAAAGAAACAATCGTCTGGAATGATGAACTTTTAATAATTGCAATAAGGTAATAAAAAAAAATCGTCATTAAGGTGGTTAAAACACTTCTGTTTTTGTCCACAGGGGCCTCAAAAATCAACAAAATTAAAGTTACTTGTAGTAGCTTTGCAATAAAAAAAAAAGATTGAAATCCTTTAAAAGGAGAAAGCAGAACAATTCTGCCATTTAGACCAACAAATGACACCTAGACTTGATTTATTGTCGGTGAACAGAGACCATATGGAAAAAATGCATGAGGCAGAGACAGACAGAGCAAAAACTGTGATTGAAACCCCAAAGAGTGGGAGTGAAATAGAGAGATGGACACTCAAAGCAAATGAGAGGATGGCAAGAGGCAGGAGGTGAGAGCACGAGGGATTACGAGTGAATAGCTAGATGGAGAGCGCTGAGAGAGGAAAAGGCGAGCTGGAGATCGTGCATGAATAAGGAGCTGAAAAGAGACGGAGACAGCTGAGCAAAGCAGATGATTCATGACTCATCGCGGTGAGTTAAAGTTCAGCGGTGCATTAAGAGTTTGACCAAAACCACCGTTCCTTCACATTTAACCCGCCGCAGCCTCGTCTCAAAGCGCAAAACACACCCAGAAACGCCGTCAGCCCCAGCTTAAAGGCCGCACCGGTTACATGTGCGCTAACAAACATACATGAAACCCAGCTAATGGCCCAGGAATTCATTAACTTTTGACAGGCAGTGTAATGCTATGCTAAGAAGACTCTCGACGACCACACGCGCTCTCACACACACACTCAGCTAACCTTGTTAATAAGCCCCTCTTGTTAACAGGCTGAGTCTATCACGCAGGAGGCTGTGATGTGATGTTTGAGTAATGAAGTGGGCTTGTTTTAGAAGGCCTCGGTCATTTTTCCTTTGATAAATTGCTGCCTGCGAAACACAGCTGTTATAAATCAAAGGCTAAGAGGCAGCGCGCCACACACCAAGCATCGACAATCGCATGCTTACAGAGAATCGATACAATAACGCAATGTGTGCCAGATCAGGCTGCAGTCGTGTGTGTGTGTGTGTGCCTATTTTAGTGAGTGCACCATGTTCAGGATAAAAGCCAAATACTTCAGTATTAATATCATCTCCACACATTTACCATCCTGTTATTGGAAATCTATAGCAGCTCCAGTATCAGTTTCAGTATCATGAAACATACATGGGATAACACTGCAGTGTGTGGGACTGGAAATATTGAACTGGTGGATGCTGATCCATCAACATATCATGTTGTCTGGTGGAGTAGACCGCTGGATTTAGTGCTTCTGATCTCACCACTGTTTACGACCGCATGTGAGTCAGATGTCTTTTTTTCATTCAAATGTCTCTCACAACAGAAATGCTTCTATTTTTGTCAGAGCAGATGTCTCCACCAGCTCTGCGCGTCTTGCGTCCTTGCTGCATCTGACAGGCGTAAATGCGAGCTTAAGTGTTTATTTAGACTTCAAGTCTATTTTTTTTTTTGACAATCTATGCATAAATGCAAGGCTGGTGCCCAGTACAGAGGCACTGGACACGTACTTTATCCACACTTTGTAACCTAAGCAGAGCAGCAGGCTCTCCCTTCACTTTTACCAGACATCACTAACACCTGTCTGTTTTTTCTCATCCACACACGAAAGGTGGTTGAGCCAAATCATAATTTCAATGCATTTGATGTTTCATATAAAATGTCATAAAGGCAGACTATATAGGCAGGTCCATGATATTGTAAAGGGAGAAGTTATTAATTGAAAAGAAATCACACTTGCCTCACACGCACAAGTGCTTAGACATAGGGGTGTCAAAGTTACAACATTTCAAAATTACATATCCTGGCTTTCCACTGTTATATCACCCTTGATACCATATAGTCTGCCTTTTTTAAGACATATTCCAAACTGTACATGACCGTTGTCAAGGCATAAAACCAATGATCTGATCTTAACAAAACAAAACTTGATAGCCTAATAATAGCATAATCAAAGACCTTAAAATTCAAAGTCTAAAATCCAAAATCCTCTTGAAATCTTGACACCCCTACTTAGGCATACTGGTTGCAGCTTTGACTATTCTGAAGGTAAAGGCAGGGGGACGTATTCAGATAAACAGAAAGATGCAGTGGCTGAGGTTACACGCAGGACTTTCATTCAGGCATCTGAGTCCTCTGTGAGGCAGAGGCTATTACTTCAACATTACAGAGAGAGATAAATGTACTGCAATACAGTCTAAATGTTAACATTCAATCACAGTCTTTTTAATAGTTGAAGAAACCTTCTTCTTTGAACCTGTTCTGACCATCTTTTCACCAGCGACGGGTCTTTTCAATAGAGGAGTTCTCACTGGACATCATCAAGAGATCAAGTGAATTATTAAGTTCTACACCACAAATAAATGATTAATAATCCCTGCAAATGTGGTCAAACTATAGGCGGTGGTGTTGGAGATGTTATGTGAGTTCAAGACTTAATTATGGGTCCTCCACTGGACCTAAGAGTAGAGGCTGAAAGGAAAGGTGGATTTTTGAGGTGTCATTTATATTTATGGTGTGTTAAAACTCTAACAGTTAATTGGAGTGACCTCGTTAGACTAATTACGGCAGTTTGTGTGACAGGTTGAGAGTCAATCAGCCTCACAATACATAGCCTTTAAAATAAAGAGCAGTAATTATAGCATTTTCTGTCCATTAGGTTAATTGGTATAGGTTTTACAACGCGAGAATACAGGGCAGGGTCCGTCTCAACTTTTAAATAGGAGTCTGGAATGGTTTTTGACACTGTGAGGCAAAATCTTGACTTTACAAATTAACTTATTGTCTTGACACGTACGTAGCTGACTGTGTGAGCTGGCAGAGATAATACACATCATTATGATGCACTTTAACCTCATGAACCTGTTGTAAGACTGTATTATCAAATGCCACCTTTTCTTTTAGGTTTGAACAAGCTGTGCAGTTAGTCAGGCTGTTCTATACTTCTGAGTTTCTTTGTTCCTCTGTATAGATTATTCATTTGAATCCAGAAAGCACCTAATGAGCTTATTATAAGTAATATGATATGAGCATAACTGCTCCAGTCTGGGTCAGCTGGGAAATAAAAAAAAACATTATGTTGTTGAAGGATTCTAATTATTTGCATTCAGATTCATTCAGTTTCTTGTACCATCTCTAAGAGAGATGCCAGCCACCCTTGATAAAACCCATTTTGGGTGCTTGTATCCGCAATCTTGTTCTTTCCGTCATGACCCACCCTTCATGACCACAGGTGAAAGTAGGAATGAAGACTGATTGGTAGATCGAGAGCTTTGCCTTTTGGCTAAACTCTCTTTTCATCACAACAGTGCGGCAAAGTGAACCCAATACATCTCCTGCTGCTCCAACTCTCCAGCCCATCTCACGCTCCACTGTCCCGTCACTCGAGAAGAACTCCCTCACTTGAGGTAAGGACTCATTCCCTGCTCAGAGTAGACAATCCACTGCCTTCCTGCTGAGAACCATGGCCTCAGACTTAAAGGTGCTGATCCTCATCCCAGCCGCTTCACACTCGGACGCGAACCGATCGAGTGAGTGCTGGAGGTCGCAGACCGATGATGCCATCAGGACCACATCATCTGCAAAAAGCAACTTTGCAATCCTCAGTCCACCGAACAGCAGCCCCTCCCTTCCCTTCCTTGAGATCCTGTCCATGAACATCACAAACAGGATTGGTGAGCCCTGATGAAGGCCAACCCACATCAGGAAAGAGTCTGACTTCTACTGAGAACCTGGAAACAGCTCTCGCTTTGGGTGCACAGAGATTAGATGACCCTGAGCAGTGACCCCCTTACCCGTTACTCCTGCAGCATCTCCCACAAACTGGTCATACGCCTTCTCTAAATCCACAAAACACATGTAGACTGGATGGATCGGGTTTAGGGGGAAAATTAATAAAAATAAAATCATCCTCATCCCTTAAATTAAGTAGATTAAATGATTTCCAGAGACATTAATTAATTTAACTTATTGATTTCCACACAACTTTTTTGTCAAATTCATAGGGAGCCACTGGAGAGGCACAAGAGAGCCACACGCGGCTCCAGAGCCTCAAGTTGCTGACCTCTGCTCTAAGAAAATGAAATTCCAGACCTGAATAAAACCGTCAAAAAGGCGAGCAAATTGCAATGTTCTGTGAATGGAAGAACAGCTACTATTCTATACTGTAATCCACTTCATCAGGTTTTAGTACAGAGTTCACCTGTGGTTCACCTCACTCTCCTTTCACTTTATCTGCACCATCTCATCCAAATTGAGTTTTTCCCCACCAAAGTTTCTTTCCCTTTTCTGCACGGATTGCCATAAAAAACTGGCAAGGCAAACACTTTGTGTCAAGTGTCTGTTTTCTGTTTTAGCACAGGAGCACACAAGAATTTCTGCTGTTGCAGGATTTCGGCGGTTGCCTTGTGAAGCGACATCTGTCCTCATTCACTTATTCACTATGTTCTTGTCTCTGTCAGCCAAGACTAAAACATTTATGCTTGGTGGTGTAAGTCAATCATTACACGTCGAGATTTTGTTTTGTCATCCGGTGTTCTGGTTTATCCTCAGTTTATATGACACAAAGCAACTCAGTACGATTATGGAAAGTGACACTTAAAACCAAAATCTCTGGGATCATTTGTAAAATGAGCTGCATAATATTCTGTGATGGTTATTTGTGGTGTCTTCAGAAAAAGTTCCTTTTTTTTTTAACACTAATCATCACCGACTCCCACTCCTGAGTGTCTTTAAGATTCAGTGTTTTGCACAGTTTGAATGTTTTTTACATTTTGACAGCAAAAGCCAGGCGGCCTGTCAGTAAGACGTCAATGAAAGAATGATTATCGAGCTTGAAATATTTCTTTGCTTTTGACATTTATGTTAGGGAACATCTTAACTTGCTGAGGCTCCTCAGTTCAATGTGTGCCGGCTTATAACTGCAATGGATGAGTTGACTTCAAATTAAGCTGTAGACATAAAAGTAGATTTAAAGAGGTCATACAAAGCCTTCTGGCCTCGTCACACTAAAAACAAACCCCTTTTCTTTTTCTCGCATATTTTATGACACAGACCCAACCTGAAATCTTTTCCAGAACAGCACGGATTTGGCAATGCCGCGATAAACCAGCCTTTATTACATGGCATACTGATCAGGCATTATGTTGATTAAAAGTGACTGTAAAAGGCAGGGTGAAAAGGTAGAGGTTCATTATCAGAAAAGCTGTTGTGTCAGCTCAACCCCTGTGTGCCCACATAAAGTAACCCCCCTCAAATTTTATTGCACATACTTGGCAATTCTGAAAGTATCACAACAGAACAGACTTAATCACCAAGCAGACAGGCAATTTCCTTCTGCACTTGTTAAAGTCAAGGTGAGAAGTTAGCAGCTCTGTCTCAGGTTTATTCTTTTAATGCATTATTTACGGAAAAAAAAGGGTAAGCCTCCCTGTTTTGCGCATGTATATGAACCTATTCTAGAGTCTTTTATGAGAAATGAGGTCACTGAATCAATATCTCATGCCCTGCAATAAAGCGAGTTCAGCTGAGACAAACTGAATAAAACTCCCACTTTCTCACATAAAAGCAGTCCTCCCAACAAATCAAGACAGGTAAAATATTCATGTGGTATTCTGGTGTTCTGCCTCAGGGGTGTGGACCTCCTGGAAAGTTTGTTTTTGGTCATATGTAAACACTGGTGTAGTTGATCATGTGTGGATATGTGCAACAGAGTCTGGACTTTGAAGCTGCAGGATGAGGCTGAGAAAAAAATGTTGCAGACAAACTACCCTAGGTGTTTTTTTTTTTCTTTCTTTTTTTTTTTTTTTTTGAAATGCACAAATCCAACTTTTACTCTCCTGATATCTTAACTGAGGCAACCTACCAATACAGATTCCTGATCCAATACCGGTGTTCTCTTTACCCCACATTTAAATCACTGCACTCATTTTTATGTAAAAATAACATGAAGCCTGGGATCGCTGTGATAATAAAACCTGAATTTGCAGCTCGTCTGTGTTTAGGTCAGTCACATCTGGACCATACTTGATCCATTTACACTGGCTGCTTTCCTAATAATGTTAAAGAACCTCAAGATAAGTTCTTCTTCTTTTCTACCAGAAAGAAAGTAGTTCTTACATGAAACTGCTCACAGCAAAGTCTGTGGATTATCTTGAATAACCAGGTCAAGATTTTTGGAAAGAGACACCGGTTTTGAAATTTTCAAAGGTATTTTTCTGGAGTTTGAGCACCACAAGCTGGATGATATTTAGTCCAATTATATCGGAGGGAAGGCAGACATCCCTATGGCCAATATCTCTGAACTCTGCAATGCATGCCAAAAAAACAAACAAAAAAAAAGAGCTCTACTTCACAGCAACTTCCCACACTGGTTCAATGAAGAGACATTTTCATACATTTTTCCTTCTTCCTACCTGAACTTTGCCTGTGAGCTGATCTGACACAAAAACTACTTATATACATTAATTGGTACAAAAACACCCACAATGCTTTAGTAACTTAAGCTACCAAGGTGCTTTAAAAAGTAATCAAATACATGAATCTTTGAAAGGACAATACATTGCAACAGTTTTATCTACACAGTGGCACCTCTGATGCCGTTTGTGGCTACCAAAGACTCTTCATTGATACCTGAAGCTGTACTTCCTGGCAGTGTGTGAGATTACTGGGTCTAATATTCAGCCTGACAAGAACTTTTAGATTATTTATAATTCAAAATAAATTTTGTTCAACATCCTGCTGTGAAAGTAAAATATCCCTCGGGTCTGTCATTGCCTTTATCTGTACATTCTCTCACACAATATTCTTCCTTCTTATTTAGTTTCATTCCATTGCAGCTCCCGTTGTCCCTTTGAAGCCATTTACTGTCCTTGTTGCAAAAACTGCACATTCCCTTTTGTTACTGTTCAGTCTATGATTTATTTTTATGTTTGTATTCAATAACATTAAGAGAGGGAAATGTCTCGAGCCCATGCATAAACACATATGCATACAATGTGCAACGCTGAAATAATAATATGGCACATTATGCATACACAGCATCCTGCAAGGTCACTGAATGGATCAAATGTGTCTTTGTCTTTTTTGTGAGTCTCCAGAGAACTACAGAAAGAGCAAAAGGATGGAATGAAAAAAACAAGTAAAAGACAAAAGAATTAGAAAGCTCATACATACAAGATTACAAACAGAGGGAGAGATGTAGAGACAAAAATCTGTTGATTTCTTTTTAAGAAATTCCTGTTTGGCTTTAAGTTAGTACTACAAAGTGAACGCATCTGAAAACACAAAACTTTTTTGTAGTTTTCTCTTTAACTTTTCCCTCTCATCCTCTGCTCTTTACCACTTTTTCTTACCAAACAAATGAGACTTTAGTCCAACCACTCCTCCAACCTTCCTACATCTCTCTGTTACTCCCCCCTCTTTTTTTTAAATTGTGTGTGTTAATTTTCACCATGCATTGATGGCTTCTACAAATTAGGAAGCCCTTATCTTTGTTTAGAAATAATAAAAACATTGTTGTGTCGTATGCACTAACGCACAAAATAATTAGAGATTTAATGCAAGATCGTGTGGTGCCATTAAATGCTCCAGAACAGCTACAAATGGACCATGTGGCGAGATTGTTTCGCCAACTGCCATTTCCAATATGAATAATAAACATTCAAGCTCAACTTAAAGGCAAAGTACACAGGATTTTCTGCAAAAAGAGACACCCAGAAAGTGCTTGGAACAGTTGACACTTGAATGTGTACAAGTCCAGGTGAACTGTGTAAACTTTCTGCTGAGGAACACTGCATGATATGACTTTAAGATGGCCGCATTCATCGCATGGATTCTCCCTGGTCTGTGATCTTCTTAAATGTGGGAGTTTTTTAGGCAGAGGCCCAATGACATGGTTCTGCATATGCTCTGCAAACTGGAAATGTCTTATCGACGCAGAACAACTGCTCTGCACAAACACTTGAAGTGAAAGCACCGGAGCACTTTGTCAAGCAGCAGCAGCAGCAGCAAGATGGGAGCGTCCTGTTTACTTTTTGTGCCCACCCAAGCCTGACATATCAGGACTATCAACATGTGGAAAGTATTTCTGTAAGTCGCAATCACTTAGAATCAATTTTTAAAACTTTCTACATCCCCCTGTTTTAAAAGCAATTCCTGCACCGCAGCTTTTCTAATGCAATGTTGCACCGTGCCTCAGTTAATGTAATTTGACCATTTGAATGGGCATGTACAAGAGAAAAAATGGCTTCAAGTGATATTACAGACTGTTGTTACAGTCCATAAATCATTTCTGTTATTTTACTTGATGTACACACTGATGTAAAAATATATTTGTCAGTGTTCAGTAAAAGTAGAGATTCTTCAGCTCAGGTAAATGGTTGCTCTGACATTCAATTATTAAATTCAGCCAAAAATCCAATGTCATTCACCCTTACGTATACACGTATTAAATGCATCTGCAATCGAACGATACATTACAGCGATAATGTATTCTCTCATTTAATATGAATGAACTTCAGGGAGTAACATGTTAAACGTGTCGAGTCAGATCTCAGATTTAGTTGAACATTTATTCCACAGTGTCCATCTGTGAATGAATATGAATCAGTGGGAGGGATAATTCCTTTACAACCTGCGTCGGGTCTTCAGAACATCAAGCTGAGATCACTGAGCTGAACATACACGCCTCATGAAAGCATACAGTACAAATGTGTGAACTTGCACACACATATATGCACACACAGAGCCTTGTCACACCTGGTGTTAACATGTGTCTTGGGTGATCTGATCACAAGTGGATGGCTATAAGTTTAGGTGTAGATGCACTCAAGAGAGATGGAGGCCGCATTGAGAACTGATGGCTCAGACCACATCTGAAGGTGGTCTGAGCTGCATGTGATTACAGTCTTTCACATTGTGCTGATTGAGGGGTGGGTTTATTTTGTTAGTGAAACTACAGCAGTGTTTCGTGGACACAAAAAACTAAACCCGACTATCCCTTTAATCATATGAGCCTTGTCATAAATTTGGCTTTAAATGCAGGAGGTAAAGTAGTTTCTTTCCTTGTCAAAGACACTCAGTTGCACCGTCGCTGCACCAGTGGTTAAACCTTTCTAAAATGTGCCTTCTGTTACCTGCCAACATGTTGCAGCTGTTTTGCAGGGCTTAAAGTTAATATTTTTTCCTCAATGCCCTGGATTCTACCTTTAAGTGTTGCAGACTTATCAATCATTGTCTAAAATAAAAGTTCTTTTTTCCATTCAACATAATAAATCTGGTTTAATAACTTCGTTTCAGTAACTTGCATCACTTCATTGACTGAGAAGGAAGTTCTGCCAGTTGTTCCCTGCACTTATATCTGAATAAAAAAATCCCTTAGCCATTTGGCCACAATCAGTTCCTTATTCTTTCGGTCACTGTTTGGTTTGCTCTTTCTTGTTAATTTTACTCAAACACTTACGCTTCAAACATATGTAACATATGTAAACAAGGAGCAACTTCACATTTTTCTAATTTGAAAGCCTAGCAAACACAAATGTTAACTAATTTGTAAGGGTAAATTTCCCAGATTTATCCCAGACACTGTATCTTTGTGTCCCAGGTCCTTTTTTTTTAATTGTCCCTGTAACAACGGGACTGTTTGAATACACTGTAACAACTGATTTCACCATTTAAATTAAATTTATGAAAGACTGCAACATTTTAGTCCCCAGATGTCCTTCAAAAAATTGCGACATTTTATGAACTGTTGAGTGAGGAGAAACTTTATACACTTAATGAAACACTGTTTAAGACAAATTCTTAATTATTTTGCCCTTCTAGTAAATTGCTTTTGTTTGTACCAGTGTGATGGCTGGTTAAAAACAACAACATATTTGGTCTTTGCAAATGGTAATGATGTATCTACATGTTTATTTGCATATACAGAGGGGAGGTGAGATCCAATCACAACAGATCACTTGAGACACATGTGGAGATGAATTATAATGCCAGATGTGAACTGACAGACTCAAAAGACGCCCACTTGTAATCAGATCACCCAAGATGCATGTTGATAGCAGGTGCAACAACACAAAACAACACATGGTCTCACTGCAAGTCTCCTTGAAACAATACTGCAGTATATTTCAGAGAGTGTAGCTCAGTGTACATATATTATGTGGAGGCACAGTCACACTGCTTCGCCTAACAGCCCAGCAATGAATCACACGACTCTGTAGCCAATACTCAAAAGTCTAATTAGCAATACTCAAAAGTCTAATTAAAGCAGGTAAAATTGGACCAAAGAAATCAATAATGGAGCGCAAGTAAATCTTTCAGCAGGCAATGGAACATATAATCAGTGAAAGATTGGTTTAAATTAACACACCTTTTTAAAATTCAAGGTATTTTTCTGTGAAAGTTTAGTAAGAAATGAAAACAGTGAGCCTCAAGCAGAAAGAAAGGTGCTTATATGAGATGGAGAATAATGGTGTAGGAAAGATGACAAACAGAAAAAGGCAGAATTGACTCGGCACCACAACAAGCCCTTACTCCCAAAGACAAATCACCTTTTCCTGTTCTGTATACTGATCAGCGTCTGCTGTGTGTGCATGTGTGTGTGTGTTTGTAGCACAGCCAGCCGCCACACCCAGATCTACCCAGGAGAATGTGGTCTGTCTCCTAATACAGACACACACACCAAGGTCATGCTTACATACTTAAACACACACCAACAGACACACACACATGCGCACACACACAATGCCCAGAGGCAGTGGGAAGCAGTGAGTGGGCAGAGGGAAGGAAAACAAGAACTGAACCGGCTTCATCTTCATTTACATTCAATTGAGAGAGGTTTAGAGCAGCAGCTGCAGCGGCTTGGATCGGTGTGGAAGAAATAAATAAATGCAGACACACAAACTGAGGCACTTACATTCTCTGGAAATGTAATCTCTTTAAGTGTTAGCAATGGTAATAACACAGCGGCATACCCTCTGATTCCATTTAATCCATCTGTGGACTGAGATGATCAATACACTGAACGAGTCCAAAATATACCGAACTGCTTCCCCTGCATGAGTTAAATTTGTAGGCTGAAGCATGAAAAACAAAAAGTAAAATGACTGCAAGGACCAGCAACACCTTTCTGGATTCGTTCGGTTTTAATTTGGGTTGAAGAGGACAGTCAGTTCAATAATCGTGGCAGCTGTACGGCCGTTTCCTTCACTTACTGCCGTTTTCTTTGAGCCGCACACGAGCCCATGAGTAACCGTTAAAGGTCATTTTAGACACAATTACAGCCCCGTAGAACTAATGTGCTGCCATTTTGCTGCCAGATTCGGCTCTCTAAACAACTAATCTACTGTTACATTTCCATTTCAGGGTGATCGGTGTTACGGAAGCTATGAACAAAAGGTAAAATGTCATGGAGGCCCATTTTTGATTGTGCTGAGGAAACATTTGAGAAACGTTCTCAAAATAATGACTTGGTTGACATTTTGAGGTAGCTTCTCATTATTTTTTGATACAAAATCATTCTTTTGTTTTAAGTTATTAATTTGACCTAACAAGTCATTATTTTGAGATAACAGATTATTTTGGGATAGCAGTCATTATTTTTTGATAGCAAGTCATTATTTTGAGATACTAAATTATTTTGAGATAATAGTCATTATTTTGAGATACTAAATAAATTATTTTGAGATAATAGTCATTATTTTGAGATATTAAATAAATAATCTTGAGATAATACTCATTATTCTGAGTTACTAGTCAGTATTTTGAGATAAGTCATTATTTTGCAATAATAAGTCAGCATCTTTTGATAATAAGTCATTATTTCGAGATTCAATAAAGCTTATTTGTAGTATTGCAGAGTATAAACCAACTTTCTACAAAAGTATGACTTGGTAATTATTTGGGGATAATAAGTCATTATTAAATTACTTAACAGCATCTTTTACTTTTCATCACTTTGGCAGATATGGACTTCCATAAGCTGGTGAGTGGGAAGATTTGTGTTTCTTTTCTTAAGTTTTGTTATTTTCATGCTATCTGAAGGCTTAAGAAATCATGTGTAAAGATAAATAAATAAAGCTTGACTAAATAACTAAGGAAAGTTCTGGAAATTAAAACAAAATCTGTATGCAGAAGAGTCTTGGACAGAGTTTGAATAGTGAAGGTGTCTTGTCCTTTGAATTGTATGAATGCAGGAGTCAGAAATCCAAAGACCTTCATTATCATGGAAATTACAGCAACAGGTCTTCAGTGGCATCTGTTTCCTGGGGACAGAAATGACGAACGTTGGCCTAGTCAGGTGTTTCACAAGTCCTTATGGCAAAATTAAAAACGTCAGTCACGGCAAGAGTTGGAGGATAATACAGGACCCCAAACTGGCTTCAGAGGAATAACCTGGTGCTGTGCAGATGGCTTATTTGAGGGCTGCTTCTTTTCTAACTTCTCCTTTATGAATCACACTGGGAGGAGAAGGAGGCCGGCCGAGCTGTGGGGGACGCTGTTATGCGTTGAGACTGTCAATGATTAAATCTGGCTCATGTGGTTTTTTTTCCTCGGTATCTGGACGGTGCCCAGCACTGTAATAATGCAGAGAACCACAGGGTCCCTCTGATCTGGGTGTGGGAAGAGACTCGGCTGGCTGTGCAAAACTTTATTTTCCCGGACATCACAGTAACCATTAAGAACTTTCTACTGGGTCCATTGGTTTCAGTCCAAGAATCCAGATTACACGGAAATAACAAACTGAAGAAATCCTGGTTTCACTTGGAACAAATTTACAGATAATGAGCAGTGAAATACTTCTGCAAGGTGCTACTTTTCTAACAAATTGGTACCCAACTCCTCTTTGTCGGTGAAGATCATTTGTGACATTTTCTTTCGCCAAATGCTGATTGTTTTTTACCAACAGTCACAGTCTGTGTCTGACAAAGCTTCTTCTTTACCATATTGTGAACTTAGAATTTAATCTCCACAATTTTATGTGAGTGTCTGAGAATTTTAGAGGCAACCTTCAATTCAGTTTCCCAAATGGAACAAAAGAGTAGCATTCATAGTATGTACGCTGCTTCCTGTTAACAATCCCACAGTGCAATGTGTCACATGGTATAGGTGCTAAAGATCAAATTTAATTGTCCAAAATCTCAGTTATCTGCTCATTGTAGGTCTGGGCAATATGGCTTATGAATAATACCCTGATATTTTTATTTAAGGTAGATAAAGTGGTAGATAAACAAATAATAAAAATACTGTACGTATGTATAGTATGTCAGATGTGCCCACTGTGAGCACTGGCTGCCCACAAGGCTGTTGTCTTTCCCCCGTGCTATTCTCGCTCTTCACAAATGAATTTATGGTCAGTGACACACATTTTAAGTTTTTCAAGTACGCGGATGATGTTGCCTTAGTTGACCTTCAGAAATCAGATTCTTTAGGTGAAGCAGCGTATTTTGCTCACACTCAGACCCCTCCATGCATGGCGTCACATTAGATGTCTGGAAATTAAAGTGGCCAAAACAAAATAAATAATTATTTTGCATGAAGGCAGAACCAGTTTCACTTGATGGTCAACACGCTGAAACTGTAGAAAACTTTAAATACCTCGGTGCAGTTTTAGACTCCCAGCTGAGCTTCTCTGAAAACATCTCTAAGAGATGCTCACAGCGACTTTATCTTCTCAGGAAACTCTGTGGCCTCTGAGACAGTCAGCAGATTTTGGAGCTTGTTTACAAAACTATTGTGGAAACTGTTTTAACCTTTCATCTTCCTGCTTGGTACGGTCACCTTAATTGTAGATTTAAGAATAAACTTCTAGGATTGTGTCAGTGGCAAGTAAGATAACTGGCAAGCCCCAGAAGCCTTTGATCCAACTTTTTGCAGAGAGGACGAGGAAGAAGGCGAGGAGCATCCTGTCAGATCGCTCCCATCCTCTCTCCAGCCAGTTTGAGCCTTTAAGCTCTGGGAGGCACTACAGAGTCCTAACTCTAACAAAAATTGCTCCTAGTGTTTAATCGTTAGTGTTTATTATGTACTTAATCTTATCTATGAACTTTTGAACGTTTTTTACTAATGGTTTCATCCTGTTTTTGGTGAGCTGAAGACAAATTTCCAGCATGGAGGACAATAAAGATTTGGTCTGTTCTATTCTATTTACCATGTGCTCAGAATACTAGTCTCCACCTCCTCAAAGCCAGTCCAGCTGGAGTGATGAAATGTATAAGACCCCTCACTCATGGTGTGAACTAACACATCTCTAAACCAGAAAAATCACAATTATTAATATAAACCACCATTTTCTGAACAAACATGTCACAAACACCAACAGAAAGTAACAACTGTACATTAAAAACGCCAACCAAATGTCACATTTGTCTTTTGTAAAATAAAATAGTTAACTTAAACACAGCAATGCATCACGGGCTTTATCCAAATGAGGGTTGTGTCTCAGCATTGTATCTGCAGCACATGTGAACCTCACAAATTTTCACCACTTCAGTTTCAGCCTCATGCAACCATAATGATAATAAAATAACCCAAACCATTCAGACGCATTTGACCATTTTGGTAAGGCCCCTTTCATATGTACTCCTGTGCAGTTGTATTATAAACAAGTTGGTTTAACCAAATGTATTGTTGAAACTGAACAAATAATATCACTGACTTAATGACTTTATGAGCAGTTGAAATGTTTTATGTAACATACACATTGGTTAAACTGTCACAGTGTAGAACTTACACTGTTCAGAGTTTGTGTTGTTGACACTGGCCTACTTTTTTCCACCTAGAAAATCCACAGGAAAGGAAAGAATTGGATTGATACAATTGATCAATAGAATCCGATCAGTTCCCATCCCTGATAATTAGTTGCAAACCTAATTCCTAAACAGATTTAGTGATGTTTACATCATCAACCAAATCCTTAGAGGACCACTACAGTTCCTGTTATAGCAGACACGTTAAAAAGGTCTCTTCATCCAGATACCTTAAGACACATTTTCTCACCATGTCGCTGAAAGAGTTTTGGTTTTATCTGCTGAGGTTCTGAGATATCTGATTCCTGCTGTGGACTCCAATACAATTGAGGTCCATGTCATTTATACTGTGGTGCCACAAGTATTTCAAACAAGACCACTGAACGAAAAGCTAAAAATAAATTGTCTTTCCAAAAACCTCAGACCTGTGTGTTTTCTCTTCTTCTGACAGCAGAACTTGTCCCCATGAAAAGAGTTTATAGTGACTCTGTAGACTGTCTAGACTAACCAGGAAATGCTGCTGAATTTTGAGATAAATAAATTAAATCATCTTCACTTGCATTACATAATTGAGTTGTGAAAGAAACTTCACACGTAAATAACTTAAAAACTGCACAAAAAACCAAAACCATGTGACCACTTATTCTATAATTTGAGTGAACTGACCCTTTAAATGTAACCAGCTACATTTTCAAGCAGAGTTTCTTTCCAAAGAAAATGGTTCTTTCTACTTCTTCTCTCATCTATGAGTTCTTCCCCTTTGGGGCAGTGAGCACACTATCAAATTTGACTGGACAGTCCATTAGCTCTGAGCACAGAGGAATCGGCTGCTGCTCAGACAGAGATTGTGTAGGACTGAATGAGGTTGGGAGAAACTTTATGGGCTTTCGTGTGTGTGTGTGTGTGTGTGTGTGTGTTGGCTGTATGTGTGCACAATGAGTGTGCGATATGTAATCAGCATGGCATGAGAACACAGAAATATCAAAGCGAAATGTGTGATGTGTGTAGGCTCCATATCAGAGCTTGTTTCTCATATCGCATAATCAGGGTGTTTCTAGGACACACAAACAGGAGATTGACTTTAATTGGGGGGGTGTGAACTTCTTACTGGAGGGGTTTTGAAGTGAGAACGAAGGGGCAGAGCCAAACACTTCTAACGCAAACTGTTGGGTGGGAGTCGGCGAGGGCGGGCTGCTTCTAAGAGGATGACAGCAATTACCAGAGTTGAAGTCCGGAGAGGTTATAAGCTGAGACAGGCAGTGCGATACAATACAATACTGCAACAAACACACACTCTGACTGATGCACATGGACACATACGGCTCTCATGCGATGTACGTACATGAAACTGTTGGGTGCAGTCATGTCGTAATGGTGATAAACTGACAAACCTTGTACACAGTCTGCAGTAGATGATGTGAGACATAATATTACAGTTATATCCTGAACTACAGTGGGCTTTTAAAGAATAATACTAATGTAGATTCAATAAAGATATCTGCAAGTTATTTTAAAATCTGAGAGCAATGTGTATATGCTGATATTAAAGTTCCAGTGTCTAAGATTTAGGGGGCAGAAAAGTATGTTTTTATTAGTGTACAATTTACTGAAAATCTACTGAAAATAAGGAATTGCTGTTGTTGAATCTTCTGTAGAGTCTGTCATCACGTTTCTACAGTAGTCCTGAACACACAAACCAAACACTGGCTCTACACAGGGCACTTCCGCATCCAGAAGTTTTGTGTCCACCGTAGTTTCTCCTACACACTTGGAAGAGGAGGGTGAGTTGCAAAATGCAAGTTCGCTGCTAGATGCTAGGGTGGGGCCACATGTTTTACGATTATTTTGGGGCATTTTACCTTTATTTGATAGGGATAGCTGAAGCTATGACAAGAAAGGGGACAACACATGAGTCGAAGAGTCGAACCGGCGACCGCTGCAGAGGACTGATCGCCTCAACACATGGGACGCACACTCTGAGCTACAGGGGTGCAACAGATGGGGCCATATCTTAACATTTTCCAACTGCCCATCGTCAGCCCATAACCAGTGTTTGCCCATATATTTGTCCCACTTTCCCATCTCCTCCCTTCGAGTCTAAGCTGGGAGATGTGCGGTCAGTGATTTTGCTCAATTTTGCGACTTCCAATAAACAAAATAAACTCACCAAGTGTCAAGAAGTAAAACAACTTTACACCTAATTTCCTTATTAAACAGCTGCACACCTTCAGAATCCAAGTTTCTCTCTTTTAACAAACTAAGCCTGGAGGAGTTTGAAGGGGTTTAACTGCCTCATTAACTCATCATAAAACACAACTCCTTCAAACTCGACAGAAAAACAATGTAAAACTCACCCACACCGTCTTTGTTAGTCTTTCTATTCTTCCAACATTCTCCAACTCTGGTTTGGTTAAAATAAATCTATAATTCAGCACATTAGATAAAAAACCAGTCTGGCTCTACAGGCTGTTTTCCTCTTACTCCTCCTCCAGCTTGCTGCACTTGTCTTCCAGCTCAGTGGGCGTGTACGGCGCTTCTGAATGAAAGTGTGTCACTGAGCAGCAGCTTTCACTTTGCCTACCATTAAATAAAATGACAAAAATCATCCAAAAAAACAACCGCAATGGGCTCACCCAATCACAGATAGCTAACATATTTGTCCAATTGCCTAACCCTACAAGATGCCACCAAACCATCCCTTAAATTGCTTTTCTTGAAGAATTTTGACCACAATCTGTACTGTGTGGAGCTGTCCAACTGAAAAATAAAGGTCAGTGTCAGGATAACTATGTAATAGACTCCACCAACATCTTATAATAAATAATATACCTGTAAACAATGATTTATCCGTAATTATTTTTCATTTTAGTTAACAAAGCAAGGCTGGTGGACGTCTGCGATCTTTGAGTCTTGTTCTAGTTCTACACGTTATTATTCTTCTCTTTAAGTGGAGAAAATATTTAACTGGTTTCACTGCCCAATTTCAAAGTGAAGCACGACATTATGAGTAAGGTTTAATCTCTCGCCTTTATGGAAGTACCTGCTGTGATCCGATGAAAAAGGCTTATGACTTTATCAAGGGGTAGGTAATAGATTAAAGACATTTTCAAAAGGATCTTAAACTCAGCCCAATTTGGCAAAGTATGGGAAAATCAGTGGATGAAGTATTTTGCTTAAGAAAAAGGTTATAGAGTAGCTGTGTAGCTAATTTCACAAACATCCAACAGCTTGGATCTGTCAGTTTTTTTAGCATCAAGTGTAAAATGATGATATCACAGGTGTATTTGAAGTAATTAAAGTTGTATTCTGGACCTCTAACAAGCGTCTTTCATCATCCGCAGCTATGATTACCCACCGCTTGCATGTGCCTTCTGTTCATCATGGGACTGAGTGAGTTATGAAACACCAGGGAGTGAGGAAATATTTTGCACATTCACTCACCAAATGAATCCACCAAGGCTGTTTCATGTCTTAATGTAACAAATAACCCTGAGCGCTCACATGGCAGGATTGTAATCTTGATTTTTTTTGGAGACTGTTGAACAAAAGCCCCAAGATCAGAGGGAAATCTGCGTTCGGTAAGTGCTCGGGAATCCGTGTTCAATTGCTATTGTGTGACCTCTCAGAAAGCTTGCAGATAACTCACAGACACTTGAAAGAACTCAAGCAGGTTCAATATCACATCATGTTGTGGATGGTCCAGGGAGCCATGCAACAGGCTAAAAAGTTGTGAATCTACGTAAAACTTAAATAAAAACACAATGCAATGATGTGAAAATGCTTTTTGACCTATATTCAATTAAATAAAGCTCAAAGTAAAATATTTAATCCTCAAACTGATAAACTTTACTGATTTTTTTTTTTCTAAATCCAACCATTTTTTTTGTCCATTTATATGGTTATTAATTCCACATATTTATTGTGTCTCTTGCTATTTTTCTTTGCCAACAATGACAGATAAAGAGGATACTAAAAATATCTGACTATAAAGAAAGATTTCAGCCATAAGTCTTATGATAGCTGAGATCTTAAGAAATGTCTGAAATGACTGATCAAGTCATATAACAATATAAGCATTCCTAAGTTTATAACCTTTAAAATTGGCAATGCTGTGTGAGGGAGGACCTTTTCTTACTAAGCAGAGATCAAACAGGAGTCTACGTAAACATTTGGTTTCCACATGTGGACTTTTTCCAGACAAACTGCCCAGACTCATCACCTGACATTCTCTGAACTCCCTCTTCTTCTATCATCAAAGCAAAAATACAAAAATACCACTGCTATGTGGCACATCATTCATTGTGGATGAAATAACTATATTTTAATTTGATCTTTTATTTATGGATCTACTTCACAACAAAATTATTTTAGGTGAACAAGTCAACAGCTTGAGACCAGGCACAGTTTTGAGATTCTGAGACAGTCGCTTAGGTAGTTAAACAGCTTGTGAGCTTTCTAAATGATGTGGTATTAAGTTATTTAGTACTCTGGACATGTGGTGTTGTTTCACCCCTCCAAGGTCTGCAGCTCCCAGCCCTGCAGCTCCAGCTCTGAATTGGTGTGTGGCCTCAAGTAATAGTAGTGTGTGTATGTGAAAGTGTGTATGTGCTCTGGAGACAAATACAGATTTTGTGTGTGTGTGTGTGTGTGTGCGTGTTTCTTTTTTCAAATTGGATGACAGCCTTGTGTGTATGTGGATAGTTGTGTTTGCCTAGAACTTTTTGAGCGCGGCTAAATAAAGGTGTTCTGGCTGCCAGTATGATGTGTGTGGGTGGGTATATGTGCTTGATCCAGGGGATTGTGATACACTCCTGACTGAGCTGGTCTGCCGGTTTTGCCCCGAGGCTGCGGCTCTCTGGCAGGTGGAATGTAAAATGCACACACACACACACACACACACACACACACACACAGTCTGTGTGTGTGTTAAGAAACAGAACAGAGATGTACACCTGTAGATGAGTGAGCTCTGCTGCTGTTGTACTGTGCATGACCAGTGTTTACATGGATACCTCCTGCAGCAGCCAACACTTTGTTTGCATACTTGGTTTGTTCTTATGGGTTAGTGAGCATTGCACAAACTCGCTAGCATGCACAAATGGAGGAAAGCTGCATACTCATAACTATAGATTATAGACATTGTTAACAATAGTGACTTCTAAATGATTTTATATTGAATTTTCAGTTGCAGTGCCTTGCTATTTAATATGTAAATTAGCATTACAAAAAATACTATTTATTTTGTTTTGACGATGTGATATCCATTGAATATTGATTTCATGACTATGAGATGCCACAAAAGACACTAAAAAAGGATTTCACAGGTAAAATTGGCAGACTTGAAAGGTTTGGTGCTCTGCGGTCGATATGGTTCACTGGACTGGCGGCCAGGATGGCGTCCTTGTGTGCATGCAGGGAGACCAAACAACAAACGGAGACCTGCTTAGAGCTGTTACAATAACTGCATTACCATGGTCATGTGAAGAAATAAATGAGAATGTAATTCACTATTTAATATTTTAACAGGCAAAATAGGATTTAAACCAAAAAACCTGCAAATGAAATATCAATCCATCAACAAATAGCTCAAATTAGAAAGGGATTTACAAAAAACACAACAGTGAATAAGTACATAATTTAAAAATACATTAATGAATTCATGAATAAATTATTAAATTTAAAACAGTGCTTCAAAATGGAGTTCAAAAAGTAAATAACTGGATTAACAAACTAAATTAAAAGTATTGATTAATGAATACTTCAGTTGCAATTTTTCAAACTTCCTCTTTTTATTTGCCATTAAAATATCAAATAATTAATTACTTTTTAATTTGGTATATTCATTTATAGATTTTTAATTCCTATATGTATTGTGGCACTAACTAATAAATGATCTATTACTGTTTCTGTGACATTGCACTGCATTAAAAGTCGAGATGTCACATGACATGGGACAAGCAATCCAGCATTGACACTTTTCGTCGTGTTTCTTAAAATTGTGTTTATGTACTACCAATCTGAAACATGAAATACAATTTTCAGTTATTTTACACAACATAGTAAGGAAACATTTTCATTAATGCATCTGAGGGTCACAAAGTGTTCATTATGAATGTACCCGCAATTCGTTTTTTCCTATATTGTCCAATTGTAGCAACTGAAGCATGATCATTTTAGGGAGTTTAGAAAAATCATTGTCCAAAAATATATTAAAGGAAACCACTGACAAAGGTTTTTTAGGAGACAGAGTCCTCAGTCCTGGCGACTGCTCTTTTAAGGTTATTCCCCTGCTGCCTGGCTACAGTATGATCCAACTTTCTTTGTTCCCGTTGCAATGCAAGGTCCTGTTCAGCAAGGACTTTAGAACTTAGAAAATGTCCACAGAAGGACATTGTAATTGGATGGCATTGTGGCTCAATTAATCAAACATGTATCCCATTTAGAGGAACAGTCTCCCCATCTGTGGCTGTTCCCAGGTTGGTCTCTCCAGTCTGTCACAGTGACTCTCAGGCCCAGCTACACAATGATTCACCGACTAGTTCACTTTGTATCCAGGTTAGAAAACATCACTGCAAAGATCATTGGACAAAGTATTTTTAAAATAAAGCAGTTTTTTTACAGTATGTTTCACCTGACTGGGTAAATGAATACTTGCTGTGCAATATTCATTATATGTAACAAAAGAAAAACAAATAGATGCCAAGGCTTGATTTAAACATCCATTTCATATATTCGAATATCTGATGACTCGTGACCATCCAGGGTTTCTGCCGATGTATGCACGAATAAAAAGAAACTGATGATGTGTGAGCAGCCAAGGAGTCAAGGAGACACATTCTGTGACAACCTTTTCTGTGACAGACTTGATTTTTAATTGTTAAGAAATCATTTTCCTCACTCTAATGGAAAACATACAAAAGAGATGAGTGTATGGTGGTGTACTTCATCTCTAGAGATGCCACTCACTCAGGTTGTGAGTCAGGCTCTATTCAAAAAACTATTTTCCAGGGCATTCTCAGTGATAAGAAGTGTAATGTGTTTCTTTACTGACAGTTTAATTGTAAAAACAAAGTAGGTGACCCAGTGAAGCAGCCACAGAATCCCAGATACTGGTGTGATTCATATGTACAGCCTAGGGTTGGCTGGTATAAAGGTATTACAGTAAACCAGCATATTAAGAAGTCTCAGTGGTCTAATTTTTAATACCATCATAAATTCACAAGTTCCTCTTTATATTTAACTGATATGGAGATGCTGTATTGAGGTGATGTATTGTTGTGTGCCGCATACACAACCAGAGGGCAGCCTGATGAACAAGACAGCACAGCTGAGCTGTGAAACATGGCGTCCGGGGGATAAAGTTAAAGCAGGCATGTCCAAACTATTCCACAAAGGGCCGAGAGGATGCAAGTTTTCGCCCCAACCAAATAACAGCACACCCAACTCGACTAATCAGCTATTTAAAGACTGAAATCAGTTGATTAAAGTCTGGGTCTGGTGTGCTCCCGCTTGGTAGGAACGAAAACCCGCAGCCACATGGCCCTTCATGGAATAGTTTGGACATGGCAGAGTTAAAGGACTAGTAGAAGACTGATGCAGACTGAGTTGCATATCATAGTGAGTGTGTAACTTCAGCGAGCATTAGAGAGGCTGAGGGGTGCACCTATTGCTGCTTATGGTGGCAGAGAGTGACGGTGAATGCATGCTGAGCAGAAAGAAAGGTTAGAAGTGAAGTTGTCAGTGTGGCAGTGAATGTACAGTTCACCTTTGAGTCTGTCAGTGAATAAAGGCTCTCAGACCAAAGCAAAGCTCCTCAGTGTGTGTTGTTTCCCAACTGTGAGAATACTGCTGCTATGCCGATCAGTTCTGCCTGTGTTGAGGTGTTGAGAATTGCAATATGTGCAGTAGAGTCGAATTAAGCCATTTTACACGTTTTACACAAATTCTGTCATGATACCGTCTGCCAAGGTAAAATGTCAGGAAGGTATAAAGATATGAAAAAATACATACTGCCCAAGCCTTGTACAGGCTTTATATCTCAGTGCTTTCTGAATCTTAGCAGGCAACTGTTCTGAATTCTTCTTACTGCAACTACCTTATGTTTCTCTTTCTCCATCTTTCTCCTTCAAAGGTCTTCAGCATTATTTAAAAGAAAACACTCTAAAAGCAAATTGGATGCTGGAAAACAAAGAGTGACCTTTACTTTGTTCGAGAATCAGATGTTCAGCCGTGAACCATATTTGAATAATTTCTATAATCAGAGAGCTACTACTGCACTAGTAGAGGCTTGTTAAGAAAATGCACAGCTTAAAATAGTTCTGCACGTAATGGACAAAGAAATGTTCTTTGGACATTACCAGTAATATTCAAAATTGCTGTTGTTTTGTATGATTAAGCAGTAATCTGCTGCAAATTGCTTTAATCGTGCACCACTGGCAGGGTCATGCCTATTCACAGGTTGCACGTGGCTGCAAAGTAACCTAATTTACCCGTGCATTCAAACAAAGCCCTAATCCAAAGGATACATGATGCTCCTGTTCAAACTGAAGAGCAGCTGTGTGCATCACTGACAACGAAAGAGCACGAGAGCTCAGACATGCAGCAGCGTTGCATCCCTCTCTGCCATGCAACATTAAAGGCGCTTCCAGACAGAAAACACTTGTCGTCGCGGCTGCCGCCTGGTGACATCTGTCTTTTGTATTTTCAATCATCAGCAGCAGCAGGGTGCAAGTCTGCCACCATGGCTCTGATCATAGCAGCCTGCAGGCCTCTGTTATCCATCTAATACAGTATAGAGCTCACCACATAGCTAAATAGAGTAGAGTGTAGCTTTAAATGGAGGAAATGGTCAGCATCATTACACAATTAATATAGTAACTATCATAAACACTGTTTACTGCCTCAGACTATCCTCAGACTGTGAAGCTGATGTTGCTCCAGTACCATTCCTCTTTACTGATCTGTGTGTCCTCTGCAGGTAAGGACGTGCATCATTCAGGGAATTCAGTAGAGCAACCTTTTCATTTGGGATGTCTGCAAACGAGAGCGAGATGACTTTTTTGGAGGATTAAGATAAACAGAGATAAACTGTTTAGCTGTAAAATCAGCTAAAATCAGCTCCACAGTTTGCGTGGTTTCCGGGGCCACATGACAAGCTGTGGCGGCAAGTTGAAAAAGATGAATCATCACAGTGACGGCAGCACGAAAGAGCCATGCAAGTTCACAAGATCAGCAGTCGTCCTCCCTCTCTCCCATTTTTCTGCCACTGTGTTCGGACTGGTAACAATGGAGGCAGTGGCAGGAAAACTACTCACTGTCTGAAAGACCTTTAAGTTTGGAAAAAGTCATTTTAACACAACAGCTTACAAATGTCAAAACCTTTGACTTGGGGAGACAGACATTACATCATTTTAAAGCTTCGCAAGGTAAAAAGTTTGGGAACCACTGATTCAGAGGCCTATTTTAGTATCGACAAAGCACAGGCAGACTGTCTGAGATGATCACTTGTCATCTAAATTGAGTACTTTGTCATTATGTCGGTCCATTGTGTGCTTTGTGCCTACACTGTGCTCCAGCACTGATGAGTGTTTGATTCATTCATATTATGTCACTTCTACAGAATGGAGCTGTTTATAATGGTGTTGCCCGGGGTCCTTATGGTAATTCTCAGTATTTTGAATTGTGCAAAACAATAGTGAAGCCTACGAGTCCAAAAAGAGGACTTCACTTATACTGGTCATTATTGGCCCTTCTCATCTTGGAGTGTTTGTCACTCAAGAGGATCACACTAGCTTGCAACGTGACATCATGGCCATTCGAGAGCCGCCACAGTTCTCTTCATCACTGTCATCTTCAGTATAATTTTCTTTTACGAGACATATTTTGATGTGAGCAATCATGCTTTGTTCTACTTGAGTTGTCTTTTTATTTCTTTTAATTTAATTAAACTTTGGTTTACTTTAAGCTGAATCAACACAGTACTGAATTAAGCCCTTTTTAACTCTTAATTGTTCAACCATTCATTTTCCAATCATTGCAAATTCTCACCAGTCTGGCTTTTGGTATGACGGTCAGTTTGAGGAAAGCGGCAGCGCCTGATTAATTGGTGGAACAATTAAGGATTCAACTATTGGACGGCTGAAAGGACTTCTGGCATGTCAGAAATTCTGGTTGGCTGTCTTGCAGTTGGAAAAGTTTCACGCTCCGATGCCCCAGATAGCTTCTGTCAAAAGTTATGTTATTAACTGTGATGAACTTGTGTTAATATTACTGGAGTACGATTTTCTGTGTGTACTCTTGCCTGAGGTTGTGCTGTGATATGAATAAAGCTATATTTCGCTGCAAAACAGACATAAGTTCAAAGCAGAACTGCATAAAGTAGTCCCCTGTCTCACTTGCAAGTTAGTCAGACATGCTTTTCACTTGTCTATTTCTAGTCTACATCCAACAAATATTTTAAGTGATCTGGTGACCTGTGGGGCACATTTTTTTTCCCGGGATGGCAAAGTCAAGACCTGTGGAGATGACTCTCTTTGGGAAGTTTCACACACAGAACAAGAGAAATGGTCGTGTAGATGAGGAGCATAGATATGAAACTGTAGATAAGATGTTTCTTAATAACTTGACATTCTTATCTATGATGAGGAGACCACTAGTGATGATCACAGCAGCCTCTCCGAAGGTTAGACAATATCATCATATTTCTGATGAAGTTTGAAGCTGTTATTTTTATGTTATATATATTCATATATTTAGGTATACTTAAAACTGTTAACAATTAATATGTTGCTCAATTTCAAATTTGTCTTAGCAATTATAAAAAAAGCTGTTCTTTCATCTCAGTGACCATAATTTTGTGCTTCTTGATTTTACAAAGTATCTGTTCAGGCACTGGTACCATTTTAAATGTATCCTTATAGCATCGCTGTCAAAATGCACAATGCACAAGGTTTAAATGGGATACATTTAAAGTGTCAATCCAGTCTAATTAAATTTTTCATTTGGTTCAGTTCAATGTCTTTGGTTTTTAATGTGATGCCTTATGCTAAGGACTTTGTCATTTAGTGATCTGCGTGATCATTGCTTTCAGCAGTGGTGATATTCAGATGGGAGGTGAAGTCAGACAGTTACATCTACATCAACAGCGCCCTCAGCGTCGCCTTCTTTGACAGATTTGACATTGTTCGAGCAGGTGGCGATGACAGTATAAATGCTTTAACAGCTATGGTGCGGCATGGGACTGTATGTTGAAAAGTTGTCAGACGTCTTCTGGTTTGCTTGTTTATGTCCATGAGGACTGCTTTATAGGACAGTATATAAATCATTCAAGTGTGTACTGCACTGACTGTGTGAGAGAATTATGTATGAGTGGGAAGTTGTTTCTGTCTGTTTCTGAGAAGCACTTCTTGCATATTCTAGTGCATATGTGAATGTTTTCACACATATACTTTAATGTTCTTCACAGTTTTAGACCCTCAGAGTTATCATTGGGTTACGTCAGACTTACTATTGTGGGATTTGGTGGAATATCACCACAAGCGTCCTCAGACATGTTTACAAGTAAATGTGTAAATGCGATTGAGTGTGATCGCTGCCGTGTCACCCCTGCCAGCCGGCGCTGATGTTGCATATGGGGTGGTGGACAGCCTCGGTGGCTGCGAGCCAGGAGCCCCAGCTTGTGAGCAGCTGAAGATGAAAAGGAACCCACTGAAGAAATAAAAGGCGCTCAGCTAAATCCTCCCAAATGATTTCGACACGCGGCGTCCAGCCCGCTGTGAATCTAGAAAAACACACACAGGAGCTTTTAAAACAGTCGAGGGTCTTTGATGTGCATTTTGCTCCCCGCTTTTGAAAAGCAAGATGTGAATATTTATCACTTGAGCTTATGGAGAGCATTAATTCAAACGAATCACCAAAAGGTTACATTCACACTACGTTTTCTCACATGGGGATTCCGAGTGGCCCTCTAATTTACACTTTAATGATATAACGGTGATGCACATGCTAAATCTTTCCCACATTTACATTTACAGACTAATCTCTTCTCCTTCGTAACTAGACAGCACCCTGCACGGAGTCACTTTTCAAATAAAATTCAGATACACAATGCCCAAGCTGAGAGATACAAACTGCACTCCTTGCATATTGATAACAAATTAACTTCCAGTGTATCACAACTCTGATAGAAGCCAAGGACAGCGATATGACTGTACTGCCTCAACTGTTTGGTTATGAACTGACCTGTGGGAAACTCAGAGCTGGAGCATAACATGTATTCATGTAAGAATGTGGCCCATTATTAATTCAATTTAATCAGTCAAGGCCGCCAGAGGACACACTGACTGATAATAGAACAAGGTCAAGAGACTGCTGCTCTCATCTGGTATGAGTCAGGGTTTTCCGCAGCTGTTCACAGCAGTGGTGGGCAACTTCTACTGTATTAACACCTGCTTCTGGTAGGGCTGGGTACTGATACCCTGCTGTGTTTCGAAATTGGCTCCAAAAACTTCCTCACAGCCAGGTTTATCTAACATTAACACAAACACTCACGTGCCAAGTATGCATGTCGAGACAATACACAAATCCCTCATTGTGTTTCCACTGACAGCGTTTTCTCGCTCAGCCACAGCTGATATATACGTCCTTGTATTTCCATCTCCTGTAGGCTTATTGCTGTGATAAAACGCCATCAAGAAACCTACACGTGACTGTCAGGATGTATCCCTTTCATGTGGCTCAGTAAAGAAACAATGCAACCAATAACTCTTTCAAAGCATATTCAATTTTTGTGAGGAACTTTGTCCTAATATTTTTTCCATTTGCTACAGTGCAGCAGTAAATGTTGCCAGGTCTGCCTGTGTCGGCCAGTCTCTACTGCCAGGCCATCATCACTGAGTCTGTGCGAAGTTAATGTATGTGAATCATTGTGTTTTCATTAACTTAGAGCGAGCAGTTCATAAATTATTCACAAAGGGTGTGGGTCATCTTTCATGGAAGTCACCATGTTGCACTGCAATGTTTCCATAGTAGCCCAGAACGGACAATACAATACAGCCAGTATTTTGAAATATCTTGCAGTTGAGTAAACTTTCATGGCAAGTCACTGCTACAGATTTTTGAGTTTTGAAAGTTTTGAAAAAAGTTTTGCCAACCACTAATGTTACATATAATTAACTTTTCTACCTTAGATTCACTTTAATATTTGAGTTTTAGAAAGCAAAAAACTAGTAGCTTCATAAAATTAATGAGTATACTTGTTTAAAGTGAATAATGTATAGCATTTTCCAATTAAAACTACTTAATTTTCAGGCTCCCAAAGATTAATAAATAAGGTTCACAACTCACTAAGAAAAAATGTTGAAACAAAGGGTTTTGAGTTTCTAAAACTGAAAGATTCAAGTTTATTTAAGGAATAAAAGTAAATTATCTCAACTAAAGATTATAGGTGTGTTTAGTTCATTTCAAAACTTTGAGTTTGAGGTTGCATTTTTTTTTTACAGCATATCTATGTCACAAGTGTTACCAACATTTGAGGGATCATTACAAAATGTATGTTTTTATATGTATTCTATATTCTTTATATTATTTTCTGCATAAACAATGTTGGCTAATGTCAGATTTTTTTCACTCTGTAATATCAGCCCTAATAACAAGCCAAAAGATTGTAACCAGGAATCGGCAGTGACTCGGATCAATAATAGTATCAGCATTTTTAAAATACAAACAAAACCTAAGCCACTGACATCAGAAGAAATTTAAGCACTTAAATCAAAAAATTAAACTTTAAAGTAAGGTTGAGCGATGTTTATCGAATTAGCATTTGATGATGTCCACAGTGAAACACTGCGATGGATGATGACATTGTTGCTGGATCTAAAAGGGTTTTTGTTTCCACACCACCTCTGTAACTTACTAGTGAGATATGGAGACGTAGAGCAATGAACAGCAGCAATAATCTTTCCTTTTTTTCCCCTCTCCCTTATGTCAAAAATAGCACAAATCTATGGCAACTCTGAGGGGACACACTACCTTATATACAGACGGCTTTTAAATCACGATTTTATGATGGTAAAAGACTCAGTGGTCGATGACTGTCAACCATCACAATGAACAATGACATCGGTCAAATCCTACTTTAAAGTTCAGGTATAGAGAGCAGAGATGCTATTTCACACTGCAGAGGCCATCTCGTTAAATGAGTGAGGCTGTGTGGACAATAATTTTGTATCTAACCTGAAAAGAAAAGACAAGACGTCTTCAGGATCTGTCAGACTCAGCTCAGCAGATGACAGCGACTGATCGATGAGGCTTATCCATCGTACTCTGCTTTACGCGCCACCCCACCCCTCCCTCCTGCTACCCCAGCCTCCTCCTGTGGGGAAAACTGTGCACAAGGCTCAGGCGAGCGGGAGAAGCTAAGGAATCTCCAACTAAACAAAATCTCTCAGAATTTCTAAGCTCAGAGATGCTTACACAAACAGCCGGGCAAAATCCATCTTTCTGACAGAATCATTTCCAAACCCCGAAGCCCCAACTGGGTTCCTGGATGCACTTCTGAGCTGTGCCCGCCTGGGAGTACGAGTGTCAGTGTGTGTGTGTGTGTGTGTGTGTGTGTGTGTGAAGGGTAAGGAGAAAGAGAGGATCACAGAATATGAGCTGGGTGCATCTGTGGCTCTATTGAATATAAGTGTTCCTTACAAGTTATGTCGTGCATCCTTCACCTTCACCGGTTTGACCAAACTTCTATGTGACTACAAGTATGTGTGTGTCTGCGTGTGTATGTGTGTGTGTACTTGTGTGTCTGTAAGAAAAAGAGATTAATGGTGTGGACATCTTAAAGTATTCCTCTCATTTCTCAGACTCTCTCTGTATGAGACAGAGAGAGAGAGAGTCTGTCTGTGTGCGTGCATGCATGCGTGTGTGTGTGTGTACTGTGGTACGAGTTCAAATCAAAGGATTAAATCCCCTGCAGCAAATGGACTGAATGAACTGGACCTTCTAGTTACAGTCCAATAAGGTGGAGAGTAGACATGTCACACACACTCAATCTCTCACACACACACAAATCCTTGTAGTTCTATTACAATGAGGGCTCTGAGTTAATTACATTCATTCCGTTTTCCCTAACATCAGCACAAACCTTGTTACGTACCAAGCCACAACAAGTGCCAAAAACTGCAGTTCCCCGAAAGGCCACTTGAGGCTGGCTGCAAAAGTGAGTCAATTCCCATAGACTCCCATATTAAAATATTTAACTTAACAGCAGAAATAAACATGTTTACAGCCTGGTCTCTATGACTAATTTCTCTGTTCATGACAACTGGACTAGATATTATTAATATTTAAGTTCTCCCATCTCTCTCACATTAAAATAATAACAAAAAATGCAGTTTGATGATGTTGTGAAGTAGCATGTGATCTACACTGTTAAACAACCACTACGCCGGAAGAAAATCTGTTTCACATGATGTTACATTTTCTTCCTTACTCTCTTCCCCAGATGTTATAGCAAGGATACTGAATAACTGAGTATTTGTTTAAAATAATGGAGACGATGAGATGCTAAATGATGTTGCAAGATAGTTTGTATAAAAGTATTAAAAATTATTTTTATTTTTGTTAAAACTGGGATGATTACAATAACAGTTTATGGACTTGGTTTCCTCATCATTGCTTCGCTCATTTATTACATAATTAAAATTATTATATCAAAATACCTTTGTTGCATCTTCTGCTAAATTGGCTTTTCTGAAAATGCAATATTAAAAAGAACTGAAGGTTTTGTTCAGCCCTTGTCAGAAATTCATTTCTGACTCTACACATATTCATTTCACAGCTTTTTTCCCCCATGCTATCAGTTGTTCCCTCCTCTCCGATATACCGTATTTATACATCAATACTTCCTAATAACTCTTCCATGTTGCTGAAACCTTTGTGCTGCTCTGTTTTGGAGTCAGTAAAACTTATCATCAGCAAGCTACAATATCCTTCTCCCTCCAAAATGTCAAGCCCTGCAGTGACAGAGACAAAACATTCTCATTTCCTGTGCCACCACATTGTATTTAATCACGTTTGGATTAAAATTTGTTCAGAAAAAGCCCCAATGAGCCGTAAGGACTGAAGCCATTTCAAAAAGAATTAAAAACAAAAACAAATAGGTGGGCTAAAGAAATGAGATGTTATGTACAAAATAAACCTTGAGGGAAGCTCACCTGTAAATGGGATCCTGCATCACCAGCATCTTGCTCTCATCCCACGTCCACTCCTTCTTCTGTGGAAACAGACAAAAACAAACCGTTAATGCACGGAAAAATCAAGCTTTTTAAGCTGAAAAAGTACAAACATTAGAGGCCATTAAAAGAGCTGCTGACCTGGCAATATCCTTTTTGTGAAATATGACTGTAAATGTATAAATCAATTCTGCGGAAGGAGCATGAGGATGCAGAGACAGAGCATAGTGTATAATTATGATTTGCCATATTAATATGAGTGTGAATAGATGAACAAGGCAAGAAGGGTGGGGGGGTTCTGGGTGGCAGGAGGAGCAGATGAGGGCTGGGACGATACACAGAGCTACAGATTCAACAATATCACAATACCTGGGTGTCGATTCGATATGCCTTGCAATTCTTAAGTGTTGCAGTACTTCAAGTATTGCGATTTGATGTAGCAATTTATTTGTATTTGCTTTTTGAAGGCTAGTGCATTGGAAAAAGTAGAATCAATTAATCTTACAGACAATTTTAGAGACTGTATATCAAATTCCGAAAAAAACAACATCACTTATTCTGGATTTTGTTCAGTAGCATCATTGTTATAATGCATATCAGAGAAGTAAATAAAATAGCTTATGAAGTTAACTGCTACATTTAGTTGTTCCTGCTTATCATGTTAGAATAATACACAAGGTAATAGATGACATTTTAGGGCAAAATGAATAGAGGCCCTGCAAACTGCACACAGAGAATATTTTTCTCTGAAGTATCAATATAATTTATTGTCCCTCTTTTTTTTCTGTATTTACATGTACAGAATCAGTATACTTGTATGTTTATGCCACCATGTAGGATGGCATGTAAGCCAATAAAAAATTGTTCTCTCTTCCAAAAAAGCTTTTTAAACCAACAAATAAATACATTAAACACTATAATAGTATACATTTTTGTCCCTTGTATAATCAAGAGTGAACTGATTATGTCAATATGTGTAGATTGTATTCAAACATCTCAATTTTCTCCTTTTTCCTTTTGGCCATTTATTTGTATAAAATCAAGCCTCCAGTTTAATGTCACAATCAAAATGTCAACACATGAGCACACAGAAATTATTCATATTGATTTCCATCTTCACAGACCTTTGTTGACTCAATCATTCAATCAGTCCCATCTCCGGTCTTTCATTGGCTCAGACGCACTCAGAGATGTAAATAGATTGCTGACCGTCACACTTGACATTTCAGCTTTCTGGCCGGGGAGCCAAACGAGACAAGAGAACAGGTGGAGGTGAAACATCTTTCTATCGACCGGCCTTTCATTCCAGACAGCCAATTAATCTGACATTGAGCCTTCGATGATGGCTTTAATATTTACCTCATCACAACACAGGAGGGATGTTCATTCAAATCACTCCCATCTCATTTCTTCTTCATCTCTTTTCAGTCAAGAAAAGTTGAGATTTTCAGGGCTTCAGAACTTTGGACCTGATACTTAAACGGCCTGGGGAAAAGCCTACTTGGACCCAAAATGAATTACTCATGAACGGACAGAGCTGATCTTAACAGACCTGAGGATAATGGAGTTTCAGAGTGGGAAGATTCACAGTTCCTTATCTTTAACCGTTGTAAATTCCCATTTTGGTTCTTTCTTTTAATGACATTGTCAATGTTTCTCATCGTGGAATGTTTTGTTTATGTAATTACCGTTAGTTTTAATTAGTTCAACCTGGCGGATGGCCTAAACTACAATACCCATTAACCCCAGCTGCCATTTCGCTGGAGAGGAAGCCAGTCAGAGCCACCATAGAGCTGCAGTGAGTTCAAAAAGCTTGTTGCACTATAGATGACTTAGGGCCTGTGTCCACATAACATTTTCCGCAGCATTTCCTTTCACTGGCGCTGTTGCACGGTCAAGTATCACCCCATTAATGCTAATTATCTATTTGTTTGACTGTTTTCTTTTTTTCCTTTTTTTCAGTAAAGCAACAACAAGAAGATGCTTGCATATGGCTCTTCTTCATACACATGACACTGTGAGTCAAATCAAGCCAACACAGCATCTGGACTACCTGCTTGAAGGTGTGTCTCTGTGACCTGTTCTTGAGTCGAGTGGCTGTAAAATGCCAGGTAAACACATTTCATTATCTATGCATTCTTCACGATAAAATTCCCAACATTTTGTTATCTAAAACTTTTATTATGAAGCAGCTAAATCGGGAAAGGTCTGATTTTCATCAGCATTTCAACAGCGGTAACAAAATTTTAAACTTGGTGGTATTAATGAAATGCATCCAGAGAGTTGTAACTACTTGTTATTAGCTTCTGTTTTACACTTTTATAGCACTTTGTTGCTAATGAACCACCTGAGAGAGTTTTAATCAAAATCCAAGATGCAGCAGTACTGAAATTGCGAGTCATTTAGCACCGTCTCTGGACAAAATGAATAATTTGATTTCTGGGAGCAGCATCGCAAGAATAGCTTCTCCGACTTCGCAACCCATTTAAACCAAGATCTGCCCAAACATAAGCAAGAGAGCACCATCACTGGCGGCAGCAGCAGCAGATTTAAGGGAGAAATATGCAATATATTATTTACTGTGCTAAATGATAAAATTACCAAGATATGTCATCAGAGATCAGAGTGGCTACAGCCAGTATGTTTTCCTTTGAAACGTCCATTGCAGGCCAGAATAACAGTTTTTGTTTGCCCATTTCTAGTTGTCTAATGAGTTAAAATTCATGCAGAATGTTCGCTAAATGAATAAATGTCTGATTTTATTAAATTATTAACATCTTTTAGAAGGAGTACATGTTTAGATCGGTGAAACAGAGCAGAGTTACATGTTGTTGTGGTGGAGGTTGAGTTTGGCGACTGCCTGCCTCACTACCTGCTAGAGTGTGTTCAGGCTTAGCTTTACATTGGCAGCTGGGAGTTATAAATAGCTGATCAACATACAGCGCAGGACTTGCCGTCACTTGTCCTTGTCAAAATATTGTGTCACACTCGTCTTGTGCTCCTGTTCAGTGTCTCTGCATCTTGCAGGCTAACTGAACTGCTTAGAGTCCGGGGAGGAGGAAGCGGGGGGAAACAACTTACTTTAACTATTGATTGTATATTATGCGACTTGCAACTGTATTTAATATGACATTTATGGCTGTAATTCACTATTTGGACTGCGGTACTCATTTCTGAATGCTAGTCTTACATATTTCATTAAATGTCATGCTCAAAAAGCATCACATCAACTACTGAGTGGAGATTAAAGTTTGCTGATGTAGGATTTGGTATTTTAATAGGACTGTCATTAGCTGATGCAGACCATCAGCTGCTCTTCCTCAAGTCCACAACATAAAAGCATGACAACGGATGAGACACTTACAGACAAAACAACCAGGTTATTAAAATCATAAAGTATTCAGTCTGTAGTGATCTTTTCATTGATATCAGTTACTATTAATCAGATATAAACCCTTGCTGATGATGCAGAGATTCACCAGACTACACCAACATAAAAACAGCTATGAAACCAGATTCAAGAGTGGCACACGCAACCAGGCAGATCTGATACATAATCATCAGATAGGGAAATTCTGTGCTGTCACAGAATATTCTACATTTTATCAGAACGATGTGTCATCCACACAGACTACTGTTCAAACACAAAAGGACAGCAACAGGCACACACTTGCAAATCTGAACATTTATGTTGGTGTAATAAAGATGCCGTTCCTTAGAGTACCATTAAGACAACTCAATTAAGCCACGTTTTAATTAGACACTAATGTAAATCTGCGACGTACATCTGGCTGCAAGAACAAGTCAAGGTCAGTTCATCTTCCTTTGTTCCGTACATCCAAAAGAGAAATCCTACAAATCCAAATTTTCCATTTCTTTATATGGCAATTGCTTGAGTAGCTTAGTTAAGTACATTAATTAATTAATGCATTAATTCATTTAATCCAGTAATTGTGTTTCATGACTGTTTGGTGAAGTCAACTTCTCAACAGCTGCCATTCTTTAAACTGCAGCGCTAAAGTTATTTAGATTAGGCTTCTAATTAATCTTTTTTTTATTATTATTGATTAAACTCAGATTATTTTCACAATTAATTGTTTAGCCTATAAAATATCAAAAAAACAAAAAAAAAAACAAAAAATGTGGAAAACTCTCTTTACAATTTCCTAGAGCCCAAAGTGATGTATTTAAACGTAGGGCTGGGGAATATATCAATATTATATTGTTCTAACCATCATATTATTTGTCTCTACACACTTAGTCATTATCTTAACATTATTAATAATTATCAAAAAATCTCTGTTTAATAAATTGCAAATCTTGGTTTAATATATTGCAAAAGCACCAATAGTTATTCCTACATTATTATCACAATATTGAGGTGTTTGGTCAAAAATAGTGTGATTTCCACTCATTTTATCACCGCAGCCCCTTCCACTCAGTACACAATATGTTGACAGTCACAACTTACAAGATCAATAATTATCGATATCAACTGACAAAAATCTTCACTATCATGATAGGTATCCATAATAGAATTCCTTTGTCCAACCAACAGTCCCAAACCCCAAGACTCCTCATTTACTATCATAAGTGACAAAGAAAACCAGGAAATTTTTGCTTGAAAAATAACTGAAACGATTGATCAATTACCAGAATAGCAACTAATTTTCTTTTGATCGACTAATAGATTAATCGACTAGCCTAATCGTTGCTAGGGTTAGGTATCATTCAAAAATGATGAATACCAGTTACAGTAATGATACTTTGGCTTTGCTAAAGGTTCTTGAACAACACTTTTCTCAATCCCATATCCACTGGAAGCAGCTGGAGAAACTGTTTTAACTGCACACTTTACTCAACCTGGAAAACTGGACTGAAGAAACTGTATCTGTACAAAACATAAGTAACTGTCCAAAGAAACCGTAGGGTGGCTAATCCAAGGAAGAAGACAAGGAAGGAAGGAAAGGAAATGATTGTATAGGTGGGTTTGTGGTACTGGGAAATAGTGACAGGGTGAAACCTCTTACTTTCCTGTGCTAAAAGCAGCTAGCCCGAATCTACCAACCATAAACTTTAGGTGTACTGCTCTACTTCTACTGTCGGTCTGAAAGCAACACCATGCTTGACCCTCTCCACCTGCCTCGCATTCGATTCCAGTGGACAATGTGGTGAACAGACTCTGTGACAAGCAGGTTAATTGTACTAGATAGTTAAAAAGTTGCACAAACTTCATTTAATTACAGATTATGTGCAGATAAAGTAGACAGTGGTGGAAAAAAAAACTTCTGCATGCATGCAATGCTGGATCCTGCATGCTTCCATGACACGTAACGTTAGACAGCCAACCACCAGCATTATTAGATATTGGAGATACTCCTTAGGTACTGAAATCCAGTATCAAATGACAAGGTTTGAGCAGAAACTGGTAGCAACTTTCTAGCTAAGACAGAAGCTTTGTACACTGATTTTAAAGACATTATTGTACAGGTCTTAACCTACACTAAATCCAAAAAGATCAGGAAGTCATCAGAAGTTCATTCATTTCCTACTGGGTGAAGAAACCAGAGAAATGTGACTTCTGAGTGGACAGCTGAGAAAATCTTGCCATGCTGACCTTTTCACAACCAGCAGTTGTCCACAGCCAATCGGATTTTTGATCTACCTTGACTCCCTATCAAAATGTAGACTGGAAGAACAAGTCAATAAGAGTGTCTGGCCCTCGCACACATCATCTGTCTGAATAAAGCAACAACAGGAGATGATGGTTGACACTCACTACTGTTATATTAAATATTAAATACATTCTGGAGGACTGTCCAGCAGGGCAGCCTTAAACCTTGAATGATTCTGTCTGGATAAATGGATTGAGATGAAAAAATGAATTCTGGTGAGGAGAATGGACGGCATGACTAAATTAACTTCCCTTTGTTCCCATCCACTGGTTTTCCACCTGTCAGACTCTCTGTGATTCTCGGCGGGTGAAGTCGACTCCAGTCTGTCTCTGTGGATTACAGCTGTCAGCTTCACCACACCTGGACACACAGATCCACTTGTCTCCTGTCTCAACACTCCCCCAATCCCCTCCAGTTTCTTAAAGTTTACTCTTTACTCTTTTCTCCTCTTTAACTCCCTCCTCTCTTTCCATCCCCTCTCTTTACTCTTTAACATCTGTCCCTCTTTTCTTCTTCAGCTTCCCCCAATACTCTCAAATCCTCTCAGGCCGTTTGTCCTGCCTCACAATGTCTCCATTCTCACCTCTGTCTGCGGTCTAATTAAGACGAGGATCGATCACCACCTCCTGCTTTATACAGGAGGCAGGAAATGGATCTGGACTGGTTCTTTAAAGTGACTGACCAAGCATCTATAACATTTTATCACCGAATGAGCTCATCCAATATCTTCTCACTCCCAACTCGTCAAAGATGGCAGCTTGGTCAGTGACCCTGTGTTTCTGTAGTGCATGGCCAGGTCTCCACCAATAAATTAGCAAATATGCAAAGTCAGAATAGACATTCAAAATAAATCTTGCTGAGACACATGGTTGACGCTGTGAAACGGTCGAAGCTGAAGTCTAAGCAGCAGAGCTTCTACCCCTTTTTCACACATATGAGCTGGCTTGGCTTGACTCAGTTTGACTCGGCATGTCAGCCCAGCAGGCTGTAATGCATCCCTCATTACAACAGGGCTACCTGCTTGAAGTAGGGATGGCTCAATACCACTTTTCATGCACAATACCAATATTGATACTGCAACCTTGAGTACCTGTGAATGCCAATTCCAAACCAATATCATTTTTTCCCCTTAGTAATACCTTAAATGCATTAATACCTCTACTTGGGTACACTTTGCTGGACTTAGCAATCTAATAAACATGCTCAAACCCCACAACTTAACTCTGTTAATAATGCTGCTTGTTTATTTAAACTTTTAGAACTTTTCTCAAACATTTAAAATCAAATGTAATCTGTGTTGTGACAGTTCTCTCTCTACGACATGTTGCTCAAAGTTTTGAGTTCTGCACGGCTGACAGCAAACATGAAACAGTAAAATAGAGCAGATACCTGAAAATACAAACAAGCAGAAGAGAAACTAAACTTCAAACCACAGAGATTCAGTCAGAAGCTACAAAAGTACTGAGTAACTGAGACTTTTGAAAACCTCTTCATGTCTGATCTCCTGCACAGACATGAGGTGAGTCTCGCTATACAGGGAGAGAAGTGCGGTCGTCACGGGTCGGCCACGGTCGGCAAAATGTCGCTGCAGCTAACTTGCAGGTGGGACTGGCGCACTTTGGCCTTTCCCCAGAAAGGTCCTTTTCAGATTAAAATAGACACAGCTCAGTACGTTAAAAATGGTAATGGAAATGCAAATTAGCGTGGCGTAGTTTAAAGTGACAATGGTAAAGCCCCATAAATGGTTAGGGCTGAGGTTAGGTTTGGGTCAAATACGTAGGTTAGTTACCTAAATTACAATTAAATCCTAATTAAGTTAAGTTACATAGGTTGTGTAAGTTAAAAAGAAGTCAACACTGACTTTAGGGTTTCATACAAACAGTGGTCTCCTGGGTAAAAATCATGTTTGCCCAGTTCATCACTGCCAACCTCCTCTACACGGGGACAGTCTTGCTTTTTCTACTACATCATATTTGTTGGGCTACATGTGCAACAATGCAGCGTCTGTACAAGAAGCAGTAGTTGTAGGAGTTGCAAGGCTGTTACATTATGCATATTTTAAAAATGTCTGGCTGTAGACAGAAGCATCAACTAAGAAGAGTGGGCACAACCAATATAATAGTTTCAGCACACATGGAACAAAAACTGATAGACTGCTCACTAATTTATCCACAGCTGCTGTTTGTGCTTCCTTACATCAGCCTGATATCTGCAGGGAGCTGATGAGGTACGTGGCAGAGACAGACCAAATAAAGTAGAATCCATTCACAGTTCACTTGACTACAGCGGCCACATCTCTTGTAATTAGAGATCATATCTCATCAACGAACACAAACCAAGAGCACGAATCAGTGCACAAAGTCTTTTTTCAGTCTGTTCTCCCTCTCTTAGTGGATGCACAACAAAAAAAAGCCAGAGGCACCGAGCCACTTGGAGTCAGGACAGTCAGTCACAGTAAACTGTGGTGGGTGTCATGACTCAAATGCAGCCAGCAATCATGTACAACGCCTCGATGATAATACCTTTGTTGTACATTTTGTAATCGTGACATTTTCATAATGCAGACATTTCACACATTGTGTAAGAACAAGAATCAATTTGTTGTATGATGCAGTCAAAAAAAAAAAAAAAAATCAAAGGAAAATGATTCCTAGACAGAATCATAGCACAGTGCATTGCCTCCTCCATATAAAATCAGCAGTTTCTTATCATAATGAGAGAGGATACTTTCATGTATTATTTGTATGTATATATTTTTATGTAGAAAGAGAGCCAATCAAAGCCTAATAAAAAACTGTAGCCTATACTGAAATTGAAATTGGCTCGTTAGTACAAAAATATTCAGATTTATTTACTTGGCAGCACAAGATCTTGGCTATAGGATCAAAATCCTGCTTTGGATTTGAAATGACACCAACACACATAAATGCACCCAAGGAAGAAGATTCTTCTTTTCCAAGCAAAAGTAGGACAAAGTTCAAATAGAAAAGGGTCACTCACTTTTTTCTTTTTCCTCAAGTTGACTTTCACGCCGTCTACAGACACCACGATGTTGACTTTTTTCTTCTTGATGTTTTTCACCTTGAACTCATACTGCAGAGAGAAGACAGACAGCGATGTATTAATATTTGTGGGGGATTAAGGTAGACAGTGACATTGTTACAGCCTCTCAAATATTTGAAGACAGATCAGTCCAGGTCAGGCCCAGAGGAAATGTTACAGAGGACAGTATCAAAGGGAAGAATATGATGTTCATTCACACATTTTATTAACAAAGTTATATTGGGGTCATTGTGTTAAACAATGACTTTACAACATCCATCTTAAAATTCAGTTAAAGCCACGACTCAAGCTCTGTGTTAAAGGGGATTTTTACACCGACGGATGAGCGGGGACACTGTAATGTTTTCTGTTCCCATCAGAAACTAAAGTGTGACTGAGTCACAAATACATCAGCCTGAGACTAAAAACATGAAAGCAAGGATGACTGTCAGGATCACAACTGATACAAATAAAAGAATTTGAAAAAAAAAGTTTTCCAGCGGAAAAATATCCTTCTGCTCCTTTCACTATCATGTCATATCATCTTTGCATCCCTGTAGTTCCCTCCCTTTAATTTGTTGGCAAAAAATGCACTTGGCCACCGACAAAGTAGGACAAACATTTAAGTGCATCAGAGTTCAGAGAAGCAAGTATTCCAACTTAATATGATTCCTTGACGTGTGATGTTTCATTACAGTAAATATATTACAGATTTCTCCTTTAATGATTATAAAATTCATTTGAGCAAAGGACTTAACGCTTGTCAGAAGCTGAATGTGCCCAAAAGCAAAGAGACAGTGACTGGAGTGGTCAGTGGTGAGAAAAGAAACAAAGAAACTGAATTCCTGAGCTGAACTTTCACACTTTGCCACCTAAGAATCATAATAAGAATAATATTGACAGAGCTGGTGTTCCCATCCACTCCAATTCAATACTTCAGAGTAATGATGAACAAAATTGTCACAGAAAATGACAGCCATCCCTGCTGAACAAACGTAGCTTGGCCAGCAGACCTCTGTCACAGTCAATTTACACACAATAGATCACACTGAGACAGTTTCCATCGACTCCGCTGCCTTTAATGGAGCTGCGTATCACGTCAAACAACAACACTGCAGCAGGCGACCACAGTCGATACAGTACGGACACGCACTGTTTGCATACCAAACACAATGCAGGTATAAAAAGTGAATTGTATGCTAACAAACATGGAGTCAGGAGACTGCCAAACTCCCTCTCCCACAATCCCCTGCATGCTGATGGTTTTCTGAATTAGTGGGATGGAATTGAGTCGTATAGAACCACCTGTCACGAAAGCCTGGAGAGACATTAGCTCCAAGTACCGTCTGTGTGTCTGTTTCCATCTTTCAGAAGTCTCATTGAGTTGGCTACTTGGTGTGTCTTGCTGAGCGATAGATAATTGTGTTTCTGAATGTGGACGCTCATTAATGCTGCGCTAGCAAGCGATTTTATGCAGGGAAGCTACTGTGTTATGAGCCCGAGATGCTGCGAGATTCACCCTGTTTGCTCAAATTAAATTCCAGTCTCCGGTATTAGTGCTCGAGGGAAATCTGCTCAGCGCAAGGAAGTGAGAAATCGAAACACGAGAGAGACAGCAGGAAAATGGCAATGGCAATGGCAATGAGACACTACTCTGTCCAAACAAGCTGACAAGTTGACTTACTTAACCACCTCCAGCAAACAGTGAAAAAAAAACAACATTTAGTTGACCGATGCCACCGGAGGTTTTCAGTTTAATGAAGTCCTTTAAGCTTTCAAAAGTGACCTTGTGGTTTTACTCGGAGCTGCCAAAAATCCAAAGTTACTGGCTGCACTTGTGGCACAGAATCTGCAATGTCATATACTGCTGCTCTAAAGAAAATGTCAGGGTTTATCACTTGCTGTGTTTGCATTCAATCACCTCTAAATCAAATCTAAATGCAGATGCTTTTTTTGAACTTTATCTGTCATGTTTTCCCTGCAGCTTGGTGGCACTTTGTGTCAATCAATCTGTCAATATTCCAGCTATCATAGCTGTAAGTCACCGTCTCTCATCCCCTGCTCTGTTCTCTGCGGTGTCGCTCCAGACCTGCTTAATATTGACTGGGTTTTCTCTATTTCAGTTGCAATCGCCTTGTAAAAAAAAAAAAAAAAGACTCCAGTTCAAATGAGAGGTGAAGTAACATGCTCCCTTTAGTTTTATGACAGCATTTAAATATTTAACAAGTGTTGTTCTTCAGTAAGCGAGTAACAGTGAGATAAAAAGGACAAACAGGTCAAAAGCTTCTCGAGCCTGAAGTGTCCGTTTGTATAAACAGCAAACTTCAGGATGTCAACCTTTAATATTTTGTTTGTCAGTGCAGAAAACCAATAAAATCAGGCTCTCTTTTGCGTATTGTAAACTATAATTACTGCCAGTTGTACGCCTCTGCCAGACTGTTAAGTTGTAGTTTGCATTCATGTCTGTCCAGACTGCAGTGCAGTGAAGATCTTGAAGGAATTTAATTAAATTTATTCTGTATTTTCTGGCAAAATGAAAGTTATCACTATATTAACATGTATAATTCTAGTGTTGTGACTAAACTAGACTAATACTTCCCTACACTAGCTTTTAAGCCAGGGGTTGTCTGTCATCCTCAGCAAAACTCAAGAAGTAGCTACGCTTAGAATGTCAACATAATGCACATATTTATGTCCATTATGCTTTACCATCCGATTATTCCAGGCGTAAGGAATGTATAGCCCAGTTTTACAAACTTCTTACAGGCAATATCATGATGTCAAGAATCGGTTCTTAAATTTGGGATTTTGATTTTTCTGCATGAAGACAATCTTTCAAGAGAGAAATGTGATGCTGAGGAGTTATCAGTTCAGCTTTAGATATAATGATTCAATATGGTATAAATACCAATTAAACAGTTTTTAAAGTTATATCTGAGAGTGTAATTCTTAAAGAAAAAGTTTTATAACAGCAGAAACTGTGCCTTTCTATGGACAACTGTGCTTGTATTTAAAACTCACTTTAAAGAATACAGAGAAGGTCACTCTGCCAATGTACATTCAACATCTACAATAATTCAGTTTTTTCAGCATTAACATCCACATTCTTCGTTGTGCCCTTGACTCACATCAAACCACAGACTAAAATAAAAACTAGACCATTTGAAATGCGTCTGCCTGCATGCTGATTCAGTGACTGTATGTGTGTGAATGGTTGCAGTATAATAGAGGATGACAGACCGCAGAACTCAGGGCCTCGTCAGCATCACTCGGTGAAAAATCAAGTCAAGGAGCTTTAACAAAGCCGGGCACGAATCTAATCAGCTCCTCAACCCTGGGTTACAAACCGTGCTGACTGTAACACAACAGTCGTGGCTGTCAGTGTGCTTGTTTGTTGACTGATGGACAAAAAGAGTGAGGTCTTATAAAGGACTGTGCCCAAACAGCTCCAGGCCAGCTTTGTAAAAAATCTATGCAGATTTGCTAAATTATTAGTTAGTTATTCAACTAACTGATAAGTCAATAAACCAAAAATTAATGTAAAACATTTTTTTTCCTTTGCAACATGCCATCCCCTCTCTCTACCCCCATTCCTGTCTGCTCTTCAGCTGTCACCATCAAAGTAAAAAGACTCTTCAAAACTTGACACTGGCAACACTCGCTGTGGTATATGTAATGTGAAATGCAAAGCTGGCATGGACAATGCATCTAACACTCAGACTGGAGTGTAACTAAAGGCTAAAGAGAGCGCCATTTTCACAACCTGAAAGTTATATCACCCTAATGTTAGCACGCCTGCTGCCAGTGTCCAAAAAGTGTAAGTTAATCCTTAATGGACAGAAAAGCTGTAAGTGAAGCATTGACAACTTCATTAGCATCTTCAGGTGATTAATTGGTTTACTGGATAAGTTGTTGTTTGAGATAACTGGGCTATTTACAGCGATAACTGTCCTGGCTGGCTTACCATTTTACTAGCGTGAACGCCTGAAACTCCACACAGAAAACCAATATTTGTCAATTGCAGACTATTAATGAAAATATTAATTTAATTTGTACATTTTGTATTTTGGTTGGTATCTCAAAAATATCAAAAAAGATCTCTGCACACCTGAATCTATGACAGGTGTGTCGGAAGAAGATTCAACTTGAAGAAAACAAGAAAGACTCCCGCACACTGTCTCGCTTTCTACTGATTTATTAAATATCCAAAGTTTCGGTCTGGACAACCTTCATCAGGTATACTATATATATATATATATATATATATATATATATATATATATATATATATATATATATATATATATATATATATATACATACATACATACATACATACATACATACATACATACATACATACATACATACATACATATATATATATATATATATATATATATATATATATATATATGTATATATATGTATATATATATATATTTCGGCTGGTAAAATAAAAACATTTGGCTGGCAGAATGTTTCATTTACCATCAAATTGACATTTGGCTGGGGGGCTAAAAAGTTCATTTCGGACCCTGCAATGTAGTGTAGTGCTGCAGAGATGCTCTCGCCTACAAATCTTGTTCTCTAGATGTAGGAAAACGTATAACAAATGTCAAATCATCATGATTGTAATCCTGAGTCATCATTCGTATCACAACTGCTATATCTTTAAAAACAATCATAATGTGTTTTTTTTACCATATTGTGCAGCTGCAGTTCAAAGATAGGTGGACATATAGTGAATGGTAAACGGACACCCCAGACCTTTTAACCCGAGATCACTTCAAAACACTACGCGATATTTCACAAGAAGAAGAGGAAGATGAAGAAAAGAGGAAGAAGCATTCTGTGTGGCAATGTTCCACAAAAATGTGTTCAAGGCTCATTAAAATGAGGGCACATATTAACCAGCAAAAACAGAAACCAGCTTACAAAAGCAAAGCCAATCCAAAAGAAATAACTCATTATTTTACACAGTTTCATTTTGTGTGAAATAACAGTTGTTTTATTAAGGAGGACTCATTGTTCTACTAGTGGACTGTAATAATGACGGTTTACTTTACACAGCAGGTTTCTGAGTCTATCCAGAGGTAATGACAATAAATAATAAAAAAAATATATTGCTTTTTTTCTTGCTACAAAAAGAGTATGATGAAAAAAAGGGACCACATTTTTCTAACCACGGCACTCAACAACCTGTTGATACCTTCACCACAGGACAGAAAAATCACACACTCACATACACACACTCCAGCTCTGGTATATTTATAGAGTAATATAGGGAAAGCCGAAGCACTTCAGCCATTATTCTCGAGTCTCAAAGTGCATGAATGTTTATGTGACTGAGTTTTATGGGTGGTTTTACGGGTGTGTTGTAATCTGCTGTAATGTTGACTGTGCTGCACATGCAAGATTTAAACGTTGGTAAGCCTGATGGATTGCATGATTGACCTCCGCGGAGATGATTACAGTGGCAATTTTACAGATTTCATGCAGGGTTTGACTGGCTAAGTGTATGCAGCATAATATGACAGAAAGCACTTAACTCTAATAAGCCTGTCTATTCATGTCTGATACTGCCCCATCATTGAATCCACATCATCCACCACACAGCTCACTCTCCCATGTGCTTTCAGCTTCCACTCCAAGGTGCAGCGGAGATATGATTTATAATATCACCGCTGAATCTATCTGTATAATGTGAGAATATGAATGCATGTAATTAAAACACTTGTACCACAGAAACTGCTGCACTTGAGGAATCGCACAGGCATTCATTTTACACAACTGGCAATTTATTCGGTCTGACTTTCCCCCCCAGTGCAGCACCTCGACACCAGACGAGGTGCTGAGGGTGTTTTAATGAGCACAGATAACGGCCCGCAACACAGTTTAGGTCATTTAGGATAATCCCTAATGTCTTTGCTAGATGAGACTCCTGGATTCACACCTAAAATGCTATTAAATCCAGCGTTTCAACTGCAGCCTGAATAAGTTTTGACACAAGGGGAAGACAAAAAGCAGGGGGGGAAATCAACAAAATCCTGAGGCGTGTCAAGTCCTTTACTTTTGCTACAAAAAAGTTGGGCACTGAACATAAATTCAACCTAAAGTTCACTACATTTACACTTACAGAGCTACTGTGGCTGTTAAAGCTATGGTCCATTTTAAAACGTTTCAGAACACTAATTTTTCTGCACTTTTTTACACCCAACAAAAGGTTCAACAGAGATGAACTTCACACTTTTAAAAGAACTTTAAGAGATGGTTCACCCCAAAAGCAAAAATGATAGTTTTCCCCTGGCCTATAGTGCTATTTATGTATCTAGTCATAGTTGTGGTTTGAGTTGCAGAGTTTTGGAGATATCGGCCATACACATGTCTGCTTTCTCTCCAATATAATGGGACTGAACGGCACTCAGATTTCTAGTAGAAAAAAAAATTGTTCTGAATAGTTCAGAGAGGGCAGATATCTCTATGACCAATGTCTCCAAAACTCTGCAACTCACACCAAAAAGAAAAAAACCTTTACCCCCTTGTAGAAACAGTACCTTCTTGGGTAACACAATGCTGCACCGAGGCAACATGCAGTTCAGCCCCGTGTGTCTGTCATACTAACAGCTGCTGTTCTGGATCAGCTGGATTAATCCAGTATTTTGTAATGTGAGCTTTCAGTGTTTTTATTCCAGAGCTCATAAATTAGTGTTACTATCTACTTTTTATTGAAGCGTTACTGTTTAATGGGGCTCATATATCACACTGGGCTGGGCTCCCGGCATCAGAGAGTAGTACATCAGCAGCTCCGGTGTCAGCGTATGAAACTCTGCCTGCTCTTAGCACTTGTTTTTTCCATCGTCACTGCTCGAAGGTAGAAGTTTCTTGGTGTAACATTTTTTTATGCATGACGAAAACAAATCATACTTCTGAGAATGTTACACCTGTGGTGCTTTTCTCTCTGCTATCGTGTCTCTTCACTTCCATCACTTGCTTCATTTTCTTGCATCAAGAAGAAGAAAATCTTACGGTACGATCTCTGCCAGGTGTAAGTCTGGAGGGGATCGTGCATTTTCTTGTGTGTATGTGCATGCATGCTTGAGCTTGTCCACTGCTAATTTTGCATATCGCTCAACCCATCAGCCTCATATTTTTTGTGCACATTCATAACTGCATGCTGAAGGACTTCTGTGATTCAGAATTTTTGAAACACACAACTACTTTTTTATGACTGTACACCATCACACTCTCATGAATGTAATGTCTCAGTACACTTGGAAGGAACCCTAACCCAAATTTGGCACAAACTTCCACTGAGACTCAACAATGGCCTGCTTATATTTTGGTGGTCAAATGTCCAGGTCACTGTGACCGCAATAAACAAAACGTTTTTGGTCATAATTCCAGAAGTCATGTGCTACTTGTGACAAAATCAATCAAATTTAGGTTATTACAAAGGGGCTACATCCAAATATTCTTTTTTTGTTGCCTTTTTCACTTTTTAATAAACCTTGGGAAGAGTTAATTTGTGCCTAAATGGACATTTCTGACTGCCATTTTCACATCATCATATATGATCTTGACAAATCGTGAACACATGAAATAATTCATAAATAGGAAATAAATGCATTTAAGCTGAGTTAACAGGCCATCTCACTGTTTTAATTTCCTGTCATCAGGAAAACAATATATGACAATTTCAGCGACTTCATAAATGAGACAAAATAAGTGCATCTAGGCGGAATTAACAGGCTCTCTCTCTTATTAGTAAAACAATATACACATTTTAGATGTTTTAAGGTGTACTGCAGATATTAATCTTCCCTTTTCAGAATTTCTTCCGCAGTTTTTTATTTGTTTGATGACCCACCTGTGGGTCAAAACCCAGTATTTGGGAATGACTGTCTTTAAGTGTTAGACATATTACACTAAAGAGACGGCACATTATCTCTCCACATAAATCATATTATGTGTAGATCCGCATACATGACACTATAAAGTAAGCCCTTTGAGAATAAAGTGTGAATACAGAATGACTGAATTGCATAATGCACTTGAGTGACAGACTTTCATGTAGGATACTCCTGTGTTCTCTCACTCTAAACTCCTCCAGAAGCCTCCTCTCTCCTTGTCTCCTCATGGTGCATTTAAAGGACTGGAAGATCTTCCACAAAGGAAGGCTTAGAAAATATTGATTAACTGGCAATAAAAAGAGTTTTTGTTGCCTGCGGGCAGCCCTATAGGTACATTTGACAATGAGAGATTTGCATTTGATCACAGACACAGTAAACCATGCCTGACTTAATGTTGCAGCTAAACTGGTCTTGTGTGAACACATATTTATTCCTGTGTTCAACTGCTCAGGCTTGCAGTAAACAGGATTTGGTTACGTGCAGCAGCTCGGAGACAAAGTGCTTCGGTATGCCAAGTAGTGACAGGACATTAGCCTACATGTAAATAAACTGGAAAACTCAAGTCCAAGAATAGGCTCATCCATCATGCAAATAAGTCAGTCTAACATTTGCAGCCACTGTTTTCTGATAAACGGGTCGTTATTTCCTAAAGGTCCTTTCCTCCTGTTTCCAGTATAATCCATCATTTTGGCAACAAAGACGCCAAACACACCGACACAATAGCGTCCTCAGCCAGCGGTGCTATTTTCACTTACAGAAATATCAGCCGGGAGCCAGGAGAGCACAATAAAAGCCTGCACTTCTGTTGATGACCACAATTCATTGAGGGAGGTTGAATAAAAGATTCGAATAAACATGCAGCCACATGCCGACACACACACACACGTAGTGACAGTACACCACTGAGGTCAACTATCTGCAGTCAATGTGAGTGTTCAATGATCTCAGCGGGGCAGCAGGGAGTATTTACTGAGGTAAAGGGCGCCTGGTATGCTGTATAACAAGCTATTCATTTAGCTCTTTGACAAAGGCCTTTCTGAGTTGATTATGGTGTTGTTGTTGTCCAACTTCTGGTCCATATTTTATACAAGGGACACAGTTTCTGCTGGCGTCGTGTCCAGCCCTGCCAAGTCAGCCGGGCCTACTCTGTCTGCACTCGCACGGCCAAGAAGCTCCACTTTCCCACATGCCAATTTTTTCCAAACCAGTGCCTTCTCAGCGGCGAGTTTTCTCCCTGACCGATCATGAGCGCAGATCCATCTCAATGACATGTCTACTCTAGAGAGAGCCAAAAGGATAAAGAGGGCTGTAAAGAATAATAGAGAGAGGAAAAGGGGAGAGAAGTGTAGACAAAGAGAGAGACACGGAGAGATGGGGGAGGGATAAGCGGTGATATAGTGAGACGATGAAGTTTAATTAACTGCTCAGATCATTAAGCTCATAATTACACAAACTGAAAGTCAAGGTGTCTTAAGTGTGCAAACTGTCATGTTGTCATTAGGTGCCTGATGAAGTGAAATGCGTGTGGCTTTAACCTTCACAGAGCACATGAAGTTACTGCTCATGCTTAAGACTTTTTTACTGTATACCTATTGGAAGATGCCTCTTTTCCCTCCCCTCTCTACAATTTGAATTTCATGCTAAATCAAGCGCCCAGTCAGTACAGTATTCATTTCAAGGTCACTGGTCTCCCAATAGTCAGTTGTGTCATTTTACAAGATTAGATCATTAGATGTACATCAGTAGGAGGATCTCCGAGTGAGCTAATGATCTATTACTAACTTATGGCATATGGCATATCCCATATAGTTCACAGTGTCACTGAGGGGTTCATTTCAATGGTCCTGTAAGGCTAAATGTCTACAATTAAAGTCCATCCTTCACTAAACTTTACATTCTGGCTATTTATCTTTTTTTTATATCAATAAGTACGTTTTTATTACTGTATAATCATTCGAAAATAAGAATCCTTGTGTTGTCATTACCTTAGAATGAGCTGTCTATATTTACAGAAGGTGTCCAACATGTTGCACTGCCATGTTTCAGATTTCCTACGTTTGTTTGTTTATAAACTGGTTCTCTTTGGGTTTTAGACAAAATGAGACATTTAAGGACAAAATGGGATGAACAATTTCACAATTTTCTGTCATTTCATAGACATTGTGGGGCTAAATTAAACATGACAGTTAACTTAAATATATGTTGTTATTTCAGAAACAATAAAAAAATAAAAGAATTTGGACAGGGGCAAGTAAAACTTGACTTTGGGCAAGTGAATTTCTGACCTTACCTTTCCTGCACTGTTGCATTCTTTAAAGGAGCTATGCTATGCTTATGACAGTATGCTTTAGTAAAATCCAATTCAAAATTATTTTTAAATAAACTGCCATCCACAGGAAATATGTTGCTTTACAAAAATCCAAACCATCACAGCCCTAAATACATTGCACTTAATTTGTTCATTTAATTTCTGATCGTGATAGCCATTTTATCTGATATATTATTACCAATGCACAGTTGTCTGATAATGCAGTTCTTCTTGTTGTTATAATTTGGATGCATTGTGATAGATGAACTCTGATATTGAGTATTTTCTTAGCCCCCCCTTATACCGGTGAAGCCCCCACTGTCCACAAGGAGAGAAACTATACTGGTGCCATGGCTGGATCTGTTCCCATGGTTGCAAAGAAATCAAATAAAATCTTAACAACCCATGTGTATGTTTTCCTGACGAATGCTTGTGGTCAATGGCAAAGGTGGAATTAGTGTGACTTTACTATACAGCTGCAAGAAATCTGAGGGAGGTGGTCAGGGAATGTGTTGAATGAACAAAGTCACTAGAGACAGCAGTCCACCTTCTGTCTCCCTTTCCTATCAACAGTGAGTGTTGGTTTCTTTTAACCTCAGGTCACAGAGGTAATTGTTGTTATATTCAGTCACACACTTGTAGTAATTTTTTCTTTTGCTATTTTATAAAAGGTCTTGCTGGGAGAAATTTAGAGTGGGAGTATAACTGGAACACATCAAAAGACAGATTACTGATTCATCGTGTGTTTGGACAACACTAGATACATGAGAACCATGAACCAATCAGGGCAACCTTAAATTATCCAGAAACAGGAAGCAGACAGTATCTCTAACTTCCCCCAAAGGATAGCCAGAGGGACTACCAGACGAAGAAGAAAACCAACAATCAGAGCTGTTAAAGGAGGAGCCGGTCCTCTACATCTACAAGATAAAAGACTCACTCTCTCTGCTCCTCATTGCAAGAAGAAAGTAGAGCACTCCTGCAGAGACAAGCAGTGTCTTTAGCTCAGTTAGCCCCCTTATGTCACTACAACTTTTATACAAGACACATAACCTATGTCTTTTTTTTTTCTTGTCAACCATCCCTATAATCCTTATTTTATTATTAGTCCACTGAGCTGTTGCAGTATGTGCAGCAGAAGAGCCAAAATTTTAAGAGAAAATTAACTGTATGCATGCATAGTTCAATATTCAAGTTATAAAATTTATACAAGTAAGACCTGAGCTGTCATTTCGCATGATTTGTCATTAGGAAACTGATGTGTTTGTAGACTCTTATGACCCTTACAAAACTTATCACCTCAGTATTATGCACTACTAATACAGCCATTTTTTCATTATGCTTTTATCTAGTTTTCCTCCTGCATCCCTGAAAACAAATGCAATGATAAAATGTAAATTTGATTGAATTTAACAACATGTGTCAGTCACTGTGGGCTGCTGCTGTCCACCCACTGATCTCATCATTATGTAGCTGAATAAAGGTTGTATCTTAAGGAAGAGGGAATGATTAGCAAAATCACACAAATATCACAACAAATTTGGCTAACTAATATGAGATGATAAGCCCTGTTTACTGACTCAGACCAGTAAATCAAACTTTGAAGTCATTGTTGCTCCACTGTTGGTTTTATTGGTTGATATAAGACTCACGATATATTTACTAAAGATGTAAGTCTTGAGAGAGAAAAGAAATTTGATATAAGGAATTAAGTAGTTTTTTTTTTGGCAAAATTATGTTAAAATATATAGACTGAACTCAACAATTATTTTCATTGTCAATTAATCAGTCAATTTTTTTCGATTAGTCAGTTGGTTGATTTATAAAATGTCAGAAAACGGTGTTTCTGAAAGCCCAACAGGGAGACTTCAAACGTCTTGTACACAACCCAAAGATATTATTGAATTATTATAATTATTATTATCAAATTAGTTGGGGTTTATTGGAATAGTTGATAGATTATTTGGTTAAATGTTGCAATTCACATTTGAATTATAGAGAGGCAAAGTCACACCAATTCTGATGGATCATCATGGGGATTTACTTAATAAAATAATGAACTGTAGTCTATGGAAAGAGACAAATAATCTTTTCATCCCATTTGAATTGTGTCATGAATCATACATGCAATGTTTGTCAAGTTTAAAGATAATTTTACAAGTCAGGGCAGTCGTGTTTGTCGTAAAAAGGGTTTAAGCGTCAGACTGTGAGGATACTCACAAACAGAACGGTTTCTAAGTGACATCATGACTCTCACCCGCCAAAAGCTAACGTCAGCTCCTAAAGCTACGACGTCTGTGTGTTTTTTTCGTCCTGTTAAAAGGACAAGAAATCGCTGAATAAAGAATTTCAGGTAAGATAACGTTACAAGAGACAGCAAAGTTGGTGTTGATGACTTATATTATCTGAGATGAGAGATGTAGTTCACTAAGTGCTTTCACACAAAACTTAACTAAACTATGACAAGCCTACCACAATTTGCAATGTCCTTGTCTTGTAAAATTATCTTTTAAATTGATAAAGATGATATGAGTAATTCATGACAAAATTCAAATGGGATCAAAAAAATCTTAGCATAAGCTACCGTACGTATTTTTTTCCCAAGTAAGATCCCATGGTGGTCCACTGGAGGGGGAGGGACTTTGCATCTTTATGTCTAATAAAAGATTCAGCTCTACAAATCAACTACAAGCACATCTAAGACAGACCGTTTTCCATTATTTAAAGACATGCTACAGCCGCTCCAATGCACAGATTCTTGAAGCATAACTGCACATCTGAGGGTCACGAAACGGAAGATGTGGGTGATCTCGCACAAAAACACAGGAAAAAAAACACTCCAATGGAATAACGGGTTTTTTTTCTACTACAGTAACAAAGCAACAGCCAGTGTTGTATATCCACTCATCTGTGAAGAGCCTCTGCTGCATCCTCTGATTACACCACAGTTCCCGAGTCAACTCCCCAGAGACTCTCAGCGTCTTACACCACATACTACTGCCAACCACGAAGCTTTCATCACTTTCTCTCTGCTACACATCAACCCCCCTTGAAATCTTTTTTTCCCCTTTCAAACCATATGTCTTAATCTTACTGACTGTTGGTCATGGTAGCAGATCTGTGGATGCTCGTTTCCCCTCTCTTACTGTCATTTTTTAACTCACATTCCCACAGGCATATTGATAGAGCATCCAGTCCCTTGTGAGCCACGCTCTCTCGCTTTATCATATTTTTTTTCCTCTCCTTTTACACTCACTTGCTGCTCACGCTCTCTCACCCTCCTCTTGTATTTTCTTTCCATGTCACCCCCACCCCCCTTTCCTTTTCTCCGCACACCGGTGGCTGATTCAATCTCAAGCAATGTTGTTTATGAAAAGGCATTTCATTTTCCAAAACCATTTGTGTTTAAGACGCTACAGGGTCCATCATGTTTCATCAATCTCAGCGACACAGCAGTGTCTTTGAATCGAAGCCAAAATTCACAATTGAAAATACTGCGTGTTGATACACACGACACACAAATACCCACACACAACAGTACAAATCAACACGCACGTTTAGCGTCTCACAAGTAATACAGCACATAACACTTTGAGCAATCCTTCCATTCAAAGAGTTATGAATATTGATTTCTTTTTAAGACTCTAAGGACTTCTTTTCCATGGCTCATTTTTGGAAACAGTCTTAACCTCCTCTAAACTCCAAGTGCAATTGTCACAAGTCTTTCATGAGGCATTACAACTCTACTGCATGTCTGCAAAAGGTACTAACTCACCCAAAACATTTAATTCATGCAAAAACCTGGTTATTGCGTCAGTGAATTGGCCAACGCCACTGTTTTGTCATCATGTGAGCCGAAAAATGTTCAGATGTCATTCCACAATGGCAGTCGACCCTGGGGAGGTGTGAACATTTCGTTGACACTTACTGCTTAGTACTACATGAGAATGCCAGTTCTGTCTAGCTGAATGTTATTATGCATCACACTGGGCTTTGAGAGTCAGATTTCAACCGTAGCTTAACGTTACATGCACTGTAAACAAAAAATCACCACTGATCTTTAATGTAAAGTCATGAACAGATAATTGCCCCGCTGCCTGTTACCTTTTCAAGGTCAGGAATAAACTTCCAATCTCAACTTGCTCAGAGAAATGGAAATTTTGACGTCTTCAAATCAATGACAACTGAGCAACTCCATCTGCTGAGGAAGATACTGCGATACAATCATAAGCTTCAGAACAGCAATCAAGTGGACCTTGAGGGGAGATTGTTTCACAAACTACAATTTCCAGGATCAAGAATAAACTTAAAGTCCCAGAGTACACTTACATGCTACAAGTGCTGTTTGCTTAGGCAAAGTTAGCAGCTTTCATGAGGCATTTGACCAATAACAGTTGCAGATTTTTCCAAAAGACACTTTATGTTGACCGCCAAATTCCAATCATTTAATATTTGAGTCAAAGTGGATAACATTGCCGAATTTAAAGGAATTCTGTCAGAGAGTTCTTGAGATATCGCGTTCAGAAGAATTGGAAAGATGTACGGGCGCACGACAAATGATCTGTAAGGCCAAAAATGGTTGTACACCCCTTGCTGTTATAGCATGACATTTCCCCTATGCTAAAAGCCAGGTTTATGAAGAAATATTTTCCCAGTTTGGTGTGGAAGAACTTGACTGGCCTTGGAAAAAAAAACAGAAATCAATCCCATCCAACAACTTTGAGATGAACCGGAACTACAACCCAGGCCTTTCGCCCAACATCAGTGGTCGACCTCACTAATGCTTCTGTGGCTAAATAGGAGAGAATTTCTGTGGCCAGTGTTCAAAATCTGGTGGAAAACCCTTCCAGAAGACTAGAGGCTGTTATATCATAAGAATAATGGCAATGGTAAATATGTGCTATTAGTGGGGTGTCTCTACACTTTGTTTCATTGTCTATGTCCTCTGGGCCACAGAGTGTACATTGTGTATAACCAACAACATAGCTGGGAAGGAAGAACAATCAAATGAACAAATGGCTTCATTTTATGCCTTAGGATGTGATGCAAAGAGTTCATTAAACGTGAACAGGGAGCTGTAGCTGTAGGCTCCTCCAATCCAATTCAGTCAGTTACGAGTCTGACAGTGATAGTTTATAGCAGCGAGTCGTCAGTTGCTGTACTCTGCAGCGACACTCTTCGCTGAAATCATGAGCACATTTTGTCGCACCAAAAAAACCCCCATAAAGGCTGGCAGTCAGCCACAAACAAACGGTTTTCTGTTTGCCAAGGAGAGATTTTTGGTTTGGTCCAACATGCATCAATAATACATAAAAGGCAACATTTGGGACTGCAATGAATCCATTCCAGAAGACATTTCAACATCTGGACCATCTCCAGTGTGAAAAATGCAACTTCTGAAGTTAAGTCTTCAGGCATGATAAATTAGACCATCCGAGTCTGTTGGCTCGGTTTCCCGTCGTGTCCTATAGGAGACAAGAGAAATCTATTTGTCTGTCGGCTGTCGTAGCGTTAATGCATAGTTAAAGACTTTCTCCTCTGACACTTTGTCACTGTCTCCACATCTCAGTTCCTAGATACCAAGTTTTCTGCCTCCAGCCTGACTGATCTCTCTCTCTCTCTCCCCGTCTGTTCTCTCTGAGGTCATACATCTATACCCATGTTGGATGGATTCATACATAAAGATAGACAGGCTTCAAAGAAAACAGATGTTTATCTTGATATCTAAAGAATCAGATATCTCTCTTTGTCTCACTTCAGAGTGAGAGGTTCCTGTCGGCCCGATCAATACCCGCCTGACTTACCGTCCAAAGCATAAGATGATGATATATCAGAAGAATTCATTTCATCTTTAGCCAGTCTGTCTTGTACCTTTGTTACTATGGCTGTAGTGTTGTTCAGTTGGGGGATATTTTGTGAAATTGATCAATACACTGCTTGTTTGTTGGAAGCTAAATTGAAGATGTAACATCTTCAAGACAAATCTATTATATGATGATGGATTCCAGGGGATGGATTTACTATCAAAGGCATAGATGAAAGTAAGCCGCTAACGTCATTTAAGGTAATTTCAGCCATTCCATTAGTCTTTCTCATCAGCTCATACCTTTATCCCTATCAGTTTTCCTCCACCTACACTCGTGAGAACAGGGGGAGATGAGTTACGGAGGCTTTTCTTTGCTCTTATTGAACCGTGTCAGAGGAGAAATCCCTCTCCTTCCCAAAAGGATAGAGAGACAAACTCAATTTAGAGGCAGTTGGTGTATCGACAAATCACTTCCAGCGCGCTTTCATTTTCAGGGCCCTGCTGTATAAGAGCCGAAGCAGCTAATGGCCCTCATTGGTAAGAGAGATTACAGCTTTCGTTCATTCAGAATACATTTTATCTGATGATGAACGAGACAAATGAGAGTGGAACCAGTGATTGTGTAAAAATCATACCATCATTTTTATTGTACTCCTCTTTATGACGGGACACACCTGTCTAAGAATGTTTTATTTGTTTTGTAGGAAATTATTTATAGAGCTGAATTAAAATTCATCTGTAGTCGCAGCCAATTGACCCTTCGCCAATTGACCCTTCGCCAATTGAAGTCACCACCCGCTTAATTACAGGGCAGCGTTCTTCCTATGTTCCCAGGGTCCTGTGTTCCCCAGATTTACATGGCACACGGCCTCCGTATGATGGTGGTGTGTAAATCAAGCTTCAACAGTCTACAGAAATCCTCTTTGTTTAAACTTATAACCTGGCGTCCCCCCTCCTGTCAGAGTAGAAATGAACCAAATCCCGCTGCCATGCTCGCACAGCTGGGGACTGATCATATAATGTATGTACCCAGGGATCACTGCTGCTCTGGATCAATCATCTCTCTCAAATCACTCCTTCACTGCTTCTTCAAACATGGTGCCATTCTGGTTGTGGAACAGTTTCAGATCCAGAACCAAGCAGTGAAACTTGCCAAGTTCTCCTCTCTTTCTCTTTATTCGGTCTACCCAGGTATGTTGTTTTTGTTTCTTTTTACTGAGTAAAAGGAGCCCCAGGTCATGTTCACTCGGTGTTGATTACATCTTTTTTCCATGGTGCAGTTTATTTTCAGAAGTTTAATAATTTATTCATAAAATCGTGTCACGCTTTATGTGAATAGGAGGTCAAAATTTCGCCTTAGAAGTAACAGCAATTTCATGCTGTTTATTTGTGTCGCTGTTGGTGTGTAAAGGCCTTTAGCCAGAAATTAAAATTTTCATCTGTACAACATAGTTCCCAAGGTCTTATGTTCCTTAGCTCTGCATAATCAGTATGGAGTAGAGTTAGCACAGGACCCTGGGAACATAGGATCTTTGGAATATAGGACCCTGTAAACAAAAAAAAAATAGGACCCTGGGAAAATAGACATGGTCCCCTGTTCTAGCACAGTATACAGTTTACACTGATGAGGCTGGCAGAATTAGTCGTCTCTTTTGAAACAATGTATGTTTGATTTCATAATTAGCATGAACATATACGTTGTTTGAATATTCCATCTCAGAATGACCCCTTTTAAAACCAGAACCTTGTGAAAGGGTCTTATATTTGCTGTCAGTTGCAGTTGAGATTAAAGCTGTATGCCCCATACAAGAAGTCAGATTCCTCACCACCAGTTTTCAATCCATGAGAGGCAAAGGATATAAGGAGCGTCATTGTTTCTTCACTGCCGCGTTTAGCTAATATTATAGTTCAGCATAGTGATAAAAACCTGTGCAAATGTTTGGTATGCAAAACCGTAATTGGATAGACAACACAGAGTTCCACCTTGAATTTTAATTTTCTAACAAAAAAGCCTTAAAGAATAAGAACTGATTAGTTTGCCAAACTCAACACTGTCCCAGGTAACTAGTGTGGCTCAGGTGGCTGGCGGGCAAACGTCCCCAAATCTAAAAAGAGAAGGACAAAGCCACTAAGGTTGCCTTAAATTCTGATATATTAGCACCCAGGAACAGGTTCGATCCAATGGATGTTCTAGAAATGAACAGGGATATTTTCACAAAAGGTGTCCCTACAAAACATTCTGTCTCTAGGTAGTAACACAGTTAGACCATAAACTGCCCATAAAAACAAAAGAAAGAAGAAAAGGAGTTCTGGGTTTCTGCCATGCACGTACATAGCAGTCTCAAACCTGTTTTTTTGACATGTTTCAAGTCGACTTCAAAAACTGAACTCACCTGTTGCCTGCTGTTGTGGCAGGCATGTTCTTCGTTGTGTGGTGGCAATGATATGTCATGCAGATGACGGTAGTTGCAGACTTGTTCAATGAGCCTGTCCTCAAAACTTTCTGCCATTGTTGTTGCTGGTGGCCCTGACCCTGTCACCGCATTCTGCCCCTGTCGGTCAGGTGTGTACTGCATCTTGCAGACCACACAACGCTGCAGATGAACGCAGGGTTTGCAAGGCAGACATCATGCGTATGTAAAGACATAGTTATTGTAAAAGCAGCAAGTACATCTCTGCCCATAGATTTTTGCTCTTGTGTATTTGGCCTCGGAAAGAAAAACATGCCTTTTTAAAGTAAGCATCACTCTTACCAGAGTCTCAAGGGCACCATTTCGGCATGCAGAGAAATCTAAAGGTTGACACAACTGCACGGGCTAATTACAGTCACTGAGCTATGATTGGACAACTGCTGTTTGGGAGAAGAGTAAACAAACTGTCATGATATGTATAATTAGCCAGTACGAGAGCTGAAACAGTGGTGGCCTTATATGATATGAAATAGTGAAGGTCAGAAGGTCTGTCAATAATATTCTGTTAGGCCTATTCACAAGGTAAATAAGTAAAATTTAAAAAATTTTAACAAAAGTGGAAGGCAAATCAGCATTACAACAAAATAAAGTAACGTTTTTGCCAATCATAATTTATGCCTACACAGAGATTTTAATTGGAGGATGAGGTGGCACTTGAGTACCCACATCAGTATTGAGGGAACCTGTTGAGGTAAGCACAGCAGCATGAAGAGCCTGAAGGGCCAGAAAGTAGGTTATGGAAACTTTCTCCCTTCCTCCACGTGTTTGACTCGTACACAGCGTGATATCAGAAGGGATGGAAGACAGATTCAGACGTTCTGTATTTATTCCATTATTTGTGCTATTTCAGTCCATAAATATGTCAAATCTGAAATCAACAGGGTTTCTTTATCTCTTTGTACTTCTCAGATTGACTAGTCCCAACAAAAACAAGGCTTGACAGCACATGTTTTTAGAAGCCTACAGAGTCTGTTTGGGACCAAAGATGATACTAAACTCAAATAACAACTTCAAAATGTTATGGAAAAGAGAAAGCCAAGAAAAGCTTTTAGTTCATTCGTTTTATTGCTGCTGTAAAAGCAGCCTATAATTTCATATACCCAAACCAATCTATATAGCTTAAACCAGACAGCTGTTTTAAAAGTAATATAATAACATAAATTAGGTCATTTCTGGTAAAAACGGGTGACAGCAGGGTCAACTCCCACCAAGCTCTGCACCAAATGTGTGTGAACAGGCTACAATTAGGTCTGACGGCAGTGATTTAAGCCGTCTCTTTATCTAAATCTTCCTAGTATAAAGGTTCCCTATTAATGAGCCTCCGGTCCAATGAGAGACGCACTCATTACCATGTCAAAAGCTGCCACTCATTCAAATCCCTCAGTGACACATGCTAACTGACATTGTGTGTGTTCTTAGACTACAGTGGCTTTAACGTTGGGTGGCTGCCGTTCTCGGAAGACATTCAGCGTGTTTTTTATTCCTGTGTGCAATAAGGAAAGATGTTTTATTCTTTCACCATGCTGCTAATAAAAGCCTTTTATTCCAACATCGGGCCCATTTATTACTCAAACTCTGACGGACTCAAGGCTCTGTCCGTGGTTTGAATAAATCAGAAAGACAGACAAGAAAAAAGAGGGAGATCACGGGGAGAGCAAAAGGAGATGGAACTAGCAAAGACAGTAAAAGAAACAGACTACTCTGAAAAAAGAGTTATTTTATTATTTCTTGTATTTCTGCCAAAAGGTTTAACCTACAAAGTATACTGTGCTACTGTCTCATTAAAGACATGATCTTTCGTAGAACCACAAAGACTCTTATTATCTTTACAGAATAATTTCTTGCTCAAAAATTTTCTTATAGGGTCCAGTGTGTAAACTTTACAGGATCTATTGCCAGAATAAAGCAGAAATGGAGTATAATATTCATTAGTATGTTTTCATTAGCGTAAAATCACCTGAAAATAAGAATCACAGTGTTTGTTACTTTAGAATCAGCCCTTTATGCCTACTGAGGATGTGAGTCCTCTTCAATGGAGGCTACCAGGTTTCAATAGAGACCCAGAACGGACAAACCAAACACTGGCCTTGAGCGTTTTGCTGAAGTCTCACAACCACTGTGAGATGAGGTGTTTGTAGTCTTCAGGTTCCCCACTAAATTCTACACACTGGTCCTTTAAGAACCACTCAAAAGTGTGTTTTTTATGACCGACCTTGAAAGCAAAACTTTTTGTAAGTTATTTGAGGTAGCAGAAGTTGTCTCAAAGACCGTGAAGATTATTCACATTGTTCTTTGCTTTGATGGTTCTGTAAAGGTTGTTTGTGGATCCAATTATTCTCTTGGAAAGAAGAACCACTGAATAAACCAGTGCTGTTCAAAAGTTTGGTGCCCAAGGCACACCAAAGGGCAAGCCAAAATCTCAAGACACACCTGTGTAACCAAGCTAACTAACTAGCACAAGCCGGAGGCAGAGCTCCTGGAGTGCAGGTAAAGGGCACAAAAATACGGCATAAATTCATCAGGACCTTTGATGTGTCACATTCTAATAATTCCCACCATCTGGTAACTGCACAATTGGGGTGGGAGAAAAAAAAAATCTCTATATTATGATTCTTCTTTTTGCAAGTCTTGAATTGATTTTTGAAAGCTTGATATTTTTTAAATAGGTATAGATAACTAGAAATTAGTCCATTAGCTCAATGCTAACATATAGCATATTCCCATTGACACGCTAACAAACATTAGCATTGCAATCACTGTAATATAATCTTTCCAAACTGATTCATTTTACCTCATATGTTGAACATAAATAAAATGTGTGCTAAGAAGAAAACTATGAAAAGAAACTAAGCAATTGTTACTGACCTGTTATCTTCAACACTCCACACTGTTCAGCTACAGCAACCTCAAAGGGTCAGAACCACAAATTATAATTTAAAGACTCTTTGTGTTCTGGGACTCTATTAATTTGGTCTGGCATCTTGTTTTATTTAATATTATCTTATGGCACCAGCTTGATGAGTAGAATCAGCTAAATACAGCAGTTTGACTATCAGTCATGATACAGTCTCTAATGTATGATTCAACTTTTTTGCATAGTCAAGTGCTATAAAAAGCAAATAAAAGTTGCAATAAATCATAAAATCTAATTGCAAAACTTGTGGAATCCAAATGCTTAAGAATCTCATTGAATCAGAAGATAAGTGTATAGTCTCAGCCCTACTGCGCAAAACTGTGGTTTGCTTTGAAGGAGGGTTTTTAATGGATTTTTTTAGGATATAGAAATTGCCTCTATATTGGGAAACAAGCGCATACAAAGTACAGATAGGGTAAATTAATATTTCACTCATTTTTTTGTTGCAATAATAATGTATGGTTGTCAGAATCACACAGAACACCTAAACTTGAATAACACAGTGTACCTGTGTGCCACGGCACAGCTGGAATAAACTGGATGAGTTTAAGGAAAGACTGTGGTCATGGTTAGAAGAAAACAACAATGACTGCTAGGGTACAGGATGCATCAAGCAGTACAACATAAGCTTAGGTTGTTCAAAGTTCATGTTTGGGCAAATGACAAATGCGGTCATCAAATGTCAAATGTTTGAGTCCATCTAGACATGGGTTGTTGGTTCAGAGAGTCATGTCATCCTGTATGGACACTGCTGTAGAGCCAAGCTGTCAGCCCCCACATCCCCTGTTGCTAACATTCCTCCATATCACAGCAATGCACCACACACTGGACTGGAAACCTCAACTAAAGGCCAGCCAAGAGCTAGACACGTGTCCAGAACACACAGGAACAAAGCCCAAAGCAAACACAAAACAACACTCGCCAAATCTTTGTGTCACCAAGGCTCCCACTGCAGCTTTAATCTCCTCACCTCAGTAAGAAACACACATGTAGAGACCCGCAATCACAAACTGGAGGCGAAAAAGCACCAACAGACATCCAATTACAGAGAGGATCTTCTCCTGTTGACAAGGTGGTCTTGGCTGGAATTAAATTACAGTGTGGGCCGCGCAGTTATTGGCTGTCATGATAAAGCCCTTCAGAAGACACAGTAAAGGATTATCAGCTCTTACAGCTTTAATTGGCAGTTTAATGAAGTCACCCACAAAGTATCTGACAGGCACTAAAGGCGGACATCCTGTTTGTACACATCAAATACACCTCAGGGTGAAATATGAGGTTGACGAGGGACAGCAAAGGGTATCATTAGCAGAGTTCACATTTAATAAATCACTCAAAGTGGATCATATAAAATGTGTCATGTACCTTCTCTGCAATATTATTTGTAACAGTAAGCTGTGTTTTATAAGGGCAATTAGCAGAGGATTAGGGGAATGCCACTGCTTGTGAGGAAGAGTCCGCTTCCATATTTTTGCTGACAAAAAGCTAAATATACACGACAAAATCAAGTATTACAATGGGAGTATTAGTTGGGGATTAGAAACTATGGCACATGCCAGCAAGGGAGGTTTGAAGAGTACCCAGAGGCAGATTCATGGCAGCTTAATGAGGAGATTATGCGCTGTAATGGTCCATCAGGCCTTAGGTAAATAAAGCTTTCAAACCTGGAAAGGGATTTCAACACATGACTATATAATCACAGTTCTCTTTTTAAAAGATACAATGCCTTAAGGTAGTAGAACACCTTTTCTGCAATGTGCTGCAGCCTGAATTCTAATTAATTTCTTAAAAGTGCTGAAAATTAGTATGAAGTCTCTGTTTTAAGATGTTTTCAATCTTCTAAGTTAATATTTTCAGGTGAGGTACATTTGCAGCTTTCAGCTCCAGTTTGGACGTGTCTGCATCGGCTTGGCACATCTGGATTTTGGGATTTTCACACATTCCTACTTGCGGATTTGCTCAAGCTGTGAGTGTTTGGGAGCTGATATCTTCTAGTTATTACACACATTTTCAGAGGGACTGACATTATTCAAACACTTACACGTTATTGCTGGACTTCAACGCTGTAATTTTAGCGTTGATGTATGGATACAATTGGCATTATGAGTCTAAATTACTGCTTCAATTTAAGTGCTCCTCTGCAAAATAAAATCCACCTCCAAGCACTTTCACTGTAGCTCTGAATATGCTTTTTAGTTATCTGTTTAACAGGGAAACACTCCCTGTCTTGCTCTTACAAGGCTAGAATGCATTTACTGTAAGTCGCCTTGGACAAAAACATCAGCCAAATGAACATAATACAATGTAATGTAAAAGTTCACGCTCACTCGTAAGTAGGTCTCCTCAGGAGCTCGCCTGTGTGCATGGCTTCATTCATTTCTCACTCCTGCTGAAGTGAACCCATACAGCGTGATGCTTCCACTAGTACGGCCAGTGCTTGGCCATATTATACTTTCCCGTGTGCATGGCCTTGACGGTCACATAAATGTCGCCATCTGCCCTTGTTCGCAAGATTCCTCTCCAAACATGCAGACAGACTTGTAAGAACGTACGTGTCCATTCTCTGTCTGTGTTTGCATTCATTTTCTGTTCAGTATGTTCAGTCCTTATAGACTGGTGACAGTCTGTGCCCTGGTTTTCAGGTTTTCAGTCAGTCAGACAGTGAGAGGAGGTTTTTATATATTTCCAAACCACAGAACATTTCCTCCTACCTGTCATCTGTAAGGATATTCTATGTTACATTGCCGTGGTTACCCTTTGTACAGTTTATGCTGATGCATATTACAAAATCTGTATAGGCCCCCCACACAGACAATGGATCAGGAATCCAATAAGAAAAATCTATAATATCAATTACATATTATCAATGCCTATCCCTGTGCTTTCACCTTAATAGATATAGCTGAGTCCTTTATTTTTCCTCTGTGGTGCTTTTGACAAAACAACCAGGCAATCCTGGTCCACACAGAAGCAAATTGGCTTGTCATTTTTGAAACTGAGTTGATATCTAGCAGGACTATCCCCTAATAGCCAACTGAACCATCGCTGACAAGGATCTTAGTTGACCACCTTCTCTTTTATTCGCTAGTTGCAAAAAAAAGCATAACAAACTCCATTTTGGAGCTGCACCTCACTGTGAGGCCTGGGGGATTACTGCACCATGGATCTTTTCTCTTGTAACACTGTGGTCATTAGCCTGTTAGCTCAGTTAGCTGTCCAATTAAGCTGGGACACAGACCAACAGAGACCAATGGAGGCCAGTTTGACAACTGGGAATACAGCACCTGAAGTGATTTAACCTCACAGCGAGACTCTGACTCCAGGGTCGGACTGAGACACAACAGGTTCAGGTGGGGACAGGAGGTGAGCAAGTTAATGTGTAAGTATCACTGATAGTGTTGATAAGTCTGTGAGTTAGGAGTTAGTAAGTTATTCATTCCTGTGTTTTGAATGAGGTTATACTGTGTTGAAATAAGTTAACTTGCCGCTTGCTCCAACACATACGGACGTATCACCTTTTTACCAACATTTTTAGTACTTGACAGTCATCTCACTTCCTGCCCCACAATATATATATTTAAACAATTAAATTTATATGATATAGTGCAACAGCTCGTTGACTAGCGGTTTTAACTTGTAAACTAGGAAAATCATTCGTCAGGTGCAGCCCTAATACCTAATCTTTTCTGCATGTAGGGTCAGAGTCAGGGACAAAAAGATATATTCATCCAGGGGTCAACATTAAGGTGTGGGTCAGAAATCTAATTGCCTACAGTCAATTTTTACTTGCCCCTGTACAAATTGTCTTATCAAATGTATTATTTCTTAGCGATTATCAAATATCAACAAAGACATGTCTAACATGCGAAATTATTCAGTTTAATGTGATAATAAACAAAAGAAGTCTGGGAAATCTCCACATTTGAGAGGCTGAAAACGGCATTTTCATGCTATTGTGCGAGAAATTATTTGAACTGTTTTGATAATCAACAAATTGTTAAATAGTTTAATGCTTGTTTAGCACCTGCCCAGTCAGGCAAGTGAGTTGCCAGTTCTACAAGCCTTATATGCCATTTTACATGCCACAGGCAAGTTGGCAATCATTATTGTTGAGCCCTGCAGCTAAATGCAAAAGAAAGGTAACATATTTTGAATGCAACAACTTTATGCTTTGAGTGAATTAAAAACATGACCAGGAGCATGTATTTATAAATGTCCTGCATTGTCAGGTTCTTGCTCATAATACACCACTGCACGGAATGGTATGACTCACCAGAATTTAATGATAATATATCTGTACCAGTCAGTGCCAAGCTGGTTTACAAACTTCATATCTTACCACTGACTAATCAGAATATTCCAGAGTATATTCTGCCAAATGATGTTTGCACTTCTCCCCTCAGATACTGCACATGTGTGCAGTAAAGAAAGTTTTGTTTATTTCACTCTTCCCTTGTTACGCCGAGCTTGCCAAGGAAACAAGACAAGAAGGGAAAATAGAGCAGAATCATCTATTGTTTGTCCTGGCAAAGACCACTTGCTCATTATCGGCCATTACGGTTGTTTGGATGTGACACTGGCTATTATTTACCTCCAGACCGCAAGTCTGAAAATGTGAAAAAGGCTGTTATGTAACTGGCTATCATTGTCCCTCACCACGAGTGTGTCTTAGAGATCTGCGGCATCATCTGCTATGATTCACCAGCAGCGCTGTGGCTTACTGCATAGAGCAAGGCTCCGGCACTCTCAGGGTTCAGAGTTTTACTCCCACAGGAGCCATTTTTACTTAACTTTATTCAATCAGGCTAATGTACAGTAAGGCACTTTGGATGAGAGCCTTCACCAACTGGCTATAAGTCCAGAATTACAGCCCAAAGCAAAAGTTCCAGATTTTCCTTTCTTGAAAATATCTCCATCTTTTCCTGCAAGAAAAAAATGGTCAGAAGCATTTGTCTTTCTTTTCCATCGTCGACAGCTAACAAAGACGGCAACAGCCGGCCACAGGGGCCAGTACCACCACTCTGTCTATAAAGGCTCATGTTAAAAGGCGTACAGTAATGTGGGCATCAGACTGATGACCGCAGCATTCCTGCTCCCTGCAGAGTCAAGGAAATTGTCTTTTTATTGTCTTGGACTGCCACCGCTGCCATGAGCTCACTTATCAGAGAGCGACACACACCCCTACAGCAAAAAAATACACCAACTGCTGCTACATATGAACACAATCATGGATGCTCACAGGCATGCACATACAAGTAAAGACACACTCAAATAAATGCGAACACACACTAGTAGGATTTTCACAGACTAGCGTCACTGCTCACAGAAAAGACAAAACACACACACACACACACACACACACACACACAAAGAGGAAGCATGCTCCAGGATACACTTTTCCCAGCAGTTGTTCCTCTTCCATTGAGATTATTCCACCCAAAAGCCAAACAAAGCCTAAAATAACCTGACAGGGAAGGAAGCTTGCAGAGAGCCAGGGGGAGCCGTCACACACAAAACACGCGCGCACACACACACACACACACACACACACACACAAAGCAAATGTAACTTGGTGTCTCCTCTGCACTGTTACTGATATTCAAGACACTAGAGGCAGACGAGTTCTTCTGCTCTACTCTGCTATCTTATCTCATGGTATTACTGTTATAAGGAGCACCAACAGCCTGTACTTGCCTTCATCAACACAGCATGTTAAGGAGGATCTGTGTGAATGCTGGAGCTGTGGTGAGCTATGGCCAGAGGCACCGTGTTCGACAATCTTATCAGCTGCACCGCTGGGTTCCCAGCAGGGAAAAGAGAGGAGGGCGAGCTCCAGGGCAGAGAGGCATTCTTCAACTCAAAATACATCAAAAATTTAAGAAAAAAAAAAAGAATAAATAAATAAATAAATTGGGTTTGCAACTGATTATTATTTTCACTGTCGATTCATCTATCGATAGTTTTTTTTTTTTTTTCAAAGTTTCTCAGAGTCTTGACATCTTTCAAACTGCTTGTTTTGTCCCTCATGTAATATCCCTGTAGACAGTCTGGTAGTGAGACATTTTTGTATTGTGGCATCCAAAATATTGTTACATCCCTCGTGCCAGCGTGTCTTTATTTTTTGTTGATAGCAAACCCAGCAACTAGAGATGCACTGATTGCCATTTTCTTAGTCAATTATAATTCCTATTTTGTCTGGTTCAAATTTTTCTTTCTGAGTACTATAATTGACAGCATGCACAAACATTTTTGTGACTTTTATTCAATAGAAAATTAAACCGTGCGCTCATAAAATACGGGCTATGAGATAACTCATACATTTTCTTTAAAAGTGCTCCAGGCTACTGCCAGACCTTGTCCTCTTTTCTCTCTTGCTCTCCACTTTTTCTTATCCTGTCTTCTCTGTCCCTCTCTACTCATGTCCTCTCCTCTACCTCTCCCTCTTCTTTTGACGCACAAAATTTGAAAATAATGGTGCATCGCACACATTACAAGACAGTATTGAGATTATCTGCCAGAGGGAGCACGACCTCACGTGATCTTAATCCAAACGTGATGTTAGGTATCTCACGAGGAAGCAAATGTAAACAGCTGACTGATGTGGTGCAGTGATGCTTTGCAGTGAGAAAGAACAAAACCAGAAGGTTAAATGAGTCTGGATGAGAAAATAAATGTCTGGGGAGACGTGGTCTACATGGGTTGTCTATTCTTTCTATTCTTTTAACTGCCAGTTGTTGAACAGTTGTGCTGTTAGCCAACATTAGCCTGAAGAGCTAGAACGTTAAGTGCTCTTTGGCAAAACCTAAGCTGCTCAGCTGCATCCGTCTCCTTGTAGACTGTCTTCAAGTCTATCACTCCTCTAAACACTGACTCTGTGTGTGTGTGTGTGTGTGTGTGTGTGTGTGTGTGAGTGGCTGTGACCTGTGCTGCTGTGTCTGTGACATTACTGTCGGTGTCGCTGTGCACGCTGTGGGTCAGGGCATCCCTACTGGCAACCCTGCTGTTATTCTATCTTTTCAACACTATTTTCTTGATTATTAATCAATAACTGGTTTGTTCTGTAAAACTTCAGAAAATGGTGAAAAATGTTGATGACTGTTTTCCAAAGCCCAAGCTGACGTCCTCAAATGCCTTGTTTTGTCCAAAACACAAAGATACTCAGTTTACTGTTATACATGACTAAAAAACAGAAAATATTCACATTTGAGAAGCTGAAATCAGAGAATTTGGACATTTTTATTAAAAAGAAATGACTAAAAATGTCATAATAATAATCATATTTTTGTCTCATTTACCACTTGAACAAAACATCAGTTGGTCAAAAACACACTGAGCCACCAGCCTGAACTGCCTTGTATCTCCCACAGTTGTAAACCCGTGTCACCTCATTACCACTGTTTCCCAAAAATATAGTTTATTTGTGCGGCTGCAGCTGATGGCAGAGACTGTGTGAGAGATCTAGAGCGAGACGTTTCAGTCAGTTAGCTTGTGAATCGGATGCAGCCACACCCCTCTCGTGGTCGACTGAACGGCAAACCCAAATGTCCAGGGAGACAGATAAGTAGCCTAATTTCTCGATCCTGGTTACAGACCCCACAGACCACTCAGAAATGAGGAGCCATTTTTTAGAGAACTCGGGTTATTTGTGCACATCTTGAATGAGCAAAAAAAAAAATTGACTGTGGACACAAATTATTTTCTTACTTTCCTTCAACTGGAGAAATCGCTCCATTGTTTAGCCAACAATTTAGAGGACTGGAACATTTCCACTTAAGAAATGCTTTCAAACCTGACCTAGTCACTTCCAAGCCCATTTCACTGAGGGAATCTGCTTTTACTGTACTGAAAGCTTTATAAAAAAGATCTGCAAAAATAACGAGAACCTTTTCACTTATGTAAAATCAAACTTATAATTCGTGCTTCACCTCCTCGCTATTGAATTATTTTGTCCTTTCTTTCATATTATTGGTTTATTTAGCCAATTTCTCCTTTCAGAGCAATTTCTGTGAGCGCTTCATTTACATTTCACTACAGCACCTATTCAATATCCTGATCAGCAAAGTAATCAGGGGAATTCTCGGTCTCATCTCCCACACAACACACCGCTTCCGCGGCACTCCATGCAAATGACCGTCTTTGTTCTTCCACTCCATAAGTTGGTGGCCAAAATTGGATTTCCCATGCAGCACTTGCTTGTGAATTCAAATGGGTGTGGAGGAGGAGGGAAATCCTTTGTCTAAACAAAATTATGAGACTGCAGGAAAGGGGCAGCGAGAGAGGTAAGACTGCCGTTTTGCACAACATTGAATATGAAAAGTCCAGATTCCTGAATATGTTGCAGGTGTGATGCTGATAGGAATTCTGCTGCCTCAATCAGACGATACGTGGTCTGTAATTGGCAGAAAAAAAAGATAAAGAAGCAGTGAAACAAAATTAAAAACTGTGCTTTTTGTGTCTACAAACCATGAATGTTTGAGTTTGATGTGGCGGGAGACAGATAACAGAAAATCAGAAAGAGTTGTACAGGCCAAGAGGAAAAAGCCCGCTATATCTCTCGTCAGTCTTGCTTCCTCTCAACAGACAGGTATTATTAGATATGGAATAGAGAATATTGCATAGTGATCCTCAGTGATCCCCTCCATTAGAGCAGAAGGCCGCTCGAGATAAGGCTTTTGCATAGGATTCAAACAATATAGGAAAATGAAAGTTAAGCCCAGTGAAGACGATGAGAAGATGTTCATCTCAACATACCACCTGTACAAAAAAGTATTCTTAATCCAGATCAGCAGATTCTGATGCTATTCAGTCGTGCTTTCTCCAGATTATTCCCTGGTTATCGTTTACATCACAAGCAAACGTACATTCAATTGAGGCATTTCCATTAGGAAAGGGCATCGTAAATTTCCCCATTGAAGTTTCTCCTGATAAAAAAAAGGCCTTGAATAAGGGAGTTAACGTCAAAGCCCTTTTGTGCAAATTAAAAATTCCTTTAATGCTGCAATAGTGTTATTCGACTGCTCCACAGAGAGTGGCGTAATCTCATTTTCGGTTATTCCAAAGGGTTTCGGGGTTTAAAACGTCTCCCCTTGTCTCCCATTTCATCACAGGGATTGGAATTAATTCCCTCACATCTGGTGACGCCAACAAACAGACACTGATACGTTTAGATTTGGGGTGTTAGGTCGGCCTGCAGTGGAGCAGCTGGCCTGTGCATGTGAGTTTGCAGGTCTGAACCCAAGTATCCTGTTTATCCAATCAGACGGTTGATTGCCCACCACACTACACCTTTGCATGTATGAAATAAAAGAAAGATATGCAATATAATGACTGTAGTAAATCCTAAAATTACCCGAATACATTAACAGAGATCAAGGAAACATGTTTAGTTGAAATGCTTCCTTTGAAATGTCTACTCTGGGCTGTTTCTAACTGTTTCTGTATCCCTGTTTCTCAATAATTAGGGTTTAAAATTAATGCAGAATGTTCGACAAATGAGTAAGTGTCTGTTTATGAGTTGTAAGAATCATAAATAATCTTGTAGAAGGCATAGATGTTTGCAACGGCTAAACTGAACAATATGTTAATGGGGTCTGGCATATAGTGAGATAGACAGTCACTGAAGAACAGTCCAGAGAGTGTACTTTCGGAGCAGAACATGTTTAACTTTGCATTGACAGGCACTTGACAGTTATATATAACTAATCAACTTACAGTGGAGGACTTGTCCTTGCTTGTTATCGTCAATTTACGACATTGTGCTCATCTTGCGCTCCTGCAGTGCTCCTGCAGCCAGCCAGCTAGACCGTATTTTAAATAGGGTTTTAACCTATTTAGTATACAGTCTATGGCTCCAACTCACTGTTTGGACTGTAATACTCATTTTTGCAGGGACAAATGCTACATATTGTTCCTCTTTGTTCCTCCACTCCAGCATAAGAGTTTTTTGCACATGCCAAGAGAGAGGGAGTTTCAAAAGATAAATATTTAAGAATAAAAACAAGAAGGCACCTCTGTTCTCGTGTTCTGTTCCTGTAGGACTCTGTGCAGTTGTAAATGCCGTGACAGTCTTACAATGGCAGTTTTGGACGCCGTGATGTGGGGCCGACCCGGACCCATGCGTGCTCAGCAGACCATGGAAAAAGCGGCAGAGGGGAAGCTGAGGCCGAGGCTGACTGGCAGCTTGCTTTGCTCTTGATATTTGCTCCAACTTCAGGGAGTAAAGTGGCAAGAACTGAAAAGACCCGGATACCTCGGCAGAGAGGAGCAGGAGAACCCTGCCAGCAAGAAAGTAAGGCCAAGTACACCAACACATGACTAAGTGATGCTGCAGCCACTGCCTGTTCAGTGATTTTGATTATTAGAGACGGTCTTTTAAGTCTCATAGAAGCATCTGATGTTGATTTAAAACCTCTCCCAGCTGAGGCTCCAGAGGATGAAAGGAAGTGGGAGGGGGACAAGGATATCACCAATCACCGATGGATGGGCTGACGACAGTCAGCTGTAAAGTTTTAACACATTTCCTAACCCTGCTTTGGACAAAATACACAATTGTTGGACTGTTGAGGCTTGATGGGCTTTTGTCTTTGTTGCAGCCTTTTACAAAAATATTGTACAAACTTGAAATTAGCAAAAGCTGCAACTCTTCACCTAATGCATGTCCTATGTCCATGTCCATGTCCAGATATCTGTTGTAGCAGATGCATTCTGGAACTAAACAAACAGTAAGAAAGAGTTCAGGTTTTAATGCAAAAATGTAGTAAAAGTTACTTCCACACTTTTGCATTTTTGTGTCTGCTCCTCTTTTCAACTATGCCGCCTCCCTTCTCTCTCCCATCTGGCCTTTCTGCGTGCTGATATGAGCGGGTAGCTATCAGACTCACCCCCTCGCAGCTCTCCCTCTCTGTCAGCAAACGCTCTGACATGCCGCCAAAGTTAGACTCGGCCTCACTCGCACTCTTGACACACACGTTTGCATTCATGCATGCACTCACGCAGGTGCGACCATGCTCAGACAGCTCTCGTGAACTAATATGGAGTATAAAACAGGGCAGGCTGGCAGGCTTATGCAGTGATACGGACTTTGCTTTGCAGGCGAAGTTCCTGTAATTGGAGTGCCTTTCAAAGCTTCAGCTTCTCCAGGAAGAACTGTATCAAAGCTGACAGCGTTCGCAGGATTTCTCTTTGCCGGGCTCACGGGCCGCAACTACCGGCTCTGGCATCAGAGCTGCACTGAACACTGTAATCGTTTTTTGTTTTTTTTTTCTTTCCCTTTACCTCCAGCATCGCTTGAAGTTAGTCAGAGTGAGTAGCTAGCTACATCCAGTTTGTCAAAGAAACAGTCACTTTTAAGCTAAACAGCTGAAAGATCCCAGTGGAACAGGTGCATAGTGTATGAAAATGAGTATAAATGTAAAGCAGAAACTGATTTAGTGTGATAATCCTTCCATCCTTCCATTTCTTAGAGTGATGTCTTGCTTTAAGTCCTAAAATATTTCCAGACTTTAATGGAGGAAAACTTCTCACTTTCAGCTGAGCCAAACTGAGGATGATAGATAAGTGCATTTATGTAAAATGCTTGCCAGCTGAATCTAATGGAAAAGAGGCATTAAGTCCTCATTACATGGAAATTTAAAGCAACATGAAGCCACACTAAGCCCAACTCTGGCTTAAAGGGACAGTTCACCAAAAAATGACAGTTCAGTCATTATTTTTCACCCTAATTTTCACAGGAAAACAGCCCTGCAGAATCTCACAATGTAAATAAATAGTGACCACTTGTCAAACGTAAAAGACAAACAAAAAAAAAATCATAAAATGCCTCCATATTGTTCATCTGGCATAATTCAAGTCTCCTAAAGCCCTGACATGTCATTCGCACTTCGTCACACCACACACACCCAGTTCAGATAGTGTGCATGTGCACATGAACATGGCTACAAGCTAAGGATCTACAGTGAAGATTCAGGCTTTCAAGTCAACTTAGCATGCCGGGGCTTTAGGAGGCTTGGATTACACCAGACGAGCAGTATGGGGGCATTTTATGTTTTTGTTGTTTTTTCCAAATGCAAACTGGTCACTGTTCACTGTTTGGGAGATTCTGCGACACAGAAACTCCAGCAGTGCTTTGTGGACTAAATACCTAAAGCTGACCCTCAATCATTTCAATTATTTTTGGGTGAACTATCCCTTTAACCAGGTCACTTTACTGAAAAGACTGAATTCACACCCTAACAACAAATACTATTACTTCATTACCAACTGTTACTTATTATCTAAACCAATGCTTCTGAAAACTTCTGTCCTAACAAGGGCAGGCGCCAGACCACAGGTGGGTCGCCACATGACAGGACTGCTAATATGACTTAATGAGCGTGAAGTCTCAAGACATGACAAATTTTGTCAGCACACTCTGAGCTAAACAAGTTCAAGAATTCACTACATGTGCACTAAAATACTTCATTTTCTCCACTGCTTCTGAAGAGTTTTGCTGCTGCTAAGCTTTAATAGGTAGCGCTCTTTAGCCTTCAAAAGGTACATCTGGTAACTCTGGAGTCTGGACTGCTAAATAGTATGATTTATAACAGCAATTATGAATCAATGACAACAGCACTGTGTCAAAACATACATTCAATTCAAAGCCAAGGTCTCAACTTTGGCTGCACACAGTGTAACCACATCAGGTAATACAATCAAATACATGCAAGTAAATATTCCTGGCAGATTAATTCGTTGTGTATATGAAGTGAGTCTCGTGTTGACCTCCCAATTATTGGGACAGAGAACAAAATGACTGTCGCTTTGTTAACTTTCTTGACCTGTAACATTTTGGGTTGACCCAAAATCCTTCAGAGCTTCTATTATTGCCATGGTAATCCATGTCTAAATCAGTATTTGAATACAGTGAGGAAGGAAACAATGCACTGACTGCACCGAAGAGGCTAAAGGCTGAAAAAGTAGTGTTTTTGAGAATCAATACACTATCACAAAACATAATATCACATTACTCAAGTGTATCGATTTTTTTTCTTACACCCCCTAATAAAAACCAAGGGTGTGCATGAGATACAAGCATTGAGAACCGTATTCACGAGCAGAAAAGCATCCTCACAAGAAGGCACTGCCACTTGTCCAGATGCGCTCCTTAAGCACAGGGCAGTGCAAGTTTGACCTCTGACCATTGACTTTTGAGACTTTGGAGGCATTGATGGAATAGGCAGTGGCCGATGTCTCCCCTCTTGTCCTCGTCTCTCATTAAAATCCTATTTATATTCGAGGCAAAGGGTCGCTGAAGCTTCAGTACAGCCCTGGTAAAATTCTGTGTCATATGTGCAGCGTTGTGGTGCCTGATAAGTCCTGAAACGTGTGAAAGAATTACACAAAATTGGACCTCTTTCACTGAATTTCATCTTCTCACCGGTTGCTGTAGAACACCTGCTTACACAGGCATCAGAAACAGGTAGTAATGACACTTACTTAAGCTTTTAAAACATCACCAGTGATCCAACAAGACATTACTGTATTTATTTCCTTTGAACTTTAACTGCAGCCCAAATCCAAACACTTTGCAGAGTAGATGTATTTTTTTGTATGCCTCTCATCATCCGTTTCGATCTCCAACTAAGCTGTTCTTTCTCTCCCAATTACACCTCTCCAATCCTCCTACAGTTCCAGCTGTTACACTTAAGCATCTTAGCACTGTAACTATGGTAACGGACACCACCGTACTGGACTTTTGCTGCCATCACCCTCATTATCATTGCCGCCATTGTCAATGCCGAGATTGCGGGACCTCTCCCAATCTTATGATCCTCGCCTGATTTGCATAATGTGAAGAATGGCGTTGATGCTGAACAGAGACAAGCTGGCTGGGTTTCATGCTTGACTGAAAAACGATCAGCAGATGTGAGGCTTGGTAATTGAAAAAAATGGAAACATGGTCATTGGAAAAGGTGAGAATATGCGTGTGCCTCTGCGTGTGTGTGCGTCTTGTTTGCTCCCAGGAGTTTTTCTTTCTGCTCCTGACTACCAACATTGACAGATATACTTTTTTTTTTCCTCTGTTGTAGGTGTGAGTGCCTGCCCATGTGTGTTTGCCCTGGATGACCTACAGAAGTTTTCCCTCTCCGCTTCCAGCTTCACGCCTCACTGTCTCCCTGGGTGCTGTTATTGGCAGCCAGTGCCAAAGGGAACAGTTGAGCTTGTACGGAACAATGTACACCAAGTGCTATGTTTCCAATCTTGGAGCTAAGATTGGAGAGGTGAAGCTACACGGCACAAAGTGTATGTGTTTTCCATTTGTCCTTCGCTCAATCGGGTGCTCTCATTGCGATATTGCTTTTGTCAGATGAGGCCTAAGACCGCTGCCGAACAATGTCCTTGGGGGAACGCTGAATATATGCACACTAATTGTGGGGAGGAAACAATTCAGAACAAAACTGTCTTTGCGAATTTCCCCTGGAGCCAATGATTTATCACGCGTGATACCTAGTAGACGTCTGGGATTACATGAGGAAATGCTTGGCATGCTGGTCTATATACAGCACACAGCAGACGTGCATGGGCCTAAATCTGATCCTACACATACTGTAAACAGATAGCTTTATATTCCAAAGCTTGCGTAATAAAGTCAACCCCAAAGCAATGCAGCCAGCTTCTATCTGTGCCTGTTTACCTTGGTGCAATTAATCCAGTTTTATATTTAGTGTCATTTTATACAATTCAGGGTGGCAAACACTGTCTCAGGCCAACATATTTCTATTTGGTTCAATACTAATCTTAGGATAGGGAGTTCTTATATGATGATATCTCTGGGGTAGGAATGTCCACGATTTCTATGATTTTACTTCCTTGAGCTCAGCCTTCTCTCTTGGCGTATATCAGTGTTCTACCGCCGGTATGAGGTCACCCAACACTCAGCAGGTGTTATTGTGTGTTATTGGTGTTGTTGGGCAAGAAAAGAAGTGCTTAAAACTCAGCAGCAGACAAAACACTGCACCTCCGCTGAGTTTTCTGCAGGTATCAGACAGCCAAATAATAACTTGTTCAGTGCAACCCCAAATGGTCTTTACAACAATAATGAAACTGAAGCTGACACCACGGTGACCAAAAGTAAGAAACATGTTGAAATATAAAAAAGGGACAGTGTAATAAAAAAGAGCAAAGAAAAACAAAGCTTTCTAACAGGAAAGCACTCAAACGACTGCAGACCAGACCAGTTTGCTTTTATTTTTTGTTTCCTTATATGAATTACTGAGCTTTGAGATCTAATTTTAGCATTAGCGGAAAGGCCATTGGTTGATCAAATTAAAAAGATTGTTGCTACAGAAAATGCACTGCATTTGCAACAGAACTTTGAGAAGTAACAACACCCTCTTGCTTGCTCTGCCAACTAGTAGTGAGTGCATGCCTTGACTTTCACACTCCACAAAGTACAGCATTTCACAGTGCATAATAGTTTAACTCTACATCAAAGCTCTGTGTGTTCCCAAGTTGTAAAGATTAGTTGATTAATTGAGCCGTTGTCAACTATTAAAGGACCAATATGTAGGATTTAATGGCAGCTAACGGTGAGCTTGCAGACTCTCTCTCCCGTTCCAACAGAACGAGAGAACATATGATGGCTGCGAAGCTCAGGAAAAATTGGCCGTATCCAGAGCCAGTGTTTGGTTTGTCTATTCCAGGCTTCTTTAGAAACATGTCGGTGCACCATGGAGACCTCTGTGGAAGAGGATTCACGTCCTCTGTCAATATTAAGAGTTCAATTTAAGGTAACAAAAACACAACAATTCCTATTTTTAGGTGATTATACCTTGATGAAAACATACTTCTTAATATTTATTCCATATTCTGCCAATAAATCCCCATAAATCTTATACACCAGACCTTTAAATTAATCTGCAGTTATTTCGATAATCATTTCAATGTTTTGAGTCATTTTTAAGAGAAAATATCATTTCAGCTTTTCAGATGGGAATATTTCCTGGTTTCTTTCCTCCTTTATGACAGTAAACTGAAAATTGTTGGGTTGTGGACAAAACAAGACACCTGAGAATGTCACCTTGGACTTTGGGAAACAGTGAGCAGCATTTTTCTGAATTTCCTGACATATTATGGAGCAAACAACTGATTGATTAGAGAGAGAAAATGATTGCCAGATTAATGTAAATGAATGGTGCACAGATAACAACCTACTGCTAAATGTCAGGAAAAACAAGGAGCTGAATGTGTAGCGAAGTCACACACACCGGTCTATAGCAGGGAAGCCGAGGTGGAGCAGGTGAACAGTTTTGGGTTCCTCGGAATCAACATCACAGAGAACTTGTCATGGACATCACATATCTCTGGTAAAGAAGGCTCTACAGCAGATTAAAACTACCCAGAACATCACTGGTCCTCATCTATAGAGCATCGTGATATCGGAGAGGTGAGGTGTCTGATACTAAAAGACAACACCCGCCCCAAACATAGGCTGCTCACCTATCTGGCAGGAGATACAGAAGTATCCGCTGTCGCACCACCGGACTGGAGAGCAGCTTCTTCCCTCAGGCTGTGAGACTGCTTAACTCAATCTCAAACTGAAAAATCAGTTTGTTCTATATTTTCTTTTATCTCTTCAGTCTATTCCAATCAATCAAGAGGGAACTACATCGAAATCTGTTTATACAACCTTGTTGTAAATGATGAATATATCACCTGGAAATCTTGCACTTCAGAGGCAGTCAACATCTTTATTCACCCTACACGCTGACTTTTTCTTTTTTGCTCAGCCATGTGGAAAAAGTATATTGTGCTTTCATAAGATACTAGATATCTTGTTTTTGAAACGGAGCACCTCAAATGTTGTTTCAGAGACTTTTCCAATGCAGCAAGGAACATTTCTTATTTGAGACTGACCACTCATATGATTCCCTTTCCATTTTCTTTCTTCTTTCCGTTTCTTCCCCTCGACACTTAACCTCCTTTACTCAACAATCCGCTTTCCCATACCATCTCTCTGTAACTTTCAGGTCTTTTCCCTCATGCTTAAACACCATCCTATACATTTTAAGTATCTATGAGAAAAACTTTGAAACAACCTGACCTCTAATTAACACCCATGGGGGAAACCCTACTCACTCACCTTACTTTTCCCATTAGTTCACCGCCGTTATCTTGATCATTAGCTACGTACGGTATGCAGAGTGCCTCCCTATCGTCCCAGAGGTGATTCTATGTCAAGCTAGCTCTCAGCTCCTGCAGTGTTGGTGATGTATGAAGTCAGTTAATACCCCAACCTGTGAAGAACATTATGGCCATCCCCGTTATAAAGAGCACATTATTTCCGATGCTACTGCCTGGCTTGCCCCAATGAGGCTCGTTCTGATGGATGGCTTCAGGTCTACTGAAAGTTTTGGCAATGAGACAGGGGGGCGGGGAAATTGCATTAACTGTGGACAACTTTGTCATTATGGAACAGTTCAAAGTAGTCTATAGTTCAAAACTATGAGCTAAATATAAATGAGCTCTACGTGGTGTGACAGAGAGGGACTCATTAGTCATAAACGGGCGTTAATTACAGTCCAAGTGGTTTTCAATCTGGCTTTGGGGCATTAATTCCTGAGGAGAAGTGCTGTTTGCCAGGTTTGACTCTGACAGGAGACAAAATCAATCTGACAGTTGCAGAATCCACAATTTAGGCACACGACTTCAAGGCCAACCCACTTTTCCAAACCATTATAACTAGGGATGGTAACGATTAATCACTAATTGACAAATGACTGTTGATTGATTAAAACTGTATTCGAGGTTGATGTCCAAAGTCGACCCACAGGATCGGGATCGTAGCTGGTCCACTGCATTTTTATGGTTTATATTGCCAATAAAAAGCCCGATCCAGCTTTAACACGTTAGGCCATAGATATACTTGCTGTTTAACCACAAGTGTTAGTTTGCATATGTGTAGCATTAATCCCAGAGGACATGCACAACCATTGCTGAAGATGGATGCAGGATATGTGAGGCAGCCATGATGCATATGGATGCATATGCCAACGCACAGTTAAAAGAAAGTTTATCTCCAGCTTTAATCTGACTTTATTATTCAATTTAACCAAATTTCATATTGCACACAATTACAAACTTGGAACCATCCTCTAATTCTGTCTTCCAGGATAAAGCATTACATCAATTGTGCAAATTGGGCCACTGGATGTGTTGATTCCTCTCTGAAAGCCAATGGACCAACTGCACAGAATTTAGCTGTTAGCTAGCTAGCAATGGACCTGTGTGTGTTTGTGTTCAGCTTAGCCCCCAGCTGATCTCAATATTCACCAGGAACTCCAGTTTTTACTGTCACCTCCCTCCTTTTTACTCTTGTCTCTGTACTTATTATGAAGCACATTTATTAAGTCCCAGGATTCATGCAAAGTTTTTGCTCAAGTTGAAATTTATGTTGATGTCTCTGCCTCCCGTCACCTGAGAGTTAAATGAACCACAGAGCGGTACAAAATAAGTAATCAGCAGTTCTATTTTCAATGATTTAGTTAAAGTGAGCCCCGATTTCCAGGTGTTTTAATCCACAGAATGACAACAGAACCTCACTGAACTACAAATTTCATGTACTACTTACAAACTGGGAATGAAATGATATTTGGTTTCATGATAAACTGATAATATTCCCTGAGATAAGTAGTAACATTTCACTTTATAATTACTGTAATAACCGTGTCTGATTCCCGTGCTTTGTAAATAATATCCAGCTTCAAAGTTTGCAACAGTCTCCCACACGCAGTTGCAGCAACAACAGGGGTTTGTTTTGCAGGAATGAAAACACTGACATCATAAAGCACATGATGCCATTTCAAAAAGTTACAAGGCTGTCAATATAACAGTATATTTTCAGCACATTTCAACACCACCATGATAATATATATATTATTACAGTGATAATTCTGGTCACATAATTGTGATGTAACAGTTTCATATCAATTCATCTCCATTGAAAAAATCTTAATTATGAGCAGATAAAATTAATTTTACAGTAGGCTGAGTGAGAGTGAATTATATTTAAACTCAGGGATCAATCAGGGACCAGTACCAATTCACTACCAGATCTACTTCATTCCTCTTCCATCTGCAGCTGTAATAAATTTAGTTAATCATATCATTATGCAGAGGAAGTAGGACTGTTGAAAGATAAAACCCACAAACACGGGAACCGTGTTTCCCTTTCTGGTTAAATACGACGCTGGCTGCTTGCCCGACAACAGGTCAACATCCACGATCCTACAGTATGTAATGAGCACAGCTGCATACACAGACTCAAACACAGAGCTTGTTTTTCAAGTTGTACGAGGGCTTGATAACATTTCTAAACAAATTCCACGTCATGTCCAAACAGACGAAACATTCACTTGTATTTGCTCAGGGCCGCTTTGGCAAATTTGAGTGGTCTCTTTGCCTAAAAACACGGCTTCACGCACAGAGGCACTCGGACGGGACCTGGGAGCTGCTCATGTGATCTGTCTGCTGCTGCTGGCCACTGAGCAGTTAGGGCAGTTGTTTCAATCAAGGAGGCTCCTCTCACTTCCCCCACAGAGATTTCGATTTCCAAGGGATTTGAGCCATGTCTCCAACCTGTGGGCTTCTAATTACCACCTCTCACATGAGACTCAGTTTCCTTTTACTGTTAGCCTGAGCCCATAGGCACAGTTAACATTTTATTCTAACAAAATTAGCAATGCAAATAGATCCACGTCTTGCATCTATTACCCATGGTGTGATAAACACAAGAGACGAAACGTATTCAAGGAAAATTAAAAAAAAAACTTTAATTTCAAAACCTTTCAATTCTTTCAGCATCAGTGGTGATATCTACTTTAATTAGCATGATCAGGAGCTGTATCAAGTACTTAGAGAGACAAGGGAGTGCAAATGATGTGTCTCTCCTGGCAAAGATTGAGACAATTTTCTCATTTCTTTTGCCTCATAACTATACATGTGCTATCTCTGTGCACACATTAATGACAGAGAAAGAGTTGCATAAAACAAATGCTAGGAACTCTCAAGAAAAAGGAGAAGATTAGAGATTTTTTTTTTCATGGAGTGGAATGTGTGAGTTTAGAGTTCGATGGGAGTAAGGTGGAGGAATACAGCTGCCAAGTAATTATTATATCTTACAAAGCACTTACAGGCCACTTAACTGGGTTGGCCATTTTCAATCTGTCTCTAAAATGAAAAGGCCTTCATCCCAGGGTAGATGTTATACTCCTGGCCTCGAGGCAGCCTGTGTCATTGTCGTCAGTACAAGGGAGGCTAGACAGATCCATCTTAATAAAGTGCTCAAGTGTTCAAAAGAGGCTGCTAGAGTCCCGCAGTTGACCAGCTCCACATGAGGCTCGCCCGGGGAGCGAGACAACCCAGGCGGGACGCTTACTTTCATTTTTCCAATTGGATTGTCATTTAGCCGCATGTTGAGATAACGTGGGGCTGAAATGAGTGAGGTCAGGCACTGCCAGACAAAAAAAAAATCAAATCAGAAACATCGCTAGATTGGAGACAGGTGCATTGAAAAAAACCCAAAGAAGAGAAAAACAATGAAAAATCAAAACTAGAAGAGTGCACTTAGAGTTCAGGATAGTGAAGATTTTCTTATATGGATGTAAAGTTTTGAACAAAGTATTTTTGTACAGTTAACTGTCCTGCATAGAATAGAGTAATGGTATTATAAACAAGTGTCTGTCTGTATAAACTTAACAAGTCCACGCTTTACACATTGTCATTTATTTATAACATTAGAAGTCAATGGGGGGCTTTGCAACAATACTTGCAGCCTGGATATCAGAATAATTTACACTTGATGCTGCCTATTCATAGACCAGAGCCTGCATGTCCCAGTGGAAGTTGTTAATGTTTTGGCATAGAGCTGATTAAATGGCCCCCAGTAACTGAATTTAATTCCAATCAGTAACCACTATCACATTGAAGTGTCAAAAAATGGCCTGACTACAATGAAATGGCCACAATGGGGACTAACATTATTACACATGAATAAAACTGGTCTCATTGAATCCACGAGAGACTCAGCTTTCCACTTATACCCAATTCAAGCAATTTCAAAACAGTTTAAGGACCCCAGTATGCAGAAATATTCAAATAAACCAATTTTTAAAACAGATGAAAATAACAGTTATACTGCTTGCAAAATAAAAAAAAATCAAGCATGGTTTTTGCCTATGCAAAAACTGTATGGGAGTAAAATTAAGTTGCCAATTCATGACTTGAATTATACACCCACTGCACCTGCGTGTTACCGGCTGAGCCTTCCCCTCGAAGGAAGATGGGATTGTGGGTAACCTGTGACGGAGGTCTCGAGGGGTTTGGTGTGAAGGTGAGCTAGCTAGTTAGCAGCTACGAGTCAGAGTCTAAAGAAAACTGAAACAGCCTTAAATACGAGGTCTTCCAGGTATGTTTTGGAGCTGGAAGGCTGGAAGTAGAGAAGAAAACAGTCAGACGACAGATTGCATTTTCTCATGGGATTTTTTTCTGCCACAGCGGGGAAACAAATGAGTTACTCCTAGCTGCTAACTAGGTAATTTAGCTTTTCATGGAGCAGCTCTGCTGTGAAGACTATAGCAAGATACTGTAGTAACGTTATATTTAAAGGAACATTTTATTTCTTTTCTGTGTAAGTAAACGCAATAAACAGGTTTTTAGTACCTATTAAATTGCGATATGAGCTGACCTACACTTAATGACTGACTGAAGTGAAGATGCTTTACTTACTGAGGCCATTACAGCCTAAAAAAGATGTAACACTCACATACTCACACATACATACATGTACAAACACGCGGCCAAAGTCATTCCTTGCATCTTTTGAGAGAAGCACAGAATGAAAGTTTTCCAAGCTTATAGTAAAAATGACACTGAAGCACAAGTTTCTACCTGCTATCCATTTTAAAACTGAGTGTGGCTTTCAGGTGTTCAGCGAATTTACTCGCACATTTGTGCTCAGAATGACGTTAGGTCTGCCAGCTTACCAGATCTGCAAAGAAACCTTGCCCATTTGAAATGTTTCTCTGTCCAGTAAAGTGGAAAACAAGTCCTCAGCTGGCAGAATTTAATTGTGCCTCTCAGTATGACAGCAGGACTTGCTAGGCCAGTGACAAAAGAAGAAAACACACAAACTTCCCTCCCTGGCTGGAGGAGCTAATCAATAATACTTCCCTTGTTAGTTTGGAAAGAGGAACACAACGCAACACTGACAAATTATTTTTCTGAAAACACCTCGCTCTACTTTCATCTCAGACAAAATGGAAACATGACCGTGTGACGTGGGCAACTGCTGAATGTGAACATTTCAAATGAAAAATGTGACACGTAGGCTTGAAAAAATGATTGCTCCTGGCTCCCCGCTGCTTCAGCTGTGCTCAGACATCTTTCCAACAGCCTATTCACACAGTTACAGCTATAGAACCACTTACATATTTAATGCAGACGGAGATACATTTTATTGTTTTAATTATGTCTGGGTTTCCCTCTCATATCTCATTTGTATGAGTATGGCTCAGGACTGTTGCTTTTGTGCCAGGCCTCATGTCTGAAGGCAAATAAAAAAGAATCAAATGAACCGATTCAACTGCGCTGTAAAACTGAACTGAATGGAGTTGGAGATTTTGGTTCGCAGCTGAGGGAAGCGAACAATGAAAAGTCCCCAAAGTAATTTGTTATTGGAGATTCGGACTTCAGTTCAAGAATTCACTACCGCTAATAATGTTTTGATGTATTGAGGCAAAGATGACTCACCTATTCATGTGCAGAACGTTAAGCCAAATCAAACTTGTGCAGGTATCAGAGCTGCTCATTTGCAGGCCCTCTGACAGTCCAGGAGCATCCAGAGTAGTAATTATTCCTGTGTTATCTTCATTCAGTGATATCAACTTCATAATCCACTTATTACAAGGGTTTGTAATTATTTTGATCAGTCTGATGGAAACACACTCAAGTCTGTTATTATTAACACATTGAAAGTATCCAGTCCTTCTAAGAGAATCAATTTTGACACGGTTATTAACTGTCCAGTGGTATTTAGCACTGGTTTTATATCGTGGATTACAAGATAACACAAACTTGTTAAAAACTGTGATCAATATTTAATTTCCGGTATTACTGCATTATGTTTTATAATATGTAAAACAAAATATGTTAATGTGAAATCTCTGAAGTGTGTGCTCAGCATGTTAAATGTGAAAATGAGCCAGCTCATCAGCAGGAAGCTTAATTACAAGATCCGTCAAATCTGTCCACAGTAGACCAGCACATTAACCCAATTCAGGCAGATCTACAGTCGCCTTGTTAAAGCCTCACCAAAGGCTTATTAAAAACATCTATGGTGGATGCAGACTCTGTAGCAGTCTCACAATTAGATTACAAACCCAAGTCCAAAAAGGTTGGGACATATTGTGAAATGTGAAGAAAAACAGATGGCAATGATTCACAAGAAAAGCTTCAGCTTGTACTGAATTGAATACAGCACAGAAGGCCTGCAACCTGTTTCAAAAAAGTTTGGCAACAAAAGTGCTAAAAATACCTGTTTAGGAACAAGTAAAAGTGTGCTGTGGTCTGATCAGTCCACATTTCAGATTGTGGGCACAAATTATGAATGTCATGTCATTTGGGCTAAAGAGGAAAAGGACCAAGCAGCGCTAACTTCAAAACCTAGCATCTGTGATATTGTGGGGGTGTGTTAGTGCCCACGGTACCATGGGTAACTGTCACATCTGTGAAGGCCCCAATGATAATAAAAAATATATACAGGTTTTGCTATATACGTGTTGTGTTTCTCAGACACGTCTCTGCTCATTTCAGGAAGACAATGCCAACTTCCTGCACTTGTTACAACAGTGTGGTTGTTAAAGTAGTTAAGGAATTCGGGTACTAGACTGGCCCTCAGTCCAGACGTGTCTCCCATTGAAAATGTCTGGTGCACAACCAACTGCAACAATACTTACAGAGTGATGTTAAAAGAAAAAGTCATGCATCACAGTGGCAAACATGCCACTGGAATTTTTGTGTATATTTACAAAAAACAATTAATAAGTTTGAACATTAAATATCTCATCTCTACATTGTATTCTATTGAGTATACGTTGCAAAGTTTTTGTAAATCATTACATTCTGTTTTTATTTGTTTAATACAACGTCCTAACCTTTTTAAAATTGGGGTTGTATTTCCATGGAGACTTTATTCAAATTCTGACATCAGGAGGCATTTCTAATCCTACTTGAGGTTCTGGTCAAGTACAAAAAAAAAAAAAAAAGAAATCTGAATCAAAGCTAGCTCTATGGGAAACTAAATATTGTATGAAATCACACCATCCTGCCTCATAATTGATGCAGTGAGCACCTTGAACCTGCTTGCTACCACCTCTTGTATCACAGTAGACTTCATCAATCATTTCAAAGAAACCGTGTGATGAAAATCTTGGGATTCATTCCGTGTTGTTTATCAGCACTGAAAGGCTGGAGAGCGGCGGTTTGAAAAGCAAACAAAGTGAAGATGAAGAAAATTAACACCCACTCCAACTACACTAGCTGGCATCTGACTTGCTACACTGCATGGCCCTGAATGGAAACTCTCGTTGATGCCAATTTATATTTTCAGTCATGGGTTGTCATTAAAAGGATGCAGGTGAGCTATGGTGAATGATTATGTGGGTAAACCAAGCTATCACAGCTCACGGCGTCAGGCAATTTATCATCTTTTGGGGGGTGATAGAGGGGGAGCAAATGGACCGCATCCCATCCCCCCTTATTAGCACACGATCAATGTTTAATAGCATGGCTAAAGAAGAAGTATAGCATTCTACAAAAAGGCTTCCACCATGAGTACAGTTCCCCAATGTGATTATACGTTGGATAATACTATAATTCATTACTGTTCAGATAGAGAGCCAATGAAAACCCATTAGCCCACCATGCATGAACAAAAGGACAGGATGCCTACTGAAGGACTTTTGCATTGAACTAAAAATTGCTACGGTGAGTTGGAGGGTGTGTCAGAGTCACACCATTGTTTCTGGAGACTGACTCAAACCCGTTTCCTGTTAGGCAGTAGGAAGATTATGCTGCAGACAGAACAAAGTCTGAGAGGATTGAAGCGTCGCAGTTGCAGATGTGGATGAGACAGCAGGCTAAATGCAGGGAAATCGAGTGCTAGTCCGCTTAACATTTATGTAGAAAGTTGCGCTTTCACAAATTGTGCTTTGACTCTCTGGCACAGGAGCTCCTTTGTTCAAAGCTTTTTCCACACAATCAAACTTGTCCCTTGAGAGCATGGTGACTTCAGCCAGGGATATCATCAGTTTCCCTCCCCCTGCCTCATCATTCTTCAGGAAGATTCACGGAATATAGATGCTATTGTAAGGTTTCAAACAGGAACACTGCATGCAGCATGTTTTAAACAGCAGCCTCTTTCTTCATCGAAAATTCTGCCACAGGTGCCGGCACACTTCAAAGCTCTCTGATACGGGGGGCTTATGAATATTTTAGTAACAAGTTACAATGTTAAGCTCTGAGGATGTGCTATCAAACTTCAAAACTGTACAACCACTAGGAGCTCCTAATGAATATAGTGCAGCCAAATTAACAGTAACAGCGTGGTGCAAGTCAAGCAATTAAATGTGACTAATATCACTAAAAACACCAACTGTGAGATGTTTTGGCTTTTGATTTTGTATGATTTAAGTAATACCATCCCCTTGTTTGGTATTATGCTTTAAATCGTTTATAAACTGCACATTCCCTAACCTCTCTCTTCCAATAAAATAAATAGGAAAATCATATTAGAGATGTTTGTTAGTACTGTAAGATGAAAGGATACTAACTATAATATTTTCATTTGCTCCATTACATGACCTAAGAACATAGTTGCTCCCCTGTCATGGCTGGAGGTTGTTATGGTTGTTAATACTGGAGTTTATGATCTTATAATTTGCAGAGATCAATCATCGATCCATCCATCTGGCCATCCATTCATCTAGAGCCGAAATTATTAGTTGACTGTAAACCTGTCTGAGCAATGATAATTTAAGAGCCCACACCAGGAGTCACAGCTTGACGTCTGCAGAGGGAGGAGATTAGGGAAAGACATAAAAAGGAAAAATGTCAAATGAGGAAGATCAAATGGAGATGTTTACCCCGTGTTTACCCGGAAGGTATATTATTCAGTGCATTAACTGGTTCCATCTCTCAAACCAAATTTTGTATAGTGATGTCAAAATTAGCCCATCCACCAAAGTCTAGGATGAGAAATTGCATCACAAAGATGCCTGCAGATATTCCAACAATCAAAACCCAAACAGTTCGATCTTATTGGCTGTTAACCGGCCATTTTGCTGGTGCAAATAGGGCTGTGATAGTATAGATTTTTTTTCTCCGACCAAAGTGAAAAAGCAACATCCACACTAGATGGCGGTTTAGCGTGACTGCCAGTTTAATGAACGTTATTCAAGGATACCGTTATAAATGCAGCATAGCTCCTTTAAAAAAAAAGGCAGTGCATAATGTTTCTCTTTGCAGTAATTTGTCAATCTGGCAGTAAACCTACAGTACAGGTTACAGCGTGTGGATTCAAACTACTACAATGAGTTTTTAACTGCTTATGAAACAGTATCGGTTTAATACTGATGCCTCTATATGACCTGCAAAACAATTCGCAAGAGAGGTTATTTCTACATGGCAAACACAAGCACCTGTTTACATTTTCCCAGCCAAAGTTACAGCAAGTCGTACATTTGCCAGGTAAAAAGAAGCAGGAAGAGATTTTTATTTTCATTATTTTATTTTTGACAAGACATTTTGTGATTATTACAGTAGAAAATGATACTCCTATTGTCCACAGGGGTGTCCAAACATCATCAAACTCCCTGTAGTCACTTTAAAAAATGCTGCAGCTTCTCACAACAAAGAAAAATTTCGCCTGAAGGGGTTTTGCCCCAAAGTACGCTGAGCAGGAAAAGCTTAATGTTACCTCAGTGCCTACAACAATGGCTCCAATGCATTGTGTTTTTTGGATTTTGTCAAATAAATCAATGATAAATGCAGCACTTAATGTCTTCTGTGGTAATTTATATTTGTCTTAAAGACAGTTGTTGTTGTTAGCATATTGTTAGCTGTCCAGTAGCTTTTTCATAGTGCCTTAAGTTGAGTCTTTCGCCCAACACAGGCTGTGTTTCTGACTTTCATGTGTGACAGCCCTGATCAGTAGATGCATTAAAAGATCCATGCATTGATCTCAAATTTATGGTGCAGCTGAATAACATGAGACGGACCTTTCAAAATAAATTTGCAGACAGTAACGAGCACAACATCACATGACAGCTGTATTTCAGTAATACGGTCACACCACTAGGTGCAAGTTTGCCAAATTTAATTTAATCTGCAGTGTGCATACTGAATGACTTACAAAAACAGTTGAGCACAGTACACTACTTTCACTTTACTTCCCATTTTACTTCCCCATCTTTGGGCTGTGGGGGGAAACCAGTGCATCTGCAGGAAATCAAGCAGAAGTGAACTCCAGTCAGGAAGGACACCAGCCGAGACACAAACCCAGAACAATCTTGCTGTGAGTTGACAGTTGTTCAATTAAGCAATAAATAATCTTGCACAATCATTTTACTACAAAAAGCTACTCCATGTTTTGAGCTGAAGCATATCAACGTCACATTTACATCTGGTCTATTGTTATTAGGTTATTTGTCACACTCAGAGTTATTAACGGTTTACAATACGAAATATTCTGATTAAAAAGGGACTGATTTGATTAGAAATTTCCAAATGAGTTCATTTTTCATGTCACACATTTTTTGCTGATGTTGTTAATACAGTACCTGAAGAAAAAGTGCTGTCAGCATAAAACACAACCCTAAGCCATCATTCGCCTCCCTAAGCATACTGAGTGTTTTATTAGAAATGTATGCAAAATAATGTAAATGTGTCAATAAGCCTGCAGTGCAAGCTGCGCGTGGACAATATCTCATTAGCCGCTAATTTCCGCTTTGTCAATGTACATTAGTGTATCTGAGCAAAACCTTGAGGCTTTCACTTGCATCTATTGGATTGAACTGCACTGAGCAACTCTAAGATCTGCAGATATCAGTCAGTCAGCACTTTCCACATCTCTCAGCAGTGCAAAAACTAAAAGTCAGCTCTCCACATTGCCAGTGACATTTAACCAATAACTCAGCAGGCTGGCTAATCAGTCCCCCATACAATTAGTTAGTTTAACATTAAACAATTAGCTCCTCATGTCAGTGAGCGGCTCCGACATCAAGACATTTCAACAACAAGACCTTTAGGGTGTGGAAAATTGTGCAGAGCTCTAAAAGGAAGCCGCAAGATGAAAGTGATTAGGACGTAATGCAACATCAATTCAACTCTGACCCTGTGATGAAAGCAAAAGACGACAAGTGTGCATCACTCTGCACATGCAAGAAGATATATTCCAATGCATGCAAAATAAGCCAAGAGGAAATTATTTTCATGACTGAGTTGTTCATTGATGAGTAACACTTTGAGCTCAATGAATGCAACCCCAAGCAATCACTATACAAATCCACTTAGTCAAACACAATGTGGTCATCCTGTTTCCAGCCTCCCTGCTTCCCGCCAGCCAGTCAGGAGTTCACTCACAGATCTGCGGCATCTGGGGTCACGCAGGGCGGCCATTTTGTCTGGCTGATCCAAAATGTGCAGTGGCCGGAAGGTAATCCCTCATTGGGACTAATTATCCTGAGTCTCTGGTGAGATAGCAAATTAGACCAGCTCCAAGGAGCACTGAGGATCAGACTGCAGCTACTAGCGGCATTCCAGCAGCTCATAACTACGACAGCTCTGCATCGTGGGAAGCTTAAAGCAATGTTTTAGAAGATTTTAAGTACAGAAAACGTCCCCTGAGGAAGCCTGAAGTACAGAAGAAATAAAAAAGTCACTTTTAACCACATTCAAGAAACAAACGTGATTTAGTTGTTCAAAGAAACTTGAGTGTTGGCTGTCCTGCTCATGGCTCTGCTGTCTGTGTCAGGAAGCAGAGCAGGAAGTGGATGAAGAGCTCTGAGACCAAACATAACTTAGACACTTTCTTTGTTCTTCAAGGTCCATCACTTGTTGTGTTCCCTTCTCAAATGAGAACAACAGGGATTTAAACACTACAAAAAAGATACGCTTTGAAAGGTATTTACCCTCTGTCAGATTCACTACACTTGTCAAAGGAATGTACGATACACTGACATGAGCAAGTTGCTATATTTCATAGAAGTATTGGCAATTCAGTGGCTTCTTGATTTATTTTGCGACACTGATTGCAATATACACTGCAGCTGTAGCTCCCTTGGTAAATGGGGAGGTCACTGATTGGGCATTGGTGGCTCAACACTGTCCACTTGAACTTCTTCTCCACATGCTGAAGTGTCCTTGAGCATGAATCTGAATCACAAACTGATCCCGATGTACGTAGTGAGAAAAAATATATATTGGACAAAAGCCTTTGATATTTTGACATGACATAACATTTATTTGACAAAGCAAAACATACAAAAAGTTTAACGTCTCTAAATAAAGGAGTTGTTTTAGCCTCTTAAGGAAACTTTTAAATGATGCTCTCAAGTTTCAGCTGACGCAATTTTGATTTATAAGAAAAATGTGCATTTGCACCCAAAGCTTTAAAGCCTAACACCGCTTCCTAGCTGAAAACAATGCAAACGAGCAACATGTCCTAGCCTGCTATGTGCGTCAGTGGACAGGCTATTCGACATGTTGCAGGAATCAACATGGACAACAAGAGACTAATTTACAACACTGAGAAACTGCTTATATGATCCACAGCATCCTTTTTATAAAGCGGACCTCAAGAAGGACAAGATTTGGAAAGAAATTAGGGAGCTGTTGGGAGTTACAAATACGTAACTCTCCTAAAACTATATAGAAACAAGGCTCACTAAAGAAAATGAATAAATAAGAAAAAAGAAAGCATGCCAGTTCAATGTTTTTTATAGTATATATGCATCTGCTAGAGTTCCACTGCTTGCTGTATGTTACAAAGTGATGTGAGAATGATAAAATCAGTTGGTTTGTCTGTCCAACTTGTCTCGACTACTGGCTAAATTATAATGAAATCTGTTGGTGTTTATTGTTCCCAAAGAATAAAAGCCAAGGTTGGTGACCTGCCTGACCTCTCGGCTACCACTCCTGTCAAAAATTCCTCTAATGGGCAGAAGTAGTACATGAACTTCATGAACTCACTCTCTTTTGGATACTCCATGACTTCTACTTTAAAAGCTACCTCAGCCATTTTTTAACCAAGTCGTTACTAACCAGGAAAGGAAACCACCTTCAATTCAATCTTGTTGCAATAAAATCTTACAGAGTGCAGATTTAGAGTCTGAACCATAGACCGTACACAGTTTTCAGCTTCAGTTTTGTACAGTAGGAGGAAGTCTTGACCTGTCATCCAATTTTTATTTATGTCAACGGTCTGAACACAAGAATGTCTCCTGCTGTGTGCGTCATTTTTTTTTTCAGTGTAGTCAGGCAACTAACTGCCCCACTGTCCAGACTGTGCAACTCTGAGGCCAGAGGTATTGTTCTCCCATTTCCCCTCCATAAAATCTCCTTCCTGAAACCAACACATACTTCCAGTGCACGCACGCACACACACACACACACACACACACACACACACACCAGCCCACTGGGCAACTATATTAAATCTATCCCAGAATTCAACAGAGAAGGGAGGGTGAGTGGAAATGTTGACATTGACATTGACACACACATCCTAAGCATTATCAAAACAAGTCCACCTACTCTGCTGTACCCACAACAGACCCCCCCCCCACCCTCCCCCAACACACCCACCCACACATTCCCACAGCATCTTGTTATGTGTACAGTATGTCCTGCCATGTGCTGGTATTTGATTAGCGTCCCATGCAAGTACAACTTTTCAACATCTTGTTTAATTCATGCTGCATAAATAGCACATAACACGGGTTTATTGATTGGTCTGTTGATTCATGGTAATAATCTGACATCTTGTTATGCTGGCTTACCTTCAGCATGTTTTGTTTTCCATCTGTTAATGCGGGACACCAAAGTGTGTGCCAAAATAGAACAATGAGTGGTTACCTTTTTTCAATGCTGAGTCAGACAGTGTTTTTTTCTTTTTTTGTTGACACTAAAGTGAGATTTTTAAGCGAGGTAATACGAATTTCAAAGAAGAGGATACAGCAAACACAAACCTTGTTAACCTCTCCATGGCTTAATTCTCCATTAATGTGGGAGAAAAAGATGCTTTTAAGCTTTAAAAAGGTGCAAAAGGTTCAGACTGTAGTCTTCATTTGCAGAAGGTCACTGAATAATTGCACTATTTTTCTTGTATAATGATGCTGTGCAACAAAGTCCAGAATATTAAACACACGCACACCTGAGAACTGCCCTGTATATCCAGCATGTGATTGAAGGCCACTGGGTGCAGCCCAGTATAACCTGTATTTTATCAGTGGCAACTGAGCAGCTTCAGTGCCGCAAATGGCTATAAAACATTTCCCATAAGACTCATTTAAGTGTTTCCCATATTGTCGTTACATTATATTAGAAAATGCAAGCCAGTGAGAGATTCACCCCAAATGAATAAATAGGCTTTTTCTTCAGGTATTTTTCTATATTTTTCCAATTCTAGAATATATATATATATATTTACCAAATATTTATGTTTTTCAAAGTCCAGAATATAAACACATGCACGCCTGATAACTGCCCTGTATATCCAGCATGTGGCTGTTGGCCTCTGGGAGCAACCTGTATTTTATTGGCCGTAACTGAAGAGCATCAGTGAAGCAAACCGTTATAAAACATCTTCCCACATGACTCATAAAAGTGTTTTGCCACATAGCCTTTCTCAGTTAAGTTTATAAGAAAATGAGATTTATCCCAACTAAATAAATTGTTTGGAGTTTCCTATATTTTCCTTTCATTTTAACGAAGTGTAAATAGATTGAAAAGTCTGCCACAGTGGCACTGTTTTGGCCATATAATGGAAAATTGCCTTCAAAAGTTCACTCACAAATAGTGCTGATGTGATGATCTGTTGATTAGTCAAAGTTAGGGGTGGGCGGATCGATCCCCAAATACGTTATTAGTGTCAATAGGATTAAAAAAAAAATGTTAGATGAAATCATCAGCACATGAACATGAACATTCTTCTTAGTGCTGCAATATTTGCACCTGCTGTCTACGCACATTTTCACATAATGAAAATCTACTTACGTACCATTAAACACTGTCTTGTTTCTAAAAATGCAATTAAGTATTTAACAACAAATAAAAAGATACGGTTCATGTTTGACAAATTATTTGGTGGTAATTAGTGGTGTGACGATGTGATGCCTGTCACAGGGTTGAGCTCATTACCGTCATCGCCACAAGTTTTATTTTGAAGGATCAATCCCCAAGATCAGCGCATAAACCTGTTAATGCATATATGCATCTGTTGTGTCACACACAAGTCAGGAACACAGCCTCTGATTGGTCAACAAACTCAACCCTGGGCATCACGGGACTGCCAGTGGATGACTAACAACAACAACAATTCACAAAACAATCAGCATAGAGTGCTGTTCGGGTGGAAGAAAATGTGTCCCCCTGGTGCTCTTCAGTTAGGGGATCCAAAGTTGAAACATGTTGAAGAAATCTGAGGCGCTCAGGAGGTGAAGACATAAAAAGCCTTTACTGATTCATGGTTATTTTAGTAGTTAAAAACATGCCTACGCAGCCATTAGGGCCGTATTCGCCCTGATGAACGCCTTAATGACTGAAATGTGTAGGCATGTTTTTAACTACCAAAATAGCCAGGAGTCAATAACAACAACTGTTTTCAACATTGAAAAATGGATAAAATTGCATAGTTTCGAGTTTTGGAGTGTCTGTCACATAGAAAAGACAATCACAACATTACCCAGATTACCCTGAGGTCTGGGAATAATTTTCTGACACAAGTTGACTAAATCTGAAAGAAATCATTTATGGCTGTGTGATGATTGTTAAGGAAAAATTACACAGAAATCTACAAGAAAATCTGATTACAAAATACATTCACAGTATGACGGAGCTCTGAGCACTATTCTCTCTTCTTCTCTAACTTTTTGATGCTTGGGGATGTAAAATTCAGGTACAAAGACAATCAAACTAATCAAGAAGTTACAGCAGTTTTTCAGTGATTCAGTAAATGAATCATTACTCTACAGCAGAGAAAATCTTTTTGGTTACATCCTCACACGTTCACATTTTCTTCTTCCATTACTTTTTCACTCTTGCTGTACAGATCGTTCCTCTTTTCCCCCTCTTTTTCAAGCATATTCTCCTCCTTGGATTCTTGGATTTTCTCGCCCTCAGTGACGTGCGTGAAGTCATGATCTGCAGCCTAACCGGCTCAATTTCGCACCACCAGCTAATGAGATCAAAAAAAACCCACATCACTGAAACAAGCCGCCTTGATCAGTGAGAGCAAATCAGACACACAAACACAGCAGTCATACATCTGTTAAATGATTGATCTTGCGTGTTCCTTGTGTGCATGGGCGCTGCGAGGACCGCTCTCTGATGCAGCCTTATCAACACAGCAGCTGGCCTCTGATGAGTCCAAATCCACAGCACAACTTGATTCATTAGACGCAGTTTTGGAAACTTTGCTGAGGTTAACCGAGTGCAGTCGGGGTCTGAAGCTGCCCCTGAAGTTATTCTGATTCCATGACAGAATGCAGGGGGGAGAGAGAAATCCTGATGAAATTTCATCACCCTGCGTTGCAAGGGCAATTTGTGTGACAAGTCTGAGTTGGAAGAGTCGCAGCAGACCCAGAAAATGATTTCCACTCAGATGGAGTTTGTCTTTCGATAAACCTGTGGGAGCTGGATTGTTGGATTTGTGTTTGAAACTTTCATAACTTGCAGCACATTCAAGAGTCTTAAAGTTAAACCAAATGTAAGTATCACGCTGTGTGTGTCTGTTTGCTATCTCTTCTTTTCTGTTCTCAGCATCAGGTCTGGTAAAGCTTGCATGTCTAAGGAACACTGTTATTTGAAGGACTTAAGTGACAATTTCCTGTATTCATTGTATTTGTTTGTTCTGAGCCTGATAAGAATAACTGGACAATTATCACTAACATATCTGTTTGCACGCAAGTGATTTACAAACGCTGGGAGTCCTGCATATGAAGGTAAGGAAGAATTTCCAAATTAAAGGAGACATATATAGCAACTGTGCATGCACATGCATGTTTGCCACAACTTGTCCTCCTAATTTGACAATTACAAGCAAGGACAAGTCCTACACTGTCAGTTGATCAGCTGTTTATAACTCAGTTGTCTGTCAATGTAATCTGATCTGATCTGAAAATACACACTCTGGAGTTGGAGTTCAGTACCTGTCTGTCTCCCTGCCTGCCAGACTCCATTAACAAATTGTTCAATTTAAGTGAAAATAAGCATCTAGTTCTTCTAAAAGATCAGAAATTATTTCTCACAACTCATAAACAGACACTTGCTCATTCGGCATTCATTTGAACTCTCATTAACATGACCATGCCATTAACATGGCAAACAAAACCAGTTATTCTCGAGCATGCTGCGGCTATAGCCTTGTGGTCAGAGTAAGGAGTATTTCAGCTTAATTTCTGATGACATATCATGGTCATTTTATGATTTACTACCATAAATATATTACAGACTTCTTCTTTAACCTTTCTGTTTGCACTCCAGTGATTTTACAAATGCTGTGAGTCCTGGATATAAAGGAAAAGCTGCATTTCAAATATTTAAAAATAAAAGCTACTGTGCAGAATGAGCTTTGTTGTTATTGATCTGGTTGACTCATGTGAATATCAACACAATGTCCGACAGGAGCTTGTTAACAGAAAATTATTCTGACCTCCTGAACTCTGTAAGGACAGCTGAAGACAATACTCCGCAATGCAGCAAATTAGTAGAAAAGGTGCAGAATGTTAAAGGAATATTGAAGTGTACGATTAGACACAAAAGTCAGGGAAAGGACGAGGAAATGGTAATCGCCCTTTGCAAATAAATGAGCGTTGTGAGAAATTACAACCTTGAATAATTGCTTACGGCTCAGGTTCAATGGAGATGGTAAGGATGAGATTGTATTGTTTTATGGATCCAATGTTGAGGAGGTCAATGCCTTCCAATCACTGATTTTTCTTTCCTGGAAGTTTCAATTAAATTACTGAAATGGAAGCTGAATTGCCATCATAAGCTCGGTGTTTTCTCTCCAAATGTATTAACCCAAAATTTTATTATCATACAGAAACATCCTCTCATTGAGCTAAAAAAAAAAAAAAAAAACTTTGCCAACCATTTTGTGCATTAATGTGAGATTAAAAAAAAAAATGCTGGCAGCAGGCCAAGAAAGACTGCAGTTTTAAAAATCTAACCGGCATGAACTTCACTAAATCTGATAATAATATTCAGCAAACTGTGCAGCCATGAAAGGTAACTCTGATGAACTAAACATTTCTATCACATGAAATACTGAAAAAGGCCTCCCTTGTGAGAGCGCAGAGGGCTCAAACTTAACAAACTGAGATTTATGCCTCACAGTGTTTTAACAGAATGTCTGTGACATGAAAATATTTGAGAAATCACACTTCAGTGAAGGTCATGTAGCTGTATTTTTAAAACATTTTCTGGGTCTTTGTTTTCTCTTCTTGTACCTGGCAAACAAACAAAATATGACATTTCTGAGCCATTCTCTCTCAACAGGGAGGCAATGTGACATATTTCCATAATTACATGTAGTAATGATAATTATACCACTAATTAAGCTAATTTATGCCTAATTATTCAGTAAATTCATTGTCAACATGCACATGTTTTTGCATGGCAAATGGTGACTGTAACATCAGTTTTACACCTAAGGGATTCAGCATTGATCTTTGTTTATTAATAAGGAAAAACTTCCTGCAAACAAAGTTATGCAGCAATGCTTCAGTTCATCTAGTTTTATCATTAGTTATTAGTTGAATGTGACATTGTTTTCAATAAATTTATATAATCAATTCACTGAACATGTAACGGGAGCCACCAGATTAAATTTGCCACCATCAAAAAACATGTCTTTTTTTGCATCAGTGAAAACACTGACATCGCAAAGGACATGATACCATTTCAAATTGTTGACAGGTTATAAATATAAATGTTGATTTCAGTGTGTGTATCAGTGCTTTTTGAACATTTTCAGAACATTTTAACAATAACATTGATAACCCTGATAATTTTGGTCACTATAATCATACCATGAAATTTTCATGTTTCATTTTTTCTCTCTAAATCACACTGCTGTGGTGCTGCCAGCATGAAGTAACAGGCAGGATACCTGCAGCTTCACTTACAGCTGAGTAACTAAAAGCACTCTGTCATCCTCTGCAGCTCCTGCCCTCATCTCTAAACAACACACTGAGGATGCTGCTCAATAAATCTGCTCCATGTGGACCTGTGTCTACTGCATATCTGACACCATAATGTAAGGCTGGCACGAGTCCCTGGCTGCTGTCCAGCTCATATCCCATGTGTCGCTTATCCCTTAATGATTAGGCTATTCTTGTGAGCTTCCCTGTCTCCTTGAAATTACATTTGTATACTGCAAAATTGTTTTCATAATTACATTGTGGTGGCAAATGTAATTTCTGCCCGGATTATGTTCACAGACAATATTTCTTTGAAACAACACATTTATATAATGCGCTGAATTTGCAAGGAGGTGGTTGAGACGGATACTGGGTGAACAAAGAGCAGCACCACAGTCTGGGTTTCAGCATTTGTGCCCACATTCCTGCAATAAAAGCGCTTTATTAAGGTAAAGGCAAATAGTGATTTTGGGTACGTTTAGGCAGCAAAAGAACATAGTTTAAAGTTAGGGAAAGATTGTAATTTTGGTTAAATATTAATAATCAAATCTCATGTCTCATGTTTAGTGGAAAACAAATTCAATATGTTGTCTGTGGGCATTTTACTGAGAAGTTTAGTCTCAAAATTTCTGCAACTTACCAGATGTGTTTATTGACAGCTTTTCATCATTTGGTCATTCCGAACATATTTCAGTCAGCATTACATTTCCCATTAAAAAAAGAAAATAATTTCCAAGAGTGGGAGAAAGAAAGATTTTAAGCATCATGATTTATTATTTATTTATTTTGCAATTCCTGATTTTTCCTGATTCCTAATCACTTAGTCCATTAGCTTGATGCTAACAGATACTGAGAATTCCCATTGACATGCTAGCGGTAATTAGCATCACTCCAAGATTGACCAACATGTGATGGACCTTGTTTATGGAAATATGACTCATGTCATGCAGGCTCTCAAAATGTAAGATCAAACATTTTCCTTATGATCTGCTATCAAAAAGCTTTAAAAATGTCAATAAATCATAATATTGAATTGCAGTATTCATAGAATCACAATACTTAAGAATCACAGTACATATCAAATCTGCACCCACGTATTGTGATAGTATCGAATCATGAGATAAGTGTATCGTCCCAGCCTTTGTAATTTCTAGGGCTGATTGTGAGTGATTCTCCAAAGGACAGGCAGCAGAAAAAAGGTTGAGCTGAAAAAAATGCAAACAACTCTGACATTTGCAGCACAACAACCTCATAAATTTTGGGGAAACGATGCAGTGGAGAAGCTTGGCTGCATGAACAGAAAGCTGCTGAACCTGGTGAGGAGAAATTTAAAACTGGACTTTGAGAATCCTTCACACTGCATGATCCACACGGAAAAACACATAGGAAGTGTTGGACAAATGAGAGCGGTGGGAAACTGCAGGTTGGTTTAGTCTGTACATTTGCAGAAATCAAATGTGAGCAACTGGGCTCAACCCCAAACTCTACAGTAGCCTGGCCAGTGCAGCTACCACCACAGAAATGCCCAACAGCTATTCAACACAGGGCGACAGCACTGTGAATTTACTGTTTACTAATTGCTGTTTCTCTGTTTAACAGACATGCAGCAGAGAGAGAACAACAAGGCAAAGAGTAAGAGTGTCAGCAACTTTCTGATGATTCAGTGCCCACTAAAATGATATTCAAGGCCAATTTTGCAACTGAAAAATAGAAAAATATTTAGAGACCTTTCAGAACTTGTTTGCACACCATAATCCTCCACACTGTCTTCCCTATTAGAGTCTAACATAATCAGCTCCGGCTAGTTGCCTGCAGGAATAAATCAACTTTACTGCCCAAAACTGAAGCATCACTCCCTAACACAAGCAAAACGACTACAATTTACAGCATCATTATTTGGATATATGTGAAAAATCAAGGAGCTGTAGGGTAACATGACATGTAATGCCAGCTAAACGGCTTTTTAAGACCTTTAGAGACTTCTTAAATCAGAAGACAGTGTACAAAATGTAGACAAGCAGGGAGGAAGTAAAAAGGTGAGAGGTAGGAGTTTTTCCTGAGAACAGTTTTTAATCGTTAGCAATGGGAGCACAGCAAATTAACACGATGCTACAAACGCCAGCAGCACGACGAGGCACTGAGTATCTATTCTGCTCTGAGCGCTGCAGGTTGGTGTTCTGTTGCCAAGAGTTGAAAAATGTTCAATTCTGGGTGGCACTAGTTGTTAATTTTTACTCAGACATCCAATCACAGTGGTGGAGGAGCAGAGCACCACAAACAGTGTCCTGGTCATATGAAAGTGGTGCTGGAACTGGGCTCTGTCCAGCTTCACCTCTATTAAAGAAACGCCTGTAAAACTGATGAAATGACACCTCAAACTGCAAACCATGTCAGGCAAATAAATCTGGCAACCCACTTGCCTGACCATTTTGATAATTAATTAATCTTTAAAGTAGTTTTTCATGCAAAATGGCAGAAAATGCAGCCACTCAAATATGGAGATTTCCTGCTTTTCTTTGTTTAGTATCATATTAAACAATATCTTTTTGTGTTAGACAAAACAACACATTTAAAGAAGTCACCTTGGACAGGGAACTTGGACAGGGAATATTTCAATATTTTCTGACAATTTATAAATGTTGCAGCCCTAGACTAAACATGGTGGTTAACTTAAGTCTTTGTTGTTATTTAATAAGCACTAATTAATAAAACGATTTGTACAGGAGTGATTAAAAATTGACTTCAGGCTGATTTCTTCCTCTCTATTACCGTCATCAACAACATAATCCTCATATCTAACTTTTAGTATCTTTGCACTGATCCTCTTCATGATAGATGCCTCAGGTGTTGGCCTCCGCTAGTCTGGCAAGAAAAATGCAAATAAAAAAAAGTCAAGTCCTTCATCAGTGTTAGTGCAGCAAGTCTCAAGTCCTAAAATCCCTAAGTCTGACATTAGTTATGTGACTCAAGTCCCATACCTCTGATTCAGTGGCCTGCCCTGAACCTTTTTATTGGACTGAATGGGCGACATTTTTGTGTCTGGTATTCAGTTCATGGTATGTGATGGTCTCCATACATGCTCCAGGCTAGGACCACAAACAATCGGTAAAGTCAGGCACTTGCAACATAAAATTGCAGATATTCTGTGTCATGGTAACCACAGCGTCTCAGCTGGAAAAAAACCTGTGGTACCAAAACACTCCCAGCCATTTTCAGAAGAGTGACTGATTTCCAGCTGGGGGAAAAATGCTTTAGTGGACACAGCCGCTTACTGTTTCTCACCTCTTTTAGAGCCTGCACTCGTGTTTTTAATCCTCTCTACCTCCAGCGCAGGTGATGGATGATGATGACAGTGATGGATGGCCTCCATGCTTTTACCCCCCCTACAGACTGAACTAGAATCAATTAAGCTGCGGGCTCTCCTCTGAGCTGTGAATGAGACAATCAGCTAGATATACATCATCTTCAACCTGTTCCCCCTCTGACACTGTGCACGGCAGGGAAAATGACGGGCGCGTCAGCCGGGGTGAAAAACCACAGTGAAGAGCAGACAGCGAGACCGCGGCATTACGGAGATAAGTGAGTGGGACGATATTTTGGGCCGATACCAAGATTGATATCAAACCACGCAGTCACTGTCGTCCATCATTACAACGGAGATAGGGCTGCAAGGGACAGTTATTTTTACTATCAGTTAATCTGACTATTTCTTTCTTTTGGGGGGGGATTAATCAGTTGTATTGATAAAATGTCAGAAAGAAAAGCTCAACAAACTCCTGGAGCCCAAAGCGAGGTCTTCATATTGCTTGTTTTGATATAACAAACAGTCCAAAGATATTCAGTTTACAGCGATACACAGATCCCATTCGAGGCTCTTAGGTTAAGCAATTCTCTTTTGTATTTGTGTTATGTGCTTAATCAGTTACAATTTTCTATTTTGATTTTGATTTCTGATGTCATTATTTCTTAGAACTATAATTGACAGAGTGCACAGACATATAGATTATATACCAGAGAGAGCACGATCTCACATGATTTCATGGGGAACTTGAACTTACATGATCTCACACATAAACAAAAGCGGTTTGACTTAAAAACGTCTGGATGAGGAAATGTAAAATGTTTGGGAGATGCAGTCAACACCGATTGGAGGAGGTGATGAACTAGAACTAGCTTATGTAAAATTGGCGCCCTTTCAGTTACAATAACAGTTACTCACCTGGCGCATAAGCTAAAAAAAGTTGCCTAGCTTCTGGGTTTACTTCCTGTACGGACTATGTGCAGTAGTGCCCCCCCCCCCGATGCTGACCAGCAGGTCAAGCTGAAAACCATCCAGTTCCAGTCTCTAGCCGGTTGATTGTGCATCTCTAGTAATAAACACTGTAGGTAAATAAACCGACAGCATCACATCCATTTAGTGCTCAAACACAGTTTGTCAAAATTGTTGTTGAGTGATGGATCAATAGTTTAAATTATTTAGAAGACAAAATTGTCAGACCTTTGCCGGTTTAAACATTCTTTAAGGATGGCAAATCCCACACTGACTGACAAAAATACCGGTTTAAAAACAAACATTCAAAATGCCAAAGCGGTTGATTGCATAATTACCTCTTAGTGCTGGTATACATCAGTACATCATTATAAATACAATTTGATTGCAGCTTTAATCACAAATCAAAATGATTTGTGCTATTATACATTAGATGTTTTCAAACCATATAATCATGTTGTTGCTTTTTTCACAAAAGTGCCATTTTGTCAGTATTGTTCCTGATAGACATTTTTTCCAATTAAATGTTTGAAACAGAAAGAATGAAAATGTTTAGAGTAACAAGCAGCAAGGGATGGAGAGGGAAAGGGAAGACAGAAGCAAGCAACAGAGTTTGAGAGGGCTGAAAAGAAGTAAGACAAAAGACAAAGAAATAATAATGGAATGAGGAATGTTTGTGGGTTTGGGGCGTTTCTGAGGAGGAGTTTATCCACTCTGTGTCTGTGGGTAAAGGAGGGCTGACAGCAGCAGCCTGCAGCTTTAATGAAAGTGTCTGTGGAGGGGAAAGGGTTTCATTAAAACCATATTGGAGGGCAACATCATTTCATCCTTCAAGCCCCCACAAACACCCACATTAACACACACACAGACACACACACACACACACACACACACTCTGGAGAGCTAACAATCTCTGTAACCTCCCTATCATCCCATTTCCTTGACTCTCTTTCATCTGTGCCGATCTAAAAGGCAGGGGGAATCATTGAAGCAATGCTAGGCGGATGTGCTCTGATACTCTCCTCAGCTTGTCCAATTTTTTTGTGCATAAAAAATATGACAGCCCGCATGGCGGCAGTTACAGCCGGAGGAAACCGTCACAGGGACAGACGAGTAAAGAATACAAGACAGCTGTATAGCATTTAATATTATTGTGCCGTGGATGTACGGGAGACGATGGTTTCAACACTGTTATTAACTTTGCTGTCAGATATGTTATTTCCTAAAATTCCCATGGCAAAGAGACGTCTGGCTCAAAAACGCCTGTGACATTTTAAAAGGATTAATAGAAGAGGGGATCATTATTTGGCAGACTTAAATTTGACTAGGAGAAATGCAAAAGGAGGCGAGGAGGTTACCAGGAGCGCTGTGATTTAACCGAGGACAGAGAGGGAGCAAGGACTGGGGGCGCCAGAACATAACCAAGGTTAGGAGAGGTGTTTGGATAGGCTGCTGGCAGCATTTAGATACAGCCAAGGGAAGCAGATAAGGACAGGAGGGCCAGCTGCAGGATTGAGACGCAGCCATGGAGAGGTGATAGGAGGAGGGATGGTTGCAGCGGTGAGATAACGCCGCCGAAGCCCCGAGCTGATAGATGAGGGCAGCTCCAAGGTCAGCCTAGGAGCGGCAGATGCCTGCATAACATTATCACTCGGCACGGTCCCACTGAGTGTGCGCTTTCATGTATTCATGTCTGTCAGTGTACAGGATAAACAGGTATGCATCCTTAAGTATATGCAAAGTATTCTTTTTGTATGTTTTCAGGCATTTTTCCACCAAAGTTCCAATGCAACAAAAAAGCAGAAAAGCTGTGACTCTGACAAAAGTGACTTTGAATTGTAACTGCACCCCCAGGTCTGAGCCTAACTTCACCCACTGCATAATTTTGGAAAAAATGCTTAAAAAAAAAAAGTGGGCAAAGGGGCAGACTGATGTCAGACTCTATGTGTCTGCATAGAGAGTCCGCTGAAGCTTTGACAGTGACTAGAAGCATATCTGCTGCTCTTTTTGAAAAAGTCTGCACTTGTGTTGTAGCTAGCTGAGCTGTGTCGGTGTCGGTGCACTGTCGGCCTGTTGTTTGTCATGGGAACATCATCCAGGGACAGAATGCAGTCTGGTGGGTATCATTCAAAAATTTTTTCAATACCCAAAAGCAATACTTTTTTCAGTGCTGATTTTATGAAATTCATATTAACTAAATTAGAATTACATTTTTAGACATTAGACTACAAATCTTCAGTTTCATTCTTCAGCTCCTTTTTACATGCTAAAATCTGTTTCATAACATAAATCTATTTACCACAATGTGATTGAACTAAAGTTGTCTGTTTTAACTCTTTAGTTTTATGTTTCAGCACCTTGGCATTTTTCTTTGGTCCTAAGGTATCGAGTAACAAAGTATTTTTCAATACTCGATGCCATAAAGGTATCATAGTTCGGTACTCATCCCTATCTTAGTAATTTAAAAATACTATGGGTGTAAACTTCTGTAAATGAGGACTTTCAATCGGCACATATTTTAAAATGAGAACTGTTTCACAGACTCCCTCATAAGAGTCGGGGATTGGCAAGGTGAGCTGCCCAACTATGATTAGCAGGCGTTAATATGCTTTTTACAATATAAATCTCATGAACACATTTCAACCCATGAAATGCCCACTTTTATAAATGTAACAAGAAATGTTAATATTAACACAAGCACTGATGTGTCTCATCACAGTACAGTGATAGAATTTTGTTCACTCAAAGAGCATATTTTGTGTGCAGTACCTCTTTAAAGGAACAGTTACTCTTTCAAGAAAAAAAAACAAAACATAGGGACCAAAGCCTGACCATGAAATTACTTCAAAAACACCATGTAGCATAATCCAAATGTGAGGCCAAATAAGCACGCTGAAAGTGAAAGTCTAATATTTAACTAATTACATCCTGCTTTCCCCTCAGCAATTCAGTGAAAGAGACAACAAACTTCATGTGCTCTTTATAAGCTTCAGCTTTTGGAAACTTAAAAAGATAGCTTAATGAGGTATTTATTCATCTACTGTTTTGAGTATATTTAAGGTCATTTTTATGTTTTTTAAGAATCAGTTCTTTGCCTGCTAACTGGCTAAAACTATCTTTGTTTCACATGTTATATATTTCAATATTACATGTGAAAGGGTAAACAATAAGTAAATGATTAGCTCTCGATGGTCCATCCCCTTACAAGAAACATCCTCACTTGCAAGAAACATTTTAAGTAGCTTAATAGTGAGAAAGTTTCTTCAAATCTCAGTTTAGTTTTTACTCTAAACACAACATTTATTTTGTTGAACAAAATGTGGTCCAGTATTAAATTTAAACTTACAATTTATGAGGTGTAATTGTTACAATGGCTACTTAATTTCAGGTAAATTGAGCAAAATAAGTTAGCAATTCACAGTTTTATACTTTCTAGGTCGCAACAGAACTTTTTAAATTTATTTCTTTATTTTAATTTGGGAAAAAAAAGTATCTCCATAATGATTAAACTATAAAGTTTTAATTTACTTCAATAAATTTGGATTTACTAAGCTGCAATTAGTTTTAAGGTGTGCAGCACAGCTCTACTTAATTTTAAATCTGGATTGACTCATTGTAAACCTAGTTTTGCTTAACTCTGATTTTAGAATAATTAAATCTTTCTCAGCAAAGTTAAGAAATGACTACATGACTTGTCATTGTCTCTTGTCTTGACATGAGTGTGACAAACACATTCAGATGAGATTCATTAATTAACGGCCCAGATTAATAAATCTGTACCATAAATATAGGTAATAAACAGTGCTCATTAGTGTCTGGTTTTATTTTCTTAAAAATACATAATATTGCTGGTTACATGAAAGCTCTGTTCATGATTCTTGGAAGTTCAACAGGTTCATTCTTAGTCTCTATTATGAGAAAACTGTTGAAACATACTGTTGACCAAATGTCTTTGGATTTTAGACTGCTGTTCGGATAAACAAGCACTGTGGGGGTAGAGCTGTGGAAGCAAGTTCATTAATTCATACCAGCTTAAGAATTTGGGTCAATCATTGCATTAAAATGTCAATTAGCTGACCAACTGCTGATGCACCTTAAATTAACACAGAAATAAGCACATGCTCTGTGTGTATAGAGGGGAGGTGTCACTCTCACTGAGCGCTGAGCTATGAAAACCATGTTAAGTATGCAGGCGGTATGCGGGGAAGGCAAGCTCTCCAACAATGATAGAAAGTACGCTGGGGGGAGGGAGGAGAGGAGGAGAGGAGGTGGCACGGGAGCATAATGAAGAGAAAGAGAAGGGGCGAGATGATGGAGGGGGAGGAACAACTAAAGGAGAATGAAGAGGAGAGGGACAGGAACAAGAAGCCAGAAGAATACGAGGGAAGAAGGGGGGGAAGGGGAGCTGAGGGTGATGAGGATGATGAAAAAGAGGCAGGAAGGGATTAGGCTGAAAAGAGGAGGTAGAGCAGATAAAGTGATGGCAGTGGAGGACGATAGGGAGAGCTCAACAGTGAGGACGAGGCAGCAGGAGAGGAAGAAAGATCTAAGACGAGACATCTAGAGAGGTAAGTGAAAAAAAGATGAGAAGAAAGGATGAGAAGACGCTAAACGAGGGGGAGGTAGAGTAGAAAAAGCAGCCAGAGGGAGAACTTTGTTCCTGCGCATCTCTGGATGTCTTGATTCTCTACCTGTTCCTGAAGGCGTTCATAAATAGTCCACTTTAAACTGTAAAGTGGATGCTGAGCAGATAATAAAGAGGCCAATAAAAGCGAATGGGAGTCGGGCTGGGAAGGGGAGCACTGAGACTGAAAAGCTGGTTGTCAGAGCCATCGTGTGTGTGGTCTGTCAGTGAGCGGTTTGTAATCCTGTAGGACTGTGGCTGCAGGTGCCAAAACCTCATCGTAATCCCTGTCTGACTGCTTGTTTTGCTGCAGTCTTGCCCTCTCAGACGCAGCTACCAACATGTGCCGATGAAGAGCCGGGTCTGCAGCTCTTATTTCCAACTCGAAGAATCGGGTTGGAGGCCATCTCACCAACATCTGACAAGGCCAAGTGACGAGCGCAAGAGGGACACCCCCCAAGCACACACACAGTGGACACCCACACGGCTATCCAGACAGCAGTTAAACACCCACCATGAAAGTGCATCCTCACACTTCAGCAGGGACACCTCAGGCTGCTCTGGTGTGTCAGACGGACGCACACACTGATTCACACCTCAGACCACCATGGTAAATGACAGGACATTTTCAGGACTCCCTCTCCAGAGGTTGAACTGAATCAATTAATTTTTAAGTAAAAACATCCTCAGGGTTGTCGAGGGTTGGGTTGGTTTCCATCCATTTTCCTGCGCTTATCGGTCGCTGTATTGTGGTGGCAGCAGGCTAAGCTGGGTAAGCTAAAATGGTCCAAACATCCTTCCCCCCAGCAGTCCTTTCCAGCTTTTCCTGAGGCATTCCAAGACCAAATAAGAAGCATAATCCTTCCAGCATGTTCTGGGTCCACCCCAGGGTCTCGTACCAGTTTGACGTGCCCGGAAAACCTCAGAGGAGAGGCGCCCAGAAGGCATCCTGATCAGATGCCTGAACTATTTGGCTCCTTTCACCATGAAGGAATGGTTGCTCTGTTCTGAACTATGGATCAGAGAAAAGCAGCAAGTCCCAATATTTGACGAGCTGGAACAAGAAAATATTTGGTATTTTAGCTTGATACAGAATGACCTATGTGATTATGTGCAGACTTGCACAGATTGCACAACACTTGTTGCTAACTAGGATAGCAGTACATGCAGTACGTTCACACTTTATCATGTAAAGAAAATTTTATTAAAGATCAACAGCTCAGATTGAAAAAATGGCTGAACCTGATCACTTTACGCGATGGGTTTTCAGTTTTCTGACTCCCATCTTGGTCAAATGCCATCCTCTGCTCTGAGGAAAGAGTCAGGAAAAAGGCATGAATAGTTCACCCCAGAAACTGAACTGAGGCAACACAATCAATAAAATATGAAAAATCTAAATCGCAATATGGCCAAGTTCAATCAAATCACAGACGTTGCTTGTACTTTTGTTCTCCAAATGTAAGAAACACGTTTGTTTGGTACAAACCAGGCTGTTACTTTAATCCTCTACAGCAGTAAACTGAATATGAGGACAAAACGAGATACTTGGGAAAGACTGATCAACATTTTTTCTGATTTATGACATTTTTCTGACATTTTAGGGACCAAACAACTAAATGATCAATCAAGAAAATGACTGGCAGATTATCTGGTAATTAAAATAATCATTAGTTGTAGTCCTAAAAGTCATCATCATTCATTGGTTGCCCATTGCAGATGACCTGCACTGCATCTGTGCAAAAGCTAACTTTTTCTTCCTCACACCTCATGATAAAAATACAACTTAGGCAGGAAAGTTGCAGTTCAGAAGTATTTCTGAAAAGGCACCGATGACTGAATCACTGCAAATTAAACATTCAGCCACACTGATCAAATCACTGATGTCAAAAGCAGGCATTTTACTTCTGATATCTGATGGAAAACGCAGTAACGTTCCTCTGAAGTTGACCTCTACTTCTGAAATCTCTCCTCTCTGTCAGACACAGCATCTTTTCCACCACAACTTTCCATGTTGATGCTGCAGGGCAACCATGTCAAAGTTGCAACCGACTCAACATGAACTCCAAATCTCCTACATCACCGCCGTCTACCCACCTGGCTCAGGGCACAACCCAGACTCATTCCCCAATTTATTGCTGACATTTACAGGCGGGGGTGGAGAGTCAGGTGGTGCAGGGGATGATGCTTGTAGTGTCTGCGTGGGGAGGGAAGAAGATTCTAAATGAGAGGCTGGGAGGGAATCCTGCAGCATCTGTGTGCTGTTACATTACATTATCTTGTCAGAGAAGGAAGATGAGCAAGTGAAGCAGTGGGCTGTGAACAGCGGCACCAGCTTGTTTGAGGAATACAAGCAAAAATGAAAAGATGGAGGGAGGGATCAAAGGAGGTATAGATGTAATTGGAGTGCGGTTAATATTGCTGACAACTCAGTTTGAGGCTGTTTGCCTAGTTTGTCATCGTCAGCTTGGTGGATAAGGAGGGTGGCGTGTGCGCTCTCCTCAAACAGGAGGATGTCTTCATTGTGCGCAAACATTCAAACTCACTGGATCAGAGTTAATTCCCTGACTAAACCAGCAGAAAATACACTGTAAATCCAAGGGCTATTCACATTTAGTCGAATAAATGATTAAAAGTCGCTAGCATCGCTAGTCAGCACCAGAAATATGAGTCAGTATGTATATCAGCCATTCATTAATATTTTATAAGCAACGCCGGTTAACAGTTGCCTCTAAGATATTACACAGCCGCCCACCACTAGTCAGTGCTGCAGCTTCGGCAGAAAGAAGTCTTCCGCGTCCTCCGGCACTAATGCCCAGATGTAAACCAGTCAGGTGGAATGTGGGAGAGATAACAATCACGAAAACCAGCTGCATTTTTGGTATGAAAAATGAAAATGTTTGTCTGTAGGCTGTGTCAAGAGTAAACTAGTGTATCTGGATGTTAATGATAGAGGTGGGGCCCATTTGACCCAATATCAGTATTCTTAATTAAATTCAATTTCATTTCTATATCCCCAAATCATAACAAAGTTAACTTTAACTTTAATACACACATGTTTTGGACTTTGTTTAACCTTATCAATTAATAAATTGTGCTAAATTCCAGCTGTTTTCTGTGTTTTCTTACGTTTGTTCACCAGTCGCCAGGAACATCCTTTGTATATCTACACACAGATAAAAGATCCTCTCTAAAACGCTGCTGTAAAAGGTAAAACCTTATAAAAGTTTATGAGATTCACTGTCATTTATTGGTTGCATATCCTCACAAGGGTGAACTAAATACAAATAAAAAGGTAAACGTCTCCCTCCTTTTTTAATTTATTAAGCGATTTCCTGTCCCCTCTCCCATGACCAGGAGCAAATGGGACGACCTGGATCTTGGATATTTATCTTCAGTTATTTAATGTTCCCGGGATTAAAATGTTAATAAAAATTCTGCAGGATGAGATATATTTCGGTGGCTCTGCGGACGTTAATTATGAGAAGGGACGGATCAAATTAAGTCTGTGTCTCCATTAGTTACAGCAGGGGCTGACAAAGTCGCCCCTGTTTCTGAGAAAAGAACCCGTGAATCAGCCAATGTTTCACTCGGGCTCTGATGAAGGGCAGGACAATGTGAAGGGCTTAACAGATTGTTCGAGGAAAAGGACAGCGTGGGGGGATGGAAAGGGGGGCCGGGACCATCGAACGCTACCGAGAGTGGGATAAAATAAAAAGAGGTGATGGAAAGGGGGAGAAGAAAGGTGGGATTGGAGAGAAGACAGATAGAGGACGAGATGAAGGGAATTTGCAGTGAAAAACATAAAGCTGTGGTAGAGAGAGACAGGCCAGTCAGGAGAGAAATTTATTGAGGCTTGATTTACAGTCCCGAACTTCACTGGGGAAACCTGGCAGGAGGTGCGTGTTTAGAGTAATACTGTATATGTGCAGATATGCAAGTAGAGAAAAAGGAACAAGTTGTCTAGACAGAATACACACATAAAAATCCTGGAAAATGGATGAGAGTAGTCTGATATTCAAACTGAATTGCCACTTTGTTACTACTCTCTGTTTTCACTCCGACGTTTTTGCTGTGATAGCAGTTTGCAGAATAATTCGCAGTCGACCCTGAGGCTGCGTGAGCCAGCATGCATACGTTAGCATGCATGTTGTTATTATGGTGATGAAGGAACTGAGCCTGAAGGTGAAGCTCCCAATTTATAGGTCAATCTACATTCCAGCCTTCACCTGCGATAATGAGCTCTGGGCAGCGACCAAAAGAATGAGATCACAGATATAAGCGGCCAAATTGCAGGGTGTCCGGACCCTTAAAGACAAGGTGACCAATATGTAATAAAAAAAAATGCTTATTAAACATTAAATTGGATGTAGGCTGGATGCAGGGCTGAGAGAGAATCTCACCATGATAAAATATTTGAGTTTGTTGATAATTATAGATTATCTTGACTTAAAGGGAAAAAAAAGGTTTAATTTTCTATTGTATTTTCTATTTAACAGCCTTAAGAGTCTACTTATCAAGGCAAGCAGGTTATAGTGCTAATAGGCTGCCATAAAAAAAAACAGCCATTCCAGGAAGCTGACCCATCTTTTTTTTTTTATTAACAATTTCCTCGCTGTCTGTACTCATTTTCTCATTGCACAATACGGTTGTGTCACATGTTAATGGTGTAACAACACACCTGTTATGTAATTGGCTGGCTGCCTGTCACTTGCTGCGTATATAGGTCAAATATACGTATATATTTTCTGATATTGCAACCTATTCCTCCACCGTAGCGCCAGGAGCAATGTTACTTTCACTTTCAGCCACACTTAATATGTAGCAGTGTGACATAATTCTGTCAACAAGTCGTAATATTGCCATATGACTTTTTTAATCATGAAAAAAAAGTAACCATATATTGTGAACAATACAATATGGCTGGTTAAAAATGGTTTTATTTACTAAACAAACATTTGGATTTTATGCATAGGCGCGAGACAAACAGGCAACTTCTCGTGCTGATGTCCTAGAGACGGCAGGATTTGCGATAGGCTGCTGGTCATCATTCATTTCTTAAAAAATGCAGCAATAACCTTTACACGCTAGCAGATGCACCTGCTCTCTAGTTTCTAATGTGATCTGCACTGCAAGACTGTACTTCCCGTCCCCAGAAATGACATTTCGGGAGAGGCAGCAATGACTCACAAACCAGAGGAGAGGGCATCACACCTGCCATCAAAGGAGACCGCAACAAAAATCTATTCAGGAGAGACTGTTTGGCTCTTCACTTTTAACAGCATGGTAAACAACAGGCCTGGATAACAACTGTGAACTTCTTTTTTTCAATTTATTTGTTTACTTGCTAAACTTTTTCATTTTTTGAACAGATTTCATTTTGTCTTGTTTTGCAATGAGGTCATATATATATAGCTGAAATAATGCATTTTTCAATTCTGCAGATCTGAAGGAGGCTGAAAAATACATGCTGCCAGCTGAGGTGACCCTTTATCCACTTTTTTCCTTTGTCTGTTTCTCCATCAACAGCATTGTGTTTACTGTTTCAGTCACAGTCCACAAAGACAGCAAGGACCTCCTGTTTCTGAAATCTCTGAGTGGCTACAAAAAAAAAGATTAATCACAACTCTCGAGACTGTTAAGATGAATTTTGCAGCGGCTTGTTTGATTTTGCATGTTGTTTGTTAGTTCTTTTCAATGAAGGTGGACTGGTTTTAACATCTGAATGCTAGGCGATAAAAGCCATATTTAATAACTAAGACATTTTCTAGACTGGTTTTAAGTACATAACTATACTGATAACTATGGCTGTACCTGAATAAGAAATTTCCAGTCGAATCAGATTTTGCTGAATCAGTCTTTTTTCACTTCAGTGCGCCACACTAAATTCCTATATCAGCCTATATGAGTATGTTCTCATCAGCATCTCTCAGGCCAGCATGCAGCTGCTGTCCAGCATCATATGACGTGTATGCTCCACACTCCTTCACGCCATAAATAAGATTTTTTTTGGTGCACTTTATTTTGTTTCTATCATATTTGAATGAAGTTAACTGCAGTTCTTCAAAGGAAGTCTGGTTAGTTTGTCAAGAACAAGCAAACAGCTATTTCTGGTTAAACAAAATGTATTTAAAAAGGGTTTGCCACTGTAGTGATCCTTTACGTATATTTGTCAGATGCATATAATAACAGTCTGAGCCTGTCAGTGGCAAAAAGCAAGCGTCATCTACCCTGCACACTCTGCTGCTGGTGCAGAGGCTGACAGTGCATCACCTGCATTCCATTTCTATCATTCCTCTCTGCTTCCATCATAGTTGGTTTTGTGGTTTGTGGTGATTTAGAGGCTCAGTTTGTAAAGTTTACAGCCTGTCATGCTGTTGCATTGCTTTGTGTGCAATGAAGCAGCTTAAAAACAAGATCTGAAATTTGTTTACCAGCTGCTCATTTCACCCTCCATCAACAGATGACCACGCATGTTGTCACAGGGATGTTTTTTTTCCAAGTACACCAGCTAATATAAAAATATATTTATAAATCCTCATTGAAATTTTCTCGCTGTGCATTTTTCTATCCATTTTATCCTGGTACTGTAATACACACTGATGATTTGAATCTTTGACTTAGTTGCAGCCCAATTTGACTGATTGATCACATTGTTTGGTTTGTGGTAATTAATCAGTGCAGCCTATTGCCACACCAGGGGAAAAAGAAAACAATTTTTTAACAGTTGGGAAAAGTAGATCAAACAGTTAGACATAACTAGGAAGAACTCCTCAATATGCTGCTGAAGTTGGAGTGTGCATCCAGTTGAAGCAAGTTGAGCAAGCTCCTATCTGCTAACCACTTTCCTGCTAGAAAGTGATGCAGGAAGCTGATAACAATCTGTGAGGCATTCACGCCTTTAAGAGAGCAAAGAACTGTTTATTAGCCAATCGAACAACTTCTGCTGACAAGCCGCATGAATCTTTCTTCAGTGTCATGAAGCGGATGAGAATATTCACTCGAATGAGTCCTCAGTCAAAATAGGACCTGTTTATTCAGAGCAATTTTAAGCACCAAATGACAAATAAAACACAGGGGAACCCCTGCTGAATGGGGTCAGTGAACAGGATTTAATTCAGAAATAAATAACCTCTCTAGTTCTGAGTGGAGGGGCACCTTCATTCAAAGTACCACCCACTTTAAAAGGAAATGTCAAAGAGCTACATTAGTCAAGAACAAAAAAAATGATAGTAAGTGTACAATTGAAAAAGCCCTCCAACAGTTTAGTGAGCTTTACACTCCTCTGCCTGAAGACGCTGTAGCTCGTGGTTTATAATGTGATTAGGTAAACCAGGAGGGCTGCGTGTGAGTATGTGTGACGCAGGAGACAGGTACAGACAGAAGCAGCCTGAAGCCAACAGCAGGGACTTTGCCCAGAGACTAATGTTGCCACAATATTCGAATTTTTCACTTCAATTCAATACAAGTATGAAAAAGAAACTCAATACCTCTCTCAATGTCACGGCAAAAAGAAAAAAGTCCTACAGGATGTGTTTTTCTCTTTTTTATTAACAACCTGTACACCGTGCTGGTGCAGAAAAAGTCCCCGAACACTGTTATGTTTTGCTGAAAGCCAAAATTCAGGCAGGAAAATAAAGATTGACCTAAACTTAAGTCTTGAATGAGCAATTTAATAATTTTTTATAGCTTTGTTTCTTTCAAGTGGGGATGTACGTGACGAGGCGACAACACGATTAAACACCACCACCGTCACTAGTCAGCACCAGAAATATTAATAGTTGGTTAAACTGGTTAAACTATTTATCAATAGTTTATTCAGGTACATTGCCAATTAACAGTTGCCTCTAATGTGTTAGCTGCCCGCCACTAGTCGGGGCTGCGGCCCCATCAGACAGCGGCCCCTCTCACTGTACACCGTAAGCGTGTATACCCTGATGGCCCAGGCAACCCCGGATGTTTTTAATCAGCAAAGTTGGACAGATGACAGCTCATAAAACCAGCACAGTTTGGCAGTGTTTTAATCTAAAATAGAAATAACACTGAATGTAGACTGTGACAGAATTAACTGGTAATAATCACTCGACCGGTGCAAGATGTGACCTCATTCAGCGCAGACACAGACATTAACCTGCAAGCAGAGCAGCTGCTGGTGCTGCTGCTAACACTGCTACCGCCACTCACACTGTGTGGCAGGCTGCCAGCTGATGTCAGCTCCGTCAGAGTTGTTTACCTGCAGACAATGTGATCCACTTCAGTCTAAAAAAGTGAAGCATTTAGTGAAATTGTCATGTTTTGTAGGTTAATGTGCAATGTTCATGTTGCACGATGCAAAGTGGCACATATTTCAGTGGCATTTAAAATGTGAACTGTGACGGCTTCAAATGGCTCTTAGTACAGACAGTATTTTTTCAGACAGTGTTTAACATTATCAATTCATAAACTGTGCTCAATTTTAACTGTGTTTATTTACTATTAGACTACTCAACCAATCTAAATTAAATTTTGCATTTAATCAACAGGAAAATTAGCCGGCAGGAACATTCCTAATTTTAATCACATTCAAATGTATGATGAACAGAAATCACATAACTTTAAAAATGTGGTATTGAAAAAGTATCAGTGCTTTTGACAACCTTACCAGTCGGGGTTCAACAATTAATCGGCATACTCAACAAAAATCAATGAGAAATTAGTTTCCAATTAATTTAATTGTCAACAATTTGTTGGTTATGTCATTGCACCTGTTTTCCACACTGTGGAGCTGAACTAAACATTGTTTTTCCGGAGCTGATGGAAGTACCCAGTGAGCCATCTTCCTGTACTCGGCTGAGAGATGCACGTGTGATAGCAATCGGGATACTACAGGCAAACACACTGAAATTGTTAAGAAATTACTGGTACACACACTGGAATCATTTCACCAAGTTTTATATTAAAAACCCCTCAATGATTTAAAAAGGCATCATGTCCTTTGCCATGCGTTTGGGAAAATGTTAACTTTGACTGATGCTAGACAGTACTGACAATTACTTTTTCAAAGCGCAGTAATCAAACACAGTTATAAGGATAATTAAAGCTGCAAGCAGCTGTGACCGGGCCCGAGCACCCCCGCGCCACTCGGGGGGGCCGGCCACCGCCGCCCGCCGGCCGGACCCACCTCGGTGCGGAGAGGCCACGCGTCGCCGCGACCGTCCGACGTCGCCCCGAAGCCACGGTCCGCCCCGAAAACAAAACGGCTCTCGACACCCGCTCACCCCCGTGCCGATGCGAGGACGGGCGAAGACCTCAAGTGCGCACAAATAACCCACAAACTGTCTCCGTACCGCTCCTGTGGTGTGATTTAAGTGTCTGTAAGAGGCGACAGTAAAATGTAACCCAAAAAGACACCATTTACACCGTGTTTTCAGCCTCATTGTCAACTGTAGCCTCTGAGATTGGAAATGCATGCACACGGCTGAAGCACGAACACAAACTCTATCCCAAGCGGCACAGCTGCAGCCAAAAAACACCGTTTGTCTTCTATGTCCAAGTGCTCAGACATTTTCTTCCTTGTTGAAAGTTTGCTCAGGAAACTCTATGCATAACAGTTCACTGTTTCTGAGAAAAACTCTGTCTGTTGTCTGAGTTGTTTCCAGGATTAAATCTTTCGTGCAGCATGGAGACATTTTGTGGGCTTTTTGTGTTCATTTTTTACACTGTAAAACTGATCACTTTTCACTTCAATTGAGCTGGATTTTACTACAGTTCTGACTTTTGCTTAAAGTATGGGAGTGTCTTGTGTACTGGAGATCTCAATCCATCCTCACATCAGCACAGGAATGAGTAGATATTGAGTGCAATTTCATTCTTAGGTGAACTACTTTTTAAAGGAATTCACTGTCATTTCCTGCTCCCAGTCTTACACAGATGTGTTCAGGGCATGCCTATCATCACACATGTGAAGTTTGATGCAGATTGGTCAATTTACACTAAACTTATAGCAATTTCCTGTTTCATGGCGAAACACCAAAATTCAGCGCCACGCCACAGCCACAGTGTTTAATGCTGAGCAAATCTTTTAATAAGTTTAAATCACACACTTGTCTAGATGGTCCACTTAAGTTTTGAAGTCAGTTGAAACATTTGTGTAGGAGGAATTAGTTAAAATAGGTCATGTGAAAAACGCCAAAATTGAGCACGAAAGTCCAAATTGCCGACTTCCTGTTGACTTTAGCCTATGGATCCAAGAGACTTTTTTGTTCATCTCCCTGTGATACATATGTGTACCAATTTTCGTAAACATCGGCGAAACTCACTATTTGCGGCGCCGCACGTCAAGGGGCGTGGTCAAGCCATTTGGCCACGCCCATGGACAAAACTCATATCACATGTTCAGACTGGGACTGTTAATGAACATGTAAAGTTTCAGCTAGTTTTGACCAAGTACAGGGAGGCTAAAGCCACTTCCTGTGTTTTGGCCAAACGCATTAATGGGCGTGGCCAAGCCATTTGGCCACAGACATGGACGAAACTCATACCATATGTTCAGACCGGGACTCTTAATAAGCATGTCAAGTTTCAGGCAGATCAGAGCACGTACAGTCCAGTTATAGCAACTTCCTGTGTGTTGGCGAAACATGGACCTTCGCCACGCCGCCAGGGCCACGCCGTTTCACGAGACGCCCTGGTCTTCATGATGTAGCATCATCATGGTCTTAAGGCTTTTCAGACCAGATTGGAGTTTGATATGGTCAACGTGGTGGGAGCAGGACCTCAAACAGTAAAACAAGTCATTTCCTGCCACCAACAGGGGGCGCTATGAGAATTATGGAATATTTTCATATAGGTGTGTTCAGAGACAGACTATTATCAGACATGTGAAGTGTGGTGCAAATTGAACTATTTATACAGAAGTTATAGCAAAAAATTAAAAAATTGAATTTATGGCGAAACGCCAACATTCGCCGCCACACTATGGCCACGCCCTTCAACTTGAGGAATATCTTTCAGTAACTTTTGATGAGAGTGTAGTGCAGAAGGTAGCCAGCAAATTTGAAGCCATTCTGATTCTTCCTCTAGGAGGAGTTTGTTATAATGTGTGACAAGTGAAACGCCAAACCTAACAGGAAATTCAAAATGGCGGACTTCCTGTGGGGTTTGGCCTATGGGTCCAAGAGACTTTTTTGTGCGTCTGGGTGTGATACACATGTGTACCAAGTTTCGTGCACGTCGGTCAAACGTGGCGGGGGGGCTGCTGTTTAAAGGGCGTGGTCAAGCCGTTTGGCCACGCCCATCGACGAAATTAATAAAATATGTTTAGACCGGGACCTGTCATGCACACATGAAATTTCATGCTGATACAAACTTGCGCACAAAAGTTATTGATGAATATGTCGTTTTTTCGGACCGCGGTCCTTCGCCGCTCTCTAGCGTCGACACCCTTCACCGGACCGCCACGCCCTTCAAAATGTAGCATCACCCACTTGTTAAGGTCATCTTCACCAAATCTGAGCTAGAAATAATCAACACAACTGGAGCAGCATGTCAAAACCCGGAAAAAGTCATTTTCTGCCACCACCAGGGGGCGCTATGACAATTATGGAATATTTTCATATATTTGTGTTCAGGCCCATACACTGATCATACACATGAAGTTTGGTGCAGATCTGACCATGTACCCCAAAATTATAGCCATTTCCTGTTTCATGGCGAAACATCAAAATTCGCCGCCACCTGGCGCGCAGGCCCTTTATCAAAAACGTAAACCTTCAATAACTTTTGATCACAATGTTGTCTAGATGGTACACAGCGATTTTGAAGTCCATACGACGAATCGTGTGGGACGAGTTCGTTCAAATACGACACGTGCGAAACGCCAAAATCGGCCGCGCCGTCCAAAATGGCCGACTTCCTGTAGGGTTTAGCCCATGGCTCCAAGAGGCTTTTTTGTGCGTCCCGGTGTGTTCTATCTGCGTACCAAGTTTCGTGCATGTCGAACAAACATGCCGTCGGGGCTCGTCTATAGATGGCGCTACTGAGCCAATTCGCCGCGCGCATTTTCGAGACCCTTAAAATACGTAATTTTTCGCCGGGACTGACGCGCCCGCCAAATTTGGCGGCCCTACCTATATGGCAAGTCCCCCAAAAATGCGATTTATTTGTCATCACGAGAATAATAAGAATAATTAAAGCTGCAAGCAGCTGTGACCGGGCCCGAGCACCCCCGCGCCACTCGGGGGGGCCGGCCACCGCCGCCCGCCGGCCGGACCCGCCCCGGGAGCGGAGAGGCTACGCGTCGCCGCGACCGTCGGACGTCGCCCCGAAGCCACGGTCCGCCCCGAAAACCAAACGGCTCTCGACACCCACTCGCCCCCGTGCCGATGCGAGGACGGGTGAAGACCTCAAGTGCGCACAAATAACCCACAAACTGTCTCCGTACCGCTCCCGTGGTGTGATTTAAGTGTCTGTAAGAGGCGACAGTAAAATGTAACCCAAATGACACCATTTACACAGTGTTTTCAGCCTCATTGTCACCTGTAGCCTCTGAGATTGGAAATGCATGCACACGGCTGAAGCACGTACACAAGCTCTATCCCAAGCGGCACAGCTGCAGCCAAAAAACACTGTTTCTCTTCTATGTCCAAGTGCTCAGACATTTTCTTGTTTGTTGAAAGTTTGCTAAGGAAACTCTATGCATAACAAGTCACTGTTTCTGAGGAAAAACTCTGTCTGTTGTCTGAGTGTTTTCCAGGATTGAATCATCCGTGCAGCATGGAGACATTTTGTGAGCTTTTTGTGTTCATTTTTTTTATAAAACTTATCACTCTTCACTTCAATTGCACTGGATTTGACTATGGTTTTGTTTTCTGTTGAAATTCTTGGAGTATTTTGTGTACTGGAGATCTTCATCCCTCCTCACATCAGCACAGGAATGAGTCGATATTGAGTGCAATTTCATTCTTAGGTGAACTACTTTTGAAAGGAATTCACTGTCATTTCCTGCTCCCAGTATTATGTAGATGTGTTCAGGGCATGCCTATTATCACACATGTTAAGTTTGATGCAGATTAGACAATTTACACTTAACTTATAGCAATTTCCTGTTTCATGGCGAAACGCCAAAATTCGCCGCCACGCTACAGCCACAGCATTTAACACTGACCAAATCTTTTAATAAGTTTTAATGACACACTTGTGTAGTTGCTCCATGCCAGTTTTGAAGACAGTTGAATCATTTTTGTAGGAGGAATTAGTTAAAATAGGTCATGTGGAAAACGCCAAAATTGAGCACCAAATTCAAAATAACTGACTTCCTGTTGACTTTAGCCTATGGGTCCAAGAGACTTTTTTGTTCATCTCCCTGTGATACATATGTGTACCAATTTTTGTAAACATCGGCGAAACTCACTGTTTGCAGCGCCGCACGTCAAAGGGCGTGGTCAAGCCATTTTACCACGCCCATGGACAAAACTCATATCACATGTTCAGGTGGGGACTGTTAATGAACATGTAAAATTTCAGGCAGTTTTGACCAAGTACAGGGAGGCTGAAGCCACTTCCTGTGTTTTGGCGAAACGCATTAATGGGCGTGGCCACGCCATTTGGCCACGGACATGGACGAAACTCATACCATATGTTCAGAACCAGACTGTTAACAAACATGTGAAGTTTCAGGCAGATCAGACCATGTACAGTCCAGTTATAGCAACTTCCTGTGTGTTGGCGAAACATGGACCTTCGCCACGCCGCCAGGGCCACGCCGTTTCACGAGACGCCCTGATCTTCATGATGTAGCATCATCATGGTCTTAAGGCTTTTCAGACCAGATTGCAGTTTGATATGGTCAACGTGCTGGGATCAGGACCTCAAACTGTAAAACATGTCATTTCCTGTCACCAACAGGGGGCGCTATGAGAATTATGGAATATTTTCATATAGGTGTGTTCAGGGTCGGACTATTATCAGACATGTGAAGTTTGGTCCAAATTGAACCATTTATACAGAAGTTATTGCAAAAAATTAAAAAATTGAATTTCTGGCGAAACGCCAACATTCGCCGCCCCACTTTGGCCACGCCCTTCAACTTGAGGAATATCTTTCAGTAACTTTGGATGAGAGTGTAGTGCAGAAGGTAGCCAGCGAATTTGAAGCCGTTCTGATCCTTCGTCTAGGAGGAGTTTGTTAAAATGCGCGACAAGTGAAACGCCAAACTTAACAGGAAATTCAAAATGGCGGACTTCCTGTGGGGTTTGGCCTATGGGTCCAAGAGACTTTTTTGTGTGTCTGGGTGTGATACACATGTGTACCAAGTTTCATGCACGTCGGTCAAACGTGGCGGGGGGGCTGCTGTTTAAAGGGCGTGGTCAAGCCGTTTGGCCACGCCCATCGACGAAATTAATATCATACGTTCAGACCGGGACCTGTCATGCACACATGAAATTTCATGCTGATACAAACTTGCACACAAAAGTTATTGATGAATATGTCGTTTTTTCGGACCGCGGTCCTTCGCCGCTCTCTAGCGTCGACACCCTTCGCCGGACCGCCACGCCCTTCAAAATGTAGCATCACCCACTTGTTAAGGTCATCTTCACCAAATTTGAGCTAGAAATAATGAATGCATTTGGAGCAGCATGTCAAAACCCGGAAAAAGTCATTTTCTAACACCACCAGGGGGCGCTATGACGATTATGGAATATTTTCATATATTTGTGTTCAGGCCCATACACTGATCATACACAGGAAGTTTGGTGCACATCTGACCATGTACCCCAAAATTATAGCCATTTCCTGTTTCATGGCGAGACATCAAAATTCGCCGCCACCTGGAGCGCAGGCCCTTTATCAAAAACGTAAACCTTCAATAACTTTTGATCACAATGTTGTCTAGATGGTACACAGCGATTTTGAAGTCATTACGACGAATCGTGTGGGACGAGTTCGTTCAAATACGACACGTGCGAAACGCCAAAATCGGCCGCGCCGTCCAAAATGGCCGACTTCCTGTACGGTTTAGCCCATGGCTCCAAGAGGCTTTTTTGTGCGTCCCGGTGTGTTCTATCTGCGTACCAAGTTTCGTGCACGTCGGAAAAACATGCCGTCGGGGCTCGCCTTTAGATGGCGCTACTGAGCCAATTCGCCGCGCCCATTTTCGAGACCCTTAAAATACGTAATTTTTCGCCGGGACTGACGCGCCCGCCAAATTTGGCGGCCCTACCTATATGGCAAGTCCCCCAAAAATGCGATTAAGTATTGTGAACGAGAATAATAATAATAATAATAATAATAATAATAATAATAATAATAATTCTTGCGATTCCAATAGGGTCCTCGCACCGGTTCGGTGCTCGGGCCCTAATTAAAGCTGCAAGCAGCGTTGGACGGGCCCGAGCACCCCCGCGCCACTCGGGGGGGCCGGCCACCGCCGCCCGCCGGCCGGCCGGACCCGCCCCGGACGGAGAGGCCACGCGTCGCCGCGACCGCCCGACGTCGCCCCGAAGCCACGGTCCGCCCCGAAAACCAAATGGCTCTCGACACCCACTCGCCCCCCTGCCGATGCGAGGACGGGTGAAGACCTCAAGTGCGCACAAATAACCCACAAACTGTCTCCGTACCGCTCCTGTGGTGTGATTTAAGTGTCTGTAAGAGGTGACAGTAAAATGTAACCCAAAAAGACACCATTTACACCGTGTTTTCAGCCTCATTGTCAACTGTAGCCTGTGAGACTGGAAATGCATGCACACGGCTGAAGCACGTACACAAGCTCTATCCCAAGCGGCACAGCTGCAGCCAAAAACAGTGTTTCTCTCCTATGTCCAAGTGCTCAGACACTTTCTTCCTTGTTGAAAGTTTGCTAAGGAAACTCTATGCATAACAGGTCACTGTTTCTGAGAAAAACTCTGTCTGTTGTCTGAGTGTTTTCCAGGATTAAATCATTGGTGCAGCATGGAGACATTTTGTGAGCTTTTTGTGTTCATTTTTTACATTGTAAAACTGATCACTCTTCACTTCAATTGCACTGGATGTCACTATGGTTTTGTTTTCTGTTGAAATTCTTGGAGTATTTTGTGTACTGGAGATCCTCATCCATCCTCACATCAGCACAGGAATGAGTAGATATTGAGTGCAATTTCAATTTTGGGTGAACTACTTTTTAAAGGAATTTACTGTCATTTCATGCCCCCAGTATTACGTAGATGTGTTCAGGGCATGCTTATTATCACACATGTGAAGTTTGATGCAGATTGGCTCATTTACATTAAAGTTATAGCAATTTCCTGTTTCATGGCGAAACGCCAACATTCGCCACCCCGCTACAGCCACAGCGTTTAACACTGACTAAATCTTTTAATAAGTTTTAATCACACACTTGTCTAGATGCTCCACACCAGTGTTGAAGTCAATTGAAAAATCTTTGTAGGAGGAATTAATTAAAATAGGTCATGTGGAAAACGCCAAAATTGAGCACGAAATTCAAAATTGCCGACTTCCTGTTGACTTTAGCCCATGGGTCCAAGAGACTTTTTTGTTCATCTCCCTGTGATACATATGTGTACCAATTTTCGTGCACGTCGGCGAAACTCACTATTTGCGGCGCCGCACGTCAAAGGGCGTGGTCGAGCCATTTGACCACGCCCATGAACAAAACTCATATCACATGTTCAGACTGGGACTGTTAATGAACAGGTAAAATTTCAGCCAGTTTTGACCAAGTACAGGGAGGTTAAAGCCACTTCCTGTGATTTGGCGAAACGCGTTAATGGGCGTGGCCACGCCATTTGGCCACGGACATGGACGAAACTCATATCATATGTTCAGACCCAGACTGTTAATAAACATGTCAAGTTTCAGGCAGATCTGACCATGTACAGTCCAGTTATAGCAACTTCCTGTGTGTTGGCGAAACATGGACCTTCGCCACGCCGCCAGGGCCACGCCGTTTCACGAGACGCCCTGATCTTCATGATGTAGCATCATCATGGTCTTAAGGCTTTTCAGACCAGATTGCAGAGTGATATGGTCAACGTGGTGGGAGCAGGACCTCAAACAGTAAAACATGTCATTTCCTGCCACCAACAGGGGGCGCTATGAGAATTATGGAATATTTTCATATAGGTGTGTTCAGGGCCAGACTATTATCAGACATGTGAAGTGTGGTGCAAATTGAACCATTTATACAGAAGTTATAGCAAAAAATTAAAAAATTGAATTTATGGGGAAACGCCAACATTCGCCGCCCCACTATGGCCACGCCCTTCAACTTGAGGAATATCTTTCAGTAACTTTTGTTGAGAGTGTAGTGCAGAAGGTAGCCAGCGAATTTGAGGCTGTTCTGATCCTTCCTCTAGGAGGAGTTTGTTAAAATGCGCGACAAGTGAAACGCCAAACCTAACAGGAAATTCAAAATGGCGGACTTCCTGTGGGGTTTGGCCTATGGGTCCAAGAGACTTTTTTGTGCGTCTGGGTGTGATACACGTGTGTACCAAGTTTCGTGCACGTCGGTCAAACGTGGCGGGGGGGCTGCTGTTTAAAGGGCGTGGTCAAGCCGTTTGGCCACGCCCATCGACGAAATTAATAACATACGTTCAGGCCGGGACCTGTCACGCACACATGAAATTTCATGCTGATACAAACTTGCACACAAAAGTTATTGATGAATATGTCGTTTTTTCGGACTGCGGTCCTTCGCCGCTCTCTAGCGTCGACACCCTTCGCCGGACCGTCACGCCCTTCAAAATGTAGCATCACCCACTTGTTAAGGTCATCTTCACCAAATTTGAGCTAAAAATAATGAATGCATTTGGAGCAGCATGTCAAAACCCGGAAAAAGTCATTTTCTGCCACCACCAGGGGGCGCTATGACAATTATGGAATATTTTCATATATTTGTGTTCAGGCCCATACACTGATCAAACACATGAAGTTTGGTGCAGATCTGACCATGTACCCCAAAATTATAGCCATTTCCTGTTTCATGGCGAGACATCAAAATTCGCCGCCACCTGGCGCGCAGGCCCTTTATCAAAAACGTAAACCTTCAATAACTTTTGATCACAATGTTGTCTAGATGGTACACAGCGATTTTGAAGTCATTACGACGAATCGTGTGGGACGAGTTCGTTCAAATACGACACGTGCGAAACGCCAAAATCGGCCGCGCCGTCCAAAATGGCCGACTTCCTGTAGGGTTTAGCCCATGGCTGCAAGAGGATTTTTTGTGCGTCCCGGTGTGTTTTATCTGCGTACCAAGTTTCGTGCACGTCGGACAAACATGCCGTCGGGGCTCGTCTATAGATGGCGCTACTGAGCCAATTCGCCGCGCCCATTTTCGAGACCCTTAAAATACGTAATTTTTCGCCGGGACTGACGCGCCCGCCAAATTTGGCGGTCCTATGAATATGATAAGGCCCCCAAAAATGCGATTTATTTGTCGTCACGGGAAAAATAAGAATAATAACTCTTGCGATTCCAATAGGGTCCTCGCACCGGTTCGGTGCTCGGGCCCTAATTAAAGCTGCAAGCAGCTGTGACCGGGCCCGAGCACCGCCGCGCCACTCGGGGGGGCCGGCCACCGCCGCCCGCCGGCCGGACCCGCCCCGGGGCGGAGAGGCCACGCGTCGCCGCGACCGTCCGACGTCGCCCCGAAGCCACGGTCCGCCCCAGAAAACCAAACGGCTCTCGACACCCGCTCACCCCCGTGCTGATGCAGGGACGGGTGAAGACCTCAAGTGCGCACAAATAACACACAAAATGTCTCTGTACCGGTCCTGCGGTGTGATTTAAGTGTCTGTAAGAGGCGACAGTAAAACGTAACCCAAAAAGACACCATTTACACCGTGATTTCAGCCTCATTGTCAACTGCAGCCTCTGAGACTGGAAATGCATGCACACGGCTGAAGCTGAGTTGTTTCCAGGATTAAATCATTCGTGCTTTTTGTGTTCATTTTTTCATTATAAAACTGATCACTCTTCACTTCAATTGCACTGCATGTCACTATGGTTTTGTTTTCTGTTGAAATTCTTGGAGTATTTTGTGTACTGGAGATCTTCATCTATCCTCACATCAGCACAGGAATGAGTAGATATTGAGTGCAATTTCATTTTTGGGTGAACTACTTTTGAAAGGAATTCAGTGTTGTTTCCTGCTCCCAGTATTATGTAGATGTGTTCAGGGCATGCTTATTATCACACATGTTAAGTTTGATGCAGATTGGACAATTTACACTAAACTTATAGCAATTTCCTCTTTCATGGCGAAACGCCAAAATTCAGCGCCACGCCACAGCCACAGTGTTTAATGCTGACCAAATCCTTTAATAAGTTGTAATCACACACTTGTCTAGATGCTCCATGCCAGTTTTGAAGTCAGTTGAAACATCTGTGTAGGAGGAATTAGTTAAAATAGGTCATGTGGAAAACGGCAAAATTGAGCACGAAATTCAAAATTGCTCACTTCCTGTTGACTTTAGCTTATGGGTCCAAGAGGCTTTTTTGTTTATCTCCCTGTGATACATATGTGTACCAATTTTCGTAAATATCGGCGAAACTCACTATTTGCGGCGCCGCACGTCAAAGGGCGTGGTCAAGCCATTTGGCCACGCCCATGGACAAAACTCATATCACATGTTCAGACTGGGACTGTTAATGAACATGTAAAGTTTCAGCCAGTTTTGACCAAGTACAGGGAGGTTAAAGCCACTTCCTGTGTTTTGGCGAAACGCGTTAATGGGCGTGGCCAAGCCATTTGGCCACAGACATGGATGAAACTCATACCATATGTTCAGACTGGGACTGTTAATAAACTTGTGAAATTTCAGGCAAATCAGACCATGTACAGTCCAGTTATAGCAACTTCCTGTGTGTTGGCGAAGCATGGACCTTCGCCACGCCGCCAGGGCAACGCCGTTTCACGAGACGTCCTGATCTTCATGATATAGCATCATCATGGTCTTAAGGCTTTTCAGACCAGATTGGAGTTTGATATGGTCAACGTGGTGGGAGCAGGACCTCAAACAGTAAAACAAGTCATTTCCTGCCACCAACAGGGGGCGCTATGAGAATTATGGAATATTTTCATATAGGTTTGTTCAGGGCTGGACTATTATCAGACATGTGAAGTGTGGTGCAAATTGAACTATTTATACAGAAGTTATAGCAAAAAATAAAAAAATTGAATTTATGGCGAAACGCCAACATTCGCCGCCCCACTATGGCCACACCCTTCAAGGTGAGCCAAATCTTTCAGTAACTTTGGATGAGAGTGTAGTGCAGAAGGTAGCCAGCGAATTTGACACTATTCTGACTCTTCCTGTAAGAGGAGTTTGTTAAAATGCGTGACAAGTGAAACGCCAAACCTAACAGGAAATTCAAAATGGCGGACTTCCTGTGGGGTTTGGCCTATGGGTCCAAGAGACTTTTTTGTGCGTCTGGGTGTGATACACATGTGTACCAAGTTTCGTGCACGTCGGTCAAACGTGGCGGGGGGGCTGCTGTTTAAAGGGCGTGGTCAGGCCGTTTAGCCACGCCCATCGACGAAATTAATAACATACGTTCAGACCGGGACCTGTCATGCACACATGAAATTTCATGCTGATACAAACTTGCACACAAAAGTTATTGATGAATATGTCGTTTTTTCGGGCCGCGGTCCTTCGCCGCTCTCTAGCGCCGACACCCTTCGCCGGACCGTCACGCCCTTCAAAATGTAGCATCACCCACTTGTTAAGGTCATCTTCACCAAATTTGAGCTAAAAATAATGATTGCATTTGGAGCAGCACGTCACAACCTGAAAAAAGTCATTTCCTGCCACCACCAGGGGGCGCTATGAGAATTATGGAATATTTTCATATATTTGTGTTCAGGCCCATACACTGATCATACACATGAAGTTTGGTGCAGATCTGACCATGTACCCCAAAATTATAGCCATTTCCTGTTTCATGGCGAGACATCAAAATTCGCCGCCACCTGGAGCGCAGGCCCTTTATCAAAAACGTAAACCTTCAATAACTTTTGATCACAATGTTGTCTAGATGGTACACAGCGATTTTGAAGTCGATACGACGAATCGTGTGGGACGAGTTCGTTCAAATACGACACGTGCGAAACGCCAAAATCGGCCGCGCCGTCCAAAATGGCCGACTTCCTGTAGGGTTTAGCCCATGGCTCCAAGAGGATTTTTTGTGCGTCCCGATGTGTTCTATCTGCGTTCCAAGTTTCGTGCACGTCGGACAAACATGCCGTCGGGGCTCGTCTATAGATGGCGCTATTGAGCCAATTCGCCACGCCCATTTTCGAGACCCTTAAAATACGTAATTTTTCGCCGGGACTGACGCGCCCGCCAAATTTGGCGGCCCTACCTATATGGCAAGTCCCCCAAAAATGCGATTTATTTGTCATCACGAGAATAATAATAATAATAATTCCTTTGATTCCAATAGGGTCCTCGCACCGGTTCGGTGCTCGGGCCCTAATTAAAGCTGCAAGCAGCTGTGACCGGGCCCGAGCACCGCCGCGCCACTCGGGGGGGCTGGCCACCGCCGCCCGCCGGCCGGACCCGCCCCGGGCGGAGAGGCCACGCGTCGCCGCGACCGTCTGACGTCGCCCCGAAGCCACAGTGAGCCCGGAAAACCAAACGGCATTCGACACCCACTCACCGCCGTGCCGATGCAAGGACGGGTGAAGACCTCAAGTGCGCACAAATAACCCACAAAATGTCTCCGTACCGCTCCTGCGGTGTGATTTAAGTGTCTGTAAGAGGTGACAGTAAAACGTAACCCAAAAAGACACCATTTACACCGTGTTTTCAGCCTCATTGTCAACTGTAGCCTCTGACACTGGAAATACATGCACACAATTGTACTGGAGATCCTCATCCCTCCTCACATCAGCACAGGAATGAGTAGCTATTGAGTGCAATTTCATTCTTAGGTGAACTACTTTTGAAAGGAATTCACTGTCATTTCCTGCCCCCAGTATTATGTAGATGTGTTCAGGGCATGCCTATTATCACACATGTGAAGTTTGATGCAGATTGGACAATTTACACTAAACTTATAGCAATTTCCTGTTTCATGGCGAAACGCCAAAATTCGCCGCCACGCTACAGCCACAGCATTTAACACTGACCAAATCTTTTAATAAGTTTTAATCACACACTTGTCTAGTTGGTCCACTCAAGTTTTCAAGTCAATTGAAACATTTCTGTAGGAGGAATTAGTTAAAATAGGTCATGTGAAAAACGCCAAAATTGAGCACGAAATTCAAAATTGCCGACTTCCTGTTGACTTTAGCCTATGGGTCCAACAGACTTTTTTGTTCATCTCCATGTGATACATATGTGTACCAATTTTCGTAAACATCGGCGAAGCTCACTATTTGCGGCGCCGCACGTCAAAGGGCGTGGTCAAGCCATTTGGCCACACCCATGGACAAAACTCATATCACATGTTCAGGTGGGGACTGTTAATGAACATGTAAAGTTTCAGGCAGTTTTGACCAAGTACAGGGAGGTTAAAGCCACTTCCTGTGTTTTGGCGAAACGCGTTAATGGGCGTGGCCACGCCATTTGGCCACGGACATCAACGAAACTCATACCATATGTTCAGACTGGGACTGTTAATAAACATGTCAAGTTTCAGGCAGATCTGACCATGTACAGTCCAGTTATAGCAACTTCCTGTGTGTTGGCGAAACATGGACCATCGCCACGCCGCCAGGGCAACGCCGTTTCATGAGACGCCCTGATCTTCATGATATAGCATCATCATGGTCTTAAGGCTTTTCAGACCAGATTGCAGAGTGATATGGTCAACGTGGTGGGAGCAGGACCTCAAACAGTAAAACAAGTCATTTCCTGCCACCAACAGGGGGCGCTATGAAAATTATGGAATATTTTCATATAGGTGTGTTCAGGGCCAGACTATTATCAGACATGTGAAGTTTGGTGCAAATTGAACCTTTTACACAGAAGTTATAGCAAAAAATCAAAAAATTGAATTTATGGCGAAACGCCAACATTCGCCATCCCACTATGGCCACGCCCTTCAACTTGAGGAATATCTTTCAGTAACTTTGGATGAGAGTGTAGTGCAGAAGGTAGCCAGCGAGTTTGAGGCTGTTCTGATCCTTCCTCTAGGAGGAGTTTGTTAAAATGCGCGACAAGTGAAACGCCAAACTTAACAGGAAATTCAAAATGGCGGACTTCCTGTGGGGTTTGGCCTATGGGTCCAAGAGACTTTTTTGTGCGTCTGGGTGTGATATACATGTGTACCAAGTTTCGTGCACGTCGGTCAAACGTGGCGTGGGGGCTGCTGTTTAAAGGGCGTGGTCAAGCCGTTTGGCCACGCCCATCAACGAAATTAATAACATACGTTCAGACCGGGACCTGTCACACACATGTGAAATTTCATGCTGATACAAACTTGCACACAAAAGTTATTGATGAATATGTCGTTTTTTCGGACCGCGGTCCTTCGCCGCTCTCTAGCGTCGACACCCTTCGCCGGACCGTCACGCCCTTCAAAATATAGCATCACCCACTTGTTAAGGTCATCTTCACCAAGTTTGAGCTAAAAATAATGAATGCATTTGGAGCAGCATGTCAAAACCCGGAAAAAGTCATTTTCTGCCACCACCAGGGGGCGCTATGATAATTATGGAATATTTTCATATATTTGTGTTCAGGCCCATACACTGATCATACACATGAAGTTTGGTGCAGATCTGACCATGTACCCCAAAATTATACCCATTTCCTGTTTCATGGCGAGACATCAAAATTCGCCGCCACCTGGAGCGCAGGCCCTTTATCAAAAACGTAAACCTTCAATAACTTTTGATCACAATGTTGTCTAGATGGTACACAGTGATTTTGAAGTCGATACGACGAATCGTGTGGGACGAGTTCGTTCAAATACGACACGTGCGAAACGCCAAAATCGGCCGCGCCGTCCAAAATGGCCGACTTCCTGTAGGGTTTAGCCCATGGCTCCAAGAGGATTTTTTGTGCGTCCCGGTGTGTTCTATCTGCATTCCAAGTTTCGTGCACGTCGGAGAAACATGCCGTCGGGGCTCGTCTATAGATGGCGCTATTGAGCCAATTCGCCGCGCCCATTTTTGAGACCCTTAAAATACGTAATTTTTCGCCGGGACTGATGCGCCCGCCAAATTTGGCGGCCCTACCTATATGGCAAGTCCCCCAAAAATGCGATTTATTTGTCGTCACGGGAAAAATAAGAATAATAACTCTTGCGATTCCAATAGGGTCCTCGCACCGGTTCGGTGCTCGGGCCCTAATTAAAGCTGCAAGCAGCGTTGGACGGGCCCGAGCACCCCCGCGCCACTCGGGGGGCCGGCCACCTCCTCCCGATGGCCGGACCCGCCCCGGAGCGGAGAGGCTACGCGTGGCCGCGACCGTCGGACGTCGCCCCGAAGCCACAGTGAGCCCGGAAAACCAAACGGCATTCGACACCCACTCTCCCCCGTGCCGATGCGAGGACGGGTGAAGACCTCAAGTGCGCACAAATAACCCACAAACTGTCTCTGTACCGCTCCTGCGGTGTGATTTAAGTGTCTGTAAGAGGCGACAGTAAAATGTAACCCAAAAAGACACCATTTACACCGTGTTTTCAGCCTCATTGTCAACTGTAGCCTCTGAGACTGGAAATGCATGCACATGGCTGAAGCACGTACACAAGCTCTATCCCAAGCAGCACAGCTGCAGCCAAAAAACACTGTTTCTCCTCTATGTCCAAGTGCTCAGACATTTTCTTCCTTGTTGAAAGTTTGCTAAGGAAACTCTATGCATAACAGGTCACTGTTTCTGAGAAAAACTCTGTCTGTTGTCTGAGTGTTTGCCAGCATGAAATCATTGGTGCAGCATGGAGACATTTTGTGGGCTTTTTGTGTTCATGTTTTACATTGTAAAACTGATCACTGTTCATTTCAATTGCACTGGATGTCACTATGGTTTGGTTTTCTGTTGAAATTCTTCGAGTATTTTGTGTACTGGAGATCTTCATCCCTCCTCACATCAGCACAGGAATGAGTAGATATTGAGTGCAATTTCATTTTTGGGTGAACTACTTTTTTAAGGAATTCAAAGTTGTTTCCTGCTCCCAGTATTATGTAGATGTGTTCAGGGCATGCCTATCATCACACATGTGAAGTTTGATGCAGATTGGACAATTTACATTAAACTTATAGCAATTTCCTGTTTCATGGCGAAACGCCAAAATTCAGCGCCACGCCACAGCCACAGTGTTTAATGCAGAGCAAATCTTTTAATAAGTTTTAGGCACACACTTGTCTAGATGCTCCCCACCAGTGTTGAAGTCAGTTGAAAAAAATTTTGTAGGAGGAATTAGTTAAAATAGGTCATGTGAAAAACGCCAAAATTGAGCACGAAATTCAAAATTGGCGACTTCCTGTTGACTTTAGCCTATGGGTCCAAGAGACTTTTTTGTTCATCTCCATGTGATACATATGTGTACCAATTTTCGTAAACATCGGCGAAACTCACTATTTGCAGCGCCGCACGTCAAAGGGCGTGGTCAAGCCATTTGGCCACGCCCATGGACAAAACTCATATCACATGTTCAGACTGGGACTGTTAATGAACATGTAAAGTTTCAGCCAGTTTTGACCAAGTACAGGGAGGCTAAAGCCACTTCCTGTGTTTTGGCGAAACGCGTTAATGGGCGTGGCCACGCCATTTGGCCACGGACATGGACGAAACTCATACCATATGTTCAGACCAGGACTGTTAATAAACATGTGAAGTTTCAGGCAGATCAGACCACGTACAGTCCAGTTATAGCAACTTCCTGTGTGTTGGCGAAACATGGACCTTCGCCACGCCGCCAGGGCCACGCCGTTTCACGAGACGTCCTGATCTTCATGATGTAGCATCATCATGGTCTTAAGGCTTTTCAGACCAGATTGCAGAGTGATATGGTCAACGTGGTGGGAGCAGGACCTCAAACAGTAAAACATGTCATTTCCTGCCACCAACAGGGGGCGCTATGAGAATTATGGAATATTTTCATATAGGTGTGTTCAGGGCCAGACTATTATCAGACATGTGAAGTGTGGTGCAAATTGAACCATTTATACAGAAGTTATAGCAAAAAATTAAAAAATTGAATTTATGGGGAAACGCCAACATTCGCCGCCCCACTATGGCCACGCCCTTCAACTTGAGGAATATCTTTCAGTAACTTTTGTTGAGAGTGTAGTGCAGAAGGTAGCCAGCGAATTTGAGGCTGTTCTGATCCTTCCTCTAGGAGGAGTTTGTTAAAATGCGCGACAAGTGAAACGCCAAACCTAACAGGAAATTCAAAATGGCGGACTTCCTGTGGGGTTTGGCCTATGGGTCCAAGAGACTTTTTTGTGCGTCTGGGTGTGATACACATGTGTACCAAGTTTCGTGCACGTCGGTCAAACGTGGCGGGGGGGCTGCTGTTTAAAGGGCGTGGTCAAGCCGTTTGGCCACGCCCATCGACGAAATTAATAACATACGTTCAGGTCGGGACCTGTCACGCACACATGAAATTTCATGCTGATACAAACTTGCACACAAAAGTTATTGCTAAATAAGTCGTTTTTTCGGGCTGCGGTCCTTCGCCGCTCTCTAGCGTCGACACCCTTCGCCGGACCGCCACGCCCTTCAAAATGTAGCATCACCCACTTGTTAAGGTTATCTTCACCAAATTTGAGCTAGAAATAATGAATGCATTTGGAGCAGCACGTCAAAACCTGAAAAAAGTCATTTTCTGTCACCACCAGGGGGCGCTATGAGAATTATGGAATATTTTCATATATTTGTGATCAGGCCCATACACTGATCATACACATGAAGTTTGGTGCAGATCTGACCATGTACCCCAAAATTATAGCCATTTCCTGTTTCATGGCGAGACATCAAAATTCGCCGCCACCTGGAGCGCAGACCCTTTATCAAAAACGTAAACCTTCAATAACTTTTGATCACAATGTTGTCTAGATGGTACACAGCGATTTTTAAGTCGATACGACGAATCGTGTGGGACGAGTTCGTTCAAATACGACACGTGCGAAACGCCAAAATCGGCCGCGCCGTCCAAAATGGCCGACTTCCTGTAGGGTTTAGCCCATGGCTCCAAGAGGATTTTTTGTGCGTCCCGATGTGTTCTATCTGCGTTCCAAGTTTCGTGCACGTCGGACAAACATGCCGTCGGGGCTCGTCTATAGATGGCGCTATTGAGCCAATTCGCCGCGCCCATTTTCGAGACCCTTAAAATACGTAATTTTTCGCCGGGACTGACGCGCCCGCCAAATTTGGCGGTCCTATGAATGTGATAAGGCCCCCAAAAATGCGATTTATTTGTCGTCACGGGAAAAATAAGAATAATAACTCTTGCGATTCCAATAGGGTCCTCGCACCGGTTCGGTGCTCGGGCCCTAATAATAATTCCTTTGATTTCAATAGGGTCCTCGCACCGGTTCGGTGCTCGGGCCCTAATTAAAATTTGAAAAGATAATACTAATTGCCTGGAATTTTATCATGGTTTATTGTAAAACTGATTATCGTTTCATCCCCAGGAGAAACACAGACAACAAAAGGCTTAAGGAATCCTGCAGTTCCTTGAAAAGTGATTCCGGGGGCAAAAATTCTGGAGTCTTTGGGTGGAAATGCGGCTTAAGAAGCATGTGAATGAGTTTCCTCTGACCTGACACGACAGTGTTATGTCTGCAGCATTATTCCTCACTGAGTCATTCGGTCTGTTACTCAGATGTGTTAAACAGACAGGGCCGCTACTCCGCCGTTGCTGTGGAGAGCAAGGGACAGTGCACAGGCATGTATGGAGAAGGGCAGCCAAGTTTGCCAAGCTTTTAATAAACTAGGATTGGCTCAGTTCCCGCTTGGGTTTTTGGCCACATGAATTGTGGCCATGGATATATTTCACAGTAAATGCTGGTTCTTCAGAGACACTTTCTGCTTGGACATTTTTAAAATAAATGACACCACTTTTCATTGAGTTTTAGAGTGAATTGGTTACTGTGCAACTTTTTACATGCCATCTGCTCCTGTAAATAGGATTCCATCTGAAAAAAATCAATTTCCACTATTAAAAAATACCCAGGACCCACAGTTCTTCTCATTAATGTCCTTGCTGTGCTGAATAATGATATAAGGCTGTAGAGTATCACAGAGCTGTGTGCTGATAAAATGCATTTATCATGAAGCAAAGGAAAAAAGTGCACTGTGTTCACCAGAAATAGAGACTGTTTGGAGGTCTGTCCTTCTTAATGCAAGACACCTCTGCTGTGACGTACATATATTAATCCGGGTGGATTGACGGGAGAGGCATTGAGCTCCTTTACCTTGTTAACGTCAATCAAACTGAGGCAGGTTAACTCCAGACGCCGCTAATTAAAAGCAGATCTGTGAGACAACAGCCAAAATACAAACTCACTCTTGATGTTGCATAATAATGATTGTCACTTAAACTTTCTCATCATCATTATCATCCTCTTACCCAATTTGTTTCTCCTCTTTATTTCTATTTTCTCCTGTTTTTGTGATGATCTGTCATTCCCACCTGCAGCATCACCTGCTGGGTCTATAATAAAACACTGTGAGGTCTTATAAATAAGGATGTCATTATAAATTCCAGACAAAGTCATGACAGAGGAGTTGTGGTTAATGTGCTGAGACAGTTCTTGAGTAAATAAAGCCTCTGCTCCCTTATGAGTGTAAACACGATGTGTGTGTGTGTGTGTGTGTGTGTGTGTGTGTGTGTGTGTGTGTGTGTGTGTTTTGCTATGGATGCAGTAAATAGAGCATTATATGCAAAGTCTAAGTCAAAAGCACAAACAACCATGTAATTACTTCCCTGAGTCATTCAGCTTAGCTGTAGCAGGTAATAGTGCTGCCTCACCACAAATATTACAGCTCGTTCATCTTTATGTGATACTGTATTGATACCTGCAGGGACAATCTGGCAAGATGGGTGAATTAAGATGCTGATATTTCATTATTTGAAATTTCTGAAAATCCTTGCCAAGTAGTTTTATTCTTGTCATGTCGAAGCCTCTGGGGACCACAGAAAATCAATCAACTCACAATTATGAGCTGCAATTATGAATTTTAAAACTGATTAATTGCTCCCGTCATTTGGCGGTAAAAACATCAAACACTTGCTTGTTACAGCTTTTTAAATTTATGAGGACATAATTCTTTTTGCCTTATTTTTTTCTTTTGAACATCCCTATAAATCAGTCATCCTTGTCAGGTTGACTCAAAAAATAATGAGGTTCATCAAATTTCAGCAGTTTCAGCTCTAATAAGTTCAGAGTCACTATTTTTGATATGTCATAGACATAAATCAGTTTGTATTTATAAGATTCTGTCATGATAAAGTACCCTGATTTATCATAGTCTATGTGATTCATCAGATCAAAAACTCACCATGTTATTTTATCTATAAACAGTTTTATACTCTGAATTTTCAGATAATTTCATGATGTATGTCAATATATGGATGTAACAATATATAAAATATCAATATATTGCAATAAAGCAAACCATACTGGACTGTGACAGTATCTTCTGTGATACTACATGGTTAATTATTTTATTATATAAATGTTATCTTGTAAGAGGATTGCTACTGACTGCTGCATCGCATTGCCAAAAACAATTAATGCCAATTGACCCTTATAAGCTCCACCCTTTTTCAGTCTGTACTCAAATGACAATTGAACAAGCTTGGTACCTTGATCAACTTTCTCCTTTACTGTTTGGTGTACTTGCCAGTCTCATCTATGTTGAAAAAAATGTTTTTCTCAAAACATTGCTAAGGACCTGTAAAAGCAACATGTAACTTAGCTAATGTCGGCAAAATGCTAGCTAGCCGGCTAGCTAGTGTACATTAATTATTAGTTCGCTAGTTAGCTTGCATTTTGCTTACATTAGTCGACTAAAGATGTGATCCTGTATGTCGCTTTTACAGGAAACGGAGGTATCCAGCTGGTTCAACTATTATTGGAGCACAAAGGGAAAAGGGGCGGGACTTAGGAAGGGTCAATTGTTTTTATTTATTAAGAAAAGGAGAGTGGACACACTTTAAGCTAAAAGAAAAACTAATATAATTCAAACAAAACATGCTGTATACACTTCGAATTTACTATTTTAAAGGACAGTTTTTATTATATATTTATTATATTTGTGATAAATATCATATTGTGGACCTTTTATCACGGTATCATACACTGAGTTTTTGGTATCTTTACATCCGCAGTCAGTATCGTGATTAGAGCTGAACTATTACTCAATTAGTATATAATGCGAGGATTTTATCTATACTGCTGACACCTATAGTTAAGTATTAACAAGCATATCACCCTGACGCTTTCTTGCGATAACCCTGGTGTAAAAGTGTTGTGTGGGTGAGAGAACAGAACCATCACAAGAGCACCACATAACCAGGTCAACATCATCATGATGGCTCCCAACCAGCCACTTCACTGACTCAAGTTATTACACTCCAATGATGCATCATTAAAATGCTAAACACTGCCTCCTGACCGTTTCTGCACTCCAGACCTAACTACACTGTACACTGAAAAGTGTTAAAACAACGGGACACTTAAGTGTACACTGAAACCCTGATTAATGAACTTCAACTGTGTTTTCTCGCCAGTTAATTGGTGTTACAAAGATGCTCGTTAGCAGCCCGGTGAACACACAAAGGTCTCGGTGTACACTGTTCGGTCAGGCAGCTGGAGGAATGGACAAGTATTTTTTTTTATTTCTCTCTTTCTCCTCGCTCCACCACCACCGCTGTGCTCTTTCAGTCTCCTCAGACGTCTCCTCAGACACATCTAATCTTCTCATCCCATGCTGCTCAATCTTCCTACGGTCAGTTAACCCAGATTAATGAGAAATTAATCCCTTTATTCACTGTAAAAGTCTCATCTCCTTTTAGCCAGATAAGCTGCCACCACACTTTGCCAGATGATAGGCCTAATAATAATATTATTAAAAAATGTCATTTATAAGAGCCTTTGTATTACACAGCATCTTCAACTCAGTGTGTGTCTCAGAAAAAAAAAGACAAGTTGGATTTGCGGTGGTTGTCCTCTCTTTCTAAAGCTCATCCAATCCATATCAGATGGTTTACAAAATGTATCAATTGTTCATCGACAAAACATGACAACAGAAATAGCATTGAAATTCCATCAGAATATTAATCAGCAACATTTTAGGTCATTAATCAAGCAGAAATGCCACACATCGCAAATTACGGTTTGCAGTTTTTGATTCGTTATAAAGAACAGCCGATTGATTCACCAAACGATTGCCAAAAAAAAAACAAAAAAAACAAGGCTAATCAATAATGAAAATAATTGGGAGTTGCAGCCTTAAAACATAAAAGGAACCATTCAGATACAGTTGATGAACGAGTAAACAAAACTTTTTGAGCAATACTTTTTTTTTTCAACTAGCAGGTGAGTTTCACAAAGCGAAGCTAAAATAGTTTTTCCATCTGTGATAAAATTTGTTTCCCCCATTTATTTCTGGAAAGAGTCATTAATCATTCGAGAATAACAGGCACAACAAAAAAGTGTGTGTGTGTGTGTGTGTGTGTGTGTGTGTGTGTGTGTGTGTGTGTGTGTGTGTGTGTGTGTGTGTGCGTGTGTGCGTGCATGTGTCAATATGTGTGCATGAGCATGTACACTTGAGATTGACAAACACCACATCCTGCAGTGCTGCATGTATTGCTCCACTGTACGTGGCTGTTTCCTGCTTTGCCATGTCATTAGTTTGTTATCAGCTACTGGCTTACAGGTGACTCATGCACACAATGAACAATGACACCATACATCAACCGGGTTGCCTGGCAACCAGCATAGCTCTGACAGACTGTGCAGAAAGACAGGCTGATAGAAATCTTGGAAAAGAGCAGACACTGCGAGGAGCATCATTTTACCAAACTTTCTGTCAGAAAACTCCACGAGGCATCAAAAGTTACATGAAAGTGTAAACTAGACAAGCCTGTCCATGCTTCATTGTGCCTGAAGTACTTTGAACAGTAAGCAAAGATTGTGCTTGATGCAGCTAAAAGTACTGTCAGGGCTGACTTTTTTCCAAAGTGGAAAAGTAAAAAAAAATAAAAAACCTTTCTGTGGCAAAACTATTTCTGCTACATGACAAGACTGAGATAAATGACTGAACATCTTTTCTGATTCCAGACGTTAACCCCCACTTCTTACAGTGACTGAACAGGGGTGCCGAGGTGTGAAAAGGCTTTCCAGTGGTCTGTAAATCTGTTACATAAAACCTGTGTATGCTTTCGTGTGTGTAATGTAGTCTACAGTGTCATTGTTTTGATGTACCTGTATATTCCTGTTCATTCAACAAGCCTCTGATCTGTGCATTCACAATGCTTTGACAACAAACACTTCCCCAGCACTTTCTGTATCACTTCAAGGTAAAAACATCCAGCAATTTCTCTAACTAAAGCAGGGAAAGATGTAAGTGCTTTTAAGTATAGTTTAGGTGGCCCAAATGTAACTTTATGTAAAAAAATATTACAGGAAAAAAAACAATGTCGGGCAATTAACACGGCCTCCTGTAACTGTGACACTTGTTGACTTTTCCAGTGAATCGTGATTTGACATTTCCTGAGGGCATGGTTTCTGATGAAAAACAACCAAGACTTCTCAGCTAGCTGAGGAGACTGGCGGCACAAAAAAACAGTAAATTATGTCCTAAGATGTGTCCTATAGTCACTTAAACTCCTGGTTCTTCTGTAAGGTTCTCTTTAGCAGTCTGTTTTGTTAGTAGTTGCTATGATATATCAAAAGCTAGCTGGCAAAAAGTACTTTTTATCGTAGCAAGTTGAACTAAAAAGCGCAAAGGAATCAGGTTGTTTGTGGAACTTAATGCTGTGTTGATAAAGGCTCACAGTAGCTAGCATAGACATTGCCTGAACCATAGTGACACCAAAGTATAATATAAGCATGAAGCAATTTTGATATTCCTAGTGGTCCCTTAACGCCACTGAACAAACCAATTTTGGGTATCCAATAAAATTATTAACCAGTGCGCATTCGATTTGTGCATGGTGAGAGAGGGAGAGAATTATTTTTTTTAACCAGAATAAGCACCAAATATCTCATAACATATAAGTGATGACAGAAAAACCTAAAGCAATAAGGATTAAATAAAAGGTGGACTCCATATGTAGCATCAGATTCTGAATCAGAATAAAAACCCAACACGACAGTCAGTCAGTCTCATATCAGTCAATTAATTCAATTAAGATAATGAGATTTTTTTAATTAATTATAATCAGTAATGTGGATATATTAACTAAGTGGATAAAGGTGAATACTGAAGAGCTAGAACAGTCTGGCAAGTTCAGAAAATTACATGACTTTACTGTGAAGCAGCCTTTAAAAACAGGAAAAGACAAAGCTGGGGCTGTTTCACAATATAATGATATCTAAAATCTAAGACAATATTTAGTCTCATATCACAATATGAAATAATATTGCTATATTGCCCAGCCCTTAGTAAACTACCTGATGTAAAATACCTCTCTTCTTTTAAAACATGCAAATCCCTGTAAATTTGCCAAAACAAGCTTGTTCTAAAAGGATTCAATCTCATCTTTTTTCCTTGATCAACTCAGTTTAGGTTGGTTTGGCTTACTTGCCGCCCAAGTCAAACAAATGCCGTCAGAGCTACTCCAGCGGTCTCATGCTTTCCAGTGTGACCTCCCTTCCAAGTTGGATACCTGTGGTTTCCCTCCATTGTGTTGTCAAACCAGTGTCAAACCATTTTCACACTGAAGGGGCCAAACCAAAGCCTGTTTTCCTGCCAACAACAACAGCTGCCATGGCAGTACACTGGGAGGTCCACTTTATAGGAGCAGGTTCCTTCTCTGAAAAGAGCAATAAGAACATTTTGCACCTTATGTTCGACTGTTTGTGCGCTCATACATATGAGAGTGGGTGTCCTGCTGGGATGAACTTGATCACAAACCAACATGCAGGTAAAGACTACACTCCTGCTGTCACTGGGGAAATGAAATTACAGTCAGTTTAATAGAAAATGGCAGTTATTTGAAATAAAATGTCATGAAAATTGAATTAAATTGTGCTGTTTTAATGTAGGTTTTGCTCTCAAGTCCCTTTAAAATCCATCGGTAATAAGGCACAAACAAAATGCATGCCTCTAATGACTGCAGCGGCATGTGTGTGAGCTCCTGGTTTTGAACAAATCATCAGTTAATCCCAGCACACCTACCAGTTCATCACCACAATCCTCAAATACCTCTACACCACTGGCACAACCTATATTAGGTTGCTAAGCCAACTGCTGCCAAGCTGGCAGACACACTGATTAAGATTAAGTCTACTTTCTGGGGCTGAAAAAGCCGTAAATCTTAGGTTTACACAGCAGAAAGAGGGAGAGACGAGGGAGGGGAGGGGATCACACTCCAGTGCATTGCTTCAAAGGAAACTTCAACGCGGTGACCGAGCACATGGGAGACCGAACCTCCCGCCAGGCAAACCAAGTCCGAGACAGCACAGATTCTGCACATTTAAGCTCCAAAGTGCTTTCATTATCTAGAATTCATACAGTCTCAATAATTAGTTACTCCACATAACAGCTCATAGTCCCACAATCTTCGGTCAAAATTAGCTTCACCAACCAGTTCAAAAAGTTGAGGTTTTCCTGATAGAAGTTGCTGTTCAGTCAAACCAACATGTGCCGAATATAGCAGCTGGCAACATCTAATGTCATATTCTACCAGATATGCTCATTAGCTGATACGTGAAGAACTTTACAAGATCTAAAAGGGAGTTTTGTTAAGAAACTTCAATACAGTGTAAAAACACGGGGGAGACCAAACCTCCAGCCAGGAAAGCCAAGTCCAAGACAATACAAAGTCTGCATGTTTTAAACTCCAGGGTGCTTTCATAACTACAGTGGTATGTCTGAATGATAACGCTGTAGTTACTGTGCCTAATCATCTGTTTTACACCACTTTATGCCTCATTTTGGTGATTTGTTGTGCCATTTTCCTGGGGCTTCATCCAGTCATTATCCAAATAATCTAATAACACAATTTTCACAATTCAACTGGGCAATTCGGCATCAGAAATACAAACATATTCCCTGAGTCCATCAAAGTGAGTTGATTCTCTCTTTCCTTATAGAAGTTGCTGTTGAGTCAAGCATACATGTGTTGAATACAGCATTGGGCTACACTTAATCCCAAAATTACTCATGCCATTTTCAACCAGATATGCTCATTAGTTGATAAGCCAGGATGTGAAAATTTGCAAGATCTGAAAGGGAGTTTTGTAAAGAAAGTTCAACACATAACACATGTGAGACCAAACCTCCAGACAGGCAAACCAACTGTGTGACAGTGCAAAGTCTGGCCATTCAAACTCCAGAGCAATTTCATAACTAACATTCATGCAGTCTATTTCTAAATGACTAAACTGTACTTACTGAGTCTAATCATCTGTTTATGCCTCATTTTGGTGATTTATCATGCCATTCCCTGGGGCTTCCACCAACCATTATCCAAATAATCTAATATTATACCTTTCACAACTAAACTGGGCACTTCAGCATCAGAAAAACAAAAATACAAGCACTTCAGTAATATTTCACTTGACATAACTTGGACGTCTCATATTCACACAGTCTTCCATCAAAATGTGCTTCAGCAGGGTGGACAGCAAACCTGTTCCAAAAAAGTTGTCTCTTTCCTGATAGAAGTTGCTGTTTAGTCAAGTCTGCCTTCGCCGAATACAGCAGTGGGACACAATTAATCCTAAAAACACCTCGTGTTGTACTCTATTTTCTGTCCCTATTAGCTGCTAAACGAGAATAAGAAAAATCGCAGGCTTTTTAAAGGGAGTTTGGTGCAGAGTGCACTCACCCGTATTCTTCTCATCGCAGCCACTATCTCCACTCGGCTGCTCGGCCGCGTCACATCCAGACTGCCGATGTACTGTTGCCAGGAAGGTAAAATATGACAGGTACAACACATTAATGAAACAATAAGTGGTACACACTTGATTTTCATTGATATAAACAGTCCAAGTGCCAACTTAAGGTAATAATTAACTAACTTCAGTCTCAACTGTCTGACAATTTGCGAGCTAAAATCTCTCGGGATTAAAGATTTCGGTACCAAACAGGTCGTCTGAGGTTCTTTAAACCAATTTTTTTAATACAAACCCTGAACAGAGAAGTTCAGTTTGGCTGTTTAGACACGTTAGCTCGGAAGTCAACACACAAAACACACGAGATAAAAACGTTAACGACAAGCTATCTACTCTTTACAGTTGCTTGTGAATTTACCTTTGCCTCGAAGTTGATCCCATGTTGGAATGCTTCCTCGTTGTGCAGCGGGATCCTCAAATCATGTCCATCATCAACGAGGTTGTACTTGGTTTTTGCAGGCATTTTAAAACTATTTTCTACTCCACACTACCAGATGAAACAGAAGAATATCAGCGGGAAGCGAACCCGGGTCGGTTTAACAGGCAAGTAATCCAAGAAAAAACAATCCCAAAATCCGGTTTTAGTGCACGGTCTCCATCGCAGCGAACCGTCCCGGCGTTGCAACGCGGCTACACCGCCCTCAACAGCGGCCAAGTGGCGGCAACTACTTCACCAGCGCTCCGGCGGATATATTCGCCCTCACTGCTTTGAAAAAACAAAACACATGTAAGCCTCTAGAAACAGCGACGTGCGTGCGGACAGATGCGTTTTCCCGACTTTTCCTGTGGTGAGTGTGGAAGTTGGTTGGGTCCTGCCTCCTGCCCCGGACTCTACCCCTCCGCCCCCAACCCCCCGCGCGGAGGGAGGGTGTGATTGGAGGAGTCCGGGGATCCCACCTGTTTCCATTGGAACAGAGGCGCACCGTGGCTCCCTGGAGGAGGGGCTCGAAGCCTGGTACCTGCCCCCTCTTTTCCCCTCCTACCCTCCACACACACACACACACACACGCACACACAAACACGCAAACACACACACACACACACACACACACACACACACACACACACACACACACACACACACACACACAGGCACGCTCATGAGAATAACCTGAATGAATGGTGTCGCCTACTGCACGGTCATATTTCTATTCCGTAAACGTTTGATTTGTTATTTTCAGAGGTGATGCATTAATTTGCAATGTTTTTATTAGCACAATAAGAACATTTGGAAAATAAATTACCTGCTGGCTAACGCAAAAAGAATGGCATCCTTTGACTGAAGAAAAAAAATAGTACGTCAGATGGTAATTTACACCCTAAGAATTCAATTCAAATCCAATCTGTTCTGATGGGAATAAAAAATGTTCACAGGAGTTTACAGATGGGGCTGATGTGAAGTGGCCACAAACCCCTGCCTGTGTATGGAGTAAGAAGGGCAAGGCTACCAACTAGTGGCCATGTGGAGAAATCAAGAAAGATGAGAATAAGAAATAATACTTCCTCACATTGGGACCTCACAAATAGTGAGGATTTGGATTTTTTTGTCCCTTCTCTTGAAAGAAAATTGATGCGTCAGATTTTACAAAAGCAAAACTCTTCTTAAGAAATAGGAATTCTTCGTAGGAAGTCTGCTTTGGTGTCGTCATATTGTATCATATCTTGACTTTTAAAGTCGTATAGTGCTTATACACGATGTACCAGATTTGAGAAATAAAGGGGAACTGTGGTCCGAGGAGGAAATAGGGAAACTGCAATGAAAAACTGAAGTCTCCTGGGATTTTCTGGAGGGTTGGCAAGTATAATGATATGATTTCTCTCTTTCAGTTTTCTGTCTCTGACACACACATAACAAATTAACCCACTGAAATGAATAAAAAGTTTGTACACATTTATTGTTTTTTCATTTTTTTTGCATCATTGCACCAACTGTGGACAGGATGCATTAATAATCAAACATGTAAAGACAGAACATAGCATCTGAATCTTCACTTTGCTCTTTTTAAAGTCCAGCGTATTAGATTTAAGGAGAGTTACTGGCCAAATATGGCAAAAATTTAGGTATATCAGCAGAAAATAAGAATTGCTGTTTTCGGTGCGTTGGAACAAACCATTTATCTCTACAGAGGGATGGGGTTCTCTTCCACAGATTCCTCCATAATGCATCGCCATGTTTCTGCAGTAGCTCAGAACGGACAAACCAAACACTGGCTCTGGATACAGCCTTTCACATTTTTTCACCAGGTGTTTGCAGTCTGCAAGCTCACAAGTCCATGCCACTACATTTTTCTTCAGGGAACAAATGCCATTTTCTAACCTTAATCCTGATGAGAAAAGATGAAGTGGCATTTCGGTAAAAATCAGACTTCTATTCATTACTTTAGGTAAAGCAAAATAGCAAAAATATACCTCTATGTGCTGTCTAATTGAAAAAGAAAACCACATTTTGAAGATGGTTTAAAGACATTGCTGTAAAAGCAGCAGCTATTCACATCACAAGTTAGCTAAATGCTAGCTAACTAGCTTCTGAATGATTGATGTAGATTAGCTAGCTAGGCCACTCTGTCGCTATTACAGGAAAAAGAGAGAGGTCACTTGCATCAGCATGAGTCAGATCATATTTAAGTTGCTGAATAATGCTACAAAAAAGTAGCTTTAGTCTAAAATCTAAAAATAATATCATCCCAAACATAATATGGTCAAAACATAAGCTACAGTTAATGTCGCTAAGTTATAGATCATGTACAATGATAGCATGCGAGTGTTATTAATAAATAATTTTTAAAAAGCTCCCTCAGTCTGAGCATCCTCATTCTGTTCAAGCATCTGGAATTGAAGTGTCTCCAGCGCAGGAGACCCTCCATAAACCACAGTGATATGTGGTCAGTAGACACAGTAGAGCCGTGTTCATGTTTAATGCAGTTGTTGTCATGTTGTATAATGCACGGACCATCTGTGTCATCCTGCGAGTAAAGATGCAGCGCTTCCCCAAAGGTGGTCCCAGGCGGGGAGGAAAGGGGAAGTGGGGCAGCAGTAATTCACATTCTCATCACCACTTTGGAAATATATGAAGTACAGCTGCTAATGGTGTCCTGGGGGCTTATAGGGTGGCAGGATGATGTTGCATATGATTTACTCTGGATGTTATGGGTTCAGAATGGCATCTGGTGCCAAATTTCGTCATGTACCATTCAGCCCTCACTCACGATTATCGTCCTGCTTTGCTTTATAAATTCAAATTAAAACAGCATCATTAATTCATTCCTTCCATTTAATTTTTGAACGCTGCCTGTGTGATGCTTCTTTGAACTGAAAGAAACAAAACAAGGTGAGACAATGTCCATGCGTTAAGTTTTCAGGGAGTTATGTTTTTTTCAAACTCGGCAAAAACCTTCAGTAGGACTCAAGGATGAACTGGTTAGATTTTGGTGGTAAGAGGTGAAGGTCCCTGTGACCTCATTTCCATCCCATTATTGCGAATGTGAAATCTCAAGAAAACTTTAAGAGAATTTCTTCAAATTCGGCTCAAACGTCCACTTGGACTCGAGGCTGAACAGATTAGAATTCGGAGATCAAAGGTCAGGATCACCGTGACCTCAGAGCCGGCCCCATTTTTCTGCAATATCTCAGGAACATCTGGATTTGATTTCTTGTAATTTAGTACAATTTTCCATTCGGACTCAAGGATGAGCTTATTAGAATTTCGGGGTCAAAGATCAAGGTCAGTGTGAACTCACAAAACATGTTTTTGGCCGTAACTCAAGAATTTCATTCTGTAATTCTAACAAACTAGTCAATACAGATCAGTATAACATCCATTTTGCCAATTAATATGCCCACAGAGGCAAAGAAGTAAAGAAGTAAAGATGGTTAGTTACTGTCATTAAGTAGTTTTCACATATCTTTACTTGAATATTTAGTTTTCTGACTACTTTTACTCCTTACATTTTAACACAAATATCTGTATTTTCAGCTCCTTATATCTTCAAAACAGGCATTCCTTCATGCACCACCAGAGGCAGCTCATGTACAACGTAAAAGATGTGACCAGACGAAAAAGGCATAAGAGGAGAAAAGCAACATAAAAGACAAAATAAGACGTACAAGACGCTTCTCACTTTTATGCTTTGAATATATTTCAGAGCCTGTATCTGTACTTCTACTTTTGTCACCTCTGTTAATACCGTTCATGAGATTCTTTTAAAATCTTCATTACATATATTTTACTATATATTATATGAGTATGGATAGCGACTTGGTTGGTGAAGGCACACAACCATGAAGCAGTAGTCTTAGTTCTCTCTGCAGTAATGTGAAGGATGTCCCCATAAAGACTGCTGTATAACACTATTTGTCTTTAAAAGTCCCTGAGGTCACAGCCACCTTGCTCTCTTGACAGACAAACAGCTAGACTGCAGACAAGAACAGCTGGTGTCTCTGCATGAGGAATTATTGCTGAATACAACCGGTTCCCCTCTGCGGGGCCCCGAGTGCTCTTAAGGCTCTTCAAAAAGGCTAGAGAGCGACCTAATCCCTGCTAGGTCTTCAAATACATGTTGATCTGTTGATTAGGGCTTTGGCTTTTTAAGCAAATGCTCCCTACATGAAGTGGGTTTTGGAGATCAGTGCACAATAACAGCATGGTTCCACTTAAAAGGCAAAAGGCAGCATGTAAGGCTTTCACAGCCACACAGCAAACAAAAAAACCTGGCTGCAATACTGTAGACTCTCTCTGCAGAGTGGGTGAGCAATACCACAAAAGCTTTTTATGGTTTGGGCAGACCTAAGCCTGCGAGTGTGTCATGGTGTCAAGGGAGGCCTTTTATTTCTACACAATACCAGTAATCCTACATAAGACAGTGGGTGTCACATGTATTAGACACATCAGATGTAATGATGTGTTTGCCCTCAGGTGCTAAAATTGTAACTGAACACAACAAGTGGTTTAGAAAATTAATGGATGGCTGCAGATTTATGATGATGATGCTCACAGGTGTCTGTGTTTACAAGGAACATAATCCTAAAACTTGTAATATCATCCAAAACCTCTATTGGTATTTGCATGCCCAAAATGTATTATTTGGTCTTATTTAATTTCTATGTGATATAGCGTCTTACAAAGTATTCTGATGGCACAATTTTCTTGTGGTAAAAACGGAGAAAAACAATGTCTGAGCTCAAAAGGATGTTTACAGCCAGTGTTTGGTTTGTCTGTTCTGTTGACCCTTTGCTAATCCCCATCTTCATACAGCAACTGTCCAATCATAGGTTAGCAACCATAGCTAGAGCTGTCAAGCTTTGCATTTCCCTACAAGTTATCATGGTGTGCAGGAGGCTCAGAGCGATACTTGGCATTTCATGAGTCTGGATGGTGACGCCTTTTCTAACTAACACTAACTTGTTAGATACCACTGCATCTGCATTTGTCCCGTGGGGCTTTGAGGAGGAGGATGTGGGCTGGTGAAGAATCAAAGTGGGCCACTGCTGACGCATCTCACTCTGGCTCGCTGTCTCAGGTCTAAGCCGAGTTAGCTTAGCTTATCTGGCTGGGTGACCCATCTCCAAGTCCGTTGCACTAATCTAGTCCCTGCATTTCCTTTCCCTATGTTAATGAGTGCATTTCTGTCATCGATCATGTAGATATACCTGCCGTCTTTCACCATCCCACAGATATTTGCTGAGATGTAAGCTAGCTTTAGTCTTAGTCTTAGTCATGTGCGCAACTGTTACACTTTCACAGGGTTTTGTTTTAAAACGTTTATAAAAATGTCAAAGAAGTTAGCAGTAGCTTACATCGGCCAGCTACTTATAAAATCTACTTGTGAGTCATTATTTTAGCCGACAAAATCCACCGTTATCAGCTAGAAATGAGAAGTTGCTTTTGTATATGTCTCTAAGGATTCAAAGACCTCGTGTTTCCACAATTACTCCCAATTTTGATGTTATATCTGCCACTGTTATCTCTGTAAAATGCACAAATGCAGTGTGAGAATGCAAAGTTTGGCAGGCTTAGCAACAGTGACTAAGGAGGGCGGGGTTTAGCAAAGGGTCACTTCTGCAGAAACATGGCGGTTCCACATGGCAGCTTCCTTCAAAGATGAAACGGCTCCTTCTGTAGATATAAACAGCTTGTTCTAAGGTAAGAAAAACAGCAATTCCTATGTTCAGGTACTTTTTACACAAATGAAAACATACTTATATTCCATTCCTACCATATTCTGCCAATAGATCGCCCTAAATCTTGCAGACTGTACTTTCAAGCTTTTTGATCCAGTCAAATGAAACTTACTTTTCATTTATCAGACAGGAGCAGTTTCCACTGTGGAGACCTTCAGAGGTATTACAAAGAAAATAATGTTATTTGAATGTAATTCATTTAATGTTTAGTTAGTGAAGGTTTTCAGATGACATTTCAGGTTATTTCACTCACCCACATATTTATTCAGATGTATAAAAAATCATGTCCAACAAGGACTACGGAGATGAACTAAACTTTTTGGGGGCCATGTTAGTTAGCTTTTAGTTAGAGACATCATGTGTTGTTGATTTAACACAGCCAAAAGGACAGTTCCTTATTTTCATGATTAACAGGTTTACATTGTCTCTGGTTTGGATCCACTGAGGTGACAAGGCTGAATGGGCAGGGGAGTTGGAAGACCATTAAATGAACTACTAAACCACTAAAAACCTTCTTGAATTAGCTGGAAAATACAGCATCACAAAGCTGAAAACAGGGCTGTTTTTCTGAACTGAGATCTGAGATATGTAGTTCTCACAGGACAGTGATAAAAATTATGAATTGTTTTCACAGTGTGGCATTCATACTTTTACTTAAGTAAAGGATCTGAGTACTTCTTCCACCAGTGTTTATGCAGTGGTGAGCAATAAATTGATATTTCAGACTTTTATTTATCATTATTTTGTGTTAACAGCTGTAGAGTCGCACAACTGGAATTTTTACATCTATAAAATGTAGCACATGGATGCATTTTTACAAAAGACAGACAGTGAATGTGCAATATAGTGTAAATAAGGGGCGATTTCAGACACAGCCCGAGGCTATTTTCACACTAATCCAGCCCTATCTGAAACCCTTTCCTCCGTCCACACTAAGCTGGTATTGACTTTTAGAAACTTTTCAAAAATTCTCTTATGTGGATTAATCTGAGCACACCAGCCTCGTGTTTCAGTGTGAAACAGAGCTTTGGTTTTTCTCTGGTGCCAACTGCATTCAGTGTGAGGTCAGTGTGTCAGCAGGAGCCCTGAAGCTTTGATACACTCTCTCTCTCTCTGGCGTCTATCTCAGCAGGCACACACACACACACACAAATGACTGCCTGCACACACACATCAGTGCACATACACACACGGAGTCTTACACATCTTGAGGGCCTCTTAAGCTGAATTAATAATGCCGATTTGCACAGAATGTGGGGCACACAGCTAGAGGAGTAGATCCACTTCTCCTTGGAGAGTTACTGTGGGGATGACAGACAAGAAGGGAAGCAGTGGGACAAATGATGACATGACAACAATACATTTCTAATCGTGCCTGAAGCTGAGTTACAACACGGAACATTAACACAACAGTGAAAGTGCAGCTCACACTCAGGGGTAGATTACCACAGATATAATATGCCTCTAATATGCAAACAAAGCTAACAAATTCCATCATCTGCGCGCACACAAGGCTCTCACAGCCCAGCATTAATTAAATAATGTGCTTGGACTACAATTATAAATCACTCTTTGTTGTGTTTGTTGAGGCACCAAATGGAAAGCTGAGTATACATTCAAAATGGAACATGTCCAGTGTAGTATTTATTTGAAATCTTCGATTTGAAAATGGAATTATGACCGTGCTGAGATGTTTAATAAGTGTTAAGATGGCTGAGATGTTTGGAAAAGAAGATCCCTTCATATACAGTAGATGTGTGAAGTCACAGAGCAAACAGTACAGTCTAGACTCATCTTATTGCAGTGAATATTTGCACTACTTTAAAGGAGAAATCTGTACTGTATTTACAGTAAAAAGTCATAAAATTACTATTATATGTCACCAGAGATCAATAATACGCCACACTAAGGAATAACTGTATACTTATATTAATGACGAATGTTTGCCGAATGAGTGAGTGTCTATTTCTGAGTTGTAAGAGATCATTTATCATCTTAGTATTTTATAGGAATTCAACCTATATACAGTCTATGGCTCCAACTAGCTATCTGGACTGCTGCACAGCACATCTACCTCACGTGGTACGGCCTATAGAGCAGTTTAAAGATACAGGGGAATCATCCATCAGAATTATTAGCGAATCACTCATAACATTCAGAGACTAAGAGCAGACAGTCGTGCAGCAGCTCTGTGAGGCTCTGTAAATGCTTTGAGGTTAATGCAAAGTCACTTTGTACAATGTATATGCTCACAATAACAATGGGCCTCATTTACCAACCCTTTTTAAAAATAAATTTCATCTCAAAACCCACCAACACAGTTTTCATGAAGATTCTGGCATTCAGCTACGTTTTCTTATGTCAGATTTGTTCTTAGGTGAGAACAGAATTTAAGGTTCTTGTTTACCCACGTTTGAGTGCTGACGTCTTAGAGTATGATTTTTTAAATAATTTATCATATTTTAATAATTATTTTATTTTTTTTTTTTATTATTATTTTTTTGGGCATTTTTTTTGCCTTTAATGATAGTGACAGCTGAAGGTATGACAGGAAAGGGGGGTGAAGAGACAGGGGATGACATGCAGCAAATGGGCCGCAGGCCGGATTCGAACCGGCGGCCGCTGCAGAGGACTAACAGCCTCAGTACATGGTGCGCACACCCTACCGACTGAGCTATAGGGGCACCCATATTTTAATAATTATTTTGATTTTACTCAAAGCATTATAGTGTTTTAAAATCGATAATTTGACTTTTCAGTGTGATTATTTATAGTTTAGAAATAATCTCAAGAAAAAAGCAAAAAATTAAAAAAAAATTGTATGAAAATTTGGATTAAAATTCCGTTTGAGGTTCCTCCTCAGAGTTTGGCTGCCTCAGTGGGCGCTCATCTGTAAATAAATGATAAAAATGGAACCATTGTAGTGACCTTTTAGGTGTTTTAAATTATGCAAGGTTTTGTCTGTACTACAGAAGTAAATGTTTGAATTTTGAATACAATCTTGCACTCAAGAAACACTTTTTAATCACATGGACGTAATGAGACTCAATTCAATTTCAAAAAGTGTGTGACATTGAGGCACATCCTCTTTTTTTTTAAACTGCATTTCTGCTTTCTTCATCAGAATAAAATAAAATCTAAAATTTGTACATTAATGCTCTTCCTGTGATTTTGTTGCAGATTCATGAAGCCCAGCTGTGGTGAAGTGAAAACAGAAGTAAGGGTGACGCCATGTGGAGACATTATGAACTGCGGAACATTTCTAATCTAGTTATGTGAAACTGCAACAGAAATTCAACTTCAGAAATTAAAATTAAATGCTCAGTTATATAATATTAATAATAATAACAACTTTGTTTATATAGCACCTTTAAAAACTGAGTTTACAAAGTGCTTTGACAGACAAAAGAGCAGGATACTGCAGAGGATAATAACATCAGAAGGCCAAACAGGAGAAAAACAAAATTAAGCTAAAACTGAGGTAAAACTAAAACACAAGCAAAAGACAGTAAAACATACTAAAACCATACAAAACAGTAGATAAGAACAGTAGAGCAGGAAAAACATGAATCAGAATAAATTAAAATATAGAAGGAGGAGATCACAGAGACATAACACGATGATGTCGAGTCAATATAAATAATAAAAGGAATGGAATAAGACAAATTCATGTATGTCAATACAAATAAGTACAAATAAAAGAATGTAAGAATATCTGATAGCTGTATTCTCAGTGTGAATGATTTCTACCATTGGTGAAATTGAAGCATGTGAGAAAAACTGGACAAAGCTGAATAAATTCACAATGTCATGTCATTTATCCTGTGTCTTGACTGGTATGTCTTATTTTCACAACGTGAATATTTCATATTATGCATTCATTTCATTGCATCCAGGTCCTGGTGATATTTTCCACACAGTGGTTTATATCTTTAACCACTTACCGTATCATGATTCGATTTTGAAAACACTTAAAAGTAAACAAATCCTTTATTTGACATTAGAAGCAGATGAAAGTGGCTAAATCTCTGTTCCTTCAATTAATCGCATGCAGAGACGGATGTCAAGAGTACTTTATAACACTTAATGTGAGCTGCTGCTACTTTATGAGTGAGTTTTCTTTTGCTTGGGTCTCTCTGTGTTGTGTAACAGTAAAAATGTGTCACTTTGTTGCTTGGCAGCCAGAGGACTCTTTTATAAGCGAGTAAATGAATTTGTATTCAGCCAGCTTCCCTTGGAGACTGAGGTCCAATAGGTTTGTTCTTCCCCTGAACTGTTTCACATTCTCTCAGTCTACCAAGCACATTGTGTGCTTCAGCCTTAACAAGCCCATGAAACTGTCGCCACAAATCACAGCGATGCTCGTCTGTTGCGGCCCTCTTGACTCAGTTTGGTACCTAAAAAGCTGCAGTAAAACATTCAAGGGCAAGAGGCAGCATTCATCTTCAGTCTGATATAATGACCAAGAAGAAAAGCGTTGATGAGATATGTCTGCATACACACACACACACACACACACACACACACACACACACACACACACACACACACACAGGTAGACTGAGATATACACACAATAACTCAACACACAGTTTAGTTGGACTAGAAGACTGCAGCTTGCTTCAGTTGTGTTTTCTTTTTTTGTTGTGTGGAAATAGGACAGACAAGTGGAAACTATCAAGAAAATATTGCAAAAGTTAGATGCTAAAAAACTGATGTGCTTTGTTTTTTTTTTTCAAAGGTCAGCTTTATTGTGACAGAGCCTAGATTACTGTGTCTGCCTGGGTAAAAAAGGATGGCCGTTTTACATTCAGGCATGCTATAATAACCTGTTACCTGTAGAACGTTCCACACAGGTGTTTTTTTTGAACTTTTCACAACTTTCACAGTCTCTTGTTGCACCTGTGTGAACTTTTTTGGAACACGTTGCAGGTATCATGAGTTATATTTACAAAAAAAACAAAGATTAAGTTGATCGGTTTGATGAGAAAATGGTTTGACCATCATTGCATCCTGTTTTTATTTACATTTTGCACAATGTTCCAACTTTTTCAGAACTGGTGTTATATAGTTATCACAGAAAAGTTCTCTAGTCCAAGCAAAAATAGAATCAGAAATTTGCTTTGAAAGCATACGCTGGTAATTTAGATCATGTACAAAAAAATCTAAGGAAACTTATGTAAGTGTTAGTAGATGCAACAGCGGTAATGTCATTACTTTGATGTGTGCTTTTATTTGAGAAACAGTGGGTTAACCATTGTTGAGTATAGAAGAAGGTACCTGCCAAAATACTTTGTTAGTTATCTGTCTGTGCTTAAACTTATATTATTACTGTAAACAGATGAATCAATAAGCAATGGCCTTCCTTTATTTAAATTATATAGTGATATGGATCAATGCTGGTAGTTTACCATTGCAATGTTGATTTATTTTACGTTTTTACTCCACACCACATAAAGTAATAAAATAAAACTGAAACTGAAACTAATATGACTAATTTCTTTGGTGTTGCCTCCCAGCCACTGATGACTCCACCAAGGGTACAACTGCAACAATAATAATAATAATAACTGTCTTAATTCGTGAAAATATATCAATTGTACTGTTAATTAGTGTACATATATGTTTCTTACATGAAAAGATGTGCATTTCAGGTAGTCTGTGAGGACCATGTTATAATTGTCCCCAGTCTCCCCTAATTTGTCTCAGGTTTTACACACTTGGTGTCTATCTGTTTCTAGCAGTTCTTACATGCACTAAATGTCGCACAGTAAAACTTATAAAATTTCCCAATGTGGACAAAAGTATTAAAGTGACCAAACATGTCAGAGAAGTATCTCTGGATTACTTCACGTTCTCTGTTATTCTGCGTCTTTTGTTGACGTTATTTTACGGCAGCAGTTTCTTTCTACCTCCCCCACCTTCGTTTACTGACTTTATACAGGAGCAGCTGAAAAAGACCTGCCGTGACCCGGATTCGAACCGGGGTTGCTGCGGCCACAACGCAGAGTACTAACCACTATACGATCACGGCGAGCTAGTCCGCTGGACGATGGTCCACCTGAGACCACCTCATACAGAGCAGCGTGCAGGGAACCAGGAGGTACTTGTTACTGTATTACTGTGTTTCTTGTGCTTTGTTAGACGAATGTATTCGCTCAAAACAAAATCCTTATAATCTTATGTCAGTGTGCGGGTTTTAATTGAACTTTCTGTTTGCTGTAAGATTCAGGCGACAATTTGCAGCAACAAGGTGGAACATTTAAACGACAGACTGGAACTGTGCACAGTTTTTTCTGGAGGTCCCAAACTAACTAAGAACCTTAACTAGAGAAGAGTTTTTGTTCTACAAGATCTGTATTTCAGACAAAGCTAAACAAGCACACTTTTAAATTTTACATAAACTCTGTCTTTGTTGCTACTACAGACATTGATGCTTGCTGTTCCTTTTAGAAACTCAGTGTAGAAACTTTTAATCAGTGTAACTCTGTTTTTTGATTGTGATGTGTAAAAACAGATTTCGGAGAGATCAAGAGTCTCACTTTTTTATGACTCTGTTAACTCTGGCTGTCTAACAGTGCTCTTGAATATTTCATTGACTTCATCATTTTATATTCATAAACTGAAAATTTCCAAATAACCTCCGAAGATTTCACCCTTAACTAAATTCTCTACTCTCTATTCTGAAATGTTCACTGATACTTCTGTCTGAATATTTTTCCTTTTTCTTTCTTTATTTATTCAGTTATTTATATTCAGATTTTCTTTTTTCATTATTTCCATCATATGTTCTCACATGTATTTTGCATTTAAATTAGTTTTACATGTGCTATTATTCTGCACCTGAATGTATTCTTGTTGTTTAAAATAAAGAAGATAGAAACAGGTAAACTAACAAAATAAAACTAAACAGTACAAAAAAGTTCAAGAAGGTGGATAATAATCCTACCATTATTAGAGGTGGCAGCCTGAGTCAGAAACATTATTTTTTTTATTGCATAATGCTCAACTTAACATCAAATGTATATTAGATTAAAGTTAATGCTGAGAAAAATAACAAACAAAGTATTTAAACAGTTATAGCAGCAAATATCTCATCGGCATTTAATGCTCATTAAAGTGACTCTGAGTGGTAAAAGTGACAATATGGAATCAGTGTTGTTGGGAAGATAAATCATTCTAACTTATATTATATGATTTTTTTAAAGCTAAGATTCACACTGAAGCCAGTTGAATGTCACTGTCTGCCAGCCTGATCTGCATGAACCACCCCGATGGTGTCACTTACCCAAAATAGATATCAGTCTTCTAAAGGTCACAGCATCAACACTTGTCAAAAATACCTCATGAGCGGTCTAGTTCAGATATGTCAAATCAGCAGCATGAGACTCAGCTAATTTAAATGACTCCCTGAAGGTTTGTTTTTATGAGTTTCCCCATCTCACTAGTCCTTGGACATGAGTTTTCACCCACTTCCATAAATCTGTGGGTGAGTCAAGCATCCTGAAAACATCTCCTGTTCTTCACTAACTTTAACATCAAATGAAATACATTCAGATAAAATTATTTCTCTTTCTGCCAAACATCCTGTGAATGACTCCACTACTGCAAAAAAAACCCTGAAAGTTTAATTTATTTGCGTCAAAAAGTTTAATACTTTAAATTACTTTGAATATGTAAAGATACTGCGAAATATAGCTGAACAAATTTTCACATTTATAGCTTTGAAGCAAAGCAGAATCAATGATATGATCTGGTAAACTGAAATATTTATCAGTCTTTGGACAGTAACAAACAATATGGAACAAAACTCTGACACCATAGTAGTGATCATGGCTGGAGCTGTGGTATGTGGTAGTCGAAGTCCAGCAAACAGGACTCTGGTAGTCAATCATAACGTGAAACGCTCCTTTTAATAGCATCAAATAACTAATTAAAACCAAATAGTTCCATTCTGTCGTTGAAATGTTTGAACTTGTTGCTGCAAAAACAGAAAATGATACAACTTCTCTGATGTAAATGCTTTAATCAAACAATCAGTGATTATTTACAAGGATTATTGTTGTAGTAACTTATTCTCTACCCATATTTTACTTCCAATATTCTGTTTTTGTTAACTAATTACAATATGCAGGAAAACCGCAGCTGAGTAAATGATCCAAAATGAACCGTCCTGGTCCAGCCAATCAGAGCCTGAGTCTGACTAAACCCAGGTTGTGTCTGTGCGGGCCGGGGCAGGAGCTGGCTGCGGGGGAGGATCTGACTGGAGCGGGCTGATCCACCACCAACCCGAGGGAGCCTCGCGGCTGGGAGACGGTGAGCTCTGAGCTGGGCGCGACTGAGTGCGTGTGCTCATGGGGGTGCAGGTGTGTGTGGTTGTCGTGCTGATGTTCAGTGTGCCCGCTCTCTGCTTTGGCGTGGGCCTGCTCCTCCACAGCAGCAGCCTACAGGGGAGGAGAAGAGAGAAAGAGAGGCGTGGTCAACTGTTTCAGCTTCTACTGACCTTTGAAGAAAAGCTCTCTAAAATTTTCCATTATTCTAAATTTCAGATGTTAGAGATGCAATCAATACACCTGTCGATTGGTATATAGTTTAGAAGTATTAGTCTGTTTTTAATTCCCATTTAAGATCTTGAAGATCATGATCATGGTCACGAACATGAAATTTTACATATATATATCTAATACACTTCTGTTTGTTTTTTAGTCTGCTTTGTAAACAAATATTGCACAGTGCAGATATGACAAATAATAATTGAAATACACAAAGAAATTACTGGCAAAGACAGGTACCAATAATCAGAAATAAGCTGTGCTATGTACCGAGGCCAAAACTGCACATTTTTAACGCATCTCCTGAAAATCGGCAAAAGAAACGTATGATTTCCATGGAGGATGCAATCTGCACTGCCCTCCACTCAGTCTTCAATCAACTTGAGGAAAACAACACCTTCATCAGACTGCTGTTTGTTGATTTCAACTCAGCATTCAACACAATCTCTCCCATGAAGCTGACCGGCAAACTGAACACTCTGTGCTTGAGTACCAATCTCTGCAACTGGATATTGGATTTCCTTCCAAACAGACCCCAGACAGTTTGGATTGGTGGTCTCAACTCCTCCACTCTATAGTGCTCAACACCAGAGTCTCATAGGGCTGTGTGCTCAACACTCTCCTGTTCACACTGAGAGGAATATTTTGGAGTTCTCAGACAACACCACCATCATCAGCTGGATTTCAAACAATAATGAGATTTCATATCGGGGGGGAAATCAACAATCTAGCAGAGCGGTTCACGGAAAACAACCTGGCTGCTTATAACGTCAGCAAAAACAAGGAGCTGATTGTTGATGTTAGAAAGGAAGAGGACACACACCCGTCTACATCAGTGGAACTGAGGTGGAGCAGGTGAATCAACATCACAGACAACCTTTCACAGCCTCAGAAGGCTCAGAAATGGCCGCATTTCTTTATAAAGATACTTACTACAGACAAGAAATCGTAAAAATCCTGAGTGTAAACATCACAACCTGGCATGGCATGTGCACAGCAAAACTTTGCAGCAGGTCACAATAATTGTGACAGGCCTAATTTAGTCTTATAGTGTGGTGCATCAGTGCAGCTGAAACAGGTACCTGAGGTTCGTAGATCTCACACTTCACCTCTACGGCCTTCCGAAATGAGCTGTCCTTTCCAACAGGAAGTCGGATTTCAAACTGGTCCTCGTGGGCCATATGTGAGCCCAGACAGAAGCCTCTATGCTGAGAGAAAAGAAGTCAATAGTTGAGATTGGAATTACTTGCAGCAGCATCTTGTTTTGAGCTAGAAAAGATCCACCAATGGTTTGTAGTGGAGTGTGGGTGGAGCCAGGTTGGTGTGTACAAGCAACAACCACCACAGCTAAGACAAGACATAAAAAGATCAATGCAGCTTTTTAAAATAAGCATCTAACAGCCATTTTGGTTATTATTTTTACTTGTTCAGACTGTTGAAAGCTCTGACTAAGACCAGTAAATCATGTGTTAATACAGTTGTGTGTTTGTGTGACTCACAGCAAACTGACAGTCCATAGGCGGGCAGTCGCTCAGTTCACTGGCATCTGTTGTCTTGGAGCACACCGTCTCCACAATGGTGAACTCCACGAAGTAGGACGGACCAACAACCCACTGCCAAAGCACACAAAGACATGACACATACGTACCTACACACATGTAAGTTTTTGATTTAATCCAGTCAACATATCTGAACTTGCACTTTCTCACTCAGCTAGTTATGATCAAATATAATCAACCTGATGAACTGCAGCACATATAATATCAGAACAAGTCCCTGATGCTTTTCAAAATAAAGGGACACAAGTGGTACTGCGTTTGAATGGCCAGTCCTTTGAAGAGCACAGAACAAAGAAGGTGTAGCCTCGGGACTCAAGGCTAGAAAATGAAGCTGGTAATAACCAAAGAAGAAATATCTTCTTTGCAACACCTGAAAGAAATGTAGTCTTAAATTTTGAAAACATCAACCCTCATCTCTGTGCACAGTATTTCCACTTGAAACAGATATCCTTTAGTTAATTACTCGGTGAATTATTTTTTCCTTAACCTGTGAGCTAGCTTTTGTAATGTTCTCCAGAGTGAAGTAGTTGGCCAGGCGGCTCTCTTCATTGAACCTCTGCAGGGAGAGATTGGCTGTCTCCGTGACGACGGGCTCGCTCAAGTTTTCAGCTGTGGGACAGTCCGGACACACATCCACCACCGCGGTGGCGGGAACTAAACACAAGAACGAACAGGGTCAGTTGTAAGTGGAAAGCAGGTGATGAAAAGCGTTTGTTGAGGATTTAAAGGACCAGTACGTAGGATTTAGTGTCATCTAGCAGTGATCTTGCAATGTTGCTTCACTCTCTTGGTTTGACGAACTCACAGATGCGAAAAGCACAATACCAGCTTAAGTCTTACACGCTGGACCTTTAACTCAGGCATTTACAGTGACAGGAACTCCTTCCTTAACCTACATACTGCAGTACAAACCCTTTCAGCTCTCCTCAGTATCCCTCTCTTGCTTTATTCAAAAGTGTACTGTGTAAAAACTGATAGTATTTTGTCACACTCGCTTTAATCTCAAATTGCATCTCTGCGTAATCACTCATGGATGACATGTTTACTTGCCTTCGGGCTGTATTTTAGGACAGAGCATATGTAGAGAAAGAATTCAGTGTATGTCAGCATCTTTAATTTCACACCTCACTAACACTCACAAAACCAAAGCGACGGAGTGCCATAAAATTGACTTGCAACAACTTCTATGATGGAGGCTTTAAGTGTGTTTTTGTGTTAGCAAATGAATGAAAAAAAAAACAGCCAAGACGAGTCTGAATGACTCCATCGATCTACCTTCTCGAATTGCACAGGAGTAGCTTTGGAGTTTGACTTGGGAGTCGACGTAGGCAGATACTTCACACTCTCCATACACCTGAAAGGCACGAACACACAGATATACTGTAGGTATAGACAAATGCTGATAGCCGAGTCAACAAACAAAACAAATCTCTGAAGTTCCCTTGGCTGGAAGGTACAAAAGAGAAAAGTCTGCAGGCTCCAGATAAACATTTAAAACAGGGGTCTTCAGTGTTTTCCAGGCCAGGGACCCATTTACTGATAGAGAGACAGATCAGGGGCCCCAACTTCTTTGAATATTTTTGGGCCTTGTCTTGTTTGCTCTTACATGCATCTGCTAAGTCAAGGGGAAAAAAATAAAAAAATAAACCCTTTCAAACAATAATTCAGGGGTACCTAGAGGTCCCAGATCCCCTGTTGAAGACCCATACTTTAAAGGAAATGTCATGATCTACAATATCTTCGTTAGCTGAATGACAAAGAAAGCAACAGACGTTTCTTGCAGAGGCAGTAATCAGCTCAAACCACAAGGTGGCAGTACTCTAGGAAGATACAGATTATTTTTTAAACTACAAGAATAATGTGACAGCACCTGAAAATGACACATCTAGATGCCAAAGAGAATAAGACACAAATGTGAATGAGCAGCTCAAGTAGGGTAATTGATCTAATCACAAAACTTTTTATTGTGACTCTAAAAAGTATCCTTAAATGCAGATGTAATCTGATTATGTCTTTTTCTGTAACTGTAATAGAAAACAGTTTCTTTTATACTGATTACATAATTCTGTTTCATGTGATCTATTGCTCTCCTGGCCTGAGAATAATAATAATAAAAAAATAAGATCATAATACAAAGTCATCAAAAATATACATCAGGTATACAACAATACTTCTAACATCTTTTAATGACGAGTAAAAAGACCAAAGGTGACTGCAGCTGATTACTGCCTCTACAAGAAGTGCCTGTTGTTCTTTTTGTCACTTGCCTGAGGAAGGTCTTGTACACTGAAATGTTGTCTTTTAAGAGAATGTCAGAAAAGAGAATTAAAACCTAACAGAGTGCACACTTTGTACCCTCCGGTGATATTTTGTTGTGCACCTGAATCTGTTTGCCTGGATATGCGCACACTTGGTCCCTCCCTGGAAGGTGATTTCACACTGAATGGAATTTTGACTGGAATTTTTTTTTTTAATAAAAAGAATAGATTACAAATGGATTTAGGATAAGCCTATTAGGGCCCACAAATAAAGCATGCACTGTGCTGATCTAGAAGAGTGAAGATACACCACCATGTGGTACTTACTGGAATATCAACAATAGTTCTGACTTCACATTGTTTCCATGGTTTCCTGCTGGTGATGTGGCATTTGGTTTCCATGACATCAATAGTCAGTTTATATAGTGACCCACCTTTCTCCTGTGCACACACACACACACACACACACACACACACACACACACACACACACACACACACACACACACACACAGAGTTAGTTTTCTTCTTATTTCTCTGTAAACAATGCTGCCTGTGTCCATCTACTTTCTGCAAATGTGTTGCATCTTGTTCATGTTTTTGTGTGTGCATGTGTGCGTCTGTGTGTGCAAATGTTCATCATCACCTTTTCAGGAGTGTGAGAGAGGTCGTACAGTCTGTTGAGGCTCAGGATGTATCCGTTTGTGCGGTCCTGGTTGATCTGCTCCAGGGCCTCCTCCGCCACTCTCACCACCTCAGGGCTGTTGCATCCTGGAGGGTCTGGCCTGGCTACCCCTTCCTGCTGCAGCAAAGCCAAGCACAGGACCAGCAGGACCAGCATCTTCTAACACATACACACACACACACGCACAGATTGGGCCAAATAAAAACCCTAATTTCACACAACTCAATTACTAAAGCCTATCCTGGTAGATAATTTAACATTTATATTAACTCAGGTCCTGGTCAAAACCTGTAATCCTAGTTTTTACAGACAGGGTTTAGACAGACACATGTGAGGCTGATGCTGGACTTTCCCCCCTTCCTAAAGGATGAGCAAACAGCTGCTATCTGCTGCTCTGTAGGCCAATGGCTGGCTCAGACTGACTGAAGGATCATAGTGCACTGGGGAACAGGGGAAATTCAATCAATGAGAAGCTCACAGAATACAGCACACCTACCTATAAATTAATTTCTTTAATTTAACACTGTTAAATCTCAAATGCTGCAAGCATGCATTCTACAAGTTCCATTGAGCCCCATTCCAAGGGATACTTTACAAAACTCACTACTCTGTCAATTTATAAAAGGACAGCGTGCAATCACATTGATCATTTACATGAAAACATAGTTGCGCCAGATTTAGCGCTAATTTCCATCTGTAGCCCTGCACATAACAAGCAGACGCAATAAATAAATGAAATATGTGTAATACAGAATACAGTAAATGCAATTTCCTTACATAATAAAAACCTACACACTGCATAGTAGAAAATACTTGCAGCCCGTGCAGCCTTACACAATAAAAACTACAAGTTATGCTTAAAACAAGGATCAAAATGTAAACTTTGCAAACGGTTAGTGCAGCATAAACTACTTTGCCACTGTCCATTTGTATGTTAATTATCTTACAAACATAAATATAGCTAAATACATAGATTCTTTTTGATGCTAGCACAGTTAGCAGTTTATCTTTGTCATACTTAATGTCTTACAATGAGTGCAACTGACAAATTCAAACGGCTAACTGTACTACCAACAAATTCCGCCAGCTAATTTGCAGCTAATGTGTGAGCGATGGTGGAGCTAAACATTAGGTGCGTTTGAGATAAACTGCACCTCGCCTGGAGACTAGATCAGGCGGCTGCAGCACGAGGTGGAGACGAAACACTGCAGTCAAGTCGGACAGTTTCCAACAGACTTCAGAGAACATACAGGAGGAGACACTAACACCCTATTACATCACCTGAAGTTTGCAGACCACGTTCATAGCTGAGGAAATAAAGTGTGTTCTTGATTGTTCATTGAAGTTTAAATAGTGATCCCCCTTCTGTTACAGGGAACGTCTGTTCTTTTATCTGCCTTCTACAACACTTTGAAACTGTTCTTTTGATAAGTCACATAACTTTATAATTACTATAAGCCACAGGATATCTGCTTGTTGACAGATTAAAACTTCATTGCACAACATCAGACTAATATATCCAGCGTTAAATATTACAATGACACAGAAAATTTGTATTTTATACAATATGTGGTGTGTTTATACGTTGTGTTTGAGAGCCAATTGGAGCCTGTCAGCTCATTGATCAGGCAACAGCCAGGCGTTTGCAGTTGGTGGAGAGCAAGTGCGGCGCCTGGCTCTAAAAACTGCGGCCGCCTCAATCTCATGAGGTTATTGTTGCCCACATGTGCATGACGTCAGAGCAAGTCGGGATCAAGTCGGACACAAATCTAAACGGCATGCATTGTGCGGCGATCACCGCTGGTCGATTCTGCGCAGGCCTGGCTCATCACGAACGCACCTACGTTTATGGGGGTGGCCAGGCTTAACCCAGAATTCACTTTGGGGGTGTGGCTTAGTCTGCACTCCCATTTGCATATCTATTTTTAAATGCGGGTAGAATTGCAACCAAATAAGATAGACAATAATTCTTTTTGCATATAAAACTGGAGGCGTTAGACTTATATATCACGCATTCAGCGTTTCCCAGAGCGATGGTTCATTCCACTAATGGGTTTGCAGAAATCCAGTAAAAAGCGCACACAACAAAAACATTATAATCCAGACTGCAGGTGTTCACAGCACTTCCTATGTTGGAATATAAGGATTGTATTGATGTATAGCAACATGCTAAAATGCTCCAAAGATTCGCACTACAGCATGTAAAAATGTAAAGATATGCTCTGGCAGACTTGTTCTATGGTAGGTCAAAAAGGGTTAACTCTTTCCATGACACGGCATAACGGACAGTATCTTGGATCACTTTTCATTCACACAAAGAATTTAGGATTTAGACAGGTTTCTTTGTAAGATGTGCATCACTTTTTTTTCCATTTTATTTTTATTTATTCTTTTGTCTCGCAAAATATGGAACTTGTACAATTTGTTGTAGAGAAGAACAGCACAGTAGTGAATTATGCTGCAGGAGTGCTTTGAGAAGTTTATAAGGACATTTTGATGCTTCTTTTAAAATGCTTGTGCTTTCATCAAACACCACAGAGTATGTATGTGGTGAAAACGGTGGCTTTGTTGCTTAGCTGATCATAAATGTCACTTCATAACATTCTAATCTGCTCTGCCACTGTATTTGTGTTTGATAGAGAAATAGTTGAACAAGCTATTCTTTATTGCACATAGAATATCAGTGAATTGTGAAGTGAAGACAGGACAGGGGGACAGAGAGTGGGGGAATGGCATGCAGCAGAGGGCTGTGGGTGGGAGTCAAACCTACGGCCGCTGCAGAGGACTTATAACCTTGATTCATGGGAGAAATGCTCTAACAGCTGAGCTACCGCACCACCCACAACACACTTTATTATTAGTACTCAGATGTATTAAATTAAAGGGCAGTTTAAATTGGTATGATGTAACAATAAAAAATAATTAAGCAAAAAAAAAAAAAGATTTTCCAGGCTGGATTTTATTATATTTTTGACATAATTTTGCAGGCCAGAAGAAGAAGCAGGCAGAAATGACCCCTGGGTCTGCAGTTTGAAATCCTTGCTGTACAGTATATTTTTATGTTTTTTTTGTCTTTGGCTGGGATACAAATTGTTTCATTATTGAGAAAGCATGTTTTTATTTCGCATCAGCCAGAATCTCAGTTGTCAGGTATTTGTAGTTTGTGTTTGAAGGCTGCAGAACACAAATAAGAGCTGTTTGCTGAGTACGTAAAACTGACATGACCAATAAATGTCCATAAAGATAGTATACGCTGACTGGGTGAGTGTAGTTCAAACTGCTTGTGTGTCTGGTGTATGAAAGCTACAAAAAGTTGACAATTATTTCTTTCTTGCAGGATATCATAAACTACTTTGAGCATCCAATTTTTCAGTGACTTCCCCTTTAAAATTTCATACACTTTTCATAAAGCCTGGTGGTCCACTAAAATCTTCCAGGTTTGGCCTATTACATTTAAATAGCCATCGTTTTTAAAAAACATATTATGCTATTGCAACCACATTATCCTATGCAATGAAATGGAAGTTCACCCCTAGGCGGTGCTACAGCAGCGGTTCCCAAACCTGCACCAAGCTGAAAAAAGTTAAGTGCAAATGTTCCTAACTTATGTCAGGATTTGTTTTCTGATCACCAAACTGGGAAAGTACTGTGGGAGATTTGTTTTAATGTAAAAAACAGTTTGTTTAAAAAACAGTGTGTCTGCGCTGCCTTGAAATTTGGACAACAACCAGGACTTATCGTGAAGTGTATTAGAGACACAAACGTTTCATCATAAGTGTATCATTTGTTTTCTTCAAAATCTAAAAGAAAAAAAAACCTCAGGAGAGTTTTAACTCTCAAAATGCTGATCAGACTTCTTTAGAAACTCTGAGTTGATTGAACTCTGTATAGTACATTGATTCAACTCATTCATTCACTTTAAGTCAAAACATTTTAACTCATATTTATAAATTCTTAAGTGTTCTGAAAATAAAAGACAATAAATACAACTTACTTATATTTATGTTAACTTAATTAGTTTATTGTATGATTTTTAAAATGTTTTGCTCATCTATTTATTTATTCAATCATTTTACAGCAGATGAATACAAAAAACACTGGATGAGTATTTGGTCGGTTTTTATAGTGTGGTTGTCTCTGAGGACTGTAAAAAGGAAACGACTAGTTTAGTTGCTTTATTACTTTATTGTTTTTGACCAGTTTTCCACCAACAGTGAAGTGTCGTTAATGTAAATATGTATTTTTAAAACCTTTTATTAGGTGACCAAAGTGAAGAGAAGCAGGAAATGTTACATGTTATGTGCTTAAAGTAAACCACCATTTTGCCGATTATTGAGCAGTCAAGGTGTGTTACATCGTGTCTGGAGAGAATCTGTTAAATGTGTTCTTGTCTGTATGATGTTTTTAAAATTGCTTAAGTTCTCAAGTGAGTTGCAGGAGCCACCTTATGCAGATGGCTTGAACAAGGGGTCCTCACTGAAGAGTTTCTCCACCAGTGTTGCCTGTAGCAGCGAGGCGGGGCACTGGGCTGAGACTGAGGTGGGGAAGGCCTCGATGGTGGGTTCCATCTCTCCGGGGATCTGGGGGTCGGGCTTGAGGGGCAGGGTGACCCCAGCCTCAGGGCCACCGGCGGGGACATCAGGGAAGGCAGGCAGGGTCACGGGCTGGTCCATGGCGGGCAGCACCCTCACGATGCCCTCTGGGTGGTCATGGGGGGTGGCCTCGTGGTCGTGGTCGTGGTGATGGTGGTGGTGCTCGTGCTCGTGCAGGTGAGCGTGCTTGTGGTCGTGGTCCAGGGCCAGCTCGTGGTCGTGCTCGTGAGTGTGCTTGCCATCGGCGTGTTCGTATTTGTGGTGGTGGTTGGGCGTGTCGCCACTGTGGTCGTGTGCCTTGGCGTGATGAGCGTGCACGTGATCGTGGCCGTGCCCGTGGTCGTGGGAGTGGTCGTGAGCGTGCCTGTGGCCGCTGCCCGGGGCGTGATCGTGCGTGTGGTGGTGGTCGCTGTCGGCGGCGTGTGTGTGGGTTTTGTCGTGCTGAGCGTGGCTCTTGGTGTGGTCGTGCACGTGGTCGTGTGTGTGTGTCTGGTCAGCGGCGTGTGCATGGTCATGGTCGTGGTTGTCTGTGTGTGTGTCATTGTGGCTGTGGTCAGTTTCTCCGCCCAGCAGGTGCAGTTTCTTCTCTCTCTCAGCAGCCTGGAGAACACGCAGGGATAAAATTGGTTAAATGTGTTACATAACATCTCAGGTAAAATGGTAGAATTTAAGATGTGCGTAATAGGGGTGTAACGATACATTGATCTGGACTTGTGGTTTACACCCCTAGTGTGTGACCTCTACTATATCCACCATGATATAAACCATGAAGACATTAACTGCATAACAAGAATGGTGTTTTTAAGTAGAGCCTGACAGATACTGGATATTTAAAGCCAATGCAGATACTGACATTGATATTGACGTATCATCTTTATTTATATAAATATATGACATCCAAAATGAGTTAACTTTCACAGATTTTTTTTGATAATTTTAATGTCCGCTGACACCTGCAGCACGGCTCTACGAGTTATGAAAGACTGAGGCTGACTGAAGTGTAGTGGAGGAGGCAAACAGTCACCAGTGAAAAGCAGCAGTTGCCTAAAACAAACAGGTAATGAGTTATGTAAGGGGCATGACGAAAGGGGGGCAGGAATGAAAAGGACGCTCTGCTGACTGCGTACATTAGACCCGCGATATGTGATCGAGACCCTGTTGCTGAGGCTGCAACTGTTTCTGGATGAAAAGTCATGGCTTCACATAATTGAGAAGATAGCAGATTTTAAAACAAACAACATACAAATTCATCACAATCTCCGGTTACCCATCCTTCCTTGAAAGGAAAGGATACCAAAAAGAGATCAGTAAGAATGTATGAGCCTCCGGTCCTTCACACTGGATTATTTGAGGCATATAAGATACATGAATATTCACTGTCAGCGTGGGAAATAGCCAAATGATGTTGGTAACAGTTACGACTGATGAATAGCTAATGTTAGATTGAATGGGAGGCTGCTGAAGTTCAGTCATGTTACAGTACAGCAGCGTCAGACTGTTGTCTCTAACTTATATATATCTCGCACGACAGACGTAATAAATATGAAAAGACGTAACAAGATGAAAACAAAGTAAGAGACGTAATACTATTACGACATAATATGTAACAAGACAAAAATGTCAAAACAAAATGAAAATGATGCAACAAGCTGTATCTGTCTGTATTAGTGTTGGCGTATATGCTGTCCAGTATTTTTTTTTTTTACAGAACATAATAAAATCAGTGTGACTCTGCGTGTCTTAGCATGGTTTGGCGAGTCTTACCTCAGGCTCATAGATCACACACTCTACAGTGGTATCAGGATCACCACTGGCAGTGTAGAAGAGGGATGCTTTACAGAAACCCTTGTGCTGAGGGCAGAAGAACAAGAAGAAACCAGTAAGAGAGGAGAGAACGGAGAGGTGGTAATACCTGTGGCTTTACTAGGGTTTAATGCTTAAAAAAAGTAGATTTCAGAGTAATCCTTTACTATAATAAACGGTCTCACTGGTCCAAATCTATGAACAGAAACAAGAGGTAATTTTACTGAAGTATGCAAACCCTGGAAGTTAAAGGAGCAATGCATAAAATATGGCCTCCCTGTCAAAGGTAACCATTAGGTCAGTTAGTTGTGCAGCGAGAGGCCCTGTTATGACTTGAATCTGGCAGGACCTGGAATATTTATGTTGATGCTGATACATCTACAAGCAAATGAAAACATCCACAACCAGGTATTTCTACATTATTATTTGAAACAAGCCTGTGTTTACATTTCTCCAGGCAATGTTGCATTGAGTAGTGTGTTAGCCAGTTAAAAGGAAGGAGGAGGAGATTTTTATTTGGATAATTTTATTTTTGACAACATATTTTGTGGTCAGTACGGTGAGAAAACTTCTGCTTTTGTCCTCCAAAAGCAACAAAATATTAAAGGGCCTTGTAGTAGCTTTAAATGTTAGCCATATCTTACATGTTACACCTTTAAAATAAACAATGAATTTGACCAAAATAAAATGTTCAAAAATACTGTGAAACAACAATTTGTCACAACTCACCGCAAACTCGCACTCCATGGGGGGGCAGTTTTCAGCCGTCACTGCTTCTGTGCTCTTGGGGCAGGTTGTCTCCTGGATGGTGTACTCGATGTTGTAATACATCTTTGATGTCATCATGTCCAACTACACACAGACATACAATGAAAAGGAAAAGGAAATAATATGCATAAGAACATGGGAACAATTGGTTACAACAACTTTTTTTTACATGACTTTAGTGCATGTTGAATGAAAGAATCGATGCTTCAAAAAAAATTGTCTAGCAATAAAAGGGCCACTAACACTTGAAGCTCAAAGATGCATTGACACCAGCTGTTCGTGACCCAACTTCAAACTTGTAAGCTGTAAATCTTGCCACATGTTACGCTGTTTTACTATTTATTTGGTCGGTTAACCAGTTGAACTCTGTACTTGCATGTTGCATGGCTAATGTGGCTACTGCCACAGGCTGGGGTGACTAATGTTGTAATATTGAAGGACACTCCAGAGAAACTGTGTTAACATTAAGCCAACTAAAGGGAGTAGTGGGTCGGATGCCAGTAACGAATACGCATTAACAATGTGAGATCTTGGTCAGGAGTTTGTCATGTAGCCCATAAGTCAGCTGGAGAGCCTCTGACAGATGGGAGAGCAAGAGGAAGACGCACATACTACTGAATACACATAAAACAGGATTTCAAAGGGGTTGGTCATGATGGATAGAGGGTGTATTTATACAAATTAATATTTTTTGCAGTAGTGGTTTGAGAGTTGTTCTTGAAGATTTGATAGTAATTTGATTTTGACATTATTCAAAAGTATTTGGGGCAAATTGTCTCTTTTATTTACAGCTTTACATCATCACTTTCAAGTTTATTCTGCCATGTGTGGACCTGTTGCATTTCTTTTGCTAACCCACTCCTGCAACAAGTTTTTCAGTGTTTGTTGGAGAGAATCCATGCTAATTATGCTGTTGCATTTATCCACAATTTATTAACTCCTCAGGAGTTTAGATATTGTAGGTATTAATCAAGTCAAATAAAGTCGAGTCATTTTTATTTATATAGTGCCAAATCATCCCTGGGCACTTTTCCTATAGAGCAGGTCTAGACCATATTCTTAATAATATCATTTACATAGACTGAACAGTTCCCACCATGACCAAACAATAGGCAAGGAAAAACTTCCTTTTGGCCTCCCTCTGACCATAATCCTCTGTGGCAAACATTAATTTTGAATCCCGCACCAGGGAGCATACAGTGTGCCATGTGACAATTTGCCGTTTTGGACACGAGGAAAACTTACTCCAGCGGTAGCACGGTTGATTTTGAGCAGAGCGAAGTGATTGCCCAGGCCGCTGTCCTTGTTGAACTTCTCCAGTGAGGCAGTCACAGTCGTCTGAACCTTAGCGTCGTTCGTGCCGACAAAAGTCGGACAGTCAGGACAGAGTTCAGCCACCTTAGCTGCAGGAACTGAGCAGAGAAAAAAGTGGTTATGAATGCATAGATAACTTATGAAGTGAAGAAAATATTTGTTTTCTCCTTTTACCTGGTCTGATAACACAGTTGTATTTGTAGAGACGCACCACTCTTTGAACCCTATTGATGAAGATGGCAGCTTTGCACTGTCCATATACCTGCAGAAAATAATACAATAATAAACACATGCAATATTTTAGTACTGCACATAGACCTATATTTAGATTTTTATTGTATTATTAACAACAAATAACATTTTTCTAATGTTATTCTTTAATGTGCTGTTGAAGTCAGGTGATGTCATATAAAGATTAAGAAAGTTCGTGTTTGAAGGAAGGTGGAGTGGATGGATGGATCAAACAAACACAGGACTTTCACCCAGGGGACTGGGCTTTACGTCTGGTGTTAGTCAACGATGACTTCTTTTTAAGATGTTACATATGTTGAAACTTGGGCATGTACGTGACATATGTTGCATACTTATGTAACGTGAACTTATGTAAGTAACATGCTTATTTTAACCAAAAGCATGGTCTTTTCCTAAACCTATACAAATAATTTTGTTTCTTTAACCTAAGCAGGCAGTTTTTGTGCCTTTATTTTGAAACTCTATCGGGACGTGGCAAAGTCATTATTACTAATGTGACCTAAGAGCCCTACTTACAACATTAAAGTATGAAGTGTAGGGCCAATGACCAAGCTGCTATATTTGATGAGTTGGGTATGTTGGTATGAGTGCTTGCATGAGCGTGCATGCGTGTGTGTCCGTATGTTGTCTTACCGGTGTGTCGTGGTTGGGACGAGCCTCACAGTACTTCCAGTCCTCGTGGGTGAGAACGCTGCAGTTGGTCTCAACAACATCCAGAGTCAGGTAGAAAACCATGCCACCCTCTCCCTGTGTCACACAAACAGAATGTAAACACATCGTGCAATTATCGAGCAATAATTACAGTCAGTGACATCCCAATGGAATTTATCTTTTCATTTCATTGTGTGATGGTTCAAATGATAAATGAAGCCTGAGATCTGTGGTATTGCCTGATCTGTCTGTGCATGGCTGCCACATCATTAATTACAGAATTGGCTTAAATATTTAATGTCTGATTTGTAGTTACACTCATAATTAACTTCAAAATTCACATACTATAAAAATAAAAAAGTTGAAAAAACTAAAACTCAAACTCTTCAAATTTTTTTTTAGCAACTTCGAATCTTTTGTTGAGATAATTTAATTTGTCTGTTAGTTTTAGAAACCCCAAAAATTCTATTTAAAAAATGGCTGAGTAAATTGATTGAAGCAAAAGTCAATCATGGCTACTTAGAAATACATTTCTTTTAGTTTCCAAAACTCAAAGATTAATATTTTTCCAAAGAAGAAAAGTAAATTATCTCTACTAAAGACTGTAGCAAAACTTTAAGTTTATTTCAGAACTCAGAACTGAGTTGGGCTCAGAACAAACAACTATTGCAGTAAGTTGCCGCAACATTTTAAGCTTTTTTTTGTTTACAGTGCATATCCTTATCATCTGAGTCAAGAGGCAATCAGATTTCTGAAATGTTATAAATATTTATCAGGCATTCAAGTGACTAAAGCTCTAATGTTTTTTTGCATATAGAGCAGAGAAAATGAGATCCGATCACAAGTGGGGACTTGAGATGCATCTGTAATGCCAGGTGTCAACTCACATACTCAAAGTTGTCCACTAGAGATTGGACCATCAAGAACGCATGTTAATACCAGTTCAGAACTGGGCCAAAGTCTACTTCAAGTGGCAAACTTGGCCACTAAAAATGAGACCAATGCGGATGGGCCAGTTCCTCAAATAGGCGCTTGAGGCTGGCTCCAAAAGCTAATTCTTTTGTTCATGACAACTGTACAGGGGTTAACTTTTTATACAACTCACCCATGTAAATTATATTACAGCTTAAAGTTATGCATAATTAAGATCCTATGCGCTTTGAGTGACAGTTGGGTACCGTCACAGATGGTTAGCTGCATGGTAGCCGCTTCATTTGGCCGCCTTAGCTGCACAGACGCGCCACCTTTTTGCCCATTTTTAGATTGGCTGGAAGCTAGCTGACTCAGACACTGCTAGAATGGTGGCATCTGGAGCAAAAATAGCCTGAGCATCACAATGGCTCCTAAGAAAATTATGGGTGATGTCCTGGACACTGTCCATATTTTATATACAGTGTATTGTCTACTCTGCAGGAAAACAATACAATACAAATAATATTAAATTAATTTGTTAGTGGCCGGCGTTATGGTGATGCTCAGTGCCGTGACTCACATGCTTCTTCATGTGGACGTTGGACAGGCGGTGCAGACTGAAAACGTAGCCCTCCGCCCGGTCCTGGTTGATCTTGGTGAGAGCCTCTCTTGCAGCGCCCATCGCTGATGCATCTTCACACGACCCCTGCTCCAAGCCATTCTGCTCCACCGGTGCACCGTGGACGTGCACGCACCCCACCGCCAGCAGCAGTGACAACAGCAGACAGTGCTTCATGGTAAAGGTCTGGGACAACTCTATCTCTCACAAACACTGGCTGGTGGGAGAGATGCCCAGAGAGGGATGCGGTGACCTTTTATATCCTTCTGCTGTTTACTGTAAGCACACCCACTGTCTCTCTCTCACACACACACTTACCTCTCTGTCATCTCAAGTAAACATAACCATTGACCCCACCCCCTCTCAAACCCCCCACATATCTAGGAATGCTGCATCAGTTGATCTATCAGACAACCAATCAGCTACTGTAAAGACTTGCACAATGGAGCTTATCAGTCCCATGGGATCAGTAGGGAACGAGCAGAAAGTCACTAAATCCACTCCTGGCTCTGATTTTAGGCTCAATCCATGTATGGTGCTCATGATCTAATAGTTAAAGAATTATGTAAATTAATCAAACAGATCTCCATTCAAACACACTCCTTATTCTACATCCATACTTTTAGAAATAAGGGTTACCAAAAGCGTTCTTCCTGAAGGGCTGAGGGTCTACCCAGAACCATTTGCCTCTGAAGAACTGATTTTGAAGAAACAGTCAAGAGTCATTTGTAAGACTGGGGTTCCAGTATGAACACTTTTAATTCAAAAACCCATTTTGGAGAAAAGAGTTCCTCAAGGTCTGATGAAAGTGCGGGTTTTAAAACGTAAAAACACCTGTTTTTATCAGTTTAAACATTTCTAACTGTAAAAACGATGGATGACACAATACAGTATATGGGATTCAATAATTTTTCAACTCACCTGCAGAATACAATACGGTTCTTTGTAGAACCCTCAGAAGACAAGATGATTAGAGATGAAACCCTTGTAGAATGTATTTTTAGGTACTGAGTAGGTACTACATCAAAACCTTGGAATATAAAAAGGTTCTCAGGGGAACGCACTCAGTGGGTTCAAGTTGAAACCCTTGGAATATAACAGGGCTCTCAGTAGAACACCCTGAATGGGTTCTAGATGAAACTCTTGGTTAATATAAGGGTTCTTGGTAGAACCCTGTGGGAGGGTTCAACATTCAACAGAACACCCTGGGTAAGTTCTAGATGAAACCGTTTGAATATAAAAGGGTTCTTGGGAGAACACCTTGGGAGGGTTCTAGATTAAACCATTTGAATATAAAAGGGTTCTCAGTAGTGTCCCCTGGGTGGGTTCTACTTAGCACCCTTAGAGGATGGGAGAGACTGCTCTGGGTGGAACCGTTCACAGATAATTGTAGGTATAACCCTTTATGTTGGGTTCTAGGTATGTATAACCCTTTTGTACCCCTTAACAACAGGTTCTAGGTACAGCTCTCTGAAAGGGTTACCACATAAAAGGTTCTACCAGGGACCAAAAGAGCTCTCCTGTGGAGACAAGCCAAAGAACCCTATATAGTGTGGCCACCAGCTGATGAAAACAGTAACAGGTCACCACTGTCATCATTAAATGCTGTGAAACCTCTGGGGTAAATACACCTTGATTATATCACAGGCTTAAGTAAATTGCCTTATCAGTGTTTTGAAATACATTCTGAAGGTTACAGGAGCATCAGAGAACAACACAAATATGTCAAATGCATCAAAATAAAATACTGGTATGTATTTAATTTTTAATTTAAGTTTATACCGATGAAGAGTGGTGGTCATTTTTTGGCCTAAGGCAAACCCTCTTTTTCAATCCTTGAATGAATAAGCCATAAAAATAAACTTTTATATATCCTAAAGTTTGGTGGTACAGCAGCGTATACTTCTGTATCTCTTGCCAGAAGGAAGCAGGGTGAAAAAGCTGTTACTGGGGTGGGTGTTGTCTTTTAGTATCCTCCCACTTTCTCCTTTTTTTTCTGACATGGCCAGGGTAGCTCCACTTCTTTTTTTCAATAGTCTGATCACGATGCAGTTTGTCTCCAGGAGTTGGCTGCTGTGTTCCTGAATCACTTCCACAGATGCACAGTAAGATAATGGAATAGTCCAAGCCCCCCATCTGCCTATGAATGTTTCTCAGTGGCACATGAATCCAAAAAAGCCACTTCTTGCTGTAAAGAAATTACCCAGATGAATGCATAAAGATACTGTGCAAACTGCTCTGTGTGCTGCTCCTCTAAAGGGATAGTTTGGATTTTTCAAAGTGGGGCTGTATGAGGTACTTATTCATAGTCAGTGTATTACCTGCAGCAGATGGTTGACCTTTGGGTTAGTTGAGATTCACTGAAGTCAAACTAAAAAGCAAACAAAATAACCGGCCAAGGCAGTGGTAGCCAAGAGCCTCCAGTGTTCCACAAGGTAAAATGACTGTGCATGCCGAAGGAGTCTGGTTGCTTTGGAGAGAGCAGAATGAAATTTTTTGCAAAACGGTGGAAATACAAATATAAATATAGGTTGCACTTAAAGGTCTAATTAAATGACCAGCTGAGTGATTGCTAGTTATGGGTTTTCTATAAAACAAACAAACAGGCAGACAGGGAGTGACTTTTTGCAGACATTGATTGGCGTTTGCAGGATCTTAAATGGTCCATGGCTAGGAGGGAAAGTGGTCATGTGAGTTGACTCTTTCCAGACTGAAAGCCCTCAGTGAATGTAGCCAGACCAGACCACACCAACAGAGTTTGACATCAAGGAATTGGCTACAGTATGAAGGTGATTTTCTTGCTGCGTTTGGTCATGGCTAACCAAGCTGATGGACGTTAGTGGTTAGCCAACTTACTTAACCAACAAGTAAAGCTATCTTTCCATCAGTAAACTCTGTAAATGACTTCAGTATTGCTTTCTCTGTCGGTCTTAGAGGCTGTTTTCTGGTCGTGTTCACTGTTCACGGCTAATGGCAGCTAACAGCCGTTTGCTTCGTCAGGAAAGCTCTGTAATTAGTTGAAGCTGAGCAGCTGGAGGACATCAGAGGGGAAACCAGTAAATATTTTCTCCATAAAATATGATCCCATTTCATCCTAATCAGTGAATAACATTAAGTGGTGCTTTTGTACAGTGAGGCCTGTTCCTTCTGTCCACTCAGATGATGGATTAAGCATTAAGCATTAAGGCGTTTCATTGGCAAATTTATTTAATGCCCCCAACTGCAGCATGAGCCATGATTTGTCGTTAGGAGGTGTTAAACATTTTCCAGAAAAATACAAACTGTGAAATGCCATTAAAAATCTCCCAAAATATCTACCAAACATTCTTTTTTGTCATTGTTGGGACAGATAATGGTGTATAGGTGACATGTGGTGCAATACATGTGATAAAAATGCTTAAAAATCAGTTTGGACTTCATGGGAACTTTAAACTCTTATTGATTTTTTGTGGGTGTTTGGATAAGTACAAGTCCACCTCAAAAAGTGTTTGTGTATCTCAGTGTTTGGAAGTCTGAGTGGTGGATGAGTGCAGAAATCATTCAGTGTTTCATTCCACCTTTGTGTTCAAATATTTAAAAAGTCAATCTTTTCCTACCTTTCCTTCCTTCCTTAACAAGTACTTTGAATAGCACAGTTCCATCATGCTTTAGCCTGGCAGCCATGCAGTCACTGTAAGAAATTAGGAGAACATTGTGATAAAATGTTGACCAGTTTTTGCAAAGAATCAACAATTTGTTTGCAAATGAGTTGTTTAAAGTGCATCTGTCATTCCCTAATGTTCTCTAGACTTTTTATAGGACGCTGTGAGTAAATAAAAGCAGATGGCATGAACGAGAGGTATGTCACGCTTCAGCACATTCCTGAACTTTGAGCCAGAATCACTTCTAAAACGTTTTGGACCTCACAGATCAGAAAGTGCATACTGAGGGTTATGAGATGTCCGTTTTTTTCTTTTTACTGTAGACAAAAGCACTGCAGTGATAGTGAAACAGGTGACCTTTGTCATCACAAAATAAACAGTCCATGGGATCACAAGGTCAAAAATCAATATTTCTGGTGCAGCTGCTGTTTTGCAACTTCTGTCAGGTACACATATGTGAGACACAGAATCAATGGAACACGACTGCTCCTACATTTAAATCTGACGTTTAGTGTTGACATTACAGGTGTCCCTGATACAATATTATCATAGTTAACAAAAACTAAAGGAAAACAAGGTGTGAAAAAACATTTTTGTTTAAGCAACTGCAAGAAACATTCATATGTTGTTGATTTTGGAGACCAATGTGGACAAAAGCGTTAGTGTTTCCAAAGTATAACCACAAAATATATTGTCAAAAATAAAAAAAATCTTGTGCTTCTTCTTAACTGGCTAACATACTACTAGATTATAGAGGAATATCACAAACTAAGTGAAACTAAGTGATGTGTTACTTAATGCTTATATTAGAAGAGTAAAACTAATAAAAAAGACATGAAAGCTAAAGGGTTAAGCAAGTAAAAGAAGTAAAACTTCTGAAATGTGCCTGAAATATATCTAAACCAAGCCATCTTTATTTGAGGTTTTGTTACAACATGCCGTTTTGTTTCAGGGAAAAACAAATATGACGCAGTTCCACAAGTAATTCAAGCTGCAAACAGAAGTACAACTCAAAATATTTGAGCTTATGCAAGAGATGATGCGTGCCAAATGTGCTCTTACATATGTACACACACACACACACACACACACACACACACATACATACATCTGGTCATTCAAATCATGAAGTTGTATTTGCTTTATTTGAGTGAAATGGGTACAAGTAATGCCTCCTCCTCCTCCTTCACTCCTCCTGGGGTTGTCATGCAACCCATGACAATATGTCTATCTGATTTGGTTGGGTGGTCGAAAGATGTGCGTGTGTGTATTGTTGATCATCTCAGAGTCTTCTGCTCTTTAATTTAAACATGGATGCAGCATGAAGATGTAAAGGGATGGCAAAAATCCTATATCCTATATATCCAGATTTGAGTGCAATCACAAATATCAATGTTTAAATTGGAAAAAAAGCCCTCAAATGAGGATATTTTAACTGAAAAAACATGACCTTATTTTGCCTCGTGAGTAAGGCATTGAATAGAAATATCTAAAGGTGTCAATAAAAAACAATAAATTGATTTATTTTAAAATCTTGAAACTTTTTTTTCCAAATACATGTCTTTTTGCATTGAGCAAAAAGACATGTATCACATGTATCATAAAATGTGGCCAGGACAGATCACTAAATTATATACATTAGAGCATCACCTCTTGCGGTTATGTGGGTGTGCGTGTGACCTGTGCCAAGTCTGTGTGTATCTGCTGATCTGAAGTCAGTTGGGTAGGATTTAGGTATAAATACATGATTTCTTTTCAAACATGAATCGGTATTTATGGATATTAATGTAATTTGCTTGCAAAATAGGTCCACCCAACAAGCGGTTGTGGCAACAATTTAAATTAGCCCAATTCATCCCTGCTCCCTAACACGCTCTCTCACAGTGAGTGAGTGGGTTTTTATAATTGGGGAAAATTGAATTACAGTCAAACAGCTGTATTTACAACCACAAAAATCCAGTGGGAACCAAAGTAAGTGTTGTGGTCTGTCTGTTGATCTTCTCCGCTCTGTGTCAGAACTGTAGATAATGTGGCTGCCCTGGTTGCACAAAAAACAAATAGCACACACAGCATTGTGCAAATGAGTGAAGATAAATTATCTGAAATTGTCCTACAGGACAAAGCTGAGTTTGTTTTTTTCTCTGGTCGGTGCAGAGGGTGCATTTAAGATGAACAAGTGCTGCCCTGCATGGTTAAACACAGGTCTTAAAGGGCAAAGTGCACTTTGGACAGAGGTGGTCGCTCTTATAACTCCAATATATTCTTTTAGATAAAGGAAGAAGTAAGAATAAAGTTTTTGGCTTTTAAACCCAGAAAACATTTTGCTCTGTCTGTGATGACATCATAATTACACGCAAATATGACAACGTGCAACAAGGACATAAAGATAAGGTTGATTAAGGTTGTTTCTTTTGGGAATTTTGTTTCTTTTGAGGTTCTAAGTTTTATTATTATGGGCCTGTTTTATTATCACTGGCCCTGCTCCTCTTGTATGTATTCTAATTTATAGACTGCCAGGATATAACAATTTTATTTCAGAATTCTCTGAACTCCTATCTATTGTTCTTTCTAAATATGACAGAGTGCTTATCCTGGTTGATTTTAACATTCATGTATGTTGCCCCTCCCGGCCCATGTCTCATGATTTTGTAGATTTAATTGAATCTTTCAATCTGTTGCAATCAGTTGATAAGCCAACTCATTCCAAAGGTCATATCCTGGATCTGGTACTGTCCTCCGGCTTTTGCCCTGACAATGTGGAAGTAGTGAAAGTTTTTATATCAGACCACAAAGCTGTCATTTTTAATGCTCCTCTACCCTCTTTGTTGTCTCCTAAACCTTAACCCTCAACACGATCACGCATTTTTACTGCTGATTCTGCTGACAAATTTAGGGACATTTTCTCAAATTCATTGGGTACAAATACTCTCGCACAATCTTCAGATGAACGGTTATCTGTGTTTAACAGCCACTGTCTCTCTATTTTGGACCTCATTGCTCCCCTGAAAAATAGAAAACCAAAATCAAGAACTCTCCCTTGGCTTAATGATCATACCCGCTCTATAAAACGACAATGCAGAAAATATGAGCGTAAATGGAAACAAACTAAATCACCTGTCATTCTTACCACCTTGAAAGAACTCATGATAAGCTATCAGTCAGCAGTGAAAGATGCAAGATCAGCTTATTTCTCTCAAATTATATCAAAAAACTCTCATAAACCCAAAATAGTATTCAAAGTAATTGATTCTGTTCTAAATCTCCCAACCACCATGGATTTTGAACCTGGAAATGAAATGTGATGTGATTTTACCTTATGCATTTTTACCTCCGTGCTTTTATGGTGTGTTGCTTTACTTGCTGTTTCTTTCTTTGTTTTGGCTGCTCATATTCTTTTATTTTTTTCTGTACAGCACTTTGTAACCGTGTTAAGAAAAGTACTATATAAATAAAGTTTATTATCATTATTATTATTATTATTATTATTATTATTATTATTATAAAATTAGCCAAGTTCCTGTCAGTTTATTATGTGTCAGTCTCAGGGATTTACTCTCGGTGTTCACTGTCTTGTGCCAGACACAAGGTGGTGCTGCAGTATATTGCAATGTCAGACCAGCTACTGAGACTTCACATGTAGACAGTGCACAGGCCTGAGGTAAAACTACAGTGGAAGTTCAGGAATCCCTGTTGGTTTACAACTAATAAATTCAGAGTTAATCAAAGGTTACTCAGCGTGTTCCAGCAGTAAGAGACTGAAAATAGCATGTGCACATATAAACACAGCAATGTGAACGGAACATTTCAGGAGAAACAGAGTATTTATACACACATTTTAGGTAAACAAAATGACGCAGTCATTACTGATAATAACACTGTTCCACTGTATTTGCATCAGTGACCACATGCGAGGTCAGGGGTTTACAGTAGAGGAGAGGCAGATCTCGGATGTCGCTGATCGGTTGATTTATCAACAGTGATTCATATTAGATGTCTGTAACCAGTACAGGAGAGAAAGAATGAATTGAGGGGGAGATGGTGAACAACTTTCAGGTTTTTCTGTGGAAAAGTATGTCAAAACCTCCACAGTGTGCCTCAGACCTGAAAGATGAATGTACAAACTTTTTACCTTTGGTCCATCATCATTTCCTCTGAACTGAACTCCTACTTTAAAAATTCCTTTGGCTGTAAATGATGAATTCTTGTTTTCATCTAAATGAAGCTGTGACTCAGAATAAAGTGTTTGCGCTGTTCTTGAAACTCATAATTTAATATTTTTGAGAGGTACTGAAGCTTTTCAGATAAATATTCTTCTGTTATCTGTTTCCTGTAAAATTACATTGCAAAGCGTATCATTGCTCAGATGTTTCTTCAAATTTGAATGAAAAGTGAACTCATATCTCCTGAACTGCCTCACGTCCCCTAAGGTTGGGTGATGTTAGATCATAGTTCCAGAAATAGGCTGCGTGTCTCTGCTCCGTCTGCAGGCAACGAGTGACAAGCCTGTTGAAATTTCAGTAATTGTGACTGAAAATAATTTGACAAAGTGATTGATTACATTAAAATAGTAACTAAATGATATCAGGTTAAAGCTAGAGTAGGTAATGTATTTCAGAAGCATGTTTTGTTATATTTGTTGACATTCTCTTTTCATCCCGACAGTGATTAATAAATCAAATGTTCTGAAAAAAACAACAACATTAAAAACAACCTGGTATCTGTGTCATGAAAATGGTGGATTTGTTGACTTGACATGTCTTTTTTTTTTTTTTTTTTTTTTTTAGCCTCAAATAGCTAATTAAACTGATCAGAAAAAAAATCATTTGCTAACTTGGGGGGGATTCATAACTGATACTGCAGTCAGTGCAGTCAGCCAGCAGGGGGCAACAGAAATCTTTTGGCTTCACTTTTGGGGAGTCCTAATGTGTTCCATCTTTGGGTATGTCAGTACTCCAAAATAGAGCTTGTGAACACCTGCGCAACAAGAGGAGTATTTCTCATGATTCAATTTCAAACTTTAAATGTTGCAGAAAAAAAAGGCATGGATAATATGAGGTTTAGGTGGGTTTACTTTAAGAAGCTGAGCTGTACTTTAGATTACAATGGCTCTTATTTCCCATCTCTGTGCTGACCCTCAGGGGTCAAGTGTTCATTGCTGTGGTGGGCTGATTCTCCCTCAAGGACATACAGCACAGTTCACTGACTGCTCTATATGTCAAAACCATCCCTGACACAAAGCACACACACACACACACACACACACACACACACACACACACACACACACACACACACACACACACACACACACACAAATCTCTTATGGGTATTATATAAGATGTTGTTCTTGTTTGATTTCTTTGATGAAGAATTAGTGTCATGTAAATTTACAAATCAGTAATGTCATGCAGATGTCTTCCATCAGCTCTCAATGGCAAATGTTCAAAGTAGGGAAATTCTGTATCAAAACACAAAGGTACTGCCACCAGAGAATTTCCATGTTAGGAAATTTCTAAATTTCAGAAGTAAAGAGTGAGTTTGTTTCACTGCATTAAATTTATGTGATAGTTAAGCATGAATATGGGCAAATTAACCTTGTATATTCAACACAATATGTGCTGCAGTTGGATTAAAAATTGCTAACTTGAACCATGAAAAAGGTTCTTTTAGTTTATTATTTGGTTTGACTGAAGAGTTCAGTCTCACCAGTCTAATCAATCAGTAGTAGCTGATCAGCTATTTCAGTCAAACATGAAGAGACAGACATTTTTATCAGGAACGTGAGGCGACCAGAGCTAAAATAATTTACATTGGACGTCCTTGGCTGCCCTGTGAAAGTTAAATTTTTCTAATCATGAGCTGGAGACCCCTAAGTTGACTGAGATTCTTCCAGTTGAGAATATTTTTTCCAGTGTCACTATGCATTGCAATAACAAGATAAAGCAGACAGAAGCTCACAAAAATGCCCAGGGATAACATTTAAATGAAGAAATAGAAATATGAGCAACCATAAATATATTTTTTGGTGTTGAACTGATTAGAGAAGGTGAAACAATTGCTTGGTAAACATTGTTAACTTCATTGTTCACAGAGCAATGCAACAGCATGGAGAGTTGTGAACCTTACAGTCTCAAAATCACCTCAACTAATTGTGATGGAAGCTGAGAAGATCAACAGAAATGGAGCACAGGTGATGCACTGTCAGCCACCAGGACTTTACCAGGACGCACTGCGGAGCGTGCAGGCAGATGATACTGGCATGTTTGGTTCTGCTTGTTATTGCCACTGACAGGCTCACCGGTTGATTCCACCAAGCTGTGCCACGGTTCTGATTCATGCTCTGCACGGCTGCAAGTCCCAACAGCAGCATTTCAGAAGCTTAGCAGGGGAACATTTTGCCTGCCTGATTATGTCTACTTGGTCAGATTTTGTTAATTAACTTTTTGTGCTTATACAATGGATAAGCAGGCTATGTGGTTGAATAGTTTCTTGTCTGTCTGTCTTTATGATCGTGAGTCTACAAAGGGTCTTTTATTTTGAAAATTAACTGGATTCTTCCTGCCTTTTCTGTGTCTGACTTCCTGCCCGTTCGATCTGCTCTGTGCTAATTGACACAGCATCCTTCGAAACAGACCTGGTGTGTATTTGAAGTAATAAATTCACATTTATTCATGCTGTGAAGGAGTGCAGAGTGTGCAGGGCAGGTGACACCGGGCAGCAGCTGCAGCACTGGGGAGAGAAGCGCCGCTGTGTGCCGATTTTATGAGTAAACTATAGGAGGATGCACGCTTTTACTTTATCTGACTGTATGAAAATTTGATGTTTTCACATCACAGATGAAGAAGAAACATGTTCAACATGAGTCCTACTGGTAAAACATACTTATGTAGGCTCTTATAGGAATTTACTGTGGTGCACTGAGCTGAAGAAAAGAACTAATCGTTCAAATGCAAATGGCCAAATGTGATTTGAATGAAAAATCCTTAGTGGGGGACAGCCCTAGTTTCCAAACATATCAGCAAAAGCAACATAATATACTGATTATATGCTGTAACTGTGCATAAATTTTGTCACTTTTTTACTTCCAGTTAAGTGTATTTAAAATGCAGCACTCTGACTTATCCCATCCTGTGTCACTTTTAATCAGGAAACGATTTGAGAACTTCTGCACCACTAACAGTTGTTTAAACCCATAAAAAGCCGTGCAGCTGCAGGTTTTGGTCACGTGATTCTGTTTTGGATTACCTTTAAAGGATGCAACGGCAACACCACCAGTCTGACTTTAATGAACCTTGAAGGAAGAGAACAGTACATGTTCTTACTACCATCCTTAATAGCTTTATTGTTTTTACTTGGATCAGGTGTGTGTTTAAACATAAATAAGAGTAGTGTGTTTAAATTCATGCTGAGACTGAATTGTGTAACAACAAAACAGGTGTTCAACATAATACTGAATTAGAATAAAGACACAGTCCAGTGTTATTGTGACATTTCAATTTCCTGAATACTTTTGAAATGTACATAACTATACATATAAACTGTGGCTTATTTATGCAAGGTAATAAACAGTTTTGTTTTATTTTGTAATCGGAAAGTTCTTCTACATCTCATAGTTTAGGCTTGAATTAAGTCGACACTGTTATTTAAAAATGCTCTTGTCCTTGTGCTTAAATGTGAGTTTGAACAACAGTTTAGATGGAAAAATGTCCTGAAATAGCCTTTCCCGTGACAAACAAAAGGAAACAACATCACTCACTGCACACTAATGTCCCAAACTGCACACCTCATGATGGGCTAATGGAGGACTATGCATGTACACACACGCACGCACACACACACACACACACACACACACACACACACACACACACACACACACACACGTAAACACAAATTTGCACATCAGAAAACACATTTAACAGCTTTTTTATTTACAAAATTACCGACATGCATTACTTACTATACAGAAGTGCAGAATACAGTATGCACAAAAAGGCCAATTTTCACTTGACGGTTTCAGTTGAGTGCAGACGATTAACGGCAAAAGCACAACATTTCTTACACATTAACAACACATCACTAAAAAAATCAATATTTAATGCATTTTACACTTGAATAAATGGGTGAGAGTTACCCAGATAGCTGCGGGGGCAGATGTGGCAGCCTTTACTTTGGTACATGTACATTTTCTGTGTGTATAGTGTGGAGATAACTACTACTGCAATTAATTGAGCAATACTGTATTGTATAATGACAAACTGAACCTTGAACCCTTGAAGTCTGAGTCTGCTGACACCAGCATTTAAAAGGAAGGGGCCTTATGAGTTCTGGATTTCTGCCAGAGTATGACCTGCTCTCAATGAAACAGGTAATGTTTATTTGACAGCTATGATGGCACATATATATATAAATACTGTATATGTTGAATTGTCCAGCTAGTGACCAGTTGGCCACTTGCTCACAAGTAGTTCACAGTTACTTATTTCACTAGGATGAACTTTGCTGTGCCACTTTCTGGTGCAACTGTAAACAAGGTTACTGTTTTTGAAAATCCTTAAAAAATATATGGAATTTGAAAATGTTTCCTGTGATCGCAGAGAACAAATAGGTCAGACATAAACTAAAAAAAGATCAATAACAAATTATAGTCCTAATTTACAAAAAAACTGCCTTACCGGTTGATTCCACCAAGCACGTCAAGCATGTCTGCGCCACAGTTTTGATCCGTCCTCCACACAACTGCAACCCCCACCGGCAGCGTTTCAGAAGTGTTTCAGCAGTAGAACATTTTTCCCGCCTGATTATGTTTACTTGCTCAGATTTTGTTGATCAGATCCTCTTTTCTTGCTCTTTCTGCTTCGACTGATTGTGAGTCTGCATGGGGTCTTTTATTTTGAAAATTAATTGGATTCTCCCTGCCTTTTCTGTGTATGATTTCCTGCTCGTTCGATCCTCTCTGTTCTAATTGACGCAGCCACTTCTGGGACGCGCCGTGGCTCTTCTGGTGGAATCACAAGAATGGCCGCGGGTCATTGGGCCAGCCGTAATGCGAAGCAGCCGTGCCTGGTGGAAACTGCGGGTTAAACTGGTGCAGACCTCCACCAAAGCCAAATGCCCCATCTTGCAATATTAACCAAAGTTACGATTTGAATCCACTCCCAATTTTAATGGTTCTAACACTGTCAGTCACTATCAATGACATGGGCTAATTTTATTAGATTATATCTCTGTAACCCAGTACACAGACATATTTGCCACAGTGTCAAAACTGTTATTCATATTATTCATGCTGTCATAATAATTATAGTTCTGTTATGTAAGAATTTTAGTCTAAAACCTTCAAAACGTAACATATTAAACATTCTCTGCTAGACTCGCCACTTAAACTAATATTCTTGCAGCATAGTGGCAAAATAAATACATGTCCAACTGGCTTTGGGGCTAGATAAATACCACACTTATGTCATGCTGCAAACAGCATCAACACAGCCACAGCGCACTGAGTTGTTTACCTTGTTCCAGGAACCCGGCTGATATATTGCACTAAAGCAGCAATACAAGGCCTGACAAGCTGTCAGCTGCTATTAAAAACATGCTGGACGTGTAATAAACCATGTGCGCTCTGCCATTATCACAATAAGCGGTTTCCTTTTTTCTTGTCAGTCATATGTAAAAGGATCTTTGACGTTGGTTATTACACAGACCGTCTTCCAGTGGCCCGTGGCTACAACATGACTGACCGTTGGTCACATTATGGCTCCCGAAAACACTTATAGGCCGTCTGCAGACAGTCTGAAAGTTCCTCTCTGGAGGGGCCCATGGTCATATGTCTTTGATTGTAATAGACAGTGTTTACATTACAGAATAACAGATGTTATGATATTTATAGAAAGATGGGTTGTGTCTACATTATACAGCAGTGACTGCTTTAAGAACCCTTAATTTATAACTGTTAGGTGAAAGTCCAGTCAGCTGGCGATTATCACCAACACAAACTGATTTGTGAAATATAATAAATGCAGCATAATACTAACAAAGGATTTCATCATTATGGCAGGTTTTAAATCATGAACACAAATAATTCATCCGGGAGTGTATTTGTGTGTGATACAAAGAGACGTAAATGGGATCAACAGTTGTCCTTGGAGCACTTTTAAAGCTTAAATTGGCTCTCTAAAGTGGTGATTTTGACATTTCAAATAGTGATGAAGAGAGCTGTGGTGAAGGCGCTATGCAGCGACAACAAATGTGAGAGGCGTCAAGCCCACAGGAGCCAGTTCTGTGCTGAAGTGACGCTTTGTTAAACACACAAAACAGATTCTCTGTCAAGTGCAGGCCAACGATCCATCATTTAATTTTTTTATTTTTTTTGTCAGAGTCTTAGGAGGTGTTAAAATTCATAGTTTAATTTGTTTATTTGCAAACATGGGAAAGTAGGAAAGGAAAGTTCAACATTTTTTTTTGGCTCCACTGATGTCATTTTTATTTACCCATTCCTACATTAACAAGCAGGTGGAATTTATGGTTTGTTATAACTCAGACTGCTTTAAACAGCTGTGGAACGACAGCAGCTTGGCCTAACTGAGGTTGACACTGAAATTTTAATTTAAGCATCAAGCCAAAAAAGGAAAAGTGTGTTCTTGTGTACATGTATGAGTGGAGAGCAGCTGCCATTAAACCAGGTGTTCATGACTTGTAGACAAGGAGACAAAACACTCTCTAAATCTACCTCCGCAGCTATTAAAATACACAAAAAAAACTTGCAGCATGCACACAAACACACACATCTCTGTGACTCATCCATCATCGTGCTCTCCTCACGTTAGGTCAAAGATGTGAATATCATCACCCAGCAGCAGTGATTCTGATAGGCATCTTAACCTGCGTGCTATTCCACACGTAGCTTCATCACAGCTCATTATGGACCGCCATGATCGGCTCGCTGATGAGGCACACAAACAACCACAGCGGGAACCTTCTCTCTTCCTCTCCGGCAGCGCCATGAGATCTGCACCACGGGTCATTTAGCTGAAGCTGGAAAAGTCGACTTTGTTTGGGTTCGATATGCTAATTGTCACGGCTGAGGGCGCGTGATGAAAGCCGTCTTTACAGTAATCCCTGAGCAACTATTTATTACCAGAGTCAGCCAGTGTTTAAAGTATCATGCCAGAAAAAACTTCCTCCAAGTTACCAGCTGTGACGTTTTCATGAAACAACTGTCTAGATCCTTATGTGGCGGGAAGCCTGTGGTAATACAATAAAACGTCATTAAAGGACAAATACGTAGAAAACGTAAAAAATGAGTACTGTAGTTAAAATAATGAACTGGAGCCATAAACGGTACATTAAAATACCTATTTCACTGCCTGCCAGACTCCATTATCATATTGTTCAATGTAACTATTATAAACATCTACTCACTGTAAAAGATAGTTGTGAAACATCATTAATAGAAACTAACTCATTTAATGTACAAAAACAAACTGCACTCTAATTTCTGTTTCATGGGAAGGTTAACTAAAGTTTCATTAACTATCAATTTACCAGATGGTTCCCATCCTTAATAAGGGTTCCTGCCTGTTAAAAGAAAGTTGTTGTTTTTTTTGCCACAGTCACGTCAGTGCTTGCTCTTGGTGGGAACAACTGGTTTTAGAAAGAGTACAGAGACCTGCTTTAATTGAACAGTGGCCTGAGATAACTTTGTTATGTTCTGGCACCATACAAATAAAATTAAATCGAAGTGAATTGAATTATTAATAATGGTTATTACAAAGGGTCATTGAGCCTGCTGTGAGAGTGAATTTGTGTTGACTTGAATAATTCTTCACTGAGGACACCAGCTTTCTCTGCCCATTGCAACCGTTTGTCCTCCCCCACACTCCTCTTTTCTCAGTTCCTCATCCAAAAAGGTTTAATGGAAAGATGTACTGACCATGTTGTCATGGTAAATGTGCCATCTGGAGGCAGAGGATGACAAAATGTACTACTCTACTCTACTACACCTACCTGGTGAGTCATGAATAAGAGGGTAACTATGTGCAATGTACAAAGATAATAACCCAGAATACAGATGTGCTGACTTTACATTCATGTAACATGTAGTGTCCATGTAGGCTGAGATAAGCATCAGTGTTAATTCTTGTGATCATCTGAGCTTCTTTCATATAATGATTCATTATAGTCTCTCTAACCTGATAAATGGCAAAGTTATTATCCTTCTTTTCTCTCTCTCTCTCCAAGTTCAACACGCCCACACAAACACCAAATACAAGTACTCTAGTATTTTAACTCTAGTAACATTTTGACTGAGCACCTTTCACTTGTAGTTGAGTAGTATTTGACCAGGAGTATCTATACTTTGACACGAGTACTCGGGTTGAGTACTTTGTTCATCACTGAGTATATGTTCAAGTGCAGAGTTAGGTAAGTTACTTTGAAAAGTAAGTAATTAAGTGAAGGTATTAATTACTTTATATAAATTACAATCACATTACTTTACTAATTGCTCTTTCTAAAAAGTAGTTATAGAATATCACTTTTTACAATAAAATTACTGCTACAATCATTTATACATATAGCCATAAGTTAGATTATGTACAGGGTCAGTTAGGTCAGCTAAACAAAAAGCTGACATAAAGGGTGCAGTGTTCAAACTGTTCTTTTGTTATTGTTGTTTTTTACCACAACCAGGCAAAGCGATGCAAAGAGTGACTTGAAGAACAATTTCATGCATTTCAAAACATTTACCAGGAAAAAAAAGACTATTTAACATGAAAACGTTCTTCAAAGTGCTGGAAGTTATACAAGGTGTGACTTAAAGAACTCTTTTTTTTGCATTCTGTTCCCTAGAGAACCTTAAAAGGTTCTTAAGTATAAAAAGATTCTCCAGAGCACGGGTATATGGAGCACAGTAAACAAGCAAAGTCTGCCCTCCTTTAATTTCCACATCCTGCCTGACGGATCTACCCGTCAACTGGAGTGTCTCTCACGATGACAGATGTGGCTCTTGACCATGTGAGACATGCAGTTATCCTTCGCTAACTGTCCTCCACCTCACTCATGAATGAAGTCATGGCTTTTGAAGGGCTCTGCTGTTCCTCCTCTGAGGAGCGGTGAGATCAGTGGGGATGAGGAGAGACATGGAGCGGGATAATTTATGGAGACTAAGCCACTTTACAGAGGCCATTCCATGTCACCTGATGTGGTTTATGAGGGTCTGTGTCCACTGATGCCCTGAAACTGCCTTGGCTTCTGTTGCCCTTTGGAGCCATCAGTGAAAATGTAAATGAGATGTGACCCATACCTCTATGCATTAAGCACACTGTTGTTTAAACTCTGATCACTGCCCTCCTGGCTGCCTGTTTCTAAAAATAACTTGCTAATCTCGCTCAGCTGCCTTGTGTTTTCAAAGCAAAACATCACAGCTTTACTCAGAGTTTTGTTTTGACCTAAATAAAATGCTGAAGTCTCTACTGCAGAACTGAAAAGAGAGGTTTCACTGCAGGCTAATTTTCCGTGATCTACAGACAAGATATATTCTGAGGTAATTCTCGGTCAGTGCAATAACAAGAGGAGTGCATTCAGTTGAGAGCATATCCCCACCAGGCAACAGGTGGTGAAGAACCTACTGCAATGCCACCACAACTGACAAATGCAACCAGCAGAGATTTACAAAGTTCTACCAACATTAATGTGACCTTCAGATACGCTGTTGTCCGTAGCTGAAGTTGCTGATCACTTGTGGCCATCACTAGGGACATGTCCTTGCCATCCCTACCCAAATCTATGCCCTGGCAGATTAGAAAACACTCATGTGAATACATTTTAGACCAGTAATATAGGTCATTTTGGGAACTGACCTATTTTGGTCATAAGTTTGAGGACTTCTTGGATCAATGTGTGTTTTTTTCACCTCAGGTCACCAAAGCAGTGTCATGCTGTGAGATTCCATTTTACTGAAAACAACCTCACTGTTGCTGGATTCCTAAATGTGAACCTTCAGGACAAACATTTCTCCTTAGACTTGCTTTCAAACACAACTAATTTGTATTTAGTAAATATATTTTTTCAAATGTATCATGACCATGCTTTTTAGCCACACCAGTGGTTTCAATTATCCTGATCCTCCTCTAACAAGAGCAGGTAACTGGATTTTCTTGTCTCCTTTCACTTTGCTTCCTGACCGCATTTTCTCTCAGTTTCATTTTGTCTTTCATCTCTGCACTTTAGACTACACTCTCGGCTCAGTCCGGTTCATACTGCTTTTCTGTGCATTTGCCGCTGTCCATCAACAGGTCTTATCCAACGCCTGGATATCTGTGTCAAGTTGCTGCGGCACCTGATGAGATGCTGCCGGTGGCAGGCATCAAAGGCCTGCTGAGAGATGGGGGCTGGCTTCTGAGGTGCGATGTGTGCGCACCAGGAACACACAGAGCCATCATCACCTTGCTGCTGTGCAAGCCTGGCCTCTGGCGCTCTAATTACATCCTGCTGTCTGGATTAGCACCGGTTAGCAACAGGAGATTGCGAGTCAAAATTCATAATCAACCCCTCATGGACAGAAACCAAATAGAGCTGTCCAAGTCCAGCTTTTCATCTGCTACAGCATACATATCTGCTTTGCAAATCACCTGTCCTGTGGTCTTCTTGAAGCTGATGATGAAGCAAGTCAAATTTTGCATAAAGGAGTAATGTCAGTGTTCTATCAAAGCTGGAGCAGACAGTCATGCGGAGCCAGACTGCACAAGACCCACAGACTCTGACCTAATAACCCTCTACAAATGTAGCATTAGCTGAATTAAAATGTAAAGATTCGCTCACTGCATTGTCTTGTATTGAATCATATTGCATTGAACATGTATCGAGATACGTATCAAATTGGTCTCAGTTAGTGAGATACACACCCCTAGCCTGAAAGCTCAGGAAAAAACAAGAGTGGGAGTTGTTTTTGTCAGAATATTGTTTACACTAAGAACATTTAGTCTGGTGTTGCAGTAAACAGGGTTGTTGTTTTCCTTATTTATACGTATAAGATGCATGCAAGACAATCCAGTTAAAATCTTGGTTGGTAAACATCTGCAGATATAATACATGAACATTTCTTCTGATATGTAGCAGCACCACATTTCCCTGATAATGTGTTTTTTATAATGATAAAGATTTTCCTATAATGACTATAATTTGTTGGATATGAGGGTGGTGTGTGTTGTATTTTCTATGTGAAGAGTTTTTTGTTTTTTTTTTTTAGATAAAAATGCATTGTGAAGTGTGTAAAAACACTTCTTTTTGTATAGATTATAGGGTGGCAGTACATTTATCACATAAAAAACTATTTCACCAAATGCACAACCATTATGACGTCCTTGTGATTGTCGTCAATTTTTAAAAATTGGCCACACTCTGCAGCCCTCCATGCTTTAAATGCCTACACATGTTGGATGCAAATCAGAAAGGCACGTTTCTGCTTCAGCTGCTCGTAAATCACTGAGAAAAAAGGATCCAAGCTGCTTTTAGGCATCAGATCAAAGGAAAATCTGGTCAGGGCTACAGATTTAGATATGAGGTCATGTACAAAAGAGACAGAGAAAAATAAAGAGGGAGGTGATGCTTATTTTCATGCATTTTTCAGATGGTTATCCTCTAGACTTTGAACTTGCATCTGCTTGTCTAAAACTTGATCTTGTTTTATTTATCACCTGGGAGTGAGTCTGCAGATGTAGGATCAGCTTAGCATCTCAGGTAGTGATGTTCGATACACATATTACTCCAAGCTGAACTCATGCAGCCATTTGTTGAAGCATGTATTTATTTTATTATTTATTTCATAACCATATTTATTAATTTGAACAACTCCAACAGCAACAGTGCTTAGCGCTGCATAAAGCTCCACATTTTCTCCCTCTGTACCTGGATAGTGCAGCACCTGACACTGTGCTCTCCTCTTCTCTCCGCCTCATTATAAATGTGTTGCCACAACTGCTCACCGTTTTTCCACAAACATCACAAACTGTGTCTTGGCTGTTTGTCGAGCTGAAATAGCTCCACACATGACTCCGTTTAAACTCTGCATGTGATCAGCAGTCTCCAGTGTACATTCCACACAATTTGTACGGCCAGCTATCCACCCCAACTTTGCTACTGACAGGAGGTCTAACATGTTTCTGTCTCCCGTGTCTCCCAGAGACTCAGTTTTACCTTTGCATGCATATTGAAGTGTATCTTAGATTGTTAAGCTTTCTCTGTGGAGTTGTAGACCTCTAGTAGAACCATGGAGCTGTTTTGCCATGAGTGGGCTCTCGTGATGGCTTGTGAGCATGCATGCATCAGTTTATAGTCGTGTGGTATTAGTGTTGGAATAAACAACTGAAAGATGAAACTTGCATTGAGATAATATGATAGCAGGGTAAACAATATGATCCATATCATCAAGAATATTTAACTCTGCACCAAGCTCATTACTTGAGGTGGTCAAAACTGAAAAGAAAAATTAGATTTAACATGTTTTGTGGTGTTTAATTCAACATATTATTAATGATGCATCATACTTCAGATACTATAGATGACCACTTTGTTTGTCTTCTTAATCAGCACCTGTTGATTTTCTCTGTGCAGTGTATTTGTTTTTATGTTCTTCACCTCTGCAAGTTGACTGTGGATCAGTACAAGAGGTTGCCAGACTGCAGTCAAATGCGCCTTGCCCACTGCGTTGGGAGCGTGCCAAACACAATTTTGGTCATTTCGTGGCCAGGTTCCCTTCGTGCAGTTAGGCATCAGAAAATAAAACATTAATATAAACTGTAGGTTGGTGCATTAGATGCTATGACACATGGAAGCACAGGGTCTCCATCATGACGTCCTCAGTGAAATGTACTGTCTATGTGCAGATGTTCAGACATGAAAACAGCAACTTGACAATCCCGTCGAAAGCAAATGATGAACCTTTTTGAATTCATTTTTCTGGACATGTTAAGTATCTTATGGTCACCATGTTTTTGTGTAATAATGTGCAATTTCAATTATCATCACAATGATCAAACTTTAATCATCTCCAGATTAAACAAAGTAACATAAATGTGGATTAATTTTATTGCATGCTGTTTATTGCATATATTGTGCCGGTGAGTGTTTATTGTAATGGTCCAGCAAAGGCAGGAAAGAAGACTGAAAGCTACACACGGATGTAAATAATGCTGAACTCAAAGTACTTAGAAATGGGTTTTGCAAATGTTTTATGGAGAAACACTTGTTAGATCTCAAGGATACACAAATTACAGCTCAGACTCAGACTAATGGTTTTACTCTTGATTTGTAAACAGCGTCTTGACTAATTTTATACCATTTTGTTCAGAAACCTATTTCAGTTCATGAAAATCTGATTTGTAACCATCACCCTCTCTGTATTAATGCTGACTGTCGTCCAGCTGGCCTTTTGAGAGTCATGAGTGCTGTCAGCGTCTCATAATAACCACATTCAGGCATCCTCGAAAAACACTTTAACAAACACCAGAGTGGGTCTCGCTGTGTTGATGAGCTGCTTTCAGGGTGGATGGCAGCTGTTGAGGTCAGCGGGTCTTGATCACAACGTGATGCTTAGAGATGGACTGGGAGTAGATTCTGCCAGAGGACTTTTCAGACTTTAGGATGGGTGAACTTTGTGGATGTGTGGATTGCCTATAAAAAATTATCAGTGCTTTTTATAGTGCGATGGTCAAGTTTTATTGCTGTATCTATGTTTGTCATGTTGTCATGTCAGTTATTATCATAATACAAATAGCAAGATAACATAACATATATTGATGTACATTACTTAAATATAATGGTGTTTGAAATGACGATGTTTGTCATCACCAAGCCCTCCCCATCACCTTGTCCAATTTACATAAAACAAACTTACTGTGTGCAATTTTTGAGCATGTTGACACTGTCACAAAACTCAAAAAAGTGTGCAGCATTGACTTGATGTGCGCGCCGCTGATGGACACCGTTATAACAAAACGGCATGCAGAAATGGATGAGCTACTCGCAGCTGCAGATGTCGAATAAATTGCAGATGGTGGTGAGGCAGCCCCAGGAGAACAAAACAAGAATCTGTCGTCCATAATTGAATGCTTTACGTCATTTGCAGTTCAAAACAGTGAAGCAGTGCTGTATAGTACGGTATGTGGAGGATGATGTTGACAGGTTCAAGAAGAGGTCAGAAAACAAGAATGTCTCATATCTTTGGAAAAACATTTTGTCCTTTTAAAGTTTAATTGGCAGCAGTTTCCCACAATCTGATAGTTTGATCTGTTTTTTAGAATGTGCTGGATCATTTTCTATTAATACAAAATGGTAACTTTTTTTTAATACTGAAGTGGCGGTGAAGACAGCTCTGAAAGATTTCAGCAGACAAACAAACAGAGGTAAATTTTTGGAAAAAGAAAAAAACATTTTGCTTCCTTTCTGTGGCATTACAATTCAAAAGACATGTTTTTATCATTCAGGTGCGTTAGCATACATATTGCAATTTGTCCAGTGAGGAGGGGGGCGCGGTCATAACACGGATCTTATCTGTTGTAATATCGACGTCACGAACATGGCATGAGGGGCACACAAAGTAGTCCCACAGCTGAAAATCAGCCTGATCTGATCTGTTTTGCCAGAGTTACAGGAGAAAAAACGAGTTTTCATGTAATGTTTATTTGTTGAAGATTGTAAATGTACTTATCTATTACCATCCCCTGCAGTGTCTGTGTGCAACATGCAAACCTGGAGCTTATCCACAGTTAATCTCATGTACCACTGGACCCATCAGCCTGATTTTTGTGTACAATCATGACTGTAAGCTCAAGGACCTCTGTGATTCACAGTTTTTGAAAAAAAAAAAACAAACTTTGAAAACCTTTTTTTTTTTTTTTTTAATGTCTTCATGCTGCCACAGCTCTGGTCACAGGCATCACCCACTCTGGTAAACACTGGGCCTCATGCAAAAAGATTTTTGTATTCTTAATTTAAATTTGTCTTACTTTTTTCGTACGAAGGGCTCAGATGTATATGTCATATCAGGTTCAGTAAACACTTGTAACATAAGATAACTATAAACGATCTGCCTGTGCACATTTGACTGCATGTGTATGAGATTTGTAACTCAGCATAATTAACATATAAAGCTGCGCTTCCTGTCTCATATATCAGGACGTGTTCATTCAAAGACATCAAAGGGGAAAAAAAGAAGAACTTTACAACTCTGGAGTTTGACTTCTGCTTTCAGAGATCCCTAAAAGAAAATCTGTCATTTTAACAGCGTCAGCAGTGGAATTAAATGACCTGCTGCAAGGAAATGGAAAAGTGAGTGCTGTTAATGTTACCAGAGGGCTGGTCTGAAATAAAGAGGAAATGTCTTGATATGAAAATGACTTCAGAGAAAAAAAACGACTCGCCACAGCCATAGTAAGGGACGAGCGATGACTGCATCAGGAGGAGGGTCTCGGTGGAAGTTTTTATGTGAGGATGTTCACCAGGACAATGACTTCATGAACCTGCATGTGCAGATATACAGCCAACACATCTGACAGCAGGTAATAATAGATCATTGAATGAATAGTGACAGTCTTTACATTTCAAATTATATTATAATTATACATTTACATATAGTCAAACAGGATAATGTCGACATAATTATGAAGTGTAATCTAGTTTTCAAACTCAAAATGTCTTCAAACTAATGAAATATACAGTCATTAGTGAAAAACTTCCATTTGGATAAGAGCAGACTGACTGTACAAGACTCTACAACAGGTTTGGACCACTTGGAAACTGTGTTGGTACCAGAGAGAAAATTCAAAATATGATACAACTGGTGAATGCCACAAGTTCTCCTGAATCACTCATACATACCATTTAAGAACAAATGTGTTCGTATGAGTGGTTCTTGCATGAGGCCCAATATCTCTGGAAAATCTCTGGGAATTTTCTTCAACTTGACACAAATGACCACTTGGATTCAAGAATGAAGTGATTAAATTTTGGTTGTCAAAGGTGAAAGATCAAGATCATTGTGACCACGTGTCTGTCCCATTCTTCTGAAAACAATATCTCACAAACTCACAGGGAGTTTCTTCAAATTTGGTAAATTTGGTAAAGACCGACACTAGGCCTGTGATGGATCAATCAGATGCTCTTCTGCAATTGCATTTTAGTTGTAAGTGATTGTGTTATAATCACTTACACATTAAATATAGCTGGAACCTCTTCCATTTCGCAATCACTCAAATATTGCAACATAAACATAAGCTGCTCCTACCAGGGACAGAAGGAATAGCATATTTAAGCTCTTTATGTGTGTGCAGGCTTGCTTCCCAAGCCAAGGGACATTGCACAATTACACTATTTTACAAATTGGCATAAACAAACAAAAATTCCTAGTGCAAATCAGTTTATTTTCATTATAAATTACAAAATGGTCAGTGGGCCACTCAGCACCAAATCGTGGGCCAAATTTGCCGCAAGTTGAGTATTATTGTCTTAGGTCTTAACTCTCCCCACTGCTGTGTTGAGGGATTGTGGGTCCGCCCGTTAGAACAAATTACGCCACTTTCCCCAGAAATACCTCCCTGAATGCGCTGACTGATGACAGTATCCATGCCTGGGTTTTATTTTTTCCCCGTTTGATAAAGCTCTCAGTTTTTTTCCACAAAAGAATGACTTCACTATTTCCTCAAAATGCTTAAGATGCCTCCCTCAGTGGAAAACACCTTTTGTTTTGGTTACATACATACGATTCCATCTGCTGTAAAATTCCCCCAGTTTCTCTCCCTCTCTCCTTCCCTGTCTGTTTTTTTTTTCTCCTCTCTCTGTCTCCCTCCCTGCCTGGTGTGATTGGTCAGTTTTCTGTCATTTTGCAGTGTGGAGCTATAAAACCACTGCTGGGGGTGGAGACACCCGCAGGCTGCTGTCTAATACTGGAGAACACTCTGCTGCTCACAATCACGCTGTTGCCTCCCTGTCGTCATTTACAACAACAACAAAAGTACTGACTTTGGATCTTTAACAATTCCACCATGTGTAAAGGACTTGCAACACTTCCTGCAACATGCTTGAAAAGGTAGGACGAATTATTTATGAAGCAATGTCATCTGGTATTTTTTAAAGTTAACACTTGCTATCTAAAACCAGTAAATGGCTTAAAAGCAGCAGTTAAATATAGAAAGAGGAACCAGTTGCTAACCACTTGTTTACATAAAGCAGATCTCCTTACAAGCAAGTCTTTGTGCAGATATTATGACTGCAAACAAAAGAAAATCTTCTCAAAATGCATTTGCCCTCAGTGTCCTCCCATCTGCCTCTCCACAGTGCCAAAGACATCAAGCACAAAATAAGCTTCTTGCTCCAGAAGCCTGAGCCCCAAGCTGCAGATCAGAAACAGATGAAAGAGAAGACTGCCGCCGCTGCTTCTGCGAAGAGGTCAGAGGAAGTAATCTCTGCTGGTTCAATTTGTGGAAATTATTAGTTTGCGATTGTGGTGAAAATCTCTTTTTGAGCTCCCGGAAAGAGCGGCTTTGTGTGAGATCTGAAGCATGAAAGCGAAGGATTGTGATTAAATAAACTTCATGCTTCTTGAGAGAAGTTCTGTGCATGTTGCATTTAAAAGGATTCATTGATTACATTTCCATCTGGATGAGCAATGCAAAGGGAATTACTTGATGAAAATATTATGAAGGTGGGAGGAGGATAAATTTCTCCTGTTGTAAAATGATAAATACTACTTTATCCTTTATGCATTCAGTAGTTATTTTTAATCATTGAAGGTGGGACTTTAATATTTTAAGTTTGAAGGCGATCATCAATTCAACTACTTTTTATCCACCTTGATTAAGTCCAAAACCCATTACTCACACAAGACAGGGATGACGAGGGTGATGAGAGAAGAGGTGAATGGATGATGTGGAAAAAGAGCTTGCAGCATTGATGCACACAAAATTATTGAATGGGAAATGCATAATTTCCTGCTTGACTTTGGATTCTTTTGTTTGGTTCAGTGACACTTGTTGTGCTTTGATTTGTTTTGCGTCTTCCCCTCATGTGTGTAATTACACCGCAGGCGTTGTGCAGGGTTTGTGTTAGAAGGGTCAAAAACGACGACACTTTCCCTGACTCTTCCTTCTCAATAACACACAACCCATTAAGAGGAGGCTACAGATAATCAATACTCAGTACTGCAGTAATGGTTCAGCAGCAGCATCATTCATTCCATTCACAACAACACAAAGACACACTGTACATTATCTGTGATATGCATTATTCAAGTATATAAATGTAGATTAGTCTTTTCTAATGGTCAAAGCTACTACTTATTTTCATGAATGCTGAATGCTCTGAGGTGATGACATCTTTAAGGAGGCATTGTTGTGCTGTGTGTTTTGCTGTGTAAATGGCAGATGACGCATGCTGGTGTGATTAGATTTGCTGCCGTTAGTGATCAGTGAATTGATGTAGCTGGGATCCAGATGAGCTGTACTCCTTCAGAACAAAAGGAATGCTACAGATCTGCTGGAAATACTTCAAGAAAATATTAAATACATTATTTTTTGTTGTTGTATTTGTATTTTGTGGGATGACAGATAGCCAGGAGGGTGGTGTCTCTGCCTTTTCAATGGAGGATGGACTGCTGCAAAAATTACAATTACAATTTTACACAATAGAAGTGGTTTTCTGCAAAACTGCTTGGGATAAAAATGATAAAACTCTAAATGAACCCAGAACACACTTAATTTGGACTTACTGTGGAATGAAATTCACTATTCACCATATAGTATACATAGAAATTGCTGCATACTATTTTGCCATATAGTTTGCATACTACTTAACTATACAGTTTACATGGAAATTGTTGCATACTACTATTAGTTTATAATATTCAGGATATTAGGAGTAAAATGTTTCTCATGTATAGAGACAAACAATCTGTTGATTGATGGTACAAACAAAAATTACAGACTTGTCTTGGCTGTCTCATAAAGAATTGTTATGATGTAGATGTGTGAGGTTTAGTATAATTTAAAACTACTACAAGGAGTTTGTAGATAGTTATGAAACAGCCTCAATTTAATACTGATGCCTGTGTGACCAGCAAAAATAAACAAGGCCATCTACGAGAAACGTGGCTATTATTGTATTGTTATTCTTAATGCCTGTCACTGAGTCAGAGTCTCCTTGAAATCTGATGAAGCCAGCCTGTGTTTAGATTTTCCCAGGAAGTTACAGTAAGTAGAATGTTAGCCAGTTAAAAAAAGATTTTTATTTAGGTAAGTTTATTTTTGATGTTATATTTTGTGGTTACTACAATGGAAACACTACCACTTTTGTCCACAGGGGCCTCCAAAATCAACAAAATATGTTCCTCGTAGTAGCTTTAACAAAAGACCAAAAGACAAAGATCCCTATGTGCACAGTTGTGTTCAGGAACATAACCATTACACCTAAAGACTGACAAGCTCAATGCCATTCCACAGGGGTCAGAATTTGTATGGTGAGCTTCTTTTTCTCTTTTGGGATTACTAAAATGTCCTCAACTTATGTTGATTGACTCTGGCTGGATGATTATGAAAAACTTAAGTTGTGCTTTAGTAAAGGAACATTTTTTGTAGCAGACTTCATTTGTCAAACCTGGGAGAGAAAGCATCTGTTTGAGACTGAGCTGTAATTTTGTAATGACAGAAAATGATATACCGCGACTGTATTGTTGTTGTCTTGTAAAGTCTGTAATGAGGGTTGGCCACTTTGTGTGCATGACAGGAAAATAAAAGAAAGAAAATCCATCAATCATTGCAGCCTGTGCAAACCTATTGAATAGCCTTTCCCTATCTGTGTTTTAGGATTCCAACTGCAGCTGAGGTGGAGAAATGGAAGGAGTCTTTCAGCCACATGATGAGCAGTGAAAGTAGGTGTTACATTACTGTTTCACACCTTAAAAAGTTTAACTTGAACTAGAACAAGGTGCCTAATAAGCTCCTGTTCAAATCAAAAGCCAACCCAAGGGTCTGATGCTAATGATACTGACAGCAACAGTCAGATGGATGCTTGACTCATTAGTTCCCCGGCAGAATCTCTCTAAGGGGTTGTTAAAGAGAACTTTGAAAACTAAACATCGCCATTCTCATGTGACATGACGGGGCTGCAATCATGGGAATATTATCAGAAAAGGCACTGACCTTCACATTCCTCGCTAATGGTTGCCAGTAAGGTTTTGGCAACCTCAAAAGTGTTGCTTAATCTTTTTCTAAGGCAAAACAAAAATTCGAAATGGAATAACTGTAGTGCAGAAGATGTGTTAGGAAGTGATAATTGAGTAGCCTCACACTGATCCAGTCCTCTGACACATTAATGGCGTGTTCACAACGTTAAAGGAAAGTCTCTGACACATTCTCATGCTCTGGTCTTCAGCTACGTGTCTCGAGGCACTACTCAACGCCCCCTAAGGGCGTGCTGACCAGTGCCGAGTGTATTTGTGTGTGTGTGTGTGTGTGTCTGTGTGTGTGCATAAGCCCTCTGAGATTTAGACTGCATGAGTGCATGGACACGAAAGGGGAGCAATGGCCTTGAGGGAACCAGCTGAGTTCTGACCTGCTCCATTCCATGACCTCATCCACTGACCTCCAACATCGCCATGTCTTCCTCCTTCCTTCCTGACTTCATCTGCCAGCTCTCATTGGTCCAGTCCTTCTTTTGTTTATCTTATCATGGCCTCAGTTGTCTTCTCCATCTGTGGGATGTTGGAGCAGTGGTGCTACTGAAGTTCATCAATTTGATTTGATGATATGACTTCTACACAGGCTCAGATCTGTGTGTAAGGAGCTCTTTCATTAACTGGTTTAGTAGAGTTGCTATTGGTTGCTCGTTACCTCTGTCTGAGGGTTTTACAAAGATTTTATCAATGAAAAGTATTAAAAAGAGCTTGTGGCATTTGAAATTATTCTGTCAGAAAGCCTTAATAGATCTAGCTTTCAACTTCACTATGTTTTTTTGTTTTTTGAAAAGTAACAGTTTTGGACATACAATGTTTTTACCTGACAGTAACAATATTTGAAATTTCTATGATTACCCCAACATTTAGGCCTAAATTAAATATAAGATACGCAGTTACAATTAAATCTACTTTCCATGAAATTTGTTTTGGAGTAACTTCAAAGAAATTTCAAAAACTTGCTAATCACCACTATGAAACTGATGACCTGTAAAAAAAAAAAAAAAAAAACTGTTACCAAATTTGTCTTGTAAAAAGTAATAACTCAGTATAATTACAACACTTTCATGCTTCCTGGCTTTGCTCGTCGAGTGCTTATTTTCTCTGAAGATGAACAAATTTGATCTGATATTTTTATCTGTAGCTCCGTTTGCGAGGAGAGAACAGCTCCCTATTTTAGTTTTGTGCTGCAAAGCCTTAAAGGCCGCCTGAAATGCAGCTTAATGTACCATTTTTGGATGTTTTCTTGCCATTATTATACTAATGTCTCTCTAAATAAATGGGTTAATGATTTTTTTTCGCTGTTTTCTGGCACCTGATGAGCAAGTGGGAGAGTATTCAAACCCATATGTGGCTGTCTGATTGGTCCAGGGTAGTTAGCTGTAGGGATGCACCAGGAAAGCACAAATATTGCAATGGAAACTTTATTTCTTTCTAACAGAGCTATGTTAAGAGTATTACTTTTTACTCTTAACTAAGCACACTTACTTATATTAAAATATATTAGAATATTAATATATATGTATTGTATAGTACTGTGAACTGCAGTAGGAAACGCATCAAGAAACATGAATACAACATTGTTTCAAGATGATTCCCTTTAACTGAAGTCAGCTGTGTATTTTTCTATATATCTTTACTGTTTCCAGTGCAACACAGAAACTTTTGGTTTCTAAAACATTTTTCTTCAGTTTTGCATCGCCCAGTGCTGATTCTGTTGCATTATTCATAACAAATCTGGTAAACAAGTTGCCAGATTTGGCATACAAGACTGTATTTTTTTAATCCTTTAACGAAGCATCAATATATTACAACATTTATTACACTCTGTTAATTATTCACCAATACATGTGTTACCTTATCTTATCTGGTACACCTGCACTCATGGATCTGTAAGTTATTCTGTTTATTAAAAAGGAGCATTTTTTTTTTTCTGTGTTAGCGGGTCGTACCGTCTTTGCCAGCTTCCTGAAGTCAGAGTTCAGCCAGGAGAACCTGGACTTCTGGATGGCCTGCGAAGACTACAAGAAGACTGCGCCTTCCAAGCTGCCGAACAGAGCCAAGCAGATCTACCAACAGTATGTTGAGGCGGACGCTCCGAATGAGGTAATGACCTAAATCTAAAACATATGATGACACTGGTGATATAAAATGCCAAACCATCTTTGAGGTATGAGGAAACTGTAAATGTGACCGTAAATTCAACTTATTTATTTAGCATTTCTTTGAAAAATGTTACAGGACAAAACAAGCCAGAAAGGATTATCAAAAAGCAAAGAAAAAGAGACTGGAAAAGGAAATGGCAAAGATAAAGAGGAAAAAAATGAAATTGTTTCAAAGTCTAAACACTTCAAAGGCATAGCCATAAATCCCATTAATGCAACTGCACATTCTTCACCAATGAAGTGAAGCTGATTGTGACTGCAAAGGTTATGAATAATGCATGTGCACAACGCCACTATTCTAAAGACCATTCAGTCACCTTCTTGACTGAAGGCTAAAACTCAGTGGTTTTCTCATCACACTCGAATAATGTTGGATGCTTCAAATGTATGAAAGAAATTTGGCAGTCCAATGAGTAAACCCAAAGGACCCAGTTCAGTCCACTGGGTTTACTCCTAATGGAAATGAAACAGAAAATAAAATAAACAGAAAACAGTTTGGGTGTATTTTGTCACTTGTCAGAACTTGTCTGTTGCTTTTTGACTGTGTTTTCGTATTTTTACCCTCACTTTTGAGTAATTCTCTCCTTAAGATGGGGGAAAAATCTTCAAATTATTTCTAGATTAACTGAAGCCTGCCAAAAAAGAAAAAGCAACAAGGAAAAAAAAAAAAAACACACCATGACAGCATCCATCTGACGCATGGCGTTATTTTTATTTGGCTTCAGCTGAGGCTTAATATTAACACTTTTTCTCTCAACCCTCCCTCATTATTACAACATTTCTCCGACATTGCTCCAGCCTGTGGGAATAACCACATTACAACATCAACATAAATTCAACAAGATAACCTACAAAATAAACACTAAAACAATATAAAACATGGCAAAACTTACAACTTTCTGGTCATGAACATCTGGTATTTATCCATCATTTAGCTGTGATGTGATCTCAAGAGGGCCAGACCAGTAAAACCATTGCATAATACCCCAATTTAATCCAACATAATATGAATGATTTTGGTTTACAAAATGGATGATGAACAGTCTGAAATAAATAAGTGCAATTGCAACAGTATAAATCAGGAATAGCTTTGCATGTTATTGGAAAATTGGAATTAATGACTTCTCTGCCATTTTCGGACTTTTCAAAGCCTTTCATAGGTCAGACTCTTTGGCGGGTCGGTTTTGGACAGTTTTGGCTGCTTGCTTGACACCGCTGATTTAGCTTGAAATGTTAACAGGCAAGTGCTTGTTAATAAAAGAGTCCAGCAGAGTAAAATCAGCAACTTTTTTTTTTATCTACCAAGCTCTTCTGTCCTCTGAGGCAAGGGGCCAACGACTTATGGTGTTACTTTGACATGTTGTCAGTTTGGAGCCAAGTAAATATTCTTAAATAAAAATACCGTGTCACTCAGAATTAAATTAAATCAGGTCTGCACATGTCCCGCCTCTCATTGTTTCCTCTCATTCTGTGTCATTTAAGGTAAACTTAGATGCGGCGACCAGAGAGGAAACGAGGCTGAACCTCGAGAACGCCTGCCCGTCTTGTTTTGGCGAGGCTCAGAAGATGATCTACATTTTGATGGAGAAAGATTCCTACAGGCGCTTTCTCAAGTCCAGAATGATCCAGGATGTGTGTCAGACAGATGCCATCACTCAGGAGAAGATGAAAAAGAAGAACTGTAACTGTGCCGAGAACAGACAGGTGTTTACTGGTGGCGCCTAAAGAGCGAGCGAACAGGGAGGTCTAGAGGAAGGTGCTAAAGACTGAAAATGAATGAGAAAGTAGACACTGGTGAAGATCAGTGGTTATAGAATAGAAAAACCGATGGTTGAGAAGGTGACTTAAAGGTTAATGTGACTCATGGTAAAGACTTTATTTCGTTTTTGATACTTTTACTTGCTGTTATTTTTTTGGAAGTATCTGGTTTGTAGTGCCTACTTGTACATACACCAGAAAAAGATGAATATTTCTCATTTCTGCATTCATCATCAGCTGTCAAGTATTTTTCCAAATCACAGAAGGTCGATAGTGGCTAGTGGCTAATAATTAAAGCTACTATGAAGAGTTTTTAACTGGTAATTAAATAGACGTTGATTATGATTCTTCTATATGACCTACATAAGCAGAAGTTTGTTCTTAATGTCAGCCACCAGGTCAGACTCTCCTTGAAATCGGATGAAAAGGGGCTGTTTTTACATTTTACCAGCCTAAGTCACAACGAGTAGTACAGTAGCCAGTTTAAAAAGAGGCGAAAGGAGATTTTATTTAGATCATTTTATTTTTGACATTATATTTGGTCGTTATGACGGAGGAAACACTACCGCTTGTGTCTACAGGAGCTCTAAAAGAAATAAAGTTCCTTGTAGTAGCTTTAATATTTCAACACACATATACACACTCTTATTATGATGCTTAGCTCTTGCTTCTGGTTTCACTTCAAAACAAACTACTCTGCAAGTCACGTCCAGGTTATATTGATACTAACAACAGAAAACAATCTAAAGCTACCTCCATCCACACACACCTTCAAAACAACCGTGATGCCAACGGAGCAGAGGAACACTGTGAAGGATTTATGTTATTTGAGTAATAATGATGTTGTGTTATGTTTTTAAGGGAATATATCAAAGTTTATTTTATGAGAAAATCCCAACTGAACTGCAATTGATTTCAACACAGACATAAAAATCATATATTTAGTGGTATTTTGTGGCAAAACTTTTAAAAGTAAAGATGCAAAACATCAGTGTTTAATTATGATGATCACTATTAACCCAGTGTAGGTGATGTTTATGTTTTTAATGATATGTAATATTTACTGTAATAAATCATGATTCACTTATTCTGGACCAGAATAAGTGTTTTGTATGTCAATTTCACATTAACCAGAGTTCAAATTAATGCAGAAAATAAAGTCTGTTTATGAGTCCTATGAAATCTTTAATAATCTTTTGGAAGGCCCAGATTTTCATAACCGTTAAATTGAGAAAAATGTTAATGGGGTTTGGCAGGCAGTGAGACAGGCAGTGACTCAAATTAAGAGCAGTGGGCTTTCATTTTCAGGATTAACAGGCTTAACTCTACATTGACTGACAATTACAAACAGCTGATCAACTTACAGTGGAAGGCTCTTGTCACTTGTTGAGGTTGCACACAATGGCATGACATATTGCTCTTTTAAATGAGCCATCATTTATTCATCTGCTGTACAGGGAGTTTTGGCTGTCGACAGAGAACCAGTATGGTTAGGGTTAGGGTTAGGGTTAGGGTTAGAGAGGATTTGAGCACACACAACCTGTGTTGCTAATTAGCTTCATATATGCTACTTATCACGTTTGTATAACAGATGGACGGTACTGACGTCCATCTCATCACACGAAGTCAGTAACCAGTTGTATCTCCAGCCTCAGCCATGGAAACACCCGTCTGTTCTGTATGAACATGATCTCTGCACTGTGCAAATGTTGGCTTTGTCTACTTGTAGTGGGAATTAAGCATGCCTTAATATTTCAGTATTGATTTTATATTGCATGTTGTGTGGTAACCAAACAGTGGGGCAAAAGGTCAAATTGTGATTCATTTGATCGATGTGGAAAAGATCCCCTGAAAGTCAAACTGTTCACATGTTATCTTTACCAGGTCTTAACTGTGTGTTCACTTTTAATTGAATGTATTTTGGTGCCCTCGCTGATTTAAATGTTTTATTAAGATGTATTCTGTGATCAATAGAAACCTAGATACTGAATGTAAATATTTATTAAATGGTGTCCTGTCCTATTTATATCATATCTGTGACCAGTCACAAATAAAATGTGTTGGACATTGAAAGCGTTGTGTGGTTTGTCATGTTTCCGTTGGATGTATTTTGGCACTTTGACCAAGAGTCTACAGCCATACTAGTAGCTGTATGAGACTGCACTTACTAATCTTACATTACCTCCCCTTGTTGTAAATGACAGCGCGCTGACCTGCATGCTTCCTAGTTTGCCCCAGCTGTTTTATTGGTGATGAATTGAAATCATAAATCTGCTTCTGAAAAAGCACTTGACCATCTTTATCTACAATAAGGGGCATTTAAAAGCATCCAACCACCATCATTTTGTTTCAGTTCACCTCCTGTGTGAAGTGAAGGGGCTGTTTACTGCAGTTGCATTCACACGCTTTGCCTAACTCCATGCCTATTTAAGGTCAAGCACATTTGGGACCATGACGCACTATACAGCAAATAAACCTGCTTAAATTTAATCTTCTGCACATCTAACTTGGACAGACAGGGAGGGGGCAAACATGGCTAAATATTTACTGTCTGTTATTGCCGTCTGCCTGCTTTGCTGCTTAGTAAGGCACAAAAATAGAATGAAAGATGCCTAAATAGTTTTTTTTTGAGGCAAAATCTGTAAAAGTGCTTGGGTAAATAATTCACAGCCACCCTTATACAGGCCTTCAAAGTGGATTAGTACTGCAGGAGTTTTTCCATGCAAACCTAAAATGGGTTGATCTTTAAAAACATCCTGACCACACTGAGCTGATGATGCTGATTAATCCTTTGAGAAGACGATTGTTTGTGACAGCTGTTTTTAGCGAAAATTCCTCCCATCTCTGCCTGATATATATACTGCCGTATATGCTTGGATTCTGCAGCTAAAACGCAGGAGCCGACAAGAAAGTGATAAATCCAGTGGAGCTGGTCTGCTTGTGTGAATTCTTATCTGTCATCTAAAATAAATGAGAGGGTAGGAGTAGTTGAGACCTGTGAGGGGGCCGGCAGTTAGAATTGAGCAAAACATTCACATTTTGGGCTGGAGCTACAAATGGACAATATTTTTATAGTGATATTTAATGCCGATACTCTTCATCATAATGATGAAAATTCCAAAGATAAAATGGATTGGTGGTTATTTTCTAGGATTTATGATGATCAGTGTGTTTAATCGCTTGAAAGCACAAAGACTATTGACACAAATTGTCCAGTAAATCCAAAAATAGTCGACTTATTAGTGTTGTTCGGTGCTGCAGTTTATTAAGGCAGAACTGGAGACCGAAAGAGAACTGAAGGACACCCCTTTCCTTGATGGAGAAGATGTATTTGGCCTTCTCATGACTGGCTTGCCTGCCCTTTTCCCTTAGCTAGTTGCTAACTCTGTCAGCTGTTGGCCAGGTAGCATGTTGGGAGCTGCCTCCAACATCTGGAAACAAGATTAGAGCAATGTTATTGAACCAAAACAGTAGATTTGCAGGACATAAAACCCAATACAACAAGCTATAAGACAATGAAGGGGAACTAAAAGGGTGAGAGATAATTCTCTGTGGGTTTGTTACAATATCAATGACTAACATTAGTGGTCATTTGATTGATTATTCACAGTACTGATTAGTGCAGCTTTAAGGGGTGATCTTCATCATTAACACAAAGCAGACTGTTGATTAGAGACAGACAGATTAGTTGTTGAATTTTTCCTTCACCCAACTGAGTAAGAACATGTCACACTACTTCCTGTTTAGACCTAAATGTCTAATGTTGTCATCTTTCTGGAGGGGACAGTCACCACTAGCAAGACAGCACAAGGTCACTTGTTCGGGTCACATAAACATTTTCAATAAAATACTCAACTTGATGTCCTGGTGTGCAAAATGAGGACACACTAATGTCACTTGGAAACTTCACATTTGAACTGGGACTTTGGACTTTTTGACTGAAAAAGCTGCAGAACAATGCTGGACAACTTTTTAGCAGAAAGTTGGAAATCTCAGCAAGACAACAGAACATCGTACCATTGGTAACCACACCACGTTCTTTTTGTAGCCAATTTCTTTTTATTGAGTTAAATTCTTCTGTGAGCAGTGAAGCTTGTCTTCTTCTCATCCCATCAGACAGCACACACAGGTTGCAGAAAGTAATTTCACTGCACATAAATAACTGTACAATTTGTTCTGCCCGCAGGATGCTAACAATGTGCTTCCTGAGGAATTAAACCTAATAGCTGAGTGACAATGACAGAAAATCTAGATGATCACATTTTGAGCCGGCACGTGTACTAAACTGACTGAAAAAGCTCTTGTCACGGTCTCTTTACCAAAATCAGCTTTATTGGCCAAGTTTGTGCACACCTACACATGCAGTTTTATCACATGGCATGGGGCCTCGCTGCCAGAGGGCCTTCATAAACTTTTTTAATTTAAGAAATATTTTTATACAGATACAACCACCATCTCTGAAGATTGATATTTCACTGAATACCAGAGGTGAACGTAGTAAGTAAAAGCAGCAGTTTTACATAATACAAGTACTAAAGTATCAAAACTACTTTATGCAGTATAATGTTGGGTAGTTTAATGATACATCATAATTTATTTGTTTATATTTTGACGGTTAATGGTGAATGGTGTGTGTGCCTTTATTCTTGTAAATGTGGAGACGTAAAATGATTGACAATGAGAGTGACATAAAAACTCCACAATTTACAGGAAGATAGAAACAGACACACAGCTAAAAAGAAGGACAGTTAAGCTGGACAAATGTAACTGGTGGTGTCTAGCATTGTGTTATGATGAAGAGGCTCACACCGTGGATATCTCTGGAGCGGATCTCCACTTATTCTGACAGCAAAGAGGTAAATAAAATCCACTGGTCAATTGTGATCATATAACTAGAGCCCCTCTCCTATGGAGCATAACTGCAAAAGGCCCAAATGTTGCATTCGATAACAAAATCTTTGGTTGATTGTGATCATGTACAAATGTACATTTTACTCGTAGAACTTACATACCAGTGAGTGAGAGATAGCTGTAAATTATATAAACAGCAACAGAGGAATAGATAGTTATTTAATCGATTGAATCAATGGAACAAAATACTTGTTGAGAAATGGAATTATTTCTTTTTTTTTTTGCTTCACTTTTATTGACAGGAGAAATCCATCATATCTAAACTTGCACATCAAACACTGCTTTGCACTGAGACTAAGCCTCATGCTGACAAATGTACAGACAGTCATGATTATTGTAATCATTATTGCAAACAAAGGCTCAAGCACCAACTTCACAGCTTTTTTTTTTTTTTACAGATATAAAAAAAAGTTTGAGCCCACAAAGTTCCCGTCCATCTGTTCTTGAATCAAACATCCAGTCTCCACATTTCTGTTTAACTAATCTACTCTGATGAAAATTGTGTCAGTATGTTTTTTTTTTTTTTTTTTTAGTTGAGTTTTAATTTTGGCAAAAGAGAACCATATCTAAATCATGTTATGTGGGAGTTATGTTATACACTGCTTGTGTTTGTGTGTTTTTCTTCGCCTGCAGCTGTAATATTAGCCAGAGTCTGTTCAGGCTCTCAGGCCTGATCAGAGCTTCAGTCAGCATTAACCTGCTTATTGCTGGATGTTCCCTTCTGCCTTCCCAATGGCCGGCAGCTGTGAGATCTGCTAATTAGAACCTGACAGGATGATCTGGAGCTCTAATATGATCACGCATGCAAGGGAGCACGTACACGCTGACACATGCATGCGCAAAGTCACTTATCTCCACTGCGCGGACACACACATGCACATGCACTCAGGAGGTTACATACATCCCCGGGGCTGCACGTCTGGATCTCTGGTTTATTGTAGTGAGAAGTTTGAATAATAAACACTGCAAGGCTAAAGTGATTCATCTCACAGTGGTGTCTGTTTTCTCTTTTTGTTGTTGTATTAAAGTTGGTGGTAATATCTGTGCAAGGCTTGAATAACAGGTTCGTGACAGCTCTGTGACATGTTTTAACACTTGATTGTGTGCAGTGATAACATGACAACATGATTAGAATAAAAGTAGGCAAAATTTTGCTTTGTTGCTTGACTTTGAATTAGCGCAATTCGATAATGCCATTCCTCTTGCTATTGATGATAACTACGTATTAAAAATTTGATGCAAAATGATTTAATAAAAAGTATGCTTACTCCTTAACAACTGCCGGCGAATATGAAGAACGAAGGAAGCAAAGTAATCAGAAACAGCCGAAAAAATTGGAACCACATGGTAATGTACACATACCACACCGAGAACACATGCTTTTAATTATATGGCAAATCAGTTTATTAACCACAAGAACCACAAGTTCAGAGAATAAATGAAATACAGACGTTATTGGATTGTTGAAGAGAGGTTGTAATTGAATGGATAGAGGAAAGTTGTGTCTACGTATGTAACAAATATTACAATACTGCCTCAGCCTGTTTTGCAGCATTTCAGCTTTACATGAAAAATGACAAGACTGTTTTGCTGTTAATCAAGGTATGTAACATTATCATTATACAGTATATATTATACAACACAGATAATTAAATTCAGAATGAAATAAGAAAAATAGAAAACAAACAATATTTAGACCTAGAATTATTTACATATATACATATGCACCCAGGAAATAATTCTATGGTGCATTTTTTTTATTTGCATCAGGGAAAGTGTCCATCAACTTTGACTGTGTTTGAGCATCGCCAATATAAAATTGACTTGAGCTGATCAGTTTCAATTGTATTGATTTTACTTAGAAGGCATGGATGATGAATCAGTTTGTTAGCATTATAGATTAAGGTTTCAGGCAATCCCTGGGAAAAAACAAACAAACAAAAACTATGCGCCTATGACAAATTCTTTCAGGTGATTGTTTGGTACAGTTAAATTATTTCTATTATTGCATTTAAAAAAATGACACAAGCCAGTAAAAAACATGAAAGATCTGTGTAATGTTTGTACAGTATAGGCATCATTTAACTGATCCCTTCTTAACTGCTATATTGACAAAAAACTGAAAAGAGAAACTCATTGCTTGGGATCAGGAATTCGTTCTTTCAGGATCTCTTTATTGGCAAAAACATGAAAGAAGTGTTAAATAACAGAAAAGATTTATGAGGGAACTTTGTGACCACAGTAAAGACAAATAAAGTACAAAAATTACAAGTCATGGCTAAGCTTTGGCATATCTTTTCCCTCTGGTCCTTTTAAACCTCACTCATTACTTTGGAAATCTCATTATCCAGCGGAGGGCAATTCAATAGTCGGAGAGACTTTGTGGAACATAAAGTGCAGTCTTGGCAATGAGTCCTTACTCTTAATGTTTGTCCTCCCAATTTAAGATAAAGGGGGGACTTCCCTTCTTATCTAACCTGCACTGCTAAAGCAAAACAGAAATATATGCCAAGAAACATAAACCCTTGTTCTGAGTAATGAAAATTTGACCCTTCCCTCCAATTATGCTGCCATTCCCCATATAACTGAAAGCCTCAGACTCGTTCGTCATGTAGCCACATTGTGTCATTGGACCTACACCTTCTCTTTAATTAATCTGCTGCTTTAGTCATATATTGATCTTAACAAGCAGATTGTTAATTGTGGCAAAGAGCACAGAGCCAACACAACCCATTAAGCTCAAATTACGTGTTTGACTTCTACAAGTGCTGTCATACCAATATAACTGGAGAGTGGTTTGTGTGTCCAACCATTTCTGTAATCCATATTCCTCCAATCCCCTAAAAACTTGGCCCAAAAATGTTAAGGGACCCAGCCTTTGCATACATGGTGTTTGGTGTGTGTGTGTGTGTGTGTGTGTGTGTGTGTGTGTGTGTGTGTGTGTGTGTGTGTGTGTGTGTGTGTGTGTGTGTGTTTGTGTTTTTAGCATTTCATTTCATTTTTCATGTTAAATAAATACTCTGCAGATTTTTTTTTACCTTTATTTTGAAATCAGACCTTTATTTTTAACTTAAGCACTACTTCATCCACTTTGTTTATGTGTATGCTACATTTTCGCTGCTTTACCTTGACATCAGACAGCCTTCTCCAACAAGAAAGTGATGCTGCTGTCTATGCTCTCTTTGAAAAAAAAATGTAATTTCACCTGGCAGGATAAAGGAGCTGCTGGTGTACTGCTGCCTTTGTGCCCATGATAATTAACTGGGCTGAACACGCAGAGCTGGATCGTGATCTGCAGCAATAGTTTCAGCATCTGATCTGTCTTTCCATGCCAAACATCCATTTGATAAAGGATGAAATATGCATCCATCCTTCCTGACTTCCAAGTCTTACTTTCTTATCATGTCATAGAGCTGTCTCTGCTCTCGGTTTCCATCCAAATGGATTAAAACTCCAAAGTCAAAATAACGCATATTAAAAAGACGTCTTGTCACTCTGAAGAAAGAAAAGATGGTGCCTTCAGATCCATGTAGAAAAAGCTTGTCTGGCAGCAAAGTAAAGTGTCAAAAAAGTTCTGCTGATACTGATTTTTTCAGGTGGTCCCTTTTTAGGTGTCTAAAATACTGACCCTGTCCACAGCAGAGCATTGCTTAACATCAGGCATGATCTGCCCTGCCCTCAGTCTTTGAGAAATGGTCTAAACAGCAAAATGGGCTATTTTTGGTAGGTTTTCTAATAGTTATTAAGGTTCATTTTCACTCAGATCTTTGTGTTTAATGAGAAATGAAACTTTGGTACTACATATGCATTTTACTAAAGCCACATATTCAGGGTGATGGAATTTCCATGTTGACGCTTTTATTTTACCTCAAGAAGCGTTAAATATAAGTATATATCTACGGTCATCAAACCCTTAAACTTTGATGGCAGCTGTCCTTCTTGGAACATTTTTAAGCATCATTTCTAGCCACCTTCTCTGTTTGTAGCCTTCAGTTTCGGGGTCCAAGAAAAAGGTTGCAGCAGCCAAAGGGAGCTTTGGTCTATGTTGTTTAATTGAGGTTCAATTAGGAGATATGTAGCAGCTCCTCTGAGATGCAGAAAACTAAAATGTTATATAAAAGGTGTGCTTGAAGCTCAGAGGGTGGGTGAAATAATCACTAAATTTAGACAAACAAGCAGACAGGCAAGCTGACAAAGCCAGCTTTTAGACAGGCCTGTCAAGGGAGTGTTATATATACAGGAAGCTTGATTAGAGGACGAGGTGCAGCTGAACATGCAGGCAGCAGGACGATTAGCTGATAAGGAGCAGGTGTGAAGGGAGACACACGGAGGGCAGCTGATGGGCAGGCGAGACACGACTCAGCCTGGAAAATACGTGACAGACCTTCCCTCTTCACGACAGAGGGTCATTACAGCTGTCAGAGTGCATGCCACTTTTTTTTTTTTTTTTTCATTTTTTCAAAAACTGCTGTTTCCCACCTCGGTTTTAAGAAAAAAATCTGTTCACATGACCTTCATTTCACAAAATGTTTTATATGGAAAAACAATTCTGACACCTCAAACAAGCATGTTGGGCTGATACAGTGCTGTAGTGCTGTACTATGAGGGAAGTTCACAGACAACCTGACAACTGAAAGGAGTACAAACTGAGTATATACCCAAAGATCTAATTAGGGTGGCGGGTGAAAACAATCAGAAATCAAAAGAGAGGGAAAACAGGATAAAGACAGGAAGTTAAGGTACAGAAGAAGCAAGAACTTCAAAATAAAACGGGAAATGACACACAAAAACCCAAACCATGATATATTATAAGTGAATATTTCTGACAAATGTGCAAAGTCTGTTGTGCAGCACTATTAGTATGTGATGTGCATACATATATATACTCAGAGGGTATTGACTCGACTTCAGCTCCACACCACACCATCTGGATTGGTTTCATAGGCTCTGGCCAGCTCTCCACACAGACTGAACAGGGTGAGGATGTCAAGTGGTCATCCTCACTTTAATCCTGTGTAGCATCTGACTAACCAAGTCAAAGTCAATTAAGCTTTATATGCCATTTCATGTGCAAATGCATAGTTGGGACTACAGTGATGGTAAACCTTACAAACACGTCTCACAGGGCTAGCTGTAATGGTACACACACACTCAAAGACTGCTGTGGGAGTGACTTAGAGACTTAGAGAAACAATGAACTCTAAACCAAAATTTTCATTTCAACAACAGCTTCTGATTTTTTGGCAGAGCTGCAACCAGCCGTTGGCAATTATATTTCCTCTCATCCCAGCTTGTCAACAGCAGACGGCGCTTCGTCACTCGGTGTCTCACGCTGATGCACAAGATATTCTTAGCGGCTGTACAAGACACTGACAAAAAGCCTTTTTAACCCGTGTTTAATGTTATGAAACAGTGGCGGTTTGGGTTAGATTGGATATAAAATTACTTGGTTAGATTTAGGCAGAGGATGAAAGTAATTTTGTAATGTTATGTATCTTACATGATCACACTTTGACTTTTGATGTTCCATTTTTCTTATTTTTTGTGGCAGTCAGGTCTCTCCCCTGGCAGCTAGGATTAGTCAGTCAGCTTCTTTTTGTTTAATTTGTAATTTCTTTCATTTTTTTTTCAGTTAAATCCAATTTCAAAAATGTTGGGAGACAGGAGAGCAATGGGAAGAACACATGACGCTGTGACAAATAACACAAAGGATGCAAACATACCAAAATATCACACTCTGCACACTGAATGACATTTCAGTTCACTTCATTTCAATTCAACGAGAACAACTCACAAAATTTCAGTGCAAAACCAGAATAAATATATTTAATCTTTTTTCAAAATACCACAAAGTCCCACATAATTAGTGCCAAATGTTCATATGTTCAGAACCAAATCCCAAACCAAAGTCCACAAAGCAAAGAAATATTAAGCTGAAAATTCTACTTTGTTTTTTTTTTCATGCGTCTTTTTCTTTTTAGTTCAAACAAATTCTTATCTTCTCTTACTTACAAATTCTTATAATTTAAGTCACTTAAAATCTCATTGTGGCACATACATCTGCTAGGAGGTATTTTGTCTGTGTGTGTATTAGTCGCCAGCGGGTGGGACAAGACATCTGGATTTAACAAACTGGAATGAGAACAGGCTGGTACAGAAATAACTGAGTGGGTATTTGTGCAGCCCTTTATTGCAAAACACACATTCACTTACTGATGACAGCTTTATGAACTAATATCCTTGATGCAATCATGCATCAACCTTACACTATCTGAGACTGCCCCCTTCATATCCACTTATGATACTCACACCTGTTTCCAGTGACTAGTTTACCTGTGGAACGTTCCAAACAGGTGTTTTTTGAGCATTTCACAACTCTTGCAGTATTTTGTTGCTCCTGTCCCAACTTCTTTGGAATGCGTTGTGCAGACATCAAATTCAGATTAAGCACATACTCACAAAAATCATGTCGATGAGGTAAAACATTAGCCAGGATATGCTGTCTTTGTGCTGTTTTCAGCTGAGTATCATGCTAAAAAGGATTCTGTTATTTATGTTGAACACAGTCACACATCTTTTTAGCTGTGATCAGCAGCTCTATATCTCAAGTGGTTGTTTGCGTGTCTGTGACAATGACACGAGGATGTGTACATACGTCGCAATAGCTGTTTGCAAATTTGCACTTGACTGAAATCAGGGTTGTATAACTGGGAGCATCTGGACCCAGTGCTCCTCAGCCACCGTACAAGTTGCCACCTAAGTCCCTTCAGGGAGGCCTTTTCCATGCTTTCTTTCCATTTCAGCTCACCAGCATCCATTCACCTACCGCTGATTTCCACATCTCATTTATTTTTGCATTTCGTAAGCAGTTAATTAAAACAGATCGTTTGTAACCCTCCTGTTGTTTACCGTGGCCTATGAGCCTTTCGTGACACAGTGTACAGGAGCACACACTGATGTCTTTTTGCAGGAAGAGGAAATAAAAGCGGCAAAAATAAATCATGCGGCATCATTTCTGACGCACAATAAGGTGACACAACAACTGGGCTTACAAAATTGTTTTGAAGCAAACAGGAAATTACACCAAATGAACATATAAATGAAAAATCTATTTTTGTTTTATTGCTTCTTTGCATGAAAGGCGGCACATGGTGACTGAAGGGAGCACTCGTGGATGCAGTCACAGGCGTGGAAACCATATTGTCCCCAATTCAGAGTGAGGAAGTACTGGACGAGACTCTTGCTGCTTCACTGGAAGAAACAGAAAACTCAGCTTGTTGTATTTGTAGGGACTGATCATCTGACAGCAGCTGTTGTGCTTCTTGGCTTGTTGTAGCATGATTTTTAGTCTCTGACCCCACATTTGATAATTCAGCTGTGAAAACTGTTGTCGTCTCTCAAGTTCAACTCCACAGCTGTGTTTTGTTTTAATTTCTTTTGTAATTATCAATCTTCACTTAATAATACAATCTTAATTAAGTTTGCCACTGTTTATTTGGGATAAAAAGATAACTTTGAAGGGACTTGCATGAGGTATTGAGTGTGAAGAAAAGTATCATAGAGGAAGCGGTGAGGTCTGTAACTTCACATTCAAGCTGAATCAGGCGTTGTGTGTGGGTGTTTGTGTGTTTAGAGCTTAACCACTGTGAAACGATCAGGAAATAATGTTTTATTACTCTGATTTACCTGCTTTCAACCTCCCCTCATTCAGTCTGTGCTGTGGACACACCGCTGCGGCAGAAGGAGGAAGGCAGAAAAGACACTTTCGCAACTTATATTAATAACTCCTTAAGCTACAACAGCTGAAGTGGTGCCTGTTGTGTTGTGTCCCAGGAGAAATGGACTGTGTCTCAGATGAAAAAGAAATGGTTTGCCATAAATGTTGATGTGTTTAAAAAGAAAAACACATAAGAAGAAAACTAAGGAAACAAGTAGTGAACTGATGTTTAACTGATCTGTCAGCCCTGGATAAGAGACTCACTGCAGGTACTGGAAATATCTATAAGTGGGATAAAAAAAAATGGGGGTGAAAGTGATGACATCCAGTAAGGACTTTCACCCAGTGGTAATAATAGTAATGACGATGTATAATCTAGCACAATACATTCCTAAAATGCAGCAAAAGCAGATAATCATGACATTTATGATAAAATCCTAAAAACAAGGAAAATAAAATCAAATAAATAAACCATAGAAACACTTCCAAGATGTCTATTACAACTTTTTTTTAATGAAAGAGGCTTTGATAAGCTTTACATTTAGTTAAAAGGTATGTGTTTTAAGAGAGTCAGGCTGTTATCATTTGTGCGTACACATGATTTGAAGCAGTTCTAAATTTGTTTGCAGAATACGAACAATTTCAGGTAAGAAAATGATGATGAATCTCATTTCCATGCACGGTTCAAGCATGATTTTTGCGTATGTACTGTTTGTGAATGAGGCCCAATGGCCTCAAAAGTGTTTTTGTAGAATACCATGATGTTACAGTGAAGTTGACCTTTGACCTTTTGGATATAAAACATCATCACTTCGTCATTTTATCCGATTAAATGGTAGTGAAATTTTGTCATGGAGAGCGTATGAAATCGAGCCATGGCCAAAACTGTGTATTCTGAGATTAGAGTGAGATCGATCAGCAAAAATTCGAAGTTCATCCTTCAGTCCAAGTGGACATTTGTGCAAAACTTGAAGAAATTCCCTCAAGATGTTTCTGAGGAATGATGTTCATGAGAAACCTGACAACATAATGACCTCTGGCCGTTGTTGGCACAGAGGCATAACAATCCTGTCCCTGACATTTTCTCGGCCTTCTGTTCTGGATATCAGCAAAAACGTGTCATTGAACCTGCCAGATCCTCTTACTGGGTCAGACACTGGCTGCTTAGTACAGCCTCCTGCCGGTTGCTCTTATTTTTTTCAAAATTGTTTCAAGTTTTTGCTCCCGCCCTTGTCTTTTTCGCATTGCGCAGTGGTTCTCAGAGGAATAGGTGTAACTTCGCTTACCTCATCCCAAGCAGTCCTAACTTCATCAGCTTTTTGGTGGCTTCATTTTCTCATGTCAGGCTTGTACTTCTTATAATGGATCAGTGGAACACAGATCATATTTTTCTTTTAAATGTGTAAGATGCAAGCGTGCAAATTAGTTATGACATTTTTACAGTATCAATACATGTTTGCTCTTTCCTCATTCCTAAACACCATCACTCATGCACACCCACGTAATAATTTTTCATTTTTAAAAAGAGAACAAGTTGAACGTGTGTTTTCGTTGGCAGTCACCTAGCGCAGTTTTCACAACGTAAAACTGAATGCCAAGTATAACATGAAACTCTCATGTCAGAGAAACATCACTTAAGGCCAGAATGATTTCGATGTTGAAATGATTTGCAGTTTTCAAGGCAGTGATGTTCTTCTGTCTTCAATAAGCGGTTCATGTGTTGTCAGTTCTGTTGTCAGCTCAAACCGCTCAGACCTTGACCACCAAACCCTGTGGGTGTAGCTTTGTCAGCGGCGGATCTCGCCGCCAGCCGCAGGTATCACCGGGGAAATGTCAGAATGTTCTTTTATTTTCTCACACATGAAAACAGATCATTCTTTTTCTCGAAAGTTTATAAAAAGCCCCGTAGCCATGAGAACTCTTTGCCACAGTGTTGTCAGCGACTTGAGGAACTAAGCAAGCAATCATCTCCCTGTATACTCACCGACCCTGCAGCACCCACACCCTGTGCCTTTTAATGACGCCTGAGTAAACATAAACACCACTGTATAGTTTTATGGTCTTAATCCATCAACACAGACTCTGGGGAGCACAAATCTGTTTTTTTAAATTCAATACTAGATGGCAACATGTATAACTTTTTATGTGCAGATATAACGTGGTTTCTTATTACTGTTTTTGCTCCAGGAGGCAGATTTGAAAATGTCTGCAGTTCTGCTGATGCTAAAGGGGTTCATGATCACTGCTGGCAAAACAGATGAAATTAATCTTTCTATGAAAACTTTGTCATGAAATCCTCATCAGGCAATCCTGAGTGAAATTCTTCATCTTTGGGGCATTTGGGAGAAAATCAGGTCATGTATCAGGGGAAATAAAAGGACATTCTTGGTTTACTTTAACACAGAACTAAGTGTTTATTTTTCAACCTATTTGTTTTAATTTAAAGAAGTTAGTGTATGGGCTGCCTCACAGTTTCAAGATGACTGAATTAGAAAAGATTTTTTGTAATTATTCAAAACAATCTTTTCTAATCAAATGAACACAATATTAATTAAGTTGTAAAAATCTGAACCAGCGACTCTTCAGTCACACCGATGAACATTACAAATAAATTTGATTTCATTCGACAGTTTCTTAGTTTTGGAGTCGGCTAATATGCTGACCATGTTTCTTTATAAACTTGATTTAATAAGTTGCTTTAAGTCTGTACATTCATCTCATGATTTCAACTCAAAAGACTTCAAGTTAGAGGAACTTTCTGATGTGCTCTGAAAATAAATACTAGAAATGTTATGTTTAATTAACTTCAATAAATAAAAGTTGCGTGTACTTATCAGGATTTGAATTCACTTAAATGTCTAATATTACATGCAAGAACGATAATAGATACTTAACATAAAGGAAGTAGAAACATTTAAACCTTTGACATTTTCTCAGTTTGAGAGTCTTCTAATATGATTGTTTCTTTTGAAACTTAATTTAATAAGCTGATTAAACTCATTCAGCTCATGATTTCAAGCCAAAAGACTTTATGAGACTGTTTATAAGCTCTGAGATGTTCTGAAAAATATTAGAAATTTTAAGTTGAATTAACTTGAATAATTAAAACTAGAATATTTAAATTAAAGTTAATAAGGAAAGATTAGTTGCATGTACAAATAGAGATTTCAGTGGAATAAAAATCATATGGATCCCCGTACATTATGAAAAATCAGAGTCAACTGACATTAAAATTACATCACGTTTCTGGTTCTTTCAAACCTTTATGCGTGACGTAATTTTAGAGCTTGTTAGGTACGTATGCTTAGTTTTCTCAGAAGCTGCTACGAGGCCTCTGTGATTGTGACAGTGTCTCCTACATGTAAAAGCAGCGAGTTAAGCTCAACAAAACGTTTGTCAGAAATGTCACTAACCTCCTTCGGGGACCAAAAGCATCTGACCTTTTCCATCTACTTGTAGGAATTGCGGTAGTAATGGATACGTCCATGCGAGCCTCTGACAGTGTTTGTGTTGGCAGCCAGTTCCTCAGCTGCATCTGTTTCCGCTCTGGTTTTCACTCATTACTGACGTATCTTGGTGGCGTAAAATGATGAATTCACTCCGGGGAGGAATTACAAAAAGAGGTAAAATAAAATGTTGTCTTAAAGTTGTTTTCCTTTGAGAGAATGACATATTTGTTTGTCTGTCTGTTTGTTTGATGGTGACAAAGATAATGCCAGCAATACTTAACAGAAGTCATTGCCATTTTGTCAAAATTTTAAGCCCTGGCCCACCTAACTTTTTATAAAACTAAACTTCTCACACTCTTTACAAATTTTATTCACTGGGTGGGAAGCCAATCAGGGATCATGTCCTTGTCACTCCACTATAGCAACTGTTCTTGGCCTGCTTGCATACATGGGGTAGTAACAAACTAGGAGTAAATTTGGGGGCAAAATGACAAACAAAGTTGCTCATTTATTTTTTGCTTTGCATATTAACAGTCTACAGTTATGCTAACTGACCTGTGAAGCAGCAGGCATAGCAATACTTTGAGCTAAATGCTAATCAGGATATCAATGTTTATCCTACTTAAATGTTTGTACACTGTTAATCTACTTCACTGATCATTTTATAACACAGGGTTGTATAATGAGCTGTTAGTTATAGATCCCTTTATGCTGCTCACAAAAACAAAAGCCACACACAAAAATTATAAACACCAGATGGGCAAATAAATAAGAAAGGAAAATAGTAAATCATAGAAAATAAACTTTTTATGGTAGAATTAAGAAGTCTCACAGAATAGAGGTAGAATGGATATATGATTTTTTTAAACATAAAGTCTTGAAGCTTTATATTATACTTGTATGGTGCCACGCTGTGGTTTTGTGATTGGCAGGACTATTTATCTTGTCCATAAAAAATTTAAACACAGGAATCAAGATACTGTAATGTTGTAATTAAGGTCGATATTAGAAATTAATGCTGTTCCAATGAATACAAATGAATTGTTTGTATTTCTATCAAACAGAGGACATAGGTGTTTTCACACATTCACCAACAGGGGACCACCAAGCCAATAGGGGACATTTTTATTTTGTCCACCTTTGGTCATGGTTTGAATCACTCTAAAATCTTGTCTAAAACGCTCTTGTGGATGTGTGTGTGTGTGTGTGTGTGTGTGCACATACTCAGTGCTCCACTCAGGTCATGCAATTCAAAAAAGTCTGGACACATCCCTGTGTGCTAGTGCTTGCTAACTTGACACACAAAGTCTGCCTGAGGTTGAGGAGATATTAGTCCTGAACAAGAGAGTCTGACAAGTTAAAATTGTGACCTAAAAACTTGTATTGCATCTTACATGTCAAGATGTACTTCAGTGCTTTAGCAAAGGCAGAAGAAGGAGACTGCTCGCAAGTCAACGAAGATATAAGGAACGTAGCATTTAAAGTAATTAAAAATCAACTTTGAAAATGTTTATGAGGATGTTTTTGTTAGAGCTTAAGAGGATACACACAAGGCAATTCAGTGGGTAATACTGAATGTAAATACAAATATTGTATGATTAAGTAAAAATATTTTTTTCATTATTAAAATAGAAAATTTAAAGGTTTTTTTGGTGTATTGGTGATTTTGGTATGTGTTTTCTGAGTATGTTTTAGTTTTTCACTGCAGTCTTAAAAGAATAATATGCAACATTTTCCTAACACAAATATATCAGAGTCAAAAACAAATCCCTTTCAATCATCACCCACTGAAAGTGTGTGTGTGGTGGTGTCCTCTGCCTGTATTTGTCATTATTTTGCTGTCAGCAGGACGCTTTACTAACCCAAAGCATTGGTATTGATGTCCTGTGAAGGAGACTCAACAGTAAAATATCTTTTTGATGCATTTAGGAACAGCTTGGACAAATCCTACCGATTCTACTTTTTCAATTCAATGTCAGTTTCAATCATGAGGTTCTTCTTATGTACACACATATTATAAATAAGTAACTAATTAAAAAAACAAAACAAAACAAGGTGACAATTTAAAGTCAGGTCAGGTTTCTTCTTTTATAACAGTGAAAAGATGGGGAAGAGTCCTTGCCAGCTCTCCATTCAAAGAATCACGGGTTCCATTGTTGTAAGAATAACTTAGACACAATTGTTTGTAAATAGTTGATATTTACATGTAAAATAAATACATCTTCAGGAATTGTATGCATATATATTTTTATGTGATAGACTCCAAAACGTACATGCAAGGCTACATCAAATAATGCATACTCAGCACTGTTAAAGCCCTTATTGGTTTTTTTTTTCTGTGACATGGTTGTTGGCATGTATGACACTCAAGGTTATGACACCAGACTGGCCAATCTGTGCCATAATAAACCCTTGTCAATGCTGTTTTAATTGAAATAAATCTCTCAGATCTTTTCGATTTGTGGATCGTTCCAATGCCCCTTTAAGTAATACATTCAAAAATTCAGCATTTTCAGTCTCAGCATGGATTAGTATGGATAGCTGCACTTTAAGGGAACAATAAGGACTTATAAAATGCTGAATATCTAGTTAACAATATTCTTGTGTTGGTTAAAACATACAGTATATGCTTTTGTTTAATATAAAAAGCATGAAAGAGTAAATATAATCACACGTTATGATTGCTACATTCAATGACATGTATATATGTAGGACACTTAAACATTGCACACCATCACCAAATCCACCATCACATCCGTTTATGTCGCACCATAGTGTAAGTTAAATGAAAACCAGTGTTTTGTTACAGTGTGTAGTAAATAATAACTTGTGGTTTTGTGGTGTTAACCTGGGAAATAACAAGTACATAAGAAAAGTGAAAAGTACATAGAATGTTATCTGTGCCCGGTTTGAATGTACATGTGTGATAGCAATGCTGCTTTTTGGTTGAATTTCCTTCACGACTCTGATTTTTTATTAAAAAGAGCACTGCCAAATGATTCTCAGTAACCAATTTTGCATTGTCTTGTGCTGCAACCCTGCAAGTTCTGTCTCCCATATTTTTCTTCTGATATCTAAGCACTAAAACCAGATCTGGACCATTCTAGTGACTCAGCATGCATACATTCAACTTTGGTAATATCACATGGGAAACAGACCTTTCTCTGTTTAAATCACGGCTCTGTTCGCTTCTTTTTTTCCTGAGATTCCCTCCCACTTGAGTTTCCCATCTTAGCAACTTGCAGTTTAGTGGTAGCCAAGGAGCTCGACCACTGAGCCAACCAGCCAGCACTGTTCTCAAGGATGGCTCTCACAGGATGCATCGCAACCGAAAAGGGGGGCTTTGGTGACAATCCAAACTTACTGTCTATGTGAGTGTGAGAGTGTGGACAAAGAGACAAAAGGAGAGTTGTGTAATAATCATTAGTCACGCATTGATAAGCCACTCTGTTACAGGTTCTTTTTTATTAAAATGACAAAATATTTGGTCCTCACTGGAAATAATTCAATGAATCCATTGATTTTAAACAGCCAACTGTTGCCCTATTTAGAGTTTTCCCCAATGGTTTTCCTCTCGCAGACAAAAAATAAATGTTTCCAGGCACTCGAAATCGTACTAATATCTTTATAAGGCTCCTTGGGAAAACCACAAAGAACTTACATGTCACTCTGATGTTGACTTTTATGTCTTTGGTAAGGGAAGGAGTCCAAAAAACTGGGTTCTGTATTGTTTTATAAAAAGATTTAATCCCCTAGTGGCAGAGGGGTTGTTCTAGGTTGAATATGTTTAGTTCAGGTAGTACCAGATGGATGTGCAAATGCAACTTTATCCTCTCATTCCCACCGTCCTGTCAGTTTCATCTTCAGGTCGGCGGTGGTATTAAAAATATATAATGTATATGATTATAAAATAGATCAATTTCCTCATGGTCGCCAGTGGTTTTCTGGTCTAGGGCAACAAAATGGCCAGAAACAGCCCTGCATTAAGGCTAATTTGTACTTATGTGTCAAAGTGTTGTGTTACCTGAAACTGTCCCCATACAGAAGGTGGGTTGTGACTGGTTTACTTGGGATCCTTTATGGATTTTTTTTTAGACCAGCTATCATCTGTTGGTAGTGAGGACAACATGTATTAGGCCAAAGAAAGACTATCGAGACCATCACTAGCGCAGACGTCCTCTTTGCTGACATTGTTACTGCTCTTTGTAGCAAACTCCAAGAAAGACTTTTTGACAAATGCATGGCAGTCAATGAGGTCAAGCTGACACAAAACCATATATCTTTCTAGACTGGCAGAGCTACAACAAAACCTTGATGCACACATTTAAATCAGGTGATGCTTTCAGATGATCATTTTATAAGCATCCAAATTTTGAAGAACTGATTTTGTGGCCTTAATTGAAAGGACTGAGTTCTATGTTCTTAATTCAAAATAGCCACTGGTATCTGTTTTGGTGTGGATCTTCATTCTCTGTGCATATGTTTGTGTTTGTGTGTGTACTTGCACATCTATCTTTGTGAGAACAAAACTGATTTTTAGACCATGGAAGTGAGGCCTCACTTTTGGACAGACCTTCAAAGGGCTGTTTGGTTTAAAGTCTTAGGATTTTGGTTAGAATAGGTTTAAGTGAAGAGACTGATGAATGCATTACATCAATGAGGGTCCTCACAAAAATAGAAGCACAAACCTGTGTGTGTGTGTGTGTGTGTGTGTGTGTGTGTGCGTGCGTGTGTGTGTGTGTGTGTGTGTATGTTGGGTGGGGAAGTAGGGCCATTTCAAAAGGCAGTCTTTCCCTTCAGTTACATTTGAAGTTTAATTTGGAAATATTTTTTCACCCTTCGTGTTTTGGATATTTTGTAAAATAAAAGTCTTCGGTTCTCGAGCCGTCTTACACAACGGTAGTTTATTAGAAATATTTAATTAAAAAAGTAGTGTCGTATTATTTTCATTTCATCTAACTGCTGTTTGAAACCTCCCCGCCCCCCCAACCCCCGCTCCTCGGACTCTTGCTCATGGCTTAGTTGACCAGGAGCTCTTGGTACTGCTCAGACCGGAGGAAACGACCGAAGGAGTCTTTCTCCATCAGGGCGAAGATCCTCTTCTGGGCCAGGTCAAAGGTCGCAGGGGAGAGATCCACCAGGTTCCTCAGGGTCACATCCTTGGTGAAGTGGTCAATGTTCACCTGTGGTGGGAAGATGACAGGACATGTTGTGGGAAACAACTAAAGTAAGGATGAAGACGATGAAAAAAACAACATGTACTGATGGTAAATATGACTACTGATGATAGGTATACGCAGAAATGTGATGATGTGTCTGCAAGACAGGAAGATGATGATTACACATCATCATAGTGCCATTTTAGGTAAGATACTATTGTACTATTTATTCATTCACTGCTAATTTTAACTTGATGTGTTTATTCCCCATGAAGTAGAAACAAAAACTGCCTCAAGTCCTGTCTGCAAGAGGATTATTCCAAAGAAAAAACTAAACAGAGACCTGATGTTTAAACAGCTGATGTAAAACAGTCAGAGACTGATGTAAATGACAGTATATTCAGAGCAGTAATAAATGTTGATTTCTTAAGGGGATAAATAATTTCTTAAATAGTCAGTTGGAAGTTAGACTTGACTCCAAAGTTTCCAAAGAAAACAAGTATGAGCAGTAAAATACACTATTATTGGTATATGAAACCAAATTCCTGGGTATTTTCTAAATATATTTACGTGGAAGGCCATAAGGGGACCATGGAGAGATGACAGAAATGAGGGGAGAGAAACGCTTTTTATTATGAAGCAACAAAACCTGGAAATGTTGTGTTTGGATCAGTGGAGTACAGTCAACGTGACAGTGAAATAAGCCAGAAGACGCCAGCTCACTCTTGCAACAGATCTTGTTTGAGGGGGATCAAGAAAAGGGGCGTCAGGCATCACCGGTTGGTCAGGCGGATGAGACATTGTGTAATTCGATTAGAAGCGGGGCAATCTCACTGATACTAATACTTCATATTAGCTACACATAAGGACGGCGCTGCAAATGTCAGACCACTCCTTTAATGTTTTACACTTTTCTAACTAAAGCCATCAGATGACTGTAAACCAGTAAAAGGAACAAGAGTTTTCCTCTGAAATGTCCCAAGATGGACTCACTAGTGAAAATGTGCTAAGCATGTGTGCGTTTTTATTACCTGTGTGTGTTCTCACGCTGTTCACTGCCGTGCAGAGTCTCAGGACATTCTCTGTCAGTAACCTCATCTGTTTACACTCAAGCACGCCTGCATTTCTCCCCTACACATTCATTCAGTGATTAGATAAAGACTCTCGCTGGCTCAAATCTATACACATTGTTATACAGCCACCTCTGTCTCCAACAATTCATTCTCTTCAACTTTAAATACACTGTCAGCTGTTCAGGAGAGCAAGATTATGTAAAAATCTGTCTATATTGCTGCCCGTACCCTCTTGACAAAATCACTGCTTTTGTTCCTTGCCAACATACTGTGGTCATCTTCCAAGAAATGTGGGTTCACACTGAGAACAATAGCAATAACTACAAATATATTGTTTTAACATGTGTTTCACACCCCAAAGCAACAACAGTGACAAATGATGGTGTTGGGATCATATTCAGAGCATTTTGATGGATAATCAGCCAATCAAAGTCCATTTGAATTTACAGGGTTTTGTCTACAACTTATTAAATGCTTATAATGTATTTTAGGCTGCAAATTACACATAAATTTGTCATTTCCCCTGAGAATGGTCTTTTGCATTGATGGGTTTCTTTGGTCCCTACTGATGTCCACTTTGTCGCTCACTAGGAAACCATCAAATTGATGTTGGCGCACAGTGTGTTTGATTCTCCTAACTGCTCTCTTCCTCTTGTTTCTCTAGTAACAGGTCGTCAATTTCCATCTTCCTGAGCAGCTGGCACAGCTGGAGCATACAGAGCCACTGATGTTTCTCGGTGTGGATGCTCACATCGCTATAATAATCGTTAGTTTTTGTTATAATTATCTGTCTTGGTGTGGACAACCCTCGTGTGAAGAGCTGCACATTTAGAAACAGTTTTGACTTTAACGACCCTGAACTTTGCATACATTTAACAGCTTTGTAACTTTGATAGTGTCAATGCAGAATGCATTTTAAAAATTAGTGGTCTGAAAATGTCTGTAGAGCTCATGAGTGAAACGTTGGCTCACATCCTGTACAGCTCGCAGATGATCTCTGTCTATTCCATGTGGGGTTGAGCTCATAAGAATGGGGGAATCGCTCACCTCTCTGGGTCCCTCAGACTGGATGAAGTCCTCGTAGATCTTCTTGGCTTTGGTGGCCATCTTCACGGGGTTCTTGGTCTTCTTGAAGTCCTCGCAGGACATCCAGAACTCAATATTCTCATCACTGAACTCAGACTGCAGGAAGCTGCGGAAAGAAGTCACACCGTCTGCAGACAAGAGATGGAGACGTATTGATAGGATAATAGAATATAGAATATAGAACAACAATTATTATTGTAAACCTTTTCATGCATGCATTCTAAAATAAATGTGCTGGAAATTGTGAAAAAGCCTATGAGTCACATTTCTATTAAAGTAACAATGACTGTCTAACTGAAACAGAACATGTGCATCATATTAGTGTGTTCTTTTTGCAAGCCTCCAGGGTAGAGGCAACCTTTTCCCCTTCTGGAGAGAGGGTGCGTAGTCTGTCCATTTATGTTTTGCTTGATTTAGTATTTTAGGTTAATGCGTCTGCAGCTTGTTTTAAGTGTTTACTTTGCTAACAAATTACTTGTATATGCATTTATTTCAGTTTCCTGCTTTGTTTATATTTTAATTGTTACTCCATCATCCCCCCCGGGTCATATTGGGGAATGTAACACTGGCAGAGTAAGAAATTTGTCAATTTCTGACTAAAATATAGACCGCAAATCCCAACATTCTGTGCATGAGTCAGTTCTTACAGTTGTAAAAATGTCACATTGGTCCATAAAAATGTGTTTTCATTATTTTTCCCACCTGTGGAGAGGAATACAAAGGGAAATGACCCCCCAGTAAACCACAGTAATCATCAGACCATCTGTGTCCCTCCATAAATTAACAGCTTTCATCCACACCTGCTACGATTATTTTGCAAAGGGCTTTACATACAGCATTTTACATATAGTGTGTCATTTCTGTCTCTGCTTGGACAGAGGTAGAAATAAGCACCAGAAGCCTATGTAATAAAGTATCAAACTGAAAGTGCTCTTATTCTTTAGTATTATTTTCCAAGTCACACCTGTTTTCCAGCTATGACACTGGAGCTTCTCGCACACCAGATGTCAAATATTACATGAGCATTGTGGCTCTTTCCATTATAGCCCTGTCATGTTTGAATAAATCCATTATGGAACATTTATGCAACAGACACCTTGGCTCAAAAAGCCATTATTTCAACAAATAGATTTGCCGAAGTGAAGTAGTGGAAACTGAAAGGAAAGCGCGATATTATAAAATGGTGTCATGAGCTAAAACAATATGTAATCTATCTATGTCTATTTTTGTTAAATTTTTTAAAATTGGTTTTCCAAAACTTTTTGGATGGACAGAGACAGAGGACAGAGATCAAGAAAAATAGATGTTATACAATATAAACGGGGTTAACACATCCAATTTACAACAATTTAAAACTTCAAAATTATTTATAGAAATAAAAATGCATTCATTCTAAATAATTAATGTAAACTTCAGTTTATAAAAACTAGGTTTCATATAGGTAAAAAAAACACATAACTTGAAATGTTAAAGCACAGTTGTTACCCCAAAACAAGGATCCCAAACACGGCTTGATAAAAACAACCAGTCATTTCAGTAAAGACCATTGTAATTTAACATAATGTTTGAAAAAGATCCCATTGTCTGAACAAGCATGTGCTGCACAAGATAAGCAGTCTGTTATGGCCTACGGCTTTTATCTGCAATCTAGATGGCTAGTTTGGTTCAAAATAGCACTGAGTCTCAATCAAGCTGCAGCTTTCTTTTTTTCCTGTAAGACCTTCCGTACAAGGACACACAAAACGAGGTGCACACACACACACACACACACACACACCGATGACAAGCAGTTTGTGTTTCCGACGTGCAACAACGAGCAGAAAATGTAGAATCACGTTTACTAATTGTGATTTTTATAATAATTTACTTTCAGAATTGCAGAATTCTTCTTGTTTAATTAACTTGGAGTCAGTAAGTTTTAATTAAAGGGATAGTTTGGATTATTTGAAGTGGAGCTGTACGAGGTGCTTACAGTCAGCAGTGATGTAGGAAGATAAGCAATGAAGTGCTGTGGACAGGATCAGCTGCAAAACATATTTTAGCCACTGTTAGTGTAAGTGTACGCTATACCTTGTAGACAGATGGCCTATTCTGAAGGGTAACCACCCTTATAGAAGCCAAATATTGTTCTCTCCAAAGCAACCAGACTCATTTGGCGAAAGTTGGAATTTTTCTGTTAGTTAATTTACGTTCTTGTGTGACTTTAGTGTATTAAGGTTAGTATGGCTTCATGTAAGTTACACAATCAGGTATGACACTAGACTGAGGGTAGGGGGTGCTGTGACTACATCACAAATCTGCAAAGCCGCAGCCAAGCCCCTTTAAGCATTTAAGTATTTCTTTATTTTTAAACAAAGAAATATATAAAAGTTAATAATGTCATTTCGTGTAAAACATTATTACCAATGCACCGTTGTCTGATTGTGCATATGGAATATATTAGCGTCTTGTTGTTTTCACATTTTGGATGTATTGTGTTGTTAATTGTGGCTGTCTGAGGCTGAAGACTTTCACATGAAAGATGCTGCATTAGGCTTATAGCTATCTTGCTGAACAGTCTTTATCCAAATTTAATGAAAAACAACATTTATATGAAATGAACTGTGTGCCATATCTGCTTTTATTGATAAAACAAGAAACTAGTCATAAAGATTTCTGCAGCACCCCCACCCACATATTGGTCAAGCCCCCCATGAGCACTGGCAGAGAGAAAATCCTGGAGCCAGTAATGCACACAATAACAAGAAAAGACTAATCAATTGAGGCAGCGGTACATCAGCAGCTCTCGTGATCTGCTAGTTAAAACTACTGATTTTTTTTTTCAGGCTGCTCTGGAGAGAGTAATTTTCCCTCGGCTGATTGAAAGGTAAAGCAGAGAAAATATTCTAAAAATAGCATACACTCGAATTGATATTGATCTTTTTGCTCCTGCTGTCTCCCCAAACTGTGTGTGGCAACTGCCATCTACTGTAGATAATTGTGAAGATAAAATATAATGTAATATAAAACAACATATATAAAAGACAATTTCCTCTCCCAGCTACAGTCTATTCACCTGGCTGCCATCAGACAGGAGATACAGAAGTATCCACTGTTGTACCAGACTGAAGAGCAACTTCTTTCCTTCATCCCTTATCCTCAGCACTCCACCTTATAAATGTATTTGTTTTACCGATCAAACTTCACAGACTCATGAGTGAAACAAGCTGCATATCTTTCAAATAATGAAACACTGAAAAATTCCTGTAATTAAAAACTGCTCGTACATCAAAGTGAAAATGAGATTAATTTTTCTACAACTGCAGTCTTCTTATCTGAGAGTACTCGTACATTACTTATTTCCTGTTGCATAATATACGTTGCATTATGCAATTTATAACTGTAAGGCGACAGAGGGGGGTAGTGCTACAGCTGAGAGGTAATAAGTCACTGAGAATCCCGTGGGTATTAACAAGGGAGAAGCCATAAAGAATAATGTTAATGTAAAATCTCATGAAGGTAAATAATCGTGGCGCAGCAGTTTGCAGCCACTGCGCAATAAATAAACGGCGGTGGAATCATTTAGACTTCTCCCCGGAGATGTTACCGTAACACACACATACCCTCCATGGCCTGCTACACACACAGATGCGTGCACACACGCATACACATGCTCACGCGGGCGTGCAAACACAGGACAAACATAAATCTCCCTGCCCTCGACTGTGCTGAAGGAGCCACTTAGAAAGGTCTTTTACCACCTACTGAGTGCCGCAGAGAAAATGTTTCTCCGTTCACATGGTCAGTAACGTCTGTAGGTGGATCTGTGTTGACGCACAGGGGCAACTTAAGTGACTTATTAGCAGGAGAGTTTACACGTACTGCTAAATACCATTACCCATTAGAGTTAATCATCAGTCTTGCTGGCTCTCAGGCTCTCTGTGCACTTTGTGAAGTAAACAGTGGAGCCAGAGGCTGGTTTCTAGTATGTGAGGAGTCTGTAAATGTGTTTTTCTCCCCCATGAGCAATGTTTACATTTTTGTCAGTCTACACCTACGTTCTAATCTATCTAAATGTAACCTTAACCCCCTGCAAATTATAATTATATAACAGTTTTAAATCGGCAAAATACTTGTGGTCATAAAACAAACTTTGTTTACAATATTTTTTATTTATTTTATCATTTATTTTATTAAAACCACTGATAAAGAACCCCTGCAGAAACACAATTATGAAGCATATATCATTGTAGTGACACGTGGTTCCTTGTAAGTCATGTTTATGTTTGGACTTTTTAGTATCATTTAAAAACCCTTGTGGTGTCTTGTAAGCCCATGCAGGGTGGGCATACAGTGTACACGAGACAATAACAAAAATCACATCACCATTAACTTAATCATCCAGTTAAACAAATAAATGGTCACACTGAAATATTAATACGCAAAAAACCCAGCTAGGTGCACTGTACCCGTTTAAACAGACAGACTCGACAGACACCAGACCTCAGGAAAGGCATGTCTTCTCCTTTTGGAAGTGGCAGCTGTTACATAATGAGGACCACAGCTTTGTATAGAGTGAATGATGATGTTCTCAGTGTTTGCTTGTGAGGAAGAAGAGAGCAGGGACACTGCACAGTTAAACTAATAGGCTGCCTGAACACGTGAAATGTGTTCTATCTTTGGATTTTAACAAAGAGCAACAGCGTGTCTGCTCTCAGAGAGAACTGCTGGGTCTTAATGTTAATATTACGAAGAGGATGGTCTAGACATGCTCTGTATGAAAAGTGCCCTGAGATAACTTCTGTTAGGACTTTTAAAACTGACTTGACTTGTTGTGGGGGAATAATTGAGCATCTTTCAGCTATGTGTAAAACGTCGGTGTGCAGAAATGGCAACGTTATTAGAGCAAAAAATGGATGGCTGCTCGAGCAAAGTGCATGTGAACAAACAACACTACATCTGTTATTTCTTTGTGGAAATTATTTAAAGCCATGTTATTGCTTTTTTTAACCGAGGTGTGGCTTTAAAAGGTTTTTTGATCAACATGACAATGCTTTCTTAAGAATGTGTTAGATGAAAAGTTTTAAAATGTTAAGAAAGCACTTAAGTATTGTTATGCAGAAAGAAGGTGTTATATTTTCATCAGTCATGTCACGTGGCGGACTGTGTTAGGATGCTTTGTGCTCAAGATGTTGTTGACCAGCACTGCCTTGTTGCTGCAGTTCACATTCAACCTGATGCAAATTCAAAAAATGGACTGCAAAATTGAGTGTATACCCATATATCTATATATTTAAATAATTATATATTGCTTTATTTTATTCTGTATTATATTGTTATCCTGTTTTATGCTGACATTAATTAATTATCTGTATTGAATGTGTGTGTAGCACCCTGTAAGCCTGTGTTGTATGATAATAATTACTGTCATACCTTTAAAATACTCTTCACTCTGAAGTTCTACAGCCCCCCCTCACAGTTTATTAACTTTGTAAACTAAACATATTAATTAAAATCCAACAGATACCATGTATTATCAATATTGGAGAAACAAACATCTGTTCATGCAGTCACTTTAAAGGGAATCAGAAGCCATTCTGAGGCAACAATGTATCACAAAATGGAATTAATGTGTGTTTAGGTAATGCCACCTGCAGTAAGTGGCAAAAAATAAGTGCTGTGTGTAAGAGAAACAGTCGAATGAAAAGGGAGAGCAGTGGAAGGTAGACCTACAGTTGTTGTTCAGGACACGTTCCAGACCCTCACGCCACTGAGCAGCCTCCTCAGGAGTCGGCCTGCACACAAAATACCTCAGATTAGTCAGGAAACTTCAGCAAAACTGGTTAAAAGCATCCCAACGAGTAGAAGCATTTTTTTTTAAATGTTGCAATGTGAAGCACCTTAGGCTGCATGTGTGAGTGACAGATGGTCTGTAAACAAAGCTGAGTTGTGTTGAGTTGAGAATGTTACTCCATCTGTATTTATAGTGTGCTAAACTGTCAGACTGTGGGAAAAACAACTTGTTCCATGTGTTTGTCACACTGCTTGGTGTCTTACATTGGGTTTAGCACCAGACTTGGTTAGATGTAGGCATTGTTTCGTAACCTGTGGTCTGGGTGCCCCTGAGGGTGCCAACAAAAAATTCCCAAGGGTCCCCAAGGCTTTGCCTCCTCTGAAGTCATCAAAATGACATCTGCATGTTAACTAAGACAGTCCTTGGGCTGGTAGCTCCAGACCCGTGCACTAAAGGGCACATTATGTTGTTGGCTTGTGAGGTTAATCTGTGGTAAACCATGGGAGCAAAGTGAAACTAGCAGTTCAAACTCTGGAAAGTTTGCATTTACTGAGACAACTGCAATTTTCGGTTATTTTCAAATAATGATAATGTGACGAGCAAATTTGCTGGTCACTGACACGTTCTCAAAATGCAAAGCCAGAAATGAGTCTTTATCATCATGTAATATAAAACTTTTTTCTATTCTAACATGTTCTCCACATTAACTCTACAGAGTAAAAGTTGTACATCACTGTTGCAGAAAAGCTGCAAACAACAGGCTATAAATATTTCAATAGACATTTCATGTATGTCTCTATTCTCACAAAGCCAGACTGCATCCTTTGATCTCAGTTTCCGCTGCAAGATTAAAGTCTGGAAAGCATCCACTGAGAATAGATTGGGTCTGGTAGATGTGTCCGACCAATCATGGGGAGCATGTAGATGTTTGGCTGAATCTCGGAACAATTTAAGTGAGTTATGATTCTGAAACCGCAAGTCTTTCGTCTTATATTCGGGAGAAAGTTTCCAAAGCAGCTGCATTGTTTTTCCAAGTATGAAAATTAGCTGGAAGGACCAATGACGGGCCAGTGAGTGGTGCGTGCACCCTATCAGGTGCCTGAGATGACTATCATTTATTACTGGCTTTGCAAGGCTACAGCTTGTATTCTGTATAAAGTGTTGGATGAAATGTGGAACATATCCGCAGTAATTATAGATTAAGTCACTTCAAGCAAACATTAATAACAGTAAGTGATTTTATGATCTCGTCAATCCAAGACAAAATTAACTGTAAATGTCAATATGGATAGCAGGACAGTCCCTGAAAGTTAATGAGTTATTAAAAGGTCATTGTGGTTCAATAATGAGACTGTATATCACTGAAGGGAAGTCACACATTGTATAAATACTACATAACAAAATAGAGCCGCAGCCAAATCACTGGCTTCTTTAAAGCGCACTGGGGGTTATTTACAGGTTAAAAATATTCTGCTTTAATGAAAATAATCAGTTTTTCCAATGAACTAACTCAAGGACTTTCTTTACATGAGCAATGTTATGTAACAATTGCATGTTCAAAAATGAGAACTGCACTCCAAATAGTGAGTAGGAACCACAGACAGTATAATAAATTGGTTGAAGTCATATTTTATATTCAATCTATGGTTTAAAGTGAGTTGTTTCCCCCCTCCTCCCAAGACTCAAAGAGGCTCAGGCAGGCTTCAGGGACGCTTCAGGAGGGGACACGAGCCCAACATCGTGAACTGGCAATGACAAGACAACACTGTAAGTTTATCAGCTGTTTATAACTGTCAGTTATCTGTCAATGTAAAGCTAAGCCCGTTAACCTGAAACGAACCCACCGCTCCGAAAATACACACCCTAGAGTTTGAGTTCAGTGACTACATGCCTCACTGCCTGCCAGACTCCATAAACATTTTGCTCAATTTAACCGTTATAAACATCTGTTCCTTCTAAAAGTTTATTAACAACTCATAAACAGACACAAATGAAGTGTTTCTGATGATTATTGTGGTAATTGTATGATTTACTTAAATACATATATAACAGATTACTCCTTTAAGTTTCCATTAAATGTCAAATTTTGACAGCACAGTGTCTATTATGATAAAAGATAAAACCCAAGCAGGAAAAATCATACACATTCCCTTACAATATTGCCGAAAAGCAAAGAAAAAGAAAAGAAAAGTAGTTCAATGTCTCATCCATAATTAATCTCCAACACAGTTTTTTCAGTGTAGTGCTTGATCAAATGGTAGTATCTAAGGCTTTATACCATCCAACACTGACATCTGAGCCCAGCCAGTGTCTGGAGAGGTTTAATATCCTTTGATCTCCACATCTAGCTCGTGCTCAGGGCTCTGCTCTGCCACTTTACCACTGGTAAACATTCTCCACCTCCACAGGCAATCGCCTCTCCGAGACGAGGCAGAGAAAGAGAAAGAGAAAGGGAAAAGAGACTCACTTCTGCAGCTTCTCCGGCTTCTTCTCGGTCTTCTCGGGGTAGGGGATGATGAGGTCAATGGCATTTTCGGGCTTCTGCAGTAAAACTCCCAATTTTGACTTGATCTCTTTCGCCCTGCGTGACAGAAAGCAGAAAGGGACACAAAAGCATTAACACGATCATGATATTTATCTGAGTGTTTAATGATATTTGTCATCTTCTCCCCAACCTGACTTTGGTATATTGTATTTTAACAAGACACTAAGATTAAATCTATAAGCATTTTGACAGATTAATCAAATTTAAAACTAAAAAAATCTGATTTCTGTAGTTTCTGTTACAAATTTAAAGGAGAGGTTTCAGGGGTTTTTTTTTAATAAAGAGGAAACATAAGTGAAAAAGTACCAGTTAAGGCTACAGATTTAGTGTTAAAATTATCTTATTCAGTGTAATTTATCAAATTATTAAATTACTCTAGACATTATCTGTGATGTAAAAACTTTACACTCTGTTTTCTAATTGAATCAAGGACAAGGTATGAGCAACTGTATGTTTTGACCTGTGTTGCTGGTTTCTGAAACATCTCCGACCTCCCTTCAGGTTTGAGTGCATAAGCAACACAATAAATCTTTCTGACTTTTCTGAGTAATCAACCAAAAAAAACTTTCAAATTAGCATAAAAAATGGAGAAAACAAGGATTGAAATGGTTCCTGAGGTCAAAATCATTTCTAGTGAGCATAAATTCATTTCAGAAAGTAAAAAAATTCACAAAGATGACCTTTAAGCTCTTTCAGATGGAAACTCTTGACCTGAGACTTTATTTACAATTTTACATTTTTAAAATTTATTCTGTCACAATGTAGTCTGACAATTTTAATATAGTCAAACTTTCAAGGATCTACAGCACATCAGAGAAACACACTGACAGGAGAGGTAATGTGATGAAGCAGGTCTCACCTTTCGAGGCAGGTTTGTGGTAAGGCGGCTAATCCTTTACACATTTTCCAGAGCTTTCAGTTGCAGTGTTTCAGAGGGAATTCAGTTCTTCTATTAGCCCGCTGTGAGTCTCACAGTTGCTTTTGCTTACTGACTCTGGCTTTCAGCACATGGGGAGTTTTATACAGACGTCCTTTGGGCTTCTGGCCAGCAGCTCAGCCAATCAGGCTGGAATGTGTACAGCACGGGCAGTGTGGTTGAGGAAGGGCGGGTTTTCAGAGGTGAATGGCTGTTTTGCTTTGAGGTTTCAATTAACAAACAGATCCAGTGCCAACGTGCAGGATGCAGATTAGGACCACTTTAACTTACTGTAGATCTAAAGTGCATTTTGTAAATATCTGCTGTGCCTTAGTGTTTTACTTTGAGAAATATGAACCAGTTTGTCTAAAAAACTGTTAATCAAAAGAAGGCAAAGTTCTCAAAAGTTAGCTAATTTGAACATCCTTTCTAATTCTGATCTGAATTGTTTATGTTAATTGTTGTGTTTATGACTTACAGGTGGAGAAAAGGTTTCCCAAGTTCACATTTTTCTAACTTCTTTCTTTCGAACTTTGTTTTTTCATGTCTTTGTTGTTGTAATGCACAGTTTGGCAAAGAGAGGCTGAAGTGCAGCGTGACCCCATCTAAACAAAAGTGTTTAGAGTCTATGGAGAGATTAAAGAGATAGTTCACCCAAAAATGAAAATTCTGTCGTTATCTACTCGCTCTCATGCCAATTGAGGGTCGGGTGTATTTTGTTAGCCCTCAAAACACTGCTGGAGTTTCACAGGAAAACAGAGTTGCAGAATCTCCCAAACAATTGAAGTGAATGGTGCCCAGTTTTCAAACGTAAAAAAAACAGCTGGGAAAAAAAGTACGTAAAATGCTTCCATAGTGCTTGTCTGGTGTAATCCAAGTCTCCTACTGTCCTGACATGCTGTTTATACACTGTCACACCACACACACCCAGTTCAGACAGTGTGCATGTGCACACGAACATGGTTCAAAGAATAGGATCTACAGTGCAGATTCAGGCTGAAAACATTGTGTAAATAACATTTCTTTAGTCAGCTTGGCATAGCCTTTTATGCAACGCTGTTTTCCTGTTAAACTCTGGCAGTGGAGTTTTGTGGACTGGACTAAAAATCTAAACCCGACCTTCAATCAGCATGAGGGTGAGAAGATAATGACTGAATTTTCATTTTTGGGTGAACTATCCCTTTAAACATTCACCTGAGGGTTGTTCTATGAAAGAAGCTTGAGTTTCAGCTTGCATGACCTGCCTTGACAAAACGCTAAAACCCCACCCAGCAATAACAATCATCACAATGATGGTTATCAACTGTTTTTGTCAACTTCAGGCTTTCAGGCTTCAGGCTTATGGAAAATTACGGGGAACAATGTTGCTGCAATAAAGAATAACTGAAAACAGTTGTATATGTATTCAAAGGTGGTAAAATATCAAAGTGGACTATTTGCTTCATCATTCTTATGCCGTGGAAAATTTGTTAAGCGTTTCTATGACCTGAAGGAAATGGAAAAAAAAAAAATTATCTGAATCATCAACTCAGGTTCCCATGCCAACACGACACAGTTTGTGCTGCTGTAATTACATTACACATTTGTTGACATTACTAATGCACAGCTTAACAACTTTGCATATGTAGTGCCTTCTCTCAGCTGACTCTATATCGCCTAAGAAGAACATCTAGTAAAAGTGCAGCAACTTTTACAGCTGATGTAATAAAACTCTGAGTTCAGCATAAGTTACCATGATGACCTAACAAGGTTAATAGAGAGCCACCTCTGTGATAACAATCTAGCATCATAGTTCACCCCACCCACCTATTTTTAAGTCATGAATACAGGAAAGGAAACAACTTAGATCAGACTTAAAAAATGGATCACCAGTTTTCTGTGTCTTCACTTCACTTCACTTTTTGTCGGTACCACTGACGAAGATGGACAACATGAGAGCTCCCCAAAAGTGAAGCCAAAACATCTTGATTGCCCCCTGTTGGCTGGCTACAGTATAGATGCAGTGTATGAATGGTGCTGTCTAAATAAAATTTCCTTGCCTTGCCTTGCCATCACAAACTCTGACCTGTCCATGTTAGCGGATGGGACGCAGGCAGGACTGAAAGATCACATCACACAACAAAGAAATTTTTCACAAAGATGATAGTTTCCGTCAGTTGACATCAGGTCCGTATGGGAACGCCCCCTTGGAGGGCAAAATGATGCTGTCTTCCGCTGCCTGCCAGCTTTGAACCAAATGGTCTCGGTTGTTTCGGAAACGTGTTGTGTGATCGGATGCACTAACCCACCAGGAGACAAGCCTGGGCTGTGTTTCTACAGAATCCAGCCTAACAAGGAAAACCCAGAAAGAAAAAGATTGCAGATTTGTGCCATTAAACATGCCTCTGTCCCCGAGGAGGGCAAACAATGGCAGCCGTCAAAGTACACACTTGAGACGCGTCGTCCATGTTTATTTACAATCAGTGTTTGGTACCAGCTGCTTTTGATCACTAAGTTAGCAGCTAAGTGTTGTTTAATTTTAATAACAGCACAGTCGTAGGCCACACTACAAAGTCACAGCATGTAAAATACTACTTCAGTAATATTAATACAAGCAATATTATTCTTTATAACAGATCTTTTGAGAGCAGGAACGAATGATAGAACTGCTGAAACTGAAGGACAGCCGACAACATGCATCATCCACCTTCAAGAGAGCACAATCATTCGCTTTAGAAAAATAAATAACAGGTCGCTGTACAAGGAAGTTGAACAAATTAATTTCTTGGATGTGAACACTTGAACAAATGTAAATTTTCTGTGTCACAGTGTCACAACACAGAGTTGTGGACTGGAGTGTTTCCTTGACGTTGTTTATAAAAACTGAATGAACAAAGTCTGACACGTAGTCTTTATTACTGTCAAAAAAAAAAAAAAAAAATCCAGTCCGGAGGATGGTTTTTCAGGATGTGAACTGTCATTATCAAACCTATACTGAGTGAACTATCCAAGGTCCAAAGAATCACACTCAGATGATGAAAAAAAACATCACATGCCCTCGAGCTTTCCCCTCTAAAGTCCTTCAATTCAAAACATATTTTTCTTCCATTCAACTTTTCATTCATTCATTCATTCATTTTGAGGCCTTCACAGAGTTGAAACTCAGAGCGAGAAATTCATCGCATCACTTTTTTCATCGCATCACTCATCCATACAGTCACATGGAAAGAAGGATCACAGAGAGGACACGTGTTGTGACAGATCCAACATGTCGTTGTACCGTAATGACAGAATAGGTCATTTGCTAATGACTCCCAAAACAAAAAAAATATGACTGTTCCCAGAGTGACATATACGCACGTTGACATATACTGACTTTGTCCGTCTTTATGCCCTGCCAAAAACCTGGTGCATCACATGCAGCCATGGATAGGTTTGCACTGATTTGCAGAGGGGCGGTTGATGAGTTGGGAATGAGACCAGGCTAAATAAGGTGCTCACGTGATCTGTGGTTAGGTCGAGCTGGATAGATCGACTGTAAATGTTGCAGCTGAAAAACTTGACATGTGAAAAAGACTGATTTTTTGTTATTCTGAGGTGGATGTTCTCTTATTTATTTAGTATGCTATACTCATACGTTGAAGGTAGCACACAGATAAGCTCGCCAAGTCTCTTTTATAATGTATACTGAAGTTAGTCAATAAAAAAACACTAGTTTTACTAATACCAACGCACATGGTCATTACTTTTCAGCAGTCATTACTTTTCATTAGGACTGTTTGGTTTTTATGTTCAGCCTATTGTTTGACAGTGTAATATCATTATACAACCATGTCATAACAAAGATAAAAGTGAGAAATTGTCATTTTCCTCCAGTTTCTAGGGTGATAAAAACTTTTATCTGAAGCAGAAGTTATCAGGAAGCAATTCTGAAGTATCTAATTTTAAAATCTATTGAGGTCTTACATCATTTTAATAAACTCCCCCATCAAACTTCTTCGTCTTGTTTTTCTAATTTAAGAACTTAGCATATTTTGTTGATTTTGAAGGCCCCTGTGGACAAAAGTGGTCACATTTCCACCATAATAACCCAAAATATAACATAAAAAAATTACACTATCTAAATTAAAATCTCCTACTTATTTTTAGCTGCCCAAGATACTTCCTGCTGTAACTTTGGCTGGGAAAATGTATTGTAATGTACAGACTCGCTTCATTTGATTTAAAGGTGAATCCCTCTAAGTGGCATGCATCAAGAATGACTAGAAATAGGTGATCTTAACTTATGTAGGTCATATAGAAGCTTCAGTAATAAATGGAGACTCTTTTGTGTATGTATTTGATAACAGAAATACTCAAGAATTTAAGTATATCACTTGATCGTTAGTATTTGAGTACAGGCAGCTTATCTGGCAGAATTACAAACCTGCAGTCTGAGGGCACAGAGCACAGGCAAGTGACGACAAATATACTGATCTGCTTCATGATGGAGGTGGAACGTTCAACATTAACTGCTACAATTAACAGAAAAATACAGAAAGAAACAACCTTTTTGGTAGAGATAAAAAAAAAAAAAAATCCTAAATCTGTGCAACAAGCCTAATTATTCTGTGAGAGCTGATGTGGCTCAACAAAACTTGTGTATTTTAAATTACATTCATTAAATATTAACTTCCAACAGCAGATAGATTTTGGCTGATCTTTAATGCTGCCCATATTACACATAATGAAGAAATGAATGTATTGGCCAAGTAGCAAGATGCTGATACTGAACGGATCTGCAAAATGTTCTCTGAGAACATATTTCACTTGTTTTCCTTTCCAAGTCCACTCTTACAATACGGTCACTGCTATAGTAACATAAAACATGATTACACTTCTTTATGATTCTGATTAGATTAACTTTATAACCAAAGCTTTAACTTCCCCAACCATATGTGAGCATCAGGATGCAAACCTCTTCTGTGTTAAAGTCGTGCTTCACCATCTGCTCATGATTTACAGCAAGGGTGGTGCAAAAACCTAACACTGCCTTGACTGAAACAAACATTGCCAATGAATATAATCCATGCAGCAGTTACCCTTCCTCCAAAACCTAATTGGCAAACAAATTACGAGTAAATAAATGCAATTTGTAGGAGACAGGGCTGCAAAAAAAGACATTTTGTTTTCTGTTGCTGAGCAGAACCAGATTCTGATAAAAATCTAACATTATATTAACAAGCAGACAACAAAGATTGGGCTGTCTCGTCTCAACTCTGCATCCAATATGTCCGTGTGTGAGAGCTGATGTGGTTCATCTTAACCTTATAGCTCGGCTCGTTGAGATGAAGTTTTTAATTTATGATTCTGCTTGAATTATAGCGAGTGAGTCTATTTGTATGTGCAATAATGAAGATCATATTTTACAAATGATGTACAACAGGACCAAATAAACTACTTTATTATTATTTTCAATAAAGAATTATATTAAAAGTGATTACACTTAATATGTAATTACTTTTTCCACAGATACAAAACCACAATATGTTAATACTCAAATGCAAATGCATATTTTTATGTAAATATAGTACACAGTCCATTCCTTACATTTAATATATTTGCATGTCCAAAAATACCCCAAAGCAAACTTTCATGTTTTCACACAATTACCGTTTACAGTGTAAACATATTAATACAAATATCAGATCAGGTCAACTAATCCCCATAAATTGTGCAAATCATTGCAACTTTTAAGCGAATTTGACCATACATCACAGCGTCCCAAAAGTTCCACCTATCATATTCTATTTATATTTTGTCACATTTTATTGACATTTATCAATGTTCTGTGCCCTGACATATATTATAATTTTGTGCTTGTTTTAAATGAGTTTGAGATTTTGCTTTTTTTATGGAATACCCCCAGTGCAACTACTTTGTTATAACTTTTGCATTCCTAAGCCTTTTTGGCAAGATTTCTTAATACACTCAGAAGAAAGTCTGGTATTATTGTCCCTGAAACAAGTTGCCTGCAACTTTCTTTTGCTATTTTTTATTTTCTCACTTAGTTTTATAGCAAAAATGGCAAAAAAACAAAAACAAAAACATGTCAACAAGCATCAGAATTTTTTTTGAAAAGCTTCCATGAAATTGGGCATTTTTGGCTACAGCAATCCTGGAGGGACTGAAATATAGATGTAACACTTTTGTTTTTTCTATCATTTGTCATGAGTTGAAGTGAAAAATTTAAGATTCCTTCTATGCACACAAATGGTTTATTTCTAACATTTCTTTCACACAAATTAGTTCAAATCTGTGTCAGGATAGCCCATCCACCTGACAGGTATGGCATATAGATATGCTGATTAAACAGCAGGATTGGTGTACAGATGTTCCTTGGTCAGGTCATAATAAAAGGCCATCAAGCTGTTTAATCAGCATATCTGTATATCACAGCTGTAGAGTAGTGGATTATCTTGGTAAAGGAGAAGTGCTCATTAAAAGGAATTTAATTTGTGCTCAGAATTTGAGAGAAATAAACCTTCTATCTTTTACTTAGGAGCAAAATGTGTTGCATCTATATTTTAGTTAAGTATGGTTTATAATGCACAGCTGAGCAAAAGCGGACTTTTTTCACTTGTGTAATTGAGTTATGCATACTGTGCAAAATGAGTACAGACCATTCAAAGTAAACAGTCTTCAGTGTCAGCCAGTTAGGAGCCCCATGAGATGGATATCCAGATATATGAGCCAGAACAGCCCTGGAAAATTCTAATTTCACAGAGTTTAACACTGCAAACAAATAAATAAACAATCCTTCTTACAGAGGACAGTCAGACTGCTGAAAACTGCTCAGATGAACCTAACTTTGGGACATGCTTTGCAGCCAGTAGCTATTAAAAGGGATCAGTTTGTTGGCACGGCAGTGTGTTCAGAAAACACAGGTTTCACTTCCATGTTATTAACGCCCTTGTTGTAGCCAGACAATAGGAGCCTGCCAGTTATATAAGTGCAGCACTTACTGAAATTGACTGAAACATCAGGCTGTCTTGTCAGTGTTTTTTATTCCAGGACCACTAACAAAACCTGGCACAGAAGTGGTTGCTTTCATTTTCTTGTTTTTATTTGTTTCTTATCCGAAACCTTGAACCCTTAAAAAAGTCCTCTGCAGCTACATTGTCCCTCAACTCTGGTTTAGGTCACCAGTAAGTCTCTGATAGGTGAGAAAAAATGAATTTGCAGAATAAAATATCTCTGTAGAACTTGTGACTGGAGGCTGAGTTTACAAGCTTTTACTGAAATCTTAAAGGACCATTGAGTAGGATTTCGTGGCATCTAGCAGTGACCTTACAGACTGTAAACACCTTGACTCTCCCTCCCCTTTCAAGCATGTAGAAGAAGCCACAATGGCTGTGAGAAATGTGAAAGGGCCTCTCTAGAGCCATTGATGGGTCACAGCTGGGTCTCACTCCCAACTCATCAAATAGCCATTAAAACTTCAGTTAAACTCTGTGAAGCATAAAGACACGGACAGTACATGTTCACAGCTGAAACCGACACACCTGGCTTTTCAAGTGACTTCAATGCACACCTATACATGGCTGTATAGGAGTTTCAGCCAGGAGACTATGGTTTGAGTCACGGGTGAAAGCAAAAATTGTTATTAAATGTTATTAAATTTTATATGTGACTTTTGTGTCCCATGCATGGAGTGATATGTGACTCATGTACATCACATGACTTTCATGTTATGAATTGCTTCAGTGACATGTAACGTTTGTAGTCAATTTCTGACATATTTTGCCAATAAATCCCTGTAAATCTTACACATGGGTTCTTTAATTTATGAAAGCAAATCTGATGATCTAACATGTCCTAATACCTAAACAAAAGTATAGATTGTTTGCTAATGACTCCCAAAGTACAGTACCGTATATTGACTTTTGGCATACTGGACCGTCTTCGTCTCGTAGTTAACATTGTGAAATAACACACTACTTAGTTAGGCGTAAGTAAATATCATGGGCTGGATTAAAATAAGTACATTAGTTTGTAAGCTAAATTACATTGTATGTGATGTAAGTTACCTAAGTTAACTTTTGTAAGTAAATCAAAATAAGTCAACCTTGATTTCTGGTTTCATATAGGGCACTCCTGGACTGAAATCTGGGTGTGTTTGACCGATCCATCAACCCTGATCTCCTTCCTGTATAGTAACTTAATAACTTTGCTCATATAGCACAATTCATGCATAAAATGCAGCACAAAGTGCTCAACATAAAAGCAGAAAATAAAACTATGTGCACTTTATCGCTCTTTATACTGTGTCATTTTACTTTCTATGCTCTGGTCATAATTACTATGACCACTAGAGGTCACTGTGTGTGGTAATAAGCTGCTTGCACAGACAATCATATTTGTGGTCAGAGTGGGCTGCGATGATCTGATATATTTTTCCTTATTTTAACCAAACAATTTACTGCTATATATTAGCAATAAAATACATTTGAGTTGGAAGCACGATTTGCATAGTGTGCTATATACTGTGTAGTGATAGAAAAAAAGAGGCTGTATAACCTAGAGGCTTTAAACAATGCTGTATATTTGTTTATTCATGATGGCACAGCTCCAGTGTCGCATGCACAGACGAGGTGAGCACACAAAGCTGCATAGGAGGTTTGCTTTCATTACAGAATTTCCTGGAAGCCAAAGTTCAGCAAGGGACAGTGCTTTGAGTGGCTGTGTACTTAGGCCAACGGCAGTAGCTGCGCTGCTGTTCAAATAAACTGGCAACAGTTGGCAACCACGCGCTTTGACTATTGCTGACAGAAGCTCCACGCTCAATTTATAGATGTAATGGCCATCTGAAAGCTCAGACGGCACCATAAAACACTGTTTTTCTTTTAAGTAATTGCCACCAAATAACACAATAAAGGATATACTGTGTATGCAGTATATCATATGGAAAGGCAGTTGTTTGCAATTAACAGACTGGAGAATTTGTGACATGCAGTAATTGTCAATTATGCAATGTTTTCGTTGTGGCACTGGTGGCAGTCATTTTGTGATGAAGAGTAATTCATTTTCAGGAAAAAAAACATTTGGAAAGCTAATTTCATTCTTTTCTTATTAAAGCTATTAGCTATTGCTAATCTATGTTCACAACATGTAATTTCATATTTGGTTCTATACCTTATCAATAGAGTGTTGTGTGTGTTGGTATTGGTCACTGTTAAAACATGTTTAGCAGTTGTGGTCAGTAACAAAGTACATTTACTTGAGTACAGTACTTAAGTTCACTCCACTATATTTCAAACACAAATAATGTACTTTTGACTCCACTACATTTCTAGGAGGGTTGTTGTTACTCGTTACTTTTAGACTAAGCTTAGCTTGGAAATCAGCTGTTGCTGTTTTTTATTTTCTAAAATGCAGTTGACCACACGCCGTGTTCCTCACAGAAGGAAACACAGTACCCGCTCTCAACTGGGATCAATGTAAAAACAGAAATCTGTCATCCAAGCGCTCTGTAACAAGAGCAAGTTCTCCCTCTTTCACTCAAACAAAACTCGGTAATGGCGACGGCAGGAGAAAGACAAAATTAAAGCTCAAGATGTTATTGTAATCAGAAAAAGAGAAATGATTGCAGGTTTTTGCCAGGAGTTTTTGCCTGGCTAGGACACTGTAAACCAGCAGTGGGAGATTCTGTGGTCTCGCTTTCATTTACATTTAAGCCACATACTGTTGGATTCATACGGTTTGTGCTGTCAGGTTCCAGCTGTAAAAACCAGGTAGTTCATTCAACTGTAAGAATAAGTTAAAGAGGTTAAAAGATAATTTGAATAATTTAGTTTAAACGATAATGCTAACAATTTACAAGTTGTAAATTAGATACACCTTTGTAACTGTGGCCCTGAAACTGTATGAGTTAAGATACTTTGAGAAATATACTGTATATATATAAGATTATTTTTTGAGCTTTTGCCTTTATTTGGATAGGGACAACTGAAGATAAGACAGGAATAGAGATAGAGAGAGGGGAGATGACACACAGCAAATGGGCCACAGCCAGGAATCGAACCGGCAGACGCTGCAGAGGCAGCACAATATCACATAATTTGCCTCAGTGGGCTTTCCAATCTGCACAGTGTGCTCTGTAGACCCTCTCAATGTTCCTTCATCCTCTTTTCCACAGTCAGGGCTTATTTCATGTTTTTGAGCTCTTGTTTTTTTTTTTTTTTTTGCTGAACTCAGTTTCACAGCCACTGAACCTGAACATTGTTATTATGGGTATAAATGAAGGTGCATAAGAGCTCTGTCTGAATAATAGAAAATAGTCACAAAAACTGCTTTAATATTCAAAGCCACAACAGATGTTATGCAGCCAGAGTTGACTGACAGAAGTATATGAAACTCGGGTTGCTGGATGTCGTGCCGTACTTGTACACAGAAGCAGCTGGTTTTTGGTTTACTGGCATTACATATTAATAACAACAATTAGCCCTTTGGACTCAGATGAGCAGCACTTATCACTCCATTGTCATATCATTTGTATCAAAGCCATTATATTCCTATTATGCTGCCATCATTGTTTTTCATCTGTGCATGGTATTTGCCATAATTGCTGTCTTCCAGGGAAGAAAAATAATGCCCCATGCTTGCCAGATGCTTTTTTGGCAAACAGGAAGGCCAGGGTAATCTCCAGCTGACATTATTCCAAAAATACCAGCGAGTGCCAATCCTGGACTAATCTCTTAGTATTGTTATGACTGCTTGGCTCAGATTATACAGATTGCAGACAGTTCTCCTGACATTTCACACACGTCCCACTGGTTAAAGGTCAACATTGGGAGCTCTGAGATAAACACTGCAAAAAGCAAGGGTGCTCTGGAGGAGAATGTAAGTGTGTGCGTGTGTGTGTGTGTCAGAGGAAGCAGAGTCTCATGGTGAAGTCAGCAGGTCAGCAGCAGGGACTCTGTGGTAAATACAGAATGGGGCCTTATTGTTGCCATTTCCTTTGCTGAACCAAAATCGGTCCTGAGATTCCCGAATCCTGAGAATGTCTGATGCTCCAGGCTAGTGGGTTTGGCCAACACACTGCGGAGGTAATGTCTTCCATATATGTTCCTGCATTTTGTGTACAAAATCTTCCTGATAATGACTTGCACTTGCTCTTGTGCAATGCATGTCTTGCATAGTTGTGGCTGGTGCCCCTCTTATTTTTATCACACTGGAGCCAAGAGAAAAAAAGACTCAAAAACAGGACTGAAAACACAGGGCAGATAGAAAACGTCTTTACTTGAAGAAGGTTCAGTACACGGGCAGTCAGTCCAGAGATGCAAAAGTATCAAAAATGGCTAAGACTGAACAGGGAATACAGAAAATGATCAAAACCATGAAGAACCTAAAAGGAATAAAGGATAGAACGTATAACAGGCAACCAAGACAAACTGGCAACAGATAAGGAGCTGCACAAAGCCTAACTACACAAGGGAGGAGCATTAAGGAAGGACAGATGAAACTAATTAGGGCAGGACACACAGGGGCGGAAAGTGAAGTATCTGAAATGAGAGACAAAAGGTGAGTATCCAAATAAAACTGGAAAGTGGAAACGAGGAAAACATGACCTTAATCAGGAGACCAGGATGTAACAATCTTTTTTTTCACCACTGAACACCAGGCCTGATGCATGAATGTTTTATTTTTCGATTACATTCCTTTTTGCAAGGAGCAATTTGAGGAAAATAACAAAAAACCTTGGATTTCATGAAACATGCCCTGACCGTGAATTCTGCTCTAGTATGAGCGTGTTAATAAATCATGTTACATCTTAAATTGGATGTGTGTGGCAGGAAATTTGCAATTAGCAGATGGCAAGGCCCCAATAAATCCATATAAGGGCAGCAGAGTTAAGTGCCATGTGTAAACCAACAAGCCACTTATATTTAGCAGGTGTGTTAAAGAAAAGGTAAAAGGAAAGGAAATGGCAAAGGACACTTAACAGACAGGGATGAGCGCACTGGAGCCATGCTGGGTGTTTACAGGTGCAGTTAGGTGTTGCGCTACTGATTTTCTTCCTTTTCTATGAAGGGAAACGGATGCAGAGATTGTGCCTTGATGCACACAAGAGTAAAGCTGATTCATCTGGGCCTGCTGCGGTGCATGTAAACTGAATGAACTACGGGGTTATCTGGAGAACTTTGGGGAGTGCACGGCGCATATGTGGTGTCCACAGCTGTCCGTTTGGGAGCAATCAAGCCTTAATACCAGTTAAACATTGGTCTGGGATATGCCAGACCAATCTCTCTACAGTGGCCTGTGTGGAAATGGACAGTGGTAAGTACTTGCAGATGAGGTGGATAAGATGGTTTCGTCTCTGATCTAAGTTGAGAATAATCTTCTTTATTGTAAGCATTTAAAAATATTAAATGAATAAATAGTTGTATGACATTTTCATCCTGTGTTTTCATGAAGTTAATTGCTTTTTCTTGTTCATTATTAATATTTTACAGCACAAAACACAAGTTACTTTGAGTTTTTGTGCATACTGGCATACTTGTGGTCGAGGGAACTCACAGGATGTGCAAAAGTATTGATGAACGCCACAAAGGTTCTTGTTCACACACACAATTTAAGATCAAATTTGTGCTTAGGAATTATTTATGCATGAGGCTAAGTGAACGCTTCAGTTACTTTCCCAGTGCACAGGATATGCTATGATATAACTATCCCAAGCCCTGAGATATATGACACTTGCAAACATGACTGTATGATGACAGAGAAAGAGTGAACGAGGTCACGGAGGTTGTGACAAATGGCTTGAATTAGGGCCATGACACATTCAGGAAAGTTTAAAGAGAAATAGAATTTTTAACATTGGACTTTCCACATTATTGGTGCCAGACTGAATCCAAATTGGGAGGAAAATTGAGATCCGCTAAGCCCTCATTTTGTCTTTCTTGCGAAGGCAGCCATGCAGAACCTCAGGCATGAGGCCGGGCGATTAAGGAGGTGTCCAGTTTCTCAGTGCTGCTCTGTCTACAGGCCCGCGAGAGGAAATTAAATCGCTTTTCCCACAGCAACATTAATTGTTTTCGTTAAGTTGTTTATTTGCAAAGGCTTTTCCGGCGAACATGGAGCTTACAGGGGGGCAGAGAAGAGCTACAAAGGCTGTTTTCTCTTGAATTATTACGGATTTGTCTGTTACTGAATCATGGCCCAAACACTGAGGGGGGGAATTTTAGATGATAAATAATGATGTATTCGTTATCATTCCTGCCTTAGAGAAATAAATGAAAAATGACAAAATGGATTTTCCATTGGAGAGGTCAGCGCTAAACGCTAACATGGATCCATTGCTGGGCTGCTTTTTATGTAACACAGATTAGACCAGCTAAACCAATAGAAAGTATAATTTACAGTGTCATGGTAAACCCAATGCTCCTTTTGCAGTACTACAGTACACATGCTTTTATAAATTTACAGTTTGGATTACACTCCAGCTGTTGCTGACAGTTTCAATGGCAGCTACGTGTTTTTTAAAAGAATTACAGCTACATAAAACACATGAGAATATATGAGCGGGACAGAAATGCATGAGAAACAAAGAAACAACCACACAAGTCATTCCTTTGCTTTTTGACAGCTAAGAAACCTCATCATCTATATCAGATCAGATAAACCTCAACGTTAGAACAACAGACTACAGGTCTGAATTAAATGGCTTGTGATAATCACTTAGTGTGTTTTGTTTTCAGAGATCTAGACTGAAATCAGACCAAATAGCCTCAAAATTGGTGATGTAACGTAAAGCCAAACCAAACATGACAGTGACAGTGAGCCAAGATATGGAAAATAGCAACAGTTTGAGGTGATTGTTTGGCTGGTGTTGCTCTGTGTGCCGCTAGTGAACATACAAGTGTTTAGTCGCATGCTGGAAAACCTTAACAGCCTGTTGCCTATGGAGCTTTTGTACATTATGTTTGTCATGTTCACATTAAGGAGGGGTTAATGCACTGAGGAGCACTTCAAGAGGAAGTTTGCTCTGTTGAATGTCTCAGCTCTTCGGGTTATATGATGTAGGCTTGTGCTGTCTGTGTTTCTGTGGAAAGTAAGATTCTTATCTGCTAAATCCTTAGAGTTCATTGGTTCAATCACAGGTCTCAACTGAATACTATGATATGTGCCGCTGAATAACAGTAATATGTTTGATGAAAGTATTAAGTACACAACTCTTTCCTGGTTTCAGTCCAACCTCTTGGACAAATCTTTCTCTGTTATAATGCGATAATTCTCCTCATCCCCAGAACCCTTCTCATGTGGTGGGCCAATTCTTGGGCCTATATATTTTTTAAACTTTTACATGAAAATATAATATTAAGATCCACTGTTATGTGGATGATATGGAGTATGTTCCACCAGCTGGTAGTGAGGACACTGGCACAGAAATAAAATATTTAGTGAGCGTGCATTTTTTGCAGACCCCCAAAACTTGACCTGTGACCTTGAAAATAATCTTGGGATTTTTATTTTGGGTGTGATCTTTGATTCTGAGCATCGTCCATGTTTTTTTTTTCTCCCTGTATTTAGGGCTCAGCCATGAGGTCGTCTCCTGGCTCCAGCTCATTCAAAATTCACCTGCCATATTTTTAAGAGACAAGACCTTGCAACAACCACCTGTTAAATATAAAATTGATATTAAACTTTTAGTAGTTATTTTCAAAGCCCAACATGGCCTTGCCCCTACTTACAATTTTTATCATGCCCTATGAGCCTTGGTGCTGCCTGCGCTCCTCAGGTAGGACCTCCCCACCAAAAGGAAATGGGGCATCCTCCGTTAGATCGCTGCTACTGTGGAACTCCCTGAAGAACTTAGGTGTGCAAACACTTTCTTTTAATCCCCTCTAAAAGCTTAACCAAGAATGCCTTTTTCAAAAATAATAAATCTGTTGTTTGTCCAGGTCCTATTCATCTTTTATCAAATATATTTTACTGTGTTTTGTTTAATTAGTACATTCTGATTGAGTCCTAGATGTATTGTTGTTATCTGCTCTGTGTGTACTATTTTTTTTATCTTGTTCTGTAAAGCAGCAATTTCTAACTGTTTTCAGTGCCATTTCAATAAATAAATACACATGGCCAAAGATATCTCGACACTGAACAACACCCAAATATGATTGTTCCAAAATTATGGGAATTCATATGGTGATATAACAGCCTCCACTCCTCGTTTTAGAACTTGGCTGCAGCATCAGTTTGTTCTGATTCACCCACAACAGCATAAGTGTGGTCCAACACTGAAGTTGGCCAATAAAGACTAACATGCAGTTCATCCCAAAGTTGCTGGCTGGTTTTAAAGTCAGGTTCTTTTATACTAAACTTCGATAAGTATTTCTTTAAGGAGCTTGCTGTCTCCACAGGGGCATTGTCATGTTGAGACAGGAAAGGGACGAACACAAAGTGTTTCCTCAACGTTGGACAACCTTATTCTTCCAGAGAAGAATGAAGATTAGACACACCCTTGCGTGAAAAACAGCCACAGGGACAAAGAAGTACACCAAAATCTGGCAACAGAAGTGTCCACGTACCATAAAATATAGAATTAAAGCAACAATCTTCTTGTCAGTTTGTTTCATCTTGTTCTTGTAACATGACATTAAAGTGTGACTAACCAACCAGCTAATTTCTATAAATAAAAGAGCTGAATAATATATATAGATGATTAAAGTAGACGGCATTGGCAAGCTACAACTGACTAAACCTGATCAATTCTCTATATTACTATTTATCTGGATGATGCACTTTAATTGACATCATTAAGATAAAAATGTGCCAGACACATCCAGATGGCTTGTTTCCATCTGCAGTTACTAGACAGGTGGTTACAGCCATAGAGGTGTATTGAATCAAATACAATCTCTGCTCCCTCCTCCCCAGACTTGAAGAAGCTCAGGCAAGACTGCAGGGGCACCACAGGAGTGCAAGACCAGTGCAACATCGTAATTTGATAATAACAAGAGATGGCGACTGGTCCATCGTAAGTTGATCAGCTTTTTATAACTGTCGGTTACCTGTTAGCTAAGTGTGTTATACTCGAAACAAAAGCCCACTGCTACAAAAATATACACTGGAGTAAGAGTTCAGTGACTTACTGTAGTAAATATATGAAAGATTTCCCCCACAGACAATCGAAATACAAACAAACTCAAAAACAAGTTGTGGGTTTAAGTGTGTTCTGATGGTCTGTCATCATCAGTGAGATTTAACCTCCCTTCCTCATCACTGATGCAGATTATGTGTAAGATGCTGCCATTTTTTTTCCCTCCGAAACTGTTTCCAGACCTTTGCCACATTACATAACTTTGCATTTTTGGAGGCTAACATAAGATAAATTCATTGCAATTAAGGATTTACCCTCAGCTGAACCCTGTCAGGCTAAGTGCTGTTTAATCCCACTTTGAACATTCGCATTTGTGAGCAGTGACTGCCCGACCTGGTTCAAATTTTAATTATAACAGCTGGCTTTTGGTCCTGAGAGAATAAAGGAATGAAGCACAAAGCGGTAAATTCTGAAAATATGAACACTTTACAGGTCAGTGTGAGTTAAAGAATGAAATTGCTCTTTGTTCTATTTGAATCATCTCTGAATCATGAGTTGTGTTGGAAGGCCGGCTTTGGTATTGTGCAAACATCTGGTCTTAATTACTGAAGCATCTACGACACAAATATGTCAACATTGGCATTCTGGTAAAGCACACACAATTAGATCTGGCAGATGTGCGTTCAAGATCGCTGAAGAGTTCAAAGTGATGACCATAAAAGCTCAGACACACACAAAAAAGATGCGTTTGGGCCCTCTGAAATAAGCACAGAGCCTACACAGAACACAATGTACACTGGGAAAGGCTCAGACAAAACGTTAAGGTCGACCCGGGTGGAAAATATAAAAAAACAATAGCTGACAAAGTCTAAACCTATAAGTGCTTAGAGTGGATTTATACGCGGCAACACTCTGCTGCACTTCCATCCAAAGTAAGCTGAATTACCTCATGTTGATACAGTAGATTGTTACATGACATTTTTAAACAAGAGCGTGTGACGGAACATCTTGGTAGAGCTTCAACATGGGCACTTTCCTTTGTTTCCATCTTTAATCATTTGTCCTTCTATTATCTTTACTGTTGTTACCCAAATATTTGATCTGTTTATTCTTGGTCTTCTATTTATTTTTATATTTAAGTCTAAGTTTCTTTACTTTCTATAAAGCGGCACACTCTGCCTTGTTATGAACAAAATGTGCTGTACAGTCAAATATGGCAGGTTGGTTAGTGTCCCTATGGTTCAAACTATGATTCTGCAGGTACTCCACTCTTATTTCTCTAATAAGTGGTGGAAAGAGTACTGAAAATCTGTACTCAAGAACAAGTACTGTTACATTACTAAAATATTTCTCAATTACAAGTTAAAGAACTGGAGTTAGAAATATACTTAAGTAAAAGTACAAAGTTTTCATTGCAAAAACTACTGAAGAGTATTAGTTACTTTTAATTGTTGATGTCACTGTCACCTCTCCAAACTAGGGCTGCAAATTTTGTGTGTTTTCCTTCCAAAATACAGATGAAAGGTTTGGATATTAATTCAAATTGTACTCAGTGCTCAACTATGATTTTAAAAGTAGATTACATCTTGTAATGGATACTTAAGTAAAAGTACAGACTCGAAACTGTCATAAAAGTACAAGTACCCCCAAAAACTACTTAATTACAGTTATTTGAATATTTGTAAGTCTTATATTATGTGCGGTCAAAGTCAGGTGACGTAGTATCAACAGTGAGAAAGGGACACCTGGTCACCCTTCTAACCTGCTGTATTTGAAGAGTTGGGAGTAAGAACATGTTGGTGGTGGATGACGTTACTCGGATCCTTTGCTTCAAAAGTAAACTATAACTTCTGCTGCACATAGCTGAATTAATTTTTTGGACCAGAGTGAAGTTTAGAGCGGCAATCACTCTTTGCTGGACCTGCCACTATGACTGATTCAATCTTTAACAATGCATTGTAGTCTTGCCCAGAAGTGTATCACTTATTTTAGTTAATAATTGTTGCATACATGAAATACAGCATTTTTCTCTTAAATGTAGTATAGTATAAGTACAAAGGAAGCAGAAAATGTAAAGTACAAATACTTCAGAATTGTACTAAGGTTTAATTCCACCACTGCTTATTCTGCTGGCTATTAGTCATTCTTAAGACTTCAGTCTAAGGGAGTTGGAAAAAACTGAAATAAAACATGCATATAAGGGGGATTCTTCTCACAGTTTTGACACTTTCCAGAGCTGCAAGAATGTATCAATCAAACAGAAAATAAAACCGCTTCTCCTTGCTGAAAAAACACACACAGAGCAGTTAAATGATACATTAATATGGAAAATGAAAGATGCAGCAGATATTCAGTATGTGAAGTTTTTTTTTTTTTTTCCAGGCTTGAGTGTGATCCTGAGAGGACAGAGGATGTGAACCCTGAGGAGCTGAGAGTCACTAGATAGCACAATTTTCCTTTTTCACAAGGGACCCACACCAGGAGATTTCCCACGCTTGGAGTGTAATATGCTGCTGCTGCTGTGTTCCATCCTCTTTGTGTTCTTGCCCACTCATCTAATATGTTTATCACGACTCCTCTCCTCCTTTCTGTCTGCTCTCCTACTGAATTTCTTGTCCTCTCCCTTTCACATCCCACTCCTTGATTTCTTCTCCTTGTTACAATCACATAAAGAAACTTCTTTTTTTGTTCAGTAGGCATGTTTTAGGGGATGTGAGGGACGTACTATGGGAGGACAACAAAAGTCCCCCCAGAGGTCTGGGCCACACTGAGGTGCGTCTGCGTCGGGGAGATGCACAGCACATGTCCGGTCCTGGGGGAGTCACTGAAGAATGTGCACATTGGGTCATCTGCTCCAGATCTGCTCTCGCCTTTATAGCCACCAAGAGGGTCGCGCCTCATCCTTGAGGAAACACGCAGAACAATGTGTGTTCTCGGCACCTATTTTAAACTCAAGGTCACGTGGTTCAGTACAGCCGTATGAAGACGAGCATGGCTCGATAGGCTTCAGTCTTACTTATGATGAAATTACAGTATGTCCCCTCTCAAGTACATTGGCCCTGTCAACATTCAGGATGTAACTGGGACAAAGAGCACATGTCTTCAGTGTTTTTTTTCATGTCCATTTCCACTTTTCACACATAAACAGTTTAGGGATTTATTAAAGTTAGAGTGATGTTTTATTTCAGCTCTTAAAGTTGCATTTCATATTGGTTATCTAAGTAGCTACTTACTCCTTAAAAAGCAGAATTGATAAAAAAAAAAAGTAAATCTTCCTCTTTAACTACACCCAAACCTCCACCCTGAACTCCTCTCACTGTAAATCTGACTTTAATCATTCAAGTTTCATGTTAGTCCTCTGTTCAACAGTCCTCTCGTCTGAGGTGTCCTCAAAGGTGAGAGTGACACAAAAAAAAAAACAAAAAAAAAAAAAACAGATCAGACTAGACTGTATGTTCTGGTTAATTTGCAGCCTTTCACTGCCCCCTAGTGCTGTGAAAGAAATCTGCATTCAGGCAGTCCGTGCTTCTTTATCACCCCTTAAAAAAAAAACTGGTTTTAGCAAAAAATCTCTTTATTTTTTTTTTTTTTAAGTTTTTGTTAAAATGTGTTTATTGCATGGCAAACTCATCCAAATGTTGAGAATTTGAACTGAAAGTTGCAAAATTAAAAATTAAATGATGAATATTTGTGTGTAAGACGGTGGTTCTCAATCTCTTTGGCTTGTGACTCATTAAGATAAAGTCATATTTAAGAAAAATTAATTAGTCCTCAAGTAGATTATAAATCCTACCTTTAAACAACTTTCTAATTGTACTGCTTATCCTATGGTCATTATTTCTTCTTTTTTTTAAATTATTTGATATTGGTATTTAAATGTCACTGTGGCAGCTGTGTATCTCTTTACACATCAGGTAATACACAGGAAATAAAGAATATCATATAATGAAATAACAAATGATCTTTTTTTAAAAAATAAATTCCACACTAATGACGATTTATGACAGGTCAGTTTGTCTCAGTTAATGTCAAGATGTCACAAAAAGGAAAACCTAAGATTAAAAATTATATACTTGACCCAATTACAAATCATTCATAAAGAATCCTTCATGTTCACGACACGTGTCAGTTTTATCCATACAATCATCTTCAGTTTAAGTGTTAATGGACATTTTTTTTCCTGAGTAATATCTACTTGAGAGTTCTAGATATTATGAGAAAAAAATATTAATACTTAAGTGTCTTCATAACAGTTTATAGAGTTGATGTAGTTGTGAGCAGTGTGCGGAGAGACTTTCCTGTCTTGGAATGCTTCCTTCGATGGATTTTTATATATTTGGAGGGTTAATTTATCAACTATTTAACAACTTATTCCACTCTTTCTTTCCCTCTGTCATTACTTTCATCTTGGGACCCGTCCCCTAGTTTAGTAACCACTGGTTAAAAAAAAAAAAAAAAAAAAAAAAAAATCAATGGTCCAGCACTGAATTCATACACTATTTGAACACTTCTGCATTTTGTAGTCATAGAATCAAATTCAAAATCATGTTTGTGGTTTTGAAATGTAGTAATTACAAATCAAACCACTAGATGTCAGTGTTACCTCATGATTATACCGCACATGACTGGTGCAGGAAGTAAAACACATGAACAGCTACTCGGAAAAACTCCTTTTTAAGGTTCAGTGAGTAAGATTTATGGGTATTCATTAGCAGAATATAGACAACAACATAGTACGTTTTCATTAGTTTATAATTACCTGAAAACAAGGATTGTTGTGTTTTTGTTATCTTGTAATAAGCCATTTATATCCTCTACTATTTTTCTACAAGGCAAGGTATGTTTATTTATAATCACACATTTCAATAAGAAGGTAATAAAGTGCTTTACATAAAAAATAAAAAAAGCATCATGACAAAGTCTGAAAAACATAAAAGCAAAATAAAACAGAGTCAAGATATTAATCAAAATCCTCAGATTTTGTTTATTAAAAGGCAGAGAAAAACTGTTCTTCAATCAAGGTTGAGGACTTTTATGAGAGTTGCAACAGACCTGCAGTTTTCTGGGAGTTTGTCCCAGATATGTGGTGCATAAAAGTGAATGCTCTCCATGTTTAGTTTTGACTTTGGAGACAGGAAGTAGACCTGTCCCAGACGAGAGGTCAGTGGTTCATAACATAGCAGCAGATCAGAAATGTATTTTGGCCCCAAACCATTCAGTTCCTTATAAATCAACAGTGGTATTTTAAAATAAATTCTTTGGCAGACAGGAAGCCAGAGTAAACACCTCGGGACTTTTTTGGTGTTAGGGAAGACATGAGTCATTTTCCATAATCTGAGCTGGTGAGAGCATGTAGCTGTTGAACAGAAGAGGCCCCACAGCGGAGCCCTGTGGAACTCCACGGGTAATTTTTTATCCGCTCAGACTGTAACTACCTGTAGACACAAAGTAGTCCCTGTCCATGAAGTAGGATTCAACCCAGGTTAGTACTGTGTCAGTTAATATGTTGTGGTCGACTGTGTCAAATCCAGCACTGAGATTCAACAATACCAAGACTGAAAATTCTGCCATTGTCTGTGTTTAAGTGGATGCCACTGAATACCTCAGTGCTGGGATGAAACACACGTGTAGCCCAGAATGGACAAACCAAACACCGACTTCAGATTCACTTTTCATGAGATTAGTAGCCCCCATACTTTCTCCAACACGTGTGGAAAGGGAGGGTGAGGCGATGTGTAAAACCAAATAGCAAAGATGATGCTTTTACAATATGAAATAAAATGATACTGTTCAGTGAAATACTGTATCTTAAAATGTTGGTTTTTAATAACAAAATAAAAATAAACACAAAGACACGCACACACTGGTGTTGAACTCAGTGGCCTTATTTTACAAAGCATGTATTGTTTAAAAAACTTCTGTCTAGGTCTAATATTAGAAATGCAATCATAGAAGGGGGAAAACAAATCTGTAAATAGTTCAGTTTTGTGCCACGGTATGATTTGTTTTCTGGGGCATCCTACCCTCAGGAGTAGCGGTCAGCTGAGTGTGAGCTTGAGTGCTATTTATGGGCACAAATGTAACTAAAAATGGTACAATTGTATAATTGTCCTTTGAACTCCTTTTGCCATGAACAACATGTGGATAAAACTGTAGGTGCTTTTCACAATGTCTGCCTTGTTAGGGAACATCAATGTCCCACTTATACATCAAGTTTTTAAATTATTTTTTATTTTCAATATTAATTAAACTGTTAATCACACTAAGCTGAACTGATTGAAACTGAGAGAGGCCTAGTGGTCAGTTTTACCACAAGAAAAGATTTTCTCTTCAAATGATCCCATTGGAATTACAGTAGCTATATTCCCATATGGAGATATGGATGATTGTTTACACAGTTTATCTAAAACGTATAGGTAATACATAGTATACCATCAAATCACAAGATCCTTAGTAAATTTGTGTAGTATTAAACTTATATTACTTAGGAATTTGTAACTAATATGACAGTAAATCAACATAAAATATGCTTAGATAGCTGTATATTAAATTTATATGAGTTGGGCAACCATTTGTAAAACTGAAATGTGTGTGATGTCACATGAGACATACAAATAAAATAATAAGAACACATATGTAATAGTATATATGTATATATAAAAAGCAGCTTGTCTTTATAACAGAAACATCTTTATGCAAAAGTACCATAATAACCTTTAGGTATAATATAATTCATGTGGTCTGAAAGCAAACTATATTTGTGCTCCTCCTCTGGGCTCTGTTTTCAGACTTTGAGTCTGGCAGTAAGATAGCTGATTGTTGAGTCTCACTCCAAAATGTTAAAGAGGTTCTGCTCACTTAAACATGTTTTTGAGCTTTAAATTAAATGATATTACTGTGCTGTGATGAAACACAGCACAACTAAACTGTCACTGTTTTAAAATCATCCTGAGCCTTGCCAGGCCAGTGCTGAGAAAAGTCATCCATTGCGGAGACTCTATGTCAGAAAGTTAATATTAATAAAAGAAGGTTAATGCCTTCTAATGCAGTAGACTGCCAGAGCAGGGCTACGTCTGTCTACTGACTCTCCTCCACAGTCGCCTCTCTTAGCTTTAGCTTGGCCAGCTACGAGACAGGTGCAACACAAAAAGGGCCACAAATGTGCTTGTAGTGACTTCCAAAGCTCCAGCAGACTCTGTGTGTTTCCAGTGTCTCTCTCTCATGGTTGTTTAGCTCAGATGTGATCGTGCTCTTTGGTCGCTGTTGTAGCCATACATCTTACAGTGGTTGTCTTGTGCACTGCCACTTTTTGGCATTTTTCAGATTTATGCAGTCTGTAGAGTAAGATTGCCAAATACTTAGTCTAACTGCACTGCAGGTCTGAGAATGAGATTGAGACTCAGCAATCAACCATCTTCGAGCCACCAAAGTGTCAGTAATTTGAGTGTCTGGGAAAGACACTCAGTAGGAGACATAAAAGTTTTACAAGACATTTAGAAACCAAACATTTAATATATGAGGTGATGGGAAATTTTTGTAGACCATATTGGTCTTTAGTGGAAAGTTGTTCCAAAGAACACTGGTCACAGTGGGGTTCAGTTGGATTTATAAGTTAGCGTTTCTGGAAAGCAGATTGCTATCACTACCACTGAAGTGGCATGGTGGGAGAAATAAAACGTCAGCACATAAAACCAAAACCATCAATCCTTACCAGGATTTTCCAGCAAGTGACCTTTCTCTGGTGAGTAAGAACGGTAATCTTTGAGAAGCAAAGGCAGAATTGGAGTATGACAGTGTTGTAGAACTCCAAGACTTTGGTTCATATCTTGTCTCCCACTAATTGTCTTCCCCTGATGTCAACCGTAAGAACCTGTTTCATCTAAGGTACTCTTTTTGGAAGACTGTTTGTGATCGTTCAAGAACTCTTTCATCAAGGGTTCTTCATAAAAGTTTTCTTGGTAGAACCCCCTGGGTGGGTGCTAAATAAAACCACTGGAATATAAAAAACCTCTCTGTTGAAGTCAGTGAGGATATAAAAATATTCTTGGCATGAACCCCTGAGTGTGTTCTGGATAAAACTCTTGGAATATAAAAGGGTCCTCAGCAGAACCCCCCCAGGGTGGATTGTTGTTAGAACTCTTAGAATGTGGAAAGGTTCTGGATAGAACCCCCAGAAAGGCTTCTGGGTGGAACCATTACACCATTACACAATTGAAGGCTTGTTTGTAGAATCTCTCAAAGGGGGTTCAGCCCGCCCGTCAAGTGCTTGATCTAGGGTGTAGTATTGGAGCAGGACTTTAACTCTTCCAAATATAGAGGTCAGTGCAAAATTCTTTCCACCACGTAAGATTTAACTTTGAATGAATCTTGTGGCATATTAAGTAAACCACTTATTTGAGAATGAACACAAAGATGCATTCATTAATTTGTGGCCATTAGGGGGCATAAATGTTCAAAAGACGCTGACAGATACATAGCCACCATGTACTACCATCTTAAAGAGGCTATGGCTAATGGGTAATGCTTGGGCCACGCAACCTGATTGCTATTTCATGAACAACTGTGCACACAGGCAGTTGTTGGGCTGCTGCCGCCAATTAAATCTTTCTACATTGAGTTTGCAGAGGAGATTGGAGAAGAAGAACAGAGCTGTAATCACAAAGCAGTAGATTTTTTTTCTCTTGGCCAAAGAGAGACAGAAAGAGAGGGGGTAAGAGAGCAAAGTGAGAAATAAAAAGGGAGTGCACACATTGAAGCTGTAGTGAGAGGTGTCATGGTGCTGATGACAGTGTATTTTTGCCCAGAAAAGAGCGTGTCACAAAGAGAAAAAAGGCGAGATTCTGAATCGCTAAATGCAACTTGGCTGCAGCCACGTGTGACACGTGCATGACCTCTGCTGCTTACACGTGTAGCTGCACTAACCAACCAACCAAGTTTCGCCACGGACATGCGCTACTCAAGCAGGCAGTGCAACCCTACCGTTAGCAAACAAACGCATTGTTTTTACACCCATTAGACATGGAGTAACATGAATGTTCATGTGCATTCACATTTCTGTCAGCTTGATGAATGTAAGTTCAATTTCACTCTCCTTTAATCTTTGTTTTGGTCCTCACCAACACCCAAGACTCCTCAGCTGCTAAATGTTCCACTATGTTCACCAGCAGTCACTGATGTTGTCTGCAGTTTGGTGCTGGAGAAGTAAAGAACAGTGGACTCAGTCATTTTGTCTTGAAAACTGTGGCAGACAATGAACCAAGTACATGTGTGGGCCATGGAACCAAAACAATGAGCTTAACAAGACTAAAAGGGTCAGTGTTGAATGTGCTAAAAGACTAGCGTTCATTGAACATGCTAATGTTTTATGTGAATGGTGAACTGAACTGGCTAGTTTGCAACTAATGAGCATGAACATGAGTCCCCTTCACCCCGACTGAGATAACGGCGCTCACGTCATTATCTGGTAAAGTCTGAAGCAGCAGACAGAGAGCGTGCACATGTGAATATGGACCAAAGTGTCAAGGCGATAGAAAAACTCTTTGTCTTTCATGCAGCATGAAGTGTCTCACCTACACTGCAGACTGGAGTCTCTGTTACAGCGACAGACAGATCAGCGTTACATATGTTGTACGGTATTTCAATGCAGGTGTGTGCGAGCTCTTGTGCAACTGTGTACTTGCACAATTCTGAAAAAGGTATTACACAAACATCAAATATATCTTGCAGCTACTTCTTGGTTTAGTAGCAACTTACAAAATCATGCAAACACTGAGTGAGGGCAGTAGAGAATCATTTGAAATGTGTTCAGTGTTGTCTTCTCTCCCGAGCATGTGGTTTGGATATTTGGGAAACTCAGATTTATTTTGAACTTGATTTTAAAGACAAAATGTTTTCCTTTTCTCCCTATATTAAAAAATTCTGTAAGTCTTGAAAACTTATCCAGTAAAACCAGTATTACAGATGGTCATTGCTATGCTTAGATCTAGATAAAAATACAAAGGGTTACTATGGAGAGGGAGCAGCAGCATTATGAGATGTTCATATGCATCAGGCCTGTGGACCAGCTGTTGTCCACCTGAAACTGGCTCCACTCTATGCTGATGACATCTGAATACACAAAGTAGACATTCAGCCACATTATGTTCTCTGTCTGCCGGTGAAATGAACTCCACCAAAGCAATCATGATGGAAATACTTAACATTTTAATGAGAACAAATTAGATAACCAGAATTATCACTGTAATCAATGGCATTATTACTTAACTAGAGGGCTTTGGATGGTTTTGTATGATCTCTTTGTTATGTATTTTCTACTTGGTTTGAAGACAGCAGTGAACGTGCTGCAGCCTGGTAGCAGCTTTGCTGTCATTTATTACCTGAAGCTGATGGCTACTGCAAACAGTTGCTAAGGTCATAATAAGTTTTATTGCTCTCCCTATTACGTTAATGCTGTCACATCATCTCTCTGTGCTTCCTGTTTGCTAGAAAGCTCTTTCTCATTCACACAATACGAGACAATAGGTCAGAGCAGACGGATGCTGTCTCTGTGGGAGTTCTTTATAACACACCGGAGAGCAGTTTCCTTGGTGAACAACAGTCCTGCACAACATCGGCTGCAGAGTGCCTCATAATAGAGAGCAAATACGATATATCATTGTCATTTTATATCAGGCAGTGTGAATGATTAAACATGCAGACTCTGGCATTTGCACAACTGCGTGCAAACTTCACCGGACCGTGTTTACATTAGAGGTTTCATATGTCACTGGGTGAATGAGGTACTTAAAATACCCTATCTACAAGCTACAACTGTCATGATAACAGTGAGACCTTTTGTCGTTAGCACTGCTCTTAGCACTATGTAAGTATGTGGCTCTGTGCATCTTAAATCTCAAAGATCAAAATAATTTTCCAACCATGATTTTGTTCAATAAGGACAACATACTTTCATAGTTTTTCATATTTTATTTGTCAAATAATTTAGTGTATTTGCTGGTATGTAAAAAAGACAACAGCGATATAAATATGATATTATAAATTAAATTGCACATTTTTTTCATATTTGTTTGGTAAAAATGCAACAAGTATATTACAGGCAAATAAATACAAATAAATACAAAATCATTAAGTACCCTGCATGCCTGTTCACAAACAGTGTAAAACTTTGACAGAAGGACATTACACATCACAACCACACAAGTTTGCTGGCAACAAAAAGTGCTTTTCCCACTTCCCCTGCCCTCCTGTCTGATTGTCTCTCAGTCTGTTACATTTTCACTCGACACTGTGTCCAGACTTCTTCTTTATCCACACAAAAGTCCACTTAAGGCATCAACTTTTCCTCTATCTTCCATGTTCCCTTCAATCTATCCTTGTCTTTGAGTAGATGGCATCTACAGAACACCCATCCACCGCTGCTCTCCTGACGATCTCCATGTCTGCAACCGCGTCCAGCATCATGATGCAGCGCCTAACACCGTGCATTGCTTGCCTTCTCAACCCTTAAAGGTAACCACTAACAATTCTCCATTGGCTCACGGGGAGATTTCACGCCTTCTTCTCCTGCTTGGAGGCCTTGGTGCTGGGTTTGGCTTGGCACACCAGATCCTTGTAGGCTGGGGAGCGGAGGAAGCGAGGGTAGCAGTCTTTGGCCATGAGCATGTAGATCCTGTGCTGGGCCACGTCGAAGCAAGAAGGTGATAGTGTCAGCATGTTGGCTTTGGTGATGTCACGAGTTTCGTGGTCAATGTTAATCTGGGGAAAAAGGACAAGGGGACAGAAACAAATTAGTCTTTTTTGTCCATTCTGGAGAGGTTAGTGGCTATGAGTGCACAGTGCCTAACTAGTGCATAAATCTGGAAATCAATGTTTTGGTGTCAAAAAAAAAATTAAGTTGTTAAATTGTTGTGTTTTAAAGTTTTAAAGTGTTTTAATGTTTAAGTGTGGTTTTGGGCCAGTGTTTTCTGACTTCTAGGATACAGATTAGGTGTTTTCTTACCTCCCGGGGAGCATCACTGCCGATGAATTCATCATAGATCTTCTGGGCTTTGGCTGGCAGTTTGGCAGGGGACTTGGTACTCTTGTAATCCTCACAGGCAAAATAGAACGCAATGTTCTCTTCGCTGAACTCAGATACCAGGAAGGCTGTGAAGGCACACAGTCCATCTGAGGAAATAAAGAGAGGAAATTTGATTACTTATGGTACCTGATGGTCCCGCAGGGTGCATGTGTGTGTATCTGTAGTAGGCTTTTACTGGGAGCTGTTGTTGTGTGTGCAAATTTGTCAAAAATACAGAAATCTAGATATTTGCTTACATTTGCTGGACAGGAGTTTTTCAAAGGACTGTTTCCACCTGAGGCATTCCTCCAGGCTTGGCCTGAAAATAAAAAAAAGCAAGATTAGATTTAACTCAGACTCTCAACCACACAGTGACAGTAAATGTAAAATGGATTGGTAGTAATAGATAGATAATATATGTGATGCTTACTTATGGTGCCCTATTTTGCAGATGGGTAGATTCCAGTTGGGTTTTTGCAAAATGCTTCCCAGCCTTGCTTTCAGCTCCTTGGCCCTGTACGGAAAACAAAACAGGTTAGTTGCATTTTTCACAAGACCTTGATTCCATACTGACAAGCCATGGCTGTGCATCACAATTCAGCACGGCACAAAGCTACGCTGAGCGCAAAGTCTAAATTTAGCACAACCTAGAACTGACATTCCCTTTTAGCTTCTCCAGTGTTTACACACAGAGATGAACACAGCTTTCTTCCATATATCCTGTGATACAAATCCCCAAACATCAGCCATGTTTGCATTTAAGCTTCATATACCTTTCCAAGCAGCAGGTGGGCAGCGATGCAAGTCCTTTACACATAGCAGCAGGTTGGAGTAGGCAGGTGGTGTCTGGGTTTGGCTGTGGTTAAATATCCGTTCAGTGGAGCTCAGTGAGGAGCGAGATTGTCTGAGAGTCTGAACAGAGCAGAGCCGGAGCAGGGGTTTTATAATCCCAGTTCCCCTGCCTCTGATGTGTCATCAGCCTTCTCAGCCAATCACAGAGAGGGAGCAAGAGACTGAAAGAGAGAAAGAAAGAGAGAGAAAGTGAGGGAGGGAGACGATGAAGTCAGAAAAAGCAAGGACGAGACTGGGAAATTACAGTAAAAAGATAAAAAACACTGATGTTTGGACTATGTTTTTCTTGCTGATAACATGCCACCATAAATGTTTTAGTATTTTGTTTCTGTTTATTCATCAGTATGTTTCAGAACAACTTATTTATACACATGGAAGTAGGAAATATACCCCCATCTAGTGATGTGAGAATACTGTGTATATTTAGTTTTGTGCATTTGGTGTGCACACAGAAGCCAGTTTTTAGATAATTTCTACCTCTGAAATGGAGCTTCAGAATATTCTTAAAGGAGAAATCAAGAACATAATTACTGTTTTAAAAAAAGACATGGTATATTATCAGAGATCAAGGAAACATGTTAAGTTGTAATACAAGTTTCTGCCACAGTACCCCCTTCTATTCCAGGCCAGAATAACTGTTCTTGTTTTCCCATTTTACGTTAATCAGAGTTTAAGTGAACGCCGAATATTTTCTGAATGAGCAAGTGTCTGTTTATGAGTCATAGGAAATCATTAATAATCTTTTAGAGGGAGACGATGTTTAGAACAGTTAAACTGAAAAATATGCTAATGGATTCTGGCAGGTAGTTAGACATGCAGTCACTTAACTCAAAGTGTACAGAGTGTATTTCTCAGAGCAGTGGGCTTTTGTTTTCAGGATAACAGGCTTCACATTGACAGATGATTGACATGTTATAAACAGCTGATCAGTTTTAAGTGTAGGACTCATCCTTGCTAGTTATTGGCAATTTGCGAGGTTGTGCGTGCCTCGCTCTCCTCCAGAGGAGGGGGCAGGGGGAAACAACGCATTCTATGAAATAGGATTTCGACCTCTTTAATATACCGTCTATAGCTGTTCGGACTGCAGTCCTCATTTCTGAGTTTTGCTCAAGCATTCTGTGAATGATGTAACCCAACAAGTCAATCTGCCAATCACATCCTGTCTTACTTGCTCATTTTCATGCCCCTGCTTTGCATTAGAAGACGTACAGTAACTGAAGAAATAGTCAGGTAGTAAACACAATTGTGCTCAGCCTCTTTATGGGCGTGATAAAAGTGTTAAGTCCAGGGAATTCTGGGAAGGAAATGTGGTATTTACTTTATTTAATTACAGTATATTACTGTAAGCAAGCTGGATGTGCAACCAACTGCTTGACACAATAAAGCCGAGGACACACTGTTTCCCATATGGTGAGCTTATCTAAGATTTGTTTGTCCTATAATTCAGATTAAAGGGATGTTAGATCATGAGGAAATACATAACTGAAGACTGGTAATGACTCTGACACATTACTTGCACCCTTGTGGTGATGTGCCTCTAGAATAGTCTGTTTTTTTGTGAATTTTGAGTTATAGTTCTTGTTTTTGTGCAGCTACATCAAGATTTAGAGCCACCGGAACGGATACAGGAATTAGAGCAGTGAAAGGACCTCCAACCACTATTTCCCAAATGACAGAGCAAACATTGTATTGTACCCGTTGCGTAAGTCTATAGCCATGGGCGTTTCAAGGAATTGAGACCTTGCAGGGCTGCGCGAGAGACGAGATGAGTTCTGTTATGGGAAACGACACTCCCCTCTAAGACAAGCATTTGTTGTTGAGGTCAGTGGTTTTATTAGGAAATTTTACATAAGTTTGTTTCTTAAACCACTTCCTAAGAAGCAGCTTGATTCACCATGGAGAGTCTTTGAGCCACTTCAGACAAAACTTGAACACACATACGTAGATGGATGTTCGTAAGAGACGTCAGAGTGTCTTCCTCTTTGACACAATTTCATCGCCCAGAGGAAGAGTATTAAATACACACTAATGAAGTAGGGTGCATTTAAAGCTGCGACAAGGAGTTTTTTTAACTGGTTATGAAACTATCTCATATTAATACTAATGCCTCTATATTATTTATAGAAACAAATGAGAGAAGATTGTCTTTCTTTATAGTTACCCTTAAAGCCTGCCACTGGATTTTTCCAGGCAAAGTTACAGTGGACTGTAAAAAGAAGGAGAAGTCTTTTATTTAGATGCTTTATTTCAATGTTATATTTTGTGGCTGTTATGGTGGAAACACCACTGTTTTTGACTAAAGCGGGCTCAACAATCATCAAAATATGAAAGGTCCTTGTAGTAGCTTCAAAGTACAGATGGAGGACAGTGCATGTGTGTAAGGAGAGATAAACTAGTGCAACCAGTGTGGATCACTGATGAGTTTTTATGGTTTCTGGATGGTAATGGAGCTCTTTAAGATTTCTCAAACTTTCGGATACACAAGCATTATTTAGTATAGTAGAATCCACTTATAGTTGGTTTTGGTGTTTGGTCTTTCATGGAATTTGTTGAGAGTAGGAAACAGTGGCGGATTCAGGCAAGGGCAAAAAAATAAGAAGTCCACCAGCGTGCCAAAAGTCATAATGCATTTATAGTGAAACAGTTCCAATCCAATTTGATTAAAATGGTTTTATGGTGTGACTTAAAGGTCCAGTGTCAGATTTACAGAGATTTATTGGCAGAAATGGTTATCAGGGACTCTAAGTTTAAAGTGCATTGCAAGTTATTCCATGTGTCAGGAGCACAGAATCTAAAAGCAGTCTTTCATAGTTCAGAATTGACACGAGGAACGTGAAGTGTTATTCAGTCCTGAGAGCGGGTCTGATAAGCTCCTGTCCTTGGGTGTAATAGTGATGTAACATAAGTTGGTGATTTGTTAAGGAACGCTTTGTAAATAAATAAATACCAATGTTGGTCTTGTCTCACAGAGAGAGATGGCCAGCAAACTGTATTATAAGGAATACAGTGATGGGTACTGTAGGTATCGCTGGTGATGAACCTAAGAGCAGAGTGGTAAACTGCATCCAGGAGCTTAAGGGTTGTAACAACAGCATGTCTATAAATTATGTCACCATAATCAAGAACAGGGAGTAAAACAGATTCAACAATTCTTTTCCTACTAAACATTGGGAAGCAAGATTTGTTTCTGTAGAGAAAACCAAGTTTTGTCTGCAGTTGTTTAGCCAGATTATTAACATGAACTGTGTAATTGAGTTTCTCATCAATCCAGATGCCCAGGTATTTGTAGTATGGGACTCTTTCGATTGCTGTGCCTGATAAAGTGCTGATTTGACATGCTTGGAAGGGGATAGTAAGATGATGCATTTGAAATGTGCAAAGCTAGATGCTACTACGTCCTACAGACTAGTCATCTGAAGTACAACAACCCCTTTCTAATGAAATTACACAGGAAAGTGGTAAGTAAACTGTAGGAATTAACAGACAGATGCTTTAGAGAGGAGGTGGGGGGAAATTAGGAAAAACATGGCTTTTTTTAAATGCTTAATGCAATGTCTGTGTTTTCTTGACAGGTGACCTTTTGCAGTTGTGTGAATGATGATTGTACACTCTCAGATGCAACTGTGGAAGAAGTCTAACGCTATTAGAAGAGAGGATAAAAGATCCAATTGTGTATCTTTTTTCCTTTAATCATCATGATCTTTTCAAAACGTTCAGTCAAGATGTTCTGTTGTTAAAGCTTACCCACAACTAGTCTTTTTTAAAAGACACTGGAAAAAATAAGGACAAATTGTCCTTTAAAAACCAGATTAGTCCAGAGTAAGGATATCCCCGGGCTTAAAAGGAATCAGAGTAAACAAAGAGCGTTGCCTGTGATACACAAACATTTAGCAAGAGCTTGCAGTGTAACAAGACAACGCAATACTGATTAGGTTGAGTCAGCTAACGCAGAGTGGATGGCTCTGGCTGGGAGGAAACACAACTGCACCGGGATTACCTAACCTGTCCACATCCATTGTGCTGGGGAGGATTTAATTGCACCATTTATTGCCTGGGAAAGAACAAAGGTTTGTCTGAGAGGCCTGGGGGAACCCGGCCACCCACTCGCCTACTCATACGCTCATACTGTGATGTCAGCACACTTCCACGCTTCTGTCAGTCCCAATGACAAAGGACAACCGGAAATGAGAGAATAAAAGAAAGAAGGTGTATAATGCTGTTGAGCGAAGGGCCTCTCGGCAAGCTGGGGATTCGCTGTCCTTGAAGCTGGCTGATGCAAAACACACAGCAGCAGCTTTATCAAACTGGAAAAAGCACCTTACATCAGTATGCGCTCCAACACCTTTTCTATCCGACTGACTCGAAATTAAAGCTAATACAAGGTAGTAGCTGGGTTATGAAACACTCATTTTATTACTGATGCCTCTATGTGACCTATATAAGCAAACCTTCCCTGAGAAGATTGATTTCTATGTAATTATTCTTAATGCCTGCCCACAGAGTCTCGTTGAAATCAGATGAAATGAGCCTGTGTTTACATTTTACCAGCCAAAGTTACAGTAAGTAGTATGTTAAGCAGTTCAAAAGAAGCAGAAAGATGTTTGTGATTATTTGTATTTAAATAGTTTTAATTTTTGATGTTATGTTTTGTGGTTATTACAGTGAAAATTCTGTTTCTTTTGTCCACCAGGGCTTCCAAAATCAACAAAATATAAAAGAAAAAGTTCCTTGTAGTAGTTTTAAGTTGGAAAATACCCATGAGAGAAGCCTTTAACATCCAATTTCTCAGAAACACTCCTCTGGTGAAGTGACCCTTATCTGAGGTCTAAGGAACAGAGTTTCATTGTTAGGCATTTAACTCTTTAACAAATATGAATTACCACTGTTCCAATAAAAATACAGTTGTGATAGGTGACACAAACACACGAGAAAAGGCTTTCACATCCAGTTTCTTAGAAAAACTCCCCTGGTGAAACGATCCCTATCTGAGGTAGCAACAGAGAGTTTCATTGTTCGATCAGCTATCGTCCGGTGATGCCAATAGTTGCCCTCAGACAGTCATGCATGCCTTTACACAGATGTGCTCTGCCACATTCTCCAAACAGTCCATGGATTAATTCATCTACAGGTTAAAAGTTTATCATCGCCAGACTGTCTGTCTGATGAACATTGGTGATCCCAGTACTGAGGTTAGATAGATGCTTTTCTTAGACAACTCTGGGGTGTGTTTGCCTATGAAGAGTCCTAGTTTAAGAGTGATTTAGGAGAATCTGTGTATAGTTGCAGTGAGACTTGTTATATATAAAATACTCTACTTTAGATGGTGTCAAGGTTTGGGCAAAAAAATCTCACATCTTTTGACTGGCAAATGATTACTGTGAACCATGGACAACATTCACCTCTGAAAAAACTGTTAAAAATGTTTCAACAACATCTCAAAACCATTTTGTCCAACATGTCAGTAACTATACCGCATCCTTTGGGATAGTTTTTTTGTGTTATTTGCACATTAGCCTCATGTAAAAAAGATGCACTCAACCATCAATGGCATGAAAAGTTTGACATTGTCAAAAAATTTTGTTTGCTGCGGCAGTGCAAATGCTTGGACTGTTTTCTCTATATTTAAAGGACCAGTGTGTAATATTTATAGTGGTTTATTGGTATAATATGGCATGTTTTCATTGGTGTACAAACACCTAAAAATAAGAATCATTGTGTTTTTGTTTCCATAAAACAAGACATTTTTTTCTATAGCCAGTGAGCCTTCTTCCATTGAGTCCACCATATTTCTATAATAGTTCATATCATACATGACAAATGTAACAAGACAAAATGAGGACTGATGGACACACCAAAGAATGGTCTTCCCTATGTGTTACTGTCTCATCCATTTAGGTTGAAATCAGTCTGGTTGTTATAAAAACATTTTTCACAGTTTTCCGTTTTGTATTTCTCATAAACAGGAAGTGGTTTTGGTTACCATTCCTGGTAATTCCATTTTTCAGGATTAAACCAAAGTGCCCAAGAAGACAATTAGCTGACGGGAATCTGAATTACTCTAAGGGGAATCTTCATTCACAAACAGCCACTTATGTTACTCAGTGGCTGAGCGGTAATACCAGTGTCTCATGTTCATAATTTAGCCAGGTCAGGATCTGTGGAGGATCCTGACATTTTTTCCATCACAGCAGAACACTCTGAAGCAAGTAATGAATGCAAAGATATCTTTATTTGTTTTTTTGTGAAATATTATAAATAAAATTACTTCAGGAAGGATCTTTGTGTCAGAATCATGTGACACAAACAGAGAGAAATACTTTCCACCTCCTCTTAGGGGATCCTGAAGTGTTTCCGGGCTGGATGAGATACGTAATCCTTTCAGAGGGTTCTGGCTCTACTCCTGGGTTTCCTCCCAGTGGGACGTGCCCGGAAAATCTCCAGAGGGAGGCACCCAGGAGGCATCCTAATCAGATGATCTTTCAACAGGAAGGAGCAGCGGCCCTACTCCGAACTCTCACTGGATGTCAGAGCACCTAACCTCATCTAGAAGGCTGAGCCCAGCCTCCCTACGAAGGAAACTCATGTCAGCCGCTTGTGTCCACAATCTCATTCTGTTGGTCACAACCTAAAGCTCATGACCGTAGGTGAGGGTTCGAATGTAGATCAACTGGTAAATCAAAAGCTCTGCCAATCCCCCACAGAATTACCGTTAATGTGGTAGAGGGGTTTGCGTGTCTGTGATCCTGGGAGCTGTGTTATTGGGGGAATCAGCTCCTGGCTGGGTCTCCCAAGGCAAGTTGCCTGGATGTGGGGAAACAGGGGCCAGAGCCTGAGGGAAGCATTAAGGCGAGCATCTGGTGTTCAGGCCTTGCTCCATGGGGCTCAGTCCAAATGAACAACATTCGCTCACCACCCCTAAGTAAGCTGGGTGGCAGGAGAAGGCAAAGTTATTTCCTCTGAATTTCAAATTGGCCTTTATATGAGAACGATGGAAAAAAAAAATCTGAACACAATTTATCTTGAATGTGTCAAGTCTGAACATTGAATTACACCAAGGAAATGCATTACCAGGCAATCCCGATAAAGCAGAAATGACATTTAGCTGTATGAGTGAGTTTCAAATGAAAGGTCACCTCTCACTCCTAGCTTGCTTCATCACCTCTGGGACAGAATGGAGGCTGAGGCCAATTTGGGACACTTCTCACGGCCCAATTTTACCTCAACCCACAATTTTTTTCATATTATTTGTATTCAGGCAAAGCCTTTTTACCTCATGCTACCTGAAATTGAAAGTCTTTTCTCATCTCAGGCTGTCCATCTCGAGCATCATGAGGACCTTTTGGTTCCATCTGGGCTCAGCTGGGGTGGAGAGAAAGCTCATCCTTAGCTCAGCATGCTCCTTTCACAGTTCACCTCCATCTGGGCTCTGCTGCGGAAATGAGAAAGCAGGATCATTCTCTCTTCCGTGGATGCTGTTTTGCCACCCTCCATGAAGTACTGGTACTGAAGAGAAAATTAGAAATCAGATGAGGTCCGTGGTACCTTACGTTCACCCCTGTGATGGTAGCCAAGATGCCCGAAACAAAAAGACCACCAGCAGCCAGTAATAGTGAGCTATTGGATGGTAAATTACACCCTGATGGCAATCTGTTATTATCCAGCTTTCCTCCTGAGAGCTTGAGAGCTTTCCATTAGCATAGAAAGTAGGCCAAGGAGCTGAGGAAAGTCCTCCTGTATGTACAAAATCATGATACCACATTTTGCCAGAAATAGAATCTAACCCCAGTAACACCATGTACCCATATTAGATTGCATATAGGATTACACAAAAGAAATGCTCTCTATCTTCTTGAAGACGAACTCTATATCTATTATTACATACATTCTTAATATTGCATTATATTAGTACAGCAATACACACATTGTGCGCAAACTTTAAACTACCTAGGGGGATTACTGTAGGTCTTCTGCTCCTCATGAACCTTCTTGGGTTAAAGTGGCTGTAGAGTCATCAGTGGGACTCACTGATGACGGACCCGCACTCTGAGTACATGACAAAAGTTGGCCTGAGTGGCAAAGTACAGGCTACTTTTATTTCTAAAGCTTGGGAAATTGGACAAACTAATTAGTTTGTAAGCCGTTTTGTTTGTGAACCCATTTCATTCTACACAGATATCAGAATAAAGACCCTAAATGTTAGTATATTTTTGTTGTTGTACATAATTTAGTCCATCTTGTCAAATGTTTTAGCCCCATTTAGATCAGGGACGAAAATATTGAAGTAAATTCAGTTCATCCACCTCCTTAAAATGAGGCTTTAAAATCAACTGAGAGGAAAAAAAGTATTGTATTTCCATCTTTATTTAGTGATTTTTTTAGTTATTTAGTTATTTTTTTCGGTATAACATTATATGATGGTCAATTTAACAATTCCTTAACAGTCTATAATGTTGGGGAAGTCTACCATTTATGCCTCATGAAAGTGTCTGTTTATATAAGCTCTGAATCTGTATTTCAAACTGTCTAGCAGCAAACGAGCAACCAAACTCTCTGCAACTTCAGGTTTTCCTGCAATATGAGTGAATATTCTGTTTTTCCATTAACACAATGCATAAACTCTCATGCTGCTACACCTCGGTTACAAAATATTTTAGTAGTGTATCTTTTATTATCTATTGTACAATAAATTTTATCTAAGTTTACCCTTTTGGCTGCACTTTATTTTACAGTACACTAATAAGATTTAATGCTTCGTATCAAAATAGACAAAAACTAGAAATAGCATGGTTTTATTAGACACTATTAGACCCTTTATTGGACCTTTAGTAAACTTTAGTGTAATTTGGATCACATTTCAACAGAACTGTACTGTAAACTAAAGTGAAATGTGTTTCCAATTACCCTTTGATAAAGTCTTATATTTATTAATAAAGGGTCTAATACTGCCTAATAATGTCTTTCTAGTTTTTGTCTAATCTGATGTCTTATTAGGATACAGGTAGGTGTAATGTGTCTATTTAGGGTATATTTATTGTCTAATTAAGAATATTGTTTCAAGTTTGAAGTAATATTTGTCTCATTGGGGGTCTAATATTGTCTAATAAAGTATTTGTAGCCTTGTACATAATGTACTGTAAAATAAAATGAGACCCCTTTTTAAGCTGGCAACTAAGCCTCTGTCCCCTTGATAGATGAAATCAGAACACTGAGTCAGAACTGGAATCAGACTCATTCTGATTTGCTGTTGAACAGATAAAAACAGTACGAACATCTTGCTCCTTGTGTTTCTATTGACGAGGACTACAAAGCTCACAAACTATTGTGCTCTGGAGAACAATTCGGCCCTCTACAAGCTCCGAGAGGGAGCCTTCACTCCTTTGTTGCCACATGAAGCATTAACCAGCTGTTAAATTTACTTTGCTTTGTGATGCCGATGGCAAATCACCTCCGCGATACAGAACGTACACATTACGCTGCGGAACAAACACTCTGAGCAGCTGCTCTGATGACACACTCCAAGTTAACTGAACAAGTTGTCTTATGCCCGAACTTCCAGTGCACTACCAGGCTGCTGATGCATGTGTACACCATCACTGTGCAGTCAATAAAACTAAATGGAGACAAATGTGGACAAGCTTCCCTGCAGACTGAGAGCGACTTTATGCCTGAGGAGGTGATGAAAGCACAGCAGAAGCAATCATATTTGAGTAACAGCCCTGTGTTTGTGTCCTGTTTGTGTTCATGGTCTGAATGTGTGGGAGAAGAGAAGGTGAAACAGGAAAAAAAAAAAAAAAAGAAGAAAAAAAAAAAAAGCAGTTTACTCTCAGGTCAATGCCACAGGAAGTGTCTGTAATGTTTCCCGGCATTACATCGGCTTGTTTGTTTGTTTGCTTTTTACCGAAGGTCCCTCAGAACAGTGAGTCAGTTAAGAGCGGAAAGGGACAGCTGAAAGCCCATTTAAATGAATCAGATGAGAAAGAGATGAGCTGCTGGGAAATTCTGCCCAGTGAACCTGCACAATATAAGAAATTACAAAACTCAGAAATGGTAGATTAATGATTTAGCTTATTTTGCTTCGTTTTTTTTCAGTGTTTGTTGAGTTTGCTAATGAGTATTAGACATTAGAGAATTGTGAGCGTTTAATAGGATATCATCATTTATCACATCACTATATACAGTACATATCACTACTGTTTTGGTTAACACAGAAGAAAGATCACATCATTTACTTGCTGTCATTCCTGAAGCTTTGACGTGTCATTATATAGCAGCACCTCTAGACGATTCATTGATTTATTTCTTAAAATAAATATCGGGCCTCAAGGTCATTTATTATCATCGTACAACACAGGGTCGTGCAACGAAATTAGAGTTGTAGTTCCTTCACAGTACACACAGGCTACAGAAGACATTCAGATTAATACTTGTAACTAATTGAATTCAGAGTGGAATAGGATAAAATATGAAGCACAATAAAATGTCATATACGTATATACATGCACACATGCAGGAAATAATTCTGGAGTGCAGTTTTTGAATTTGTGTCAGGTTGAATGTAAACAGCAGCAAGAAGATGGTGATAATATAGTCAACATCTTCACATAAAACTTTATACTGATAACACCTCCTACTCAACTACAGTCAAAGACACAGGATGCTGCACACAAGGGGAGAAGAACTCTGTCAGCTCAGAAATGGTTCACGTGCAACAGCTTGATCCGAGATGTTGTAGAGCAGGTTTCCTCTGTGTGGGCACATTTCCCATTGTTTGGCCAGCCTGAGCCCCATTTCGTCCGTTTAATTTTCCTGACCAAACATTAGACATGACCAGCCTTAGATCCCGGCTGCAGCATGGCTCCTATCCTCGCTTATCACTGCCGCTCCTTCTGGGGTGACCTGCGGCGGTGCATCCAGCTTATCTGACCCCATGTTTAAAAGATGCAGACTACATTGTTGATCATCTCAAGGTGCGCAGGTCTTTAATCCAAACCCCATGCATATTTCTGTCATGGGTGATGGTTTCAGCAATGAAGCTGAAAAAATAAGTTTGCCCAGATTGTTAATGGATGAAAAATTTAAAATTTGTTTTTAGTGCACATATTTGCATCGTGACAGTGTACTGAATGCAAGGCTCCCTGATGGAAAATGACTTAATAATAATGTATCTTTATAATGATTCTGTTATGTTGAATCCCTGGCTTAAGTTAAAAAAAAAGTTTCCTGAAATCTCATTAAAATCTGGATTCACACGTTTTAGTCTGGCTCTGTAACCGGAGGAGCCTTCATGATCTGGACTAGACTTAAAAATTCTCAAAGAAATAAAATGTTCTTGGGTCTCAGCCATTTAAACTTGGCCATTATTTTAGTTAACAAAATCTTTGGTGTTAAAATATTTGGAAATACACATAAAGATAGACTGAAGAAAGTTCTGGTTGCACTGCCAAATATTCAGTTATTTTGAAACTGTTATCCACCTACACTGAACCTTATATTCACCATCTGAATGAAAACTGCTAGGATCCGAGCTTGGACAGTTGTCTTTTTCCCAAGTCTCTCAACATTTGTGAAGTGGTCCTGTTTGGTCTCTGTGGGAGTGCGTCTGGCAGTGTGCATGCAGGAGCCTCAGGTTGCTCATCTGTCTGATCCTCCTCTGGGGAGGAGAGAAGCAGCCTGCCGCAGGCTCAGCCAGATGCTCGCTGTGCCTGTTAAACAATAACCACTGGAGTGTGCTCCCCCGTCAGCAGCACTGTGATCCGTAACTACTCCCAGAAGGCTATTTAGACAGAGGTCAGCCCAGCCTACAATATGCAAACTGTCCGGAGATTTAAAGTGATAATCTGTGAAATGATTTCTGTGTTTTCAGTGCTGGTTTTAATTAATATGGTGGGGCTTTTTCACTTCTCGCTATCAGAACTTTTTCAGACATTGTGTCTCTAGCTTTGTTAGTCTTTTCTTTTGATTTTCTGTTGCAGTTTGCACTCCGTTCTTTCTCCGTTCAGTTATGCAAGATGTGTATGCTCACACCACCTACTTTACTTTTGTCAGTTCAAGGGGTGAATTCTCAAGAACTAAACTGTGAATGGAAGTAGTGCAGCTGGCGCCATCCGTGCATTGTGCAATACCTCCGGCAGGATAGCAGAAGTCACACAAAGCGAGGCACTGCACACACATTGCCAGGTGGTCGCTCTGATTTTATAACAAGGCGAAGAATCTACAGCCAGGCTGTTTGGCATAATGGTGCTTTGGCCCAAAATAAATGCAGACATTAGCATGCTAACTAACATGCTCCTTTTTCACAGCTCATGGTTTACTATGGTGCCATCTTGGCTTTACGTATTAGCATGCTAACATTTGCTAATTTGCACTAAACAAAGTGCAGTTGAGACTCATGGCGATGACAATAATTTAGCAGGTATTTGGGCAAAAAACAAAGTATGGGCCACATGGTAATTGAGCTGATGACAGCGCTAGTTGCAAAGTCAGTCTTTAGCAGTTATTGTTCCAAGAAGAAGTTGTTAAGATTTTTCACTAATTTATATATTTTCGATTAAAGTCATCTTGCAGGGAAACATGAATGTCTTTCCCAAATGTCATGGCAGTCCATCTAAAAGTAGGCAAGGTGCTTTATTCAAAACAAAAAATGTCATCTCATCCTTATTGCGGTCTTAGTCAGAGAATCTTCAAGGCACCAAAACTATTTCCTAAATCCATGTACACAGATTTCGTCAACAGGACGCTGCAGAGGACTGTTTGTCTTTTCCGGTCATTATCAGATTTCATCAACCAACTTGACCTTTACTGTAAATCATTCATTAACCCTTTAATATCACTTCTGAACACTGTGGATCTGCAATAATTCAGATATTTTGCTCTCCATAGACTTTTATTTGCAGTGGCATTTCAAAGTCAGTTTGATCGACATGTGATAGCACACAAATTGTATTATTTCCCGTTATTATACATTAACATACTAAAGTGCTTTGGCTCAACTGTAAAAAAGTAGGTCACACTATAGAGATCAGTGTGTTGTATACGCAGTTTTCCATCAAGTGGTCTAAATTCTCAAGTTTCAGCAATTAAACTGTGAATGGAAGCAGTGCATTCGGCACCATCAGCACATTGTGCAATACCTCAAGCAGTACAGCAGAAGTCACACAAGCATTAGTCAGCTGGGCACTGCATGTACAGTACCAGTTGGTAGCTCTGATTTTAGAACAACACTATCAGTCTGTTTGACATACCAGCTAAAATAAAAGCTAAGATTAGCATGTTCTTTTTCACAATGTTAACATGCTGCTGCTCAGAAAGTAATATTTACCATGGTTCCAAGATTATTATATTGTGACACAACACTCAAATGTCTGTATATACCTGATGGCATTCCATGCAATACAAGGCTGCCCTTTGTTAGTCAGTGTGCATCACGAAAACAGGACATAACAGTTAGAAGCTGACCAAAATGCACAGGAGAATTATTTCTATGATTATAAATAAAGTGAACCATAAATATAGTTTTGTATTAGCTGGTGCAAAAATACTGTGAAAACATGTGTAACAGGTGGTTAACTAGCAAGAGAAGATGGTAGGAGTTGGTAAAAAAAAAGTTCCTGCTCTCGTTTTTTAGCTGCTTCATTTTAAAACAGGGCAATGCAACAGCATGGCAAGATATTAACTTAACAGTCTCTAAATCACCAAATTTGACCAAGTGAAGTGTGCATAATGCTTGCTTGTTTGTTTGTTTATTTTGCCCCGATAGGCTAAGATTGTTATATGTGTATCGCTGTAGTATTTCTTTTCATAAAGAGTAAGGTATGTTTTGAAACAGCTGACTCGCTTTGCAACTTTGCAATTTTAATATCATCATCAGATTCATTCAAACCCGACAGAAACAAAATAAATCTTACTAAATTTAGTTGTTTTGTCTTTTCACTGTTCCAAGAATTACCAGCTCTGGTTTGGTCAAATAAATCTTCGAGAGGAGGACACACTGTGCAGCTCAGGTGACGGCACTGCAGCCTGGGGAGAGGAGCTCTGCGCTGTGCTGATTTTTATATCTGATGTATAGGAGGACGCACAATTTTACCTTCTCTGGTTGTCTAATGTTATCTGACTGACTTTCATCTGTGATGTTTTTACATCACAAATGACAAAAAAGGCACAAGTCTTACTGGTGAGGTGCATTGAACTGGAAAAAAAAAAGAAAAATCAGAACAGATTGTTGAATATTTGTATTCTAGGGCCAAATCTGATTCAACTTAAAAAATGGATGAAAGTGTTCCAAACTCTTAAAGGCCCAGCCAACCTGCTATCCCTCACCATTAGCATGGCCAAATTATGATATATTATAATATATAATTATGGTGACTTTTCAGCCCACTTTTCAACAAGTGTCTGTTTTACTGGACACAGACTTCGTTGGAAATGGCCTTACAGTATACATCTTGACAGATGTACAAAACCCATATGATCCACTGCCAAAGAAAAATTCTTTTATAAATGATCAAGTGTTATCTTTAAAAGATATGCCAGTGGTTATTGTACTATGGTTACTTGTTGCCTCCTAGCAATGTGCTGTTTTCTCATCTGCTGGCTGATGATCTAGTATCATGGCTATCACCACCTCATCTTTTTAATGTGATGACGAGTGTGTATTCATCATTTCCCGTGCATTCATGTACTTATTTACATAGAGTATTTGGTGGAGCCCGCCACCAGCACTGATAACTCAGAGCGCTTTATTTTCTTTTTTAAATGCCAGCCCTTTTTATATGATAATCTTAAGGATTAATAGGCGCAGTATTCAAAGACAATCCACCACCAAGCACACGTGGCACAGCACATGTCCTGCATCTGTTGTGTTGAAGTGTTTTGGTTATGCCATTAGATTCAGCACCAAGTGCCATTTTTAATTTAGGAAGCAAAACACCTGTCACACCACATAGGAAATCATTTGCTCTGACTTAATTGGTGTTGTGTGTCTGCGCCGTCATGTGTGCTCTTTATTTTATCCTTGAAGCTCTGAGTTCAGTCAGAATTGGTAAAATAATGAACCCACTGTGGAATAATAAGCCTTTTAAAAGCGTGTGTGTGTTTGTATGTGACTGGACTGCAAAGAGAGAGGAGCAGGGTTATCTGCCTGAGCTGAAACAGATTTCACAGCCATGAATAAAATATAAGCGTGATGCTCTCTCCAACAAAAGCACCACCGGCAGTTAAATGACAGCGACTTGTAGGTGGTCCGTTACCAACAGAGCTTGCCCCAGAGAAATCACTGATAATGATTAACCTGACGTGAATGGCTTTGTTTTTTTTTTTTTAAACGCTGTATCCCAGTGGTGGGGTTGCGAAACATCAGGTGCAGACAACAACAGGACTGATATTTGACTCTTGTCAACATCACTACACACTATGAATGTACCTGCTGCCTTGGAGATCATAACAATCAGTAATGTCAATAGCAGGGAGCAGCAGGTACTGTTATTCTCAGAGACTGTTGTTTGTGACTAAAATAAGAGCCAACTTAAGTGGACACTGCACACCTGTGGGAATATGACAGTTTGGTTTAATTAGGTTCTGGTAGTGTAAAGAGAGATGTATGGAGAGTCATAAATAGTCATAAACTCATCGCAGGGCTGACACATGCATACAAACAACCACTCACACCTACGGGCAATTTAGAGTTATCAATCAATTAACTGATTATGCTGCATGTCGTTGGACTGTATGAGAAAGCTGGAGTAACCGGAGAGAACCCATGCAGACATGAGGAGAACATGCAAACTCCTTGCAGAAAGGTCCTGGCCCTGCCACAAACTCTGCAGCCCCAAACCTGCTGGAGGATTTGAACTCATAACCTTCATGCTGTGAGGAGCCAGTGCCAACCACTGCACCAGCCCGTGGTGTGCATATGACGGACCCTTAATTTCACCTTGTCAGCAGCTAATTATTATTTATCATTAATATTTTCAACCATGCAACATTGGTCCTACAGTACAGTAATTTTGTGCAATGATAATTGCATGTGCATTTAAACAACCTATACTCTTATTTATAATATTCATCTCATCTTCAGCATTATTGTTTGTGTATTCTCAAGTGTGTATTGTTGTATACGTATCTTTACACATCTCTTATTTTCTATTTATTGTAGTGTAATGCACATATTCTTATATATTTTACATATTTATAATCTCTCTAAGATAATAGAAATATATATATTTCTATTCTTGAATGCAGCTGTAACAAAATTATCTCCCAGGGGATCAATAATGTAGAGACTGACACGACACCATCATAACCATGACATGACGTCCTTATGAATGTTTATGATTGTCTTATGATTAGATCTGCTGACAATAACAACAAACTGTTTAGCTTCATATGTCAGCATTACATAAAACTGTCATATGTGGTTAGTTTTGACTTTGGCCATCATGAGACCATTATGTTTGTGTCATTATGACGTCCCTTGACCTCTGTTATGACCCTGCAGGTCATTTGTGAATGTTTGTTTTCCTTTGCTGCAGTGTCTCCTCTCTCTCTCTCTCTCTGTGTGTTCCTTTCTCCTGTTTTCTTCATTAGGAGCCTAGGTTAGAAATTTGTAATTTATTTTCCTTTTGTTTGTTAGGTAAGTTTAGGGTGTTTTCAGTTTGTTCTGTTTGTTATGTTGACCTGTTCTTCCCCTGAAGTTAAATAAAACTGCACCTTTTTTTACTTCGCTTACTTAGTTGCTGGCCTTCTTTGGAGTCGTAAGACTGGAGGAGCACATCTATCTGTTATCTCAAGGGTTCCCCTAGACCGGGGCATAACATTTGGGAACCCTTGACATAACACCTCAATAAAATGGTATATTTCAATGTCATTAAGTGTTATTACACTGTCATAATAATGTTATGAAGTCATAAAACCATTTGACAGTGTAATAACAGTGTCATGAATAATGTTTTTGAATATAATGAATGTTTGCTGCTGGGCAAGTCACATAAAGTAGATTTACTGGAGCTTATTGATGACTGAACGACTTGTTGAGACTAAACCATACAATTAAAGTGCCAGAAAACCAAAAAAGAACACGGCTAAAAGACTCCATACAGAGTTGTTTGATAATTCTCTTGATTTATTTCTGCAAGCAAGCTATTGTACACAGCTGTTAAAATCACTGTTGAAAACATATTGAGTGTTATAGGTACTTTTTTTTTTTTTTTTTTTTTAAATCTGGTTATTGTTGTAACGGACAATCAAATTTGTTTTGTTATTTTTCCCGGACTGCTTCTGTTGTTTGTCTCAGAGCTGAACAGGAGGAGTAATCAACTGTCCTCATCCTCCCTGTGATCCATAATCATGACAGTGCTGCACCATGGGTATTGTGTTTACTATTGATAAAGAGACCAGAGAGTTACAGAGAGATACTGCAGAACAGGGTGGAGAAACAAAGGGATATGATGATAAGGTGATTGTGTAATACTGATGTGATTAGTTGCTCTCAGTTAAAAAACATACATCCAATCTTATTCTTTATTCTCTGTTTTAAGTTCAAAGACGGAGGTTGAGTTTTTGAAGCATTTGCAAAGTGTTGTGGTTCAACAGCTGCATTGCGGTCAAGGTGAAAATAAGACCTTCTTACTTCTTTGTAACTGCTTTGCTGTGCAAGTCTTATATTTCAAGAATGATATAGTCACTGACCTGTTGCTGTTTCTGAAGTAGTGCATGTGTTTGGCTTTCAGCTACATTAAACCGTGAAGCAAAAGACAGTATTTACAGCCTGAAAGCACCAAAATCAGCCCTGGCTCAATGCTACAGTGCTGACTGAATTGCATAATTGCTAGGGGTGTGTATCTCACTGACTGAGATTGATTCGATACGTATCTCGATGTTCAACGATATGATAGAGCTGAATCAGATCAAACCGAATCAATCACTATTTACAGATTTATAAGCTATGTCACGATATGATACAATACAAGACAATGCAAAGTGTGAATCTACATTTTGATTCAATTAATGCTACATTTGTAGAGTGTTATTAGTTGCAAAAAGAAATCCTGATAGTTTTACTAAATATAGTAACAGGAGAGACAGAGATAAGGAGACATTACAGTGGTCTTATGTGTCATGTCACTGTGAGAGCAAAGGATCTCATTTACACATGACGTCTCTGTGGGTCAGACTCGAATGTATTCCACACTTGTGCGTTTAGAAAGTTTGGTGGTGCGAGGCGGTACAGTGTCACTTCTGTCGTTGTTTTCAGTGTGGTCTGTTAAGAGCAAATGAAGAGGAGACAGAGGAGAGGGAGGAGGGAGCGCTTGTTTTTTTGTGAGCGTGGCAGCAGGTGTCTAGTGAGAGCGGTGCAGGCAGAGGCAAGAGGTGAGAGAGAACGGAGGAAAGTTACAGCAGCAGCTTCTTGATGCCAAAAATCAAACATATGCACGTCCTAATGAGATGTATTGGTGCCTTTGTGCAACATCGATTTGTTTCTGATTCGTGTTCAGCTTTATACCGATACAGGCCATGTGAACCGATGCACTCGTATCTTACACATTAAAGTCTGATGCATCGGATGCATGTGCAATCCTTACACCCCTAATGATTACACATCTTTAATGTGCCTGGCAAGTCACAAAAATGTAGATGCTGAAAGTATCAGTAAAATCACTGACAATGTATTTCATTTGTTCTCTGTCAAAACAGACAGTCTTGTAATGCACTATTCACTGGTAGTCAGACATATGATTTTTCATTTCAGTGCTTTTTTTGCAGGAGCCTCAGCACAAACTCTTGACTATAGTGTCACATTTCTGCACTTTGTATGCCAGCAACCACCTCCTCACAACGCCAGCGTGGTGCATAAATGTACTTTTTCATTTACTTGAGGAAATGTTCCTGTAGTCAGGAATTGTCAAAAAAATTTTGTCATATGAAAATGTAATTTCCATGCAGCGACCTCTGACTGAAAATAAAGCCAGCACAGAATTAAAATAGAAATAAAATAAAAAAAAACAATTAGTGCTGCACAATTAATCGAAATTTTACCAAAATTTCAATATGGCTTTCTATATTTTTCAAATTGCAAGAAGTGCAATATTTGGCAAAATGTGTGTCATAAATATTTAAATTAATGAATGTTGTGAGGCAGAGATAAAATTCTACAGACTTGAGAAAACATCTTCATTTGGTACAGATTTCTGCAAAGGAAAATCACACCATAGTCATTTTAACATGTGTTCAATCAAACCTCTAATATGGCAAATCATATCACAACTGCAATATCAGTCAAAAAATAATCACAATTAGATATTCTTTAAACTCTAAAAACAATAGACATTTTAAATGCTTTACAAACAGGTCTAATGGAGATATAAATCATAAATTTGCAGAATTTCTTCCATAGGGGTATTTGCCCCAGGGGGACAGCGATCGGCCCCTGTACCCTGTCCAGCAGTACACCGGAATATAATTGACTTTGTTACAGTTACGCACTCTGTCCATAACTGTTTGTGCTAATTCCTAGGAGTCACGGTTGCCAGGAAAGCATCAGCACTGATAACTGATCCCATCAAGCACCGCCTACTCATAGTTTACTCGCTCCCTGAGGTCTAATTATGTTACTGTAATTTACACTTTCATAGCCACAGATAGGTCACACTGATCATCATTACATGCTAAACTGATGCTCAGCTTGTAATCTCTTCCACATTGAGATGTGTGTTGGCTGGGTTTGCAGTCTACTGGCCCAGATACGCTTGTGTTGTGTCTGCTGAGCAGGGTGCTGTCCCACATTCACTCCGTTCTTCATTCCCTCAGTGACCAACACATCGACAACAACAGCAAAGTTAATGGATGTGCAGTGTCACGGTGGGCAACTCCATCCCACCAGCGCCCCAGATATAACACATCTGAAGAGAGCAGTGGTTTTCTCGTGAGCAGAAATAGCACCACGCGTTATTATTCTGTTTATAGTTTTCAGTCATTCTTCACTTTGTGTGACTCATCACCGTTAAAGCAGCTGCAACATCTGACCTAGGATGTGATGAATTGTAAAGTTTTAGTTGTTGAGCCAAGTTCTCTGCCATTTGCAAAGCAATTAACTGACTTTGTCCAGACAGCTATTTTGAATTTCATTACATTCCTTGCTTCCCTTGTCCGAAAATGGAATTTTGAAGCAGAGTGATGACTCACCCCATATTGAGGACGGGGTTTTCATTTATTAGAGACTTTGCATTTTTGTCTGGTTTCATTGCTGTTATGAAACGGCATTGCAATCGAGGTCAATCCGCCTGTCTGATGAGTGGATGAATGCATTTTCATGGCTCTAATACCCGTCTGGTATTATGAGAGTGAAGTCATGGTAGCACACAAAATATAGATGCAGATTCGTTTTTAATCGTAAAATATAGGGGGGAGGTTACATTCATGTGGAACACAGTAACATACAATATAGTTCGATATGTTCTTCAGCCAGTTTTGTTGAATTTACAACACTTTGGCCTATACAGTATACATATACATGCAATAAAGAAAATACTTGTCTCTCCTGAAATCTTTTCAGTCAGCTTATTTAAAAGGAGTGCAAATGCTGAGGGAGCACATTTCAAACACATTTGTAATGTTACTGACATATTCTAGATTTAAGTTATTTTTTGCAGTCATAACACACTGTACAAGTAAAGAATATGTAACTAGTTTTTCTGAGTATTGCATCATGCTGGAAATAATGGCAAAATTTGCACAACACATTTTTCGACTCAGAACAGATTCCATGGGGTTGGACTTGCTTTCAGGTCACTACTTGCAGGACTGGATTGACGTGTCATATTCAGCTTCATGAATCCCTGACGAATAATTATAAAGTACATTTTAGCAAGATTGTGATGTAATCTAGTGCAATTTCCATTTTACTAAGATATTTCAGTGACTTTTTAGGCAGCACGTCTTCTTCATCCAAAAAATGAGTCATTGTGTTAAACTGTCCAAAGAAACTGATTTAAAAATCTGCATTGAATGATACTATTGGTACTGGTTGTTCAATGATATGCCCAAACAAACCTAATTAAAAATATATGAATGATAAATTACTACAGAATCCTGACCAGCCAACGTGTGCTGCCTTTACCATATACAGCAAGTTCAACAGGGATGATTGCACATTTCCACTTCCTGAATAGTGTGACTTGAAAGCAAAAAGAAAAAAAAAGAACCCAACCCTTCGCTATACTCCACATTTAATGTTACATAGATACCTGCAAGAGTTGACAATACACAGGATTATGTAGGTATATCAATATCTAAGTGCAAACTAGTTTGGCACAGTTTCAGATATTAAGTGTTCACTCACTTTTATTGTTCACTGTAAACGCACAAACTACCACAACAGGTCTAGTCACCTGCATACGACAGTGTCTTATTTCACAAAGTGGAGACAGTGCTGGACGATAAAAGGAACATGATATTTATCTGAACATTTTTCATTCTTGATGATGGAATAAAGTCAACTTTTGGTCAAGCGTGTGTGTTCATCAGTTTGATTGATGAATCTTCTTTCACTGGTGCATTGTAGCCCTGGTGTAATAGGAATGTGAAAGTGTGATATGGTATGGAGAGTGTGGTGTGGCACTTTTCTATACACAGAGCTGGCCTGGCTCGACTCGGTTTGGCTAAGCCAGTCAGCCCAGCACGGTAGAGGTTTTCATTTCTATTATAACGGGTCCACCCACTTGAGGGTCGTCTTTTACCTGAAGACGGGCTCAAGGAAGCTCAAGTCGAGCTGCTGAAAACTGATGGATAAACAGTTCATATACGTCTCTGGGACAAACACGCTGTTTCCTTAAATTCCTCACAATAAAAGTCCTTTGTTGTTTTGGCATTAAAACGCCTCTATTATGAAGCAGCAAAAACAGGAAATGTTTTCATTCAGGGGGTTTCATCAGCAGTGACACGATTCCTACACAGCTGAAAGCAAATTTGAAACGGTAAAATAATGCAGATACTTGAAAGTACAAACCGCGACAGAAGAGAGAAACTGCATTTCAAAACATAAAGATTCTGTTAGAAGCTACAAAAGTACTGAGAGCTGAACATAAAGAGACTTTAAGAAACATCTTTCTCTCTGCTCTGCTGCACACACGAGCCCAGTATCACAACACTCGCTTGTTAGGAGTGGGAGAAAAGAGACACGTCACCACAGCCCGCTTGGAAGTGGGTCGGGCTCACTTTGGCCAAACTCCAGAGTAGGCCAGAGTAGTCTTCGGTGTAGCTCGGTGTGCTGACAGTGATAATGGAAATGAAATTCAGCACAGTATCGTTTGGCTCGGCATGGCCAAAAGTCCTGGTGCCAAAGGCCCATACGAGTAGGCATGAAGAAAAAAAAGGTGGAATGATGGCCAATTTAAAATAGAGTGAAGAGAGAGTGTCAAATAAACATAAATGTTTATGTTTGACCACAAAGAAAAGACATCTGTGGCTTTAGCAATGACTGAAAATAGCTAACATCAGCTAAAAAATATGACACTGAAATGCATAAATTGAAGGGCCTGCTGTAGTTACTGTTCTATTTTGAATATTTCTATTCATTGTGTTTATCTTGGGATATGTAATTAACAATCCTCAACTGAACCTTCATGCACTTGAAAACAGTTCTACCTTTCAGCTAAATTTCACGGTCTTCATTCTCAAGTCAATATTTAGGAGGTGTAACTGAAAACAAGCGCAAATTCTAGCTGTGACCAGCTATTACCTCCCTTGACAAGCTATTACCTCCCTTGACAAGCTATTACCTCACTTGACCTCCATAGCTAAAGTAAAAGAAGTGGGACTAAGTCACACCAATGGAAAGAGGAGCTCTCTGCCAAGTCCGATAATGCCTGCTGCAAAGCTCTGTGACAAACAGTGCATGAGTTAGGAAAGGGGGCGTAGCAAACCATCACCAGTGGACAATGAATGCTTAGTCCACGAAGAAGTGGCTAAGGTATACAGGCGGGGCCAACTGGCAATATTGAAACAAGGAGAGATGAGTGATGCCTCCCACGATGCTCTATGACAAACAGTTAATGACTTATGGAAGGATGTGTGGTTTAAGTGTAGGGGCAAAGCATCGGTCATTTACAACCGAGCAGTGGTGCCTCCCACAAGTCTACAACAAACAGTTAAAACTTAGTTTGGTCGTGCTGCGTGAATCCATTTAAAAGTTATGCACCTTTCTGTGATAGGCCACACCCACCCCTTTTTGCAGGTTGTCATGATCAGTTAATCAGCAGGCCTTTGGCTCCTAATAAAGCTTTCCCCTTAATTTTGTGCAGGTCTGTGAAACTTTTTGCAATGGGCCACTCCCTTTACCATTTACCAAATTTGCACAAATACAAACACACACCTGGCCTTCTGACAGACAGACAGAGTGACATATGGAGCTGCTGGCTGCAGCTAATGAATATTTACAGGAAATGGTTTCATAAGATCAAGAATTGAGAATTGTGTCATTTCAGTTGTTTCTTGTTGTTCTCATCTTTTGTTGTTGAACCAGTGTACATTTTAATGACATGGTAAATGTCTGATTTCTTCCGATGCATTTAAAAGAAACAGCTGGTGTGCTTTGTGGTAAATACAATTATCGCAGGATAAAGTAATTTTTATTGTGATAACATTTTCAGACATATCGTCCAGCACCAAGTCAAAGTAAAATGATTAGCTTATCCTCATCCATTCTCCTTCTACAGTTCAGTCCACCACGTCTGTTCTAGAGGGATTGCATGCATGGAGCTGGTGTAGACAAAGAAAACAGTCAAGCATGTCGCCCCATCTTTGCAGATTCACAGTATTCAGATGATGTCAAAGGGTTAATGAATGATTTTACAGTGTAGGTCCAGTTTTAGGTCCTCTGCGGTCTTCATCAGAATCGGTCAAACAGACCTCCGTTGGCCTTGTGCGTGCGCCCTGTTGACCATATCCTGGTACATCTTGGACCTGAGGAATCGTGGGTAGGAGTCTTTCTCCATGAGGCTGTAGACTTTAGCTTGGACGTCGTTGAGGCTGGTCGGGGTCGGATCCTCCAGGCTCTGCTTGGTCTTTTCCCTGGTGCGGTAGTCAATGTTTACCTGCCAGGATAAGGAGAGCAAATACACATTTTTGAAAAGAGAAGGTCACCTACAATAAGTGAAATCATCACAGCCACAAAGATTGGCTGTCATTACGCCTGTCATTTCAAGAGTCTCAGATACCATCCAGATGAGATGTAAGACACTTTAGTTTTAGACCCAATCTCACTGTCCCCACTAAAGACTTAAACTAAAAAACTGACTTTTGTTGTTTTTTAATAAACTGGTTGATTTAAGTAAAGATGAAATGAAAAAATAAGTGAGATGAGATGGAGATGGAAATGAAGCTAACAAACAAACTTAACTCAGGGGGTCTCCAACCTTTATTATCTCAAGAGCCATTTTTTGCCAAGAGAAGAAGAATCTGTCTGGATTTATTATTTTTTATTCAGTTTTTTAGCTTAGGGAGGCTCAAGTCAAACCAAAATAGACAAAATTTAGAGGAAAAAGGCACAAAGCCATAGACTTAGGCTATGATGTGCATATTAATTGATGAGATATTAAACATCTTTAATTTGGTGTATAGACTATACATTTTTGTTGTTCAAAAATTAAAAATAATTATTAATTTCCATATTCTTGTCCACAGGGAGCCACTGGAGATGGGCTGGAGCTGCAGGTTGCTGACACCCGACCTAACCTAATAAACTTATGTCACACAGTACAAGTAAATTTTTGGTAAACCTTGTCACTTTTGCAGAGTTGGAAGCAGGAACAGGTTGATAGAACAGCTCTTTGTAAAAAGGAAACAGCAGTGTTTGTGAAACCTTGGTACAACGTGTAAATCCCAGGATGTCACAATGATACTGTATTTTTCTGTTAAAATAAAGGATTTTCCCTTGACTCATTGATTAAAGGAAAGAACTCATTAACACTGGTCACACACACACACACACACCTCTCTTGGTGCCTGAATGTCAATGAACTCCTTAAAGATCTTGTTTGCTTTTGACACAAGCTTGGCGGAGCTCTTGATTTTCTTGTACTCCTCGCAGGCCATCCAAAACTCGATATTCTCATCGCTGAACTCGGTCTTGAGAAACGTCCGGAAGGCAGCCAGGCCATCTGGAAGGGACAAATGAATCAGACGGTAAGGGAGGAGGTCAAAACAACAAAAACATGATACCGCTGCGTAGCACCTATTTCTGTGCTGCAGCTGAGAACTCCCTCTTCTATGGATGTTTTTTTTATCCTTCAGCATAGAGTAGCTTGATCGTGTGATAATACCCTTCATCCTATGTTGACATTTTTCCAGCGCGTACACACTCCTCATTCCCAGAAGCGGGAAACGGCTCTCATCTTTAGAACAAACAAATCAGAACGAAGAAACAGAAAGAAAATACTCCCACAAAGACATGTTTTTTTTCCTCTCTCCATCAGTCAAGATAAGTGATCAATTAATGTGCTCCAGATTGGTGATAGCACAAAGGAAGGGCATGTTTTTCTATGTTCCCGTGTCACGTTGACATGTTATTTCCACCCTTCTCATTTCTGCTGTTTACCTAATAATGCTGGGCAGAGCAGAGAGGAAACTCCATCTGTGCATATGCAACAATATTACTCATACAGAAACACACATTCTAATGCGTGGACACGCAACAACATGCGCGCACACATAAAACACACACACACACACACACACACACATTCGCCCTCTCTCTCATACACACACAGGGCTGCTGTTTGACGAAGTCCCCAAATAATTGTGGTAAAACAAGTTGAAAGCAGACGTCATACGCAACTGGGTTTCCTTCTTTTCCGCTTGAACTTTTTGATAGTGTACGAAAAAGATTTTCTCTCAGATGCTAAAGATCTTACTGATCTCTGGACACACTTGGTGCTGACTTGTTATCTGCAGACTTTCTCAATCCACATTATAGACTTATATAAAATTATCAGCATCTAGAGCCGCATTAGAAATTGAATAGGAGGCAGAAATCACAGATATGAGGTGCTGTTAAGTGTAAAAATCAAATTAAATCAGGTTTATGAGAAAGTAGTCAAACATACCAAGTGTTACATGTTAATATAGGTGGACTGGGATGAAAAAAAAACATGAATAAATAACATTTTTACTGCATTGTCTCTGAACTGATGGGAAAATAAAAAAAATAAGTATAGAAGTAAAAAATAAATAAAGTATTATTTTGGCCTTCACAGATATTCTTGTAAAAGTCAGTTTAGTATTGCAAGCTACATATATTTTATTAAGTTATCCAAGTGAACTAAAATTCCCTGATGATAAAATAATGTTTAGAGCTTATGTCTATGACTCTTATTTTAAAATGCTAAAGATGGAAGGAGTGATTCTGAAGGTGTTGCGGTAAACTCTATTGAGAGTCAAAAAAGTTATGCTCTCTGTATAAAACAAACAAAATGGAACAAAAGCCTCCATAGTGTGAACCAGTGTGAACTTACAGTGATCACAACTGCAGTGATCGACTGCTTATGTGGAGAAAAAAAAACTCTCATAGCAGGGGGCTTTTCTGCAGAATTGTGTAAGTGTTTCCGCAGGTTTTTTTGCTTGGGTGGACATATTTTTAATGCAAATTACATTAATATCTATAAATACACATCCATATTTGAAATGAAGTAATTTATTTCTACCTAAATCCAACCAAACTGACACCAGATCAACATGTATACACAGAGACCCGGCACACATCACATACACACCCACATAAACACACACAAATACGATATACCCATGGTATCTGCCTGATGACGCAGGTTTTATTTGCACTTACACCTAGCTGCTAAGTCAGCAGCATGGCTGATGTTAAGTGTTTTAGCTTCACCCGATGCACTTTCGCTGGTGGTTTCTGAGGTGGAGGGTAGCCTTATGTCAGAGTCGCTTGTTTGTGAGGTTACAAAACAATCCACTATGACTCACTCTCTACACTTGGGATAATAGTACAGCTAATTGGTCAGTGTGTTCCAACAGTCTAGAGCCAACTAGTTTTCTGTTATTGATATGTCGCTAGCTCACATGATTGCACAAGGATTCATAGGTAGTCAATGTTGTGTAGATTAAGGGCTTGTCTTGGTTGGATTCATGTTCATGTGTGCTGCTTATATGGATTAGTGCCACTATACATTGCCTTGTATACAAGCATACCAATATAGTGAAGCTGATTTAAATTATTTTTTAGGTCATATTCAATTCTCTCAAAATGTGGGTTCAGGGCTTGTTGTTCAGAAAATGCCTTGTTTAATTTTATTAATTGTAGGCTTTAAAATTCAACAAAAAGATCTGGGAAAAAAGCAGGGTATGGTTAAGAAACACCTCTTAATCACCGTTAAACTTTCTGTATATCATTGATGAAACTTTTACAAGTAACCATTGATTTGTCTTAATTTTGGTGTGGTTTGTTTGACCCACACTTTTGGGTAAAATTGTTGGATTTGAAAATGAAGTGCAGGTGAAGACTGAGTTGAAGCGAGAATCCAGAGCAGGTTAACATTAAGCCAGCATGAAATGTAGCTGAGAAACTCTTAACTCAGTCCAGCAAATTGACTTAACGAACCAACTGTCCAGAGACTCAAGCTTAAATACATCAGAGCAATTAGGAGCAGCTGGGAGTAATCAGGACAATGCAGGGCAGCTGGGGCTGAGACCATCACTGGAGACGCAGGAGTGAACATGTGGCACTCTGGGACCAGCCAAGGTGTTGTTTAAAAAAATACATTGGTGCAAAGCGTAAAGGAACATTTCACCCCAAAATCAAAAATACGGATTTTTCATCTCAAGTGCTGTTGATCCATCTAGACTGTTTTGATGTGCATTGCTGAGTTTTGGAGATATTGGCTGTAATTTCCTGTCTTTTTTTGTAAATATACATGATGCCCCCAGCTTTTCTTTTAACAGCAGTCAGTAAGCATTCGGGAGCTGAGGACAAGTTTCAAAGGTGGAACTCTTTCCCCATTCTTGCTTGATATACAGCTTAGGGTAGCAATGGCTCTTTTTGTGCTTCATAATGCGCCACACATTTTCAGTGAAAGACTTGTCTGGATGCAAGCAAGTCAGTCTAGTACCTGAACTCTTTTACAAAGAAGCCACGCTGTTGTATGTGCAGAATGTGTCTTGGCATTGTCTTGCTGAAATAAGCAGGGAAGTCCCTGAAAAAGGCACTGTCTGGATGGCAGCAACATGTTGCTCCAAAGTCTGCATTAACAGAGCCTTCGCAGGAGTGAAAAATAGCCATGCCATGGTTACTAACACACCCCCATACCATCATAGATGCTGGCAACAACCTGGATGGTCTTTTTCCTCTTTACCTTGTGGATACAATCTGTGATTTCCAAAAACAATCAATATGCATTTTTGATTTTGAGGTGAACTTTCTCTTTAAAACATGGCTGATATACTAAGTTCTTGAAATGAAATGTGTTTGTATTTGACTCAAAACATCAGCTAAAATATAATCTGTAACCCTGACATAATATGCTTAAAAAGCACTGCTGCTTGTCAACCTCACACAGCGTTGTTGCACTAACAAGACACGTAACAGCTGATAGTGTGCGCAGGTCAGTCCCCCAGCACGCACGCACGCACGCACGCACGCACACACGCACACACACACACACACACAATCAGCTTTACACAGAGACGAATTACACCAGTCAGGTCTAAGTGTAATACACTCTCCCCCCTTTTAAATGAAATTAAGCCAAGGCGAATGCAATATCTTATCAAGAGAACATTCAGTACTGTGGTCCGATTGCTTTGGCATTACTTATATAATGTGTATGTGTGTGTGTGTGTGTGTGTTCATTTGGTAGTTCACCTCTTTAATGCTTGGTCAATTGAAACAGGATACGCAGGTGTGTCACGCTCTCTCCCCCCGGGGAAGGCCCTATTCTTGGCCCCGTAACAAACTTTGTCTTCTGCGGGTGACATTAGCTTCCTAATGGTTTTGTGCCAGTAAGGTGTTATGTCACAGCCTTGATCTGCACAAAACAGCTAATCTTCATGCGAGTGCAAAATCTGCACAGCTTTTACTTTTTTCAAGGCTGCCTGTCTCTAAGCACTTTTTTAGCACAGTGTTTGATATGATGGACTTGGATAACAGACCTGCATTACAGTTCTTTTGCAAGCTCAGACCAAATCTTTGAAATGTAACTCTGATTAAGGACAAAATACAGACATTTTGGTGTGTGTCATTTCTGCTTAATGTGGGAAAAGAAGTTAAAGATACTTAAAATCTAAAAACAAGTAAGATAACCAAGGCACTCGTATCACAAAGCGCTCGTGAAATCACCAAACAAGAAATTACAGAGATGTCCCTCAATAGTGCCTGGTATGAATAGGAGAAGAAAAGCAGTGGATGGAGGCAACTGAGCAAGGACTTTGCAATCACATCCACCTCCAGTTACTTCCACAGGTAAAAATCGAACGGAAGATTATTTTAATGAAAAATACTGGCAGCAACTATTTTGATAGTCAGTTTATTATTTAAGGCATTCATCATGCAAAGACACCAGACATCCACTGGTTTCAGCTTCTCTAATGTCAACACTCGCTACTTTTTCATTTCATAAATTTAAAATCTCTGAGATTCGACAGTTGGGTTGACAATATGTGGCTGAATGATTAGTTGCCTGCTTCAGGCAGCATTGTGGTTTCCGCTACATTTTCAAAGTCACTAGAAAATAACTTCAGGGCTGTTCACACTGAAAATGGAAAACAGGCTCTTGTGTCTAATGGTATGAACGTAAGCTAGCAGCTGTTAGCTTTTCTTTTACTGGGACATTATAATGCCAGGGCCCACATGTTTCATCAAAATCTCCAGTATGAAGACTATTTTACAGGGCTACCATCACTGTATCCTGGGCTTAGCATCGCCCAAGACAACTGTGGTTGATTTAGAAAAATAAAAATGTTGATCATGGAAATGCAAGGCATGCACGCACTTCCAAACCATTCTCATCCCAATTTGTCACATACCGCTGATTTGTCTCGTCCCGTTGTGTCTTGATACTGAAGCACAAGAAACTTGTTTAACCCTTGATTAACACTATGAAATACAGTTCGGGTAGGCTTAGGATAAGACCATGTTTTTGGGTTACCATCCATCCATTCCACTCCCTCCAGATGTGGACACCTTTGTATGATTTTCAAAAGCTTAGGGCATCTTCTGTTTACAGTACAGTCACATGAAAGGTCTGGTGTGTCAGCCCTGAAGGTGTACCATGTCTGCCTGTATCAGTAACTGAGGGGCGGTGACAAAACGTCAGTACGTGATGAGTTGGGAATGGACCAGGCTGGCATTTCATGTTTGCAATTCCACCTTTTTCAATCTGCAGGAAGTTAATCTGCAGGGTCCCTTTACACACCAATTTGTCTAATCATAAATTAGGTCAAATCACAACTACAATTAAAGCTTTAAACATCATATAAATGCACATAAATTCCTTGTTTTGTCTCTTTGATCCTAACTGTACATAGATGCTGCACGCAGTGCACCTGTCAGTGATGTAGTGTGTACTATATCTGATGCGGTTTCCCTTGGTTTCTACTTGTGGCGCTTGTTGAGTTGAGGTTTCTGTCACATCTAATGCAAACCAAACATTTATTTTTCAGGCCACTCCAAGAAACTAAAAGCATAACACAATTTTCTGCCCAAGATGAGGCCTATCAGAACAGTTTTTTAATCCAAATGCACAGTTTAGGAATCTGAGCACACAGATTGCAGATTTTCACTTTTCCATGGTTCGGTAAAACACAAGCATCAGGCAACCGTTTATTTTAGCCAAAGAGGAGCAAGAGTGTGTGCTAAGTGTTTATAGCGAAGTCTCACAAGGTGCACGTGCTCTGGGCCCGCTTGTGTTTTCACTGATCAGTTAGTTCAGTAAGTTTTATGTCACTGACGCTGTGTCACATAGTTTCTTAGCTGTTAGAAAATAAACTCATGACTTGTTTGTGCAGATGGATTTTTGTAAGCGAGTCTGTGTCAGAGTGTGTTTGGTCCGAGGGGAAGGTCACAGACAAGTGTGTGACTCATTATGCAGCAAGAAGTCCTCACAACACAGAAATGAGACCCTTACATAAGATGGGCTTGGAGGGGAGAAAATGGACGTGTCTTCTCCTGGGTGAAAAATAGAAACTATTAAAGAAACAGAAAAGGGCTATTTCCTTCTTTCTTCCTACTTTCTTTACTTGCTGGCTGTATGTGACTGTTCCCAGTGAAAAATAGAAAATGTCCACTTACGTTTGTGAGAGAGAAGATGATCAAACGATTCTGACCACCGAACAACCTCATCCGTAGAGAGTCTGATGGGGAGAGAGCCAGAGGAAACTTCCTGAGTGAGATGCAAACCAACCACTGTGCTTTCATGCATTTTTAACACAAGACGGAACTGTATGTATTATTGAAGGGCAGCTGAGTTTAATGTATGATTTATCCTCTGCTCACAGCTGTTCTTCCGCTGAGGGCTGTACAGTAATTGTAATGCATGGTCACATTTAGAGAAAGGTACGTGAGAACAGAGAACAGAACAAGCAGAGAAGAAGAACAACAGCTGACATTGTTTCCCCCAATTTAATGCTCCAAAACATGGGGACAACACACTATCCTGGAGATTAAAGGGCTATTAAGATGATTGTACCCCATCGTATATGGAACAATATGCTACTTCTCAAAAACATCTTTGTGATCACAAAATTTCAACAACATCAGCATCATAAAAAATGAAAGCCTTATGCCACAAGTTTCTTCTATAAAGTTTATGATACGATCACAACTGAGCTCTTTGCTTGGTTGCTTTGCAAATAAATGATAATACTGATTAACAAATAAAGGGAAAAACACAGCTTCTTTGATGGTTTAAAATGCTGTATGGCTTTAATTTACCACCAATATATTTCTAAGTCATATTTTGTATAACATGTTATCAAAGTAAGGCATTAATAAGCCCTTATAAAGTCAAGATTAACTTTATTGTGGTGTGTACAACCACACAAAGTATAATTATACAGTCAGATTAAATCTCTGCAATTAGCATATCCTAGTATTAGGCTCAGTGGGCAACTGCTGTGCAGCGCCCAGGGACCCAGTCCAGCCGAAACAGCGTTAGAATAAGTTAAGGCTGTGCCATTCAACACAATGCTTTTGAATCCACCAGCAGCACCAGCAGAGAAATGTTCCTATCGGCAACCCTTTGCGATGGCCTTGTTAGCTGTCAGGCTGTCTGCAAGAGTAAGTGCTGCAGGAATAAAAACCAAGTCTTGATTGAAAAAAACACACAAAGACAATAGAGTAAAATTGGGTCATACAAATGTGTGCTATAACAAACAGCAGAAGGCTGAATTACTAATCAATGTTCTTGCCATACTGCCTGACAGGAATGTAATACATTACATTTAAAGTCGCACTAAAAGAAAAAAAAAAAAATTTCTTCAGAAGTTTGACAGCGTTTAAATTAATTTCTTAACACATTCAAACTTTCAGGGCAAAGTGTGGCGTCTAAAGACTTATTTAACACAACAGAAGCTTGAGTTTTAATTTGTTAAACATTTGTAGTCCCACAGAAGTAGACAAAGGATTTTTTGGCAGACTCACTTCAGACACCTGGCGGTGGTTTCGTGGGCAGGAGGCAGGAACTCGGAGAAGTCACTGTACGAGTCGGATTTGTTGGACAGGCAGCCTAGTCTGGTCTTCATGGTGCTGATCCTGCTGAAAAAAAACAAACAATACTTAATATTTTCTTCTGGGTGTACTGCTACACATAACTAAAAGTTTAGGACAGTAGATTGTAGGTATAAAATATGAAAAAAAAAAAAAAAATGACCTAAAAAATGAAATAATCTAAATAGAAATCTTGTCCTGCTTCTTTTTAACTCTTTAACATACGACTCATTGTAACCCTACCTGGGAAAATGTGAACACAGGCTTGTTTCATTTGATTTCACACAGAATCTGACCTGGTGGCAGCCATTAAGAAGAACTATAATAGCTTTTAAGCTTTTTGAGGATGGTTTCTCAAATACAACTCTAATAATATCAAGTTTAATTGATTCGAAAGGTTTGTTTGGAATAATTGCAAAAATACTTAAGCTTGTCTTTTCAATTTCAGTCAGTTTAAATGAATAGTTTATTTCTGTAGTGCACCTTAAAATGCATTTTAACACTGCTGTCATATTTTTGCTGTTTCTAAGGTGGCTAATCGTATGTTTGAGCTTCATGTAGCTGGCCTGTCCCTTTAGATATTTAGACTATGCATACGGTCTGGGAGGCCCTGATGAATAAACTGATTGTAAGAAACAAGATGCAGAGAGATAAAGGCCAAGCTGACTGGACAGGACGGGTCTGGACTGTGACAGGTGCAACTCCATATGCAAAAAGCTGATTCAGTATATGGCTCTGCCTCATCGAGAAGGGGGCTTCAAACATGCCTGATACCCAAATTCACATCCAGTTGGCGTTCGCTTGAGTTTAGTTTAAGAAAACCTCCCACGTGACAATTCATAACTGCACCTGGGTTCTACGGAGGCTGAGATACAGAGGCAGCACTCTGATAATTTCACTAACATTACCACAGTTTGCATTAACTCACAGTGTGTTCTGTAGCTCTGTGCTCTCTATTTCATTTCTGTAGATGTAATAGATGCTCCACTGTTCAGCTAATTAGAAGGATCAAACAGAATAAATGCCACAATAAAATATAGTTTGGTTTATTTATTTGTGGCTATGAAAAGCAGACATTCAACGTTAATTGTTAGTCTTTAAGATGGCCTTTATTATTATTTTAAAAAAGGTGCTTTTCTGAAACATATTTGGACACACTGAAAATGAACCATATCCCCGTCTCTCATGACAAGCTGTCCCGTCTCATTTGTACACTGCTGCTGTCATGTACTGTTCATCAGCGTTCTGCCTTCGGGACACATGGGTCGCTCCAGATGGGGCATGGACGTAAAGATGCTCCATCAAAGGCCAAACCTTTCTGTAAAAGTCTGTCTATTTCACCAGAAAAAATTATGACAACCACTGGATGGAAAGACAAATAATACCTCTTGATACCTCCAGGTAAAATCCTCCTGGCTGCACTCTTTAGTGTGAGGGGCTATGATGATGGAAATCATTTAATATAGCAAATCATTTTTTAAAATAAAAAATTAATGTTGTCCCCATCTGACAAGGAAATTAAGCAATTCAAACTCAAAAAAAGGCTTTATATGTGTCTGAGCTTAAAAACAAACCCTACGACCTAAAATACTTACATTTACATGATGCTTCCTTGGCTTTTATACAGTACGTGTAATCTTTATTTAATTAGGTTATCTCATTGAGATCAAGATCTCTTTTGCAAGGGAGCCGAGTACAGCAGAGAGACACAAAAACAAACATGGCCAGACACAACAAAAAGACAAAATCATACAAAGAACATAGCCAGACACAACAACAGCACATGCATCAGCAGAGACAGTAGAACTGGCCGGGATGAGAAGTGGTTTTAAATTTGCGAGCAGAAGAGATAAACTGTACAGGAGACCTTTATAAATCCAAATAATAGGATGTAGCTCTTATTGCTAATGAGGACCAGCCTACTTTTTTTTCAAATAGCACTCTGTGTTTCCATCCAAACATTGCAGTGGAGAATTCTTTTACCAATTTACCTGGAATCCAGTTAAAATATGCAGACAAAAAAAAAAAAAAAAATGGCAGTTGTACCTCAAACTGTGAAAAACAATGTAGAAAACATGATGGATTTATGAAATGTGTTTGTTTTCTGTATTAATGTGAGGAAGATTAGATCAGATCATGGAGCAATTAGGACAGTGAGCAGAAATGGATCCGCGTGCACACGCCTGAAGCCCAAGCAGCGCGACACGAGATATACGAGATCTCACGTTACCTTCACACCTGTCTTTACATGCTACCTGGAAGCAACTCAGACAACAGAGAGAGATATACTCAGAATTAGGGACTTACTATTCGCACAGTTGACTTTGCAAACTTTCAACAAAGAAGATGTCACACAGACCAGTCTGAGAGGCTACAGTTGACTTTTAGCCTAAAAACATGGCATAAATGGCGTCTTGTTGGGTCAAATTTTAATGTCACCGCTTACGTTCACTTGGATTACAGAATACGAGCAGTATGGAGACATTGTGTTTTATTGTGTTCATTTTTTTCACATTTTAAAAGTGGTCACCATTCGCTTAAATTGTACTGGATTTGGCTGCAACGCTGTTTTATGCTGAAGCATCAGGAGTGTTTTGTGAACTGGAGATCTTCACCCATCCTCACATCAGCACAGGGGTGACTAGATATTGACTGAAATTTCATTTTTGGACGAACTATCGCTTTAATTCTTTTTTGGAAAAGGCAAACTTGAGGAAGTGTTTTTCCATTTCCATCAACCTTTTCTAATGCGATGTTTGGAGTGGTCTGTAAATAAATCGTCAGCTCCATTTTACTGTCACTGGTGAACAAGGCACGGAGATATTTAAGCTCCTTTTCTTGGGGCAGCTACACACTCCTAACCTGGAGGGGGCACCATTTTCCAGCAGAGAACAAAGGCCTCAAACTGCCCCTCTGCGTGCTGAATGTCATGGCCTGATAAAGCCAGCAGAACCACATCATCTGCAAAAAGCCCAAACTCTGGACACTCTTCTCAACCTCACTGCGCCTTGAGATCCTGTCCATGAATATCACAAACAGCCAGTATTACAACTTGTCTCCAACCGAGTCCAACATCCACTGAAAACATGTGTACATTGAAGCCATTTTGCAGACGTGTACACAGTTTTTCAATACGCACATAAAAATACATTGATGGAAACACCACTATACAACAAGGACGATATTTTCTCCAGTAATGGCGACTGCATCAAGTTGTTTTAAGGATAAGAATCTCTTGATGGTTGACTGTACAAACATCTTCTGTCCTCACGCTTCAGTCTGATATAAGGAGCCTACTTTTATCTTTATTTTTGTAACAAATCTGTTATATAAAAGTCTCTGGTGTAATCTAAAGGACAATGACAATTTTACATCAACATGCATCTGTCTATTCACCCATCCATCCCTCCATTCATAGTATTCGTTCCCCTTAAAAGCTACTATTTCACAATCTTTGTTGTGTTCCTGTTTCTTGTGTCGTGTCGGTGCAGAAGTGGAATTGGAGCAGCGGTTTGTTTTGATGCTTGGAACCTTGAATTGGGAACATTGCATGAAATGTACTGTTCATTAGCCAACTGAAAGCCATTCGCTGGAATTAATAGGCTTCAAAGTGTTGTGTCCTCCATTTACCTCTGACAGGTTGTTTTGAGGTATTTTATACACATATGTGTGGGTGTGTGCGCATCAGACACAGTATGTGCATTTGCGTTCCGCCTGGAGCAATATATCGGGTCTCTGCTATTGCCTTCAAATGAAAATTAAATGGCATTTTGTTTTTCCATCAAGTGTGAATTTCACAGAGGTAAATATATCAATTTTTACATAAAGAACATGAGTCTAAAAAAACATCACATCTCACTCTACAGTTGTTTGGATGTTAGTGGAGAGTTAATAGCTTAAATGCTGTTACGAAAGCCTGTCTAATCAATCAAGAATAAATGTGTGGAAGCGCTGAAACACTGAAGTTTTTGCAGCTTGCTTTGGATGCAGTGTTGTTGAAATTCTTCCTGCCCTAGAAACACCCGTGTTATGCATCAGATGTTATGTATAAAACAGATGCACTGGACTGGAAGGGCAGTTTGTCATCTGTGTGAGTCATAATCTCAAGGTGCACTTCATTTGTTAATGAATAGTTATTTTCAGCGGGGGTTTGCAAAAATAATGGGCAGAGATATTTTGAGTATAGCAGACTACATCCAGGATGTGAATTTAGTGAAGTTCACTAGTGAGGGTCGAGTTTTACGTCAGATTTCTCTTGTCATTTTGTGGAAGGTTATAAAAGAGTGATGACTTTCTCTTGCAAACATAGAAACCACGCCAACACTTGTAAAACTAGTGCTGTTCTTAAAGTCCTGCAGCCACGGAGGTTAAACATGTAAAGTTAAGGATAAAATTCACACAAAAAGTCACAGAATCACCAAATTCTAAGAGGTTCTTCCCAGAGCTTGAATGTGCTTATACCGTACCTGCATTCAATTCTATTTGTACCTAGATTTAGAAAAGAAGAAAAAAAAAATGCAGCTGTCCAGCATTGTTTATGCTTGCTGCAACATTGTTTGAATTTATTTGGACAATTTTTCATGCTCCGTCCACGCGAAACACTTGTGCATTCTAGGTTTTAACATGGTTTCTAATAGTGAGCAGTTGCTCACTGCCTCTGATAAATTCAATTTATTAATATTCATTCATATATCTTGCAGGACTGATCTGTACTTCTCTTGCTCTCCTAGATTCTCAGACTGTGGTAGGTGTACCACTGCTGGTAGGTGAGCTCCTTCAAGTGGTACATGGAGGAAATAAAAATACAGAAACGCTCTAAACTTATTTAAACTTATATATGTTTCAGTATCAACTTGTTACAGAGTCTCAATCATGCACGTAGCACAATGCATGTGTCGTCCATGATTACCAGTGGTTACAAGCTAAAATGTGATGGCAAGATAGTAAGCGGAGGTAACATGAAGAGACTAATTGTAAAATGCTTCAAAAATACTGCAATTGTGCCTCTAAATGGAAATTATTACGAAGAGAAGTGCAGATCAGGAGAATATTTTAAGCTGCTGTGTTGAAAATAAAGTAAATGACTGTGAACAGAGTGTTTGTGGCTTCTTAGGGAGCGCCAGTGAAGTGTTCAGATCATCTGGTACCATCAAACAGCACAAAACAGAGAAGTAGTACTCGGAACATGATATAAAAAGTTTGAGAAACAATGTTTTAGCTTCTTATAAATTTTTTAAGCAAATCTTTGTATATCTTTTCATAGTGTATCTTTTTATGTTTTATGTAAAGCCACTCTGAATTGTTCCTGACAGGTGCACAGAAAATAAACCTGGCTTGTCTTGCTTTGCCACTGCTGATGGTTTCATCTCTGTCAAATTCTAAGCTATTCATTCATGGATTGCATAAATTAGAGGTTGTTCCATGCAGTGTGCATGTGCATCATCATATTGTCAGTGTGCAATTAGTAATTTAAATTCCATGTCAACATTTCTGTCTGAATTTGTGTGTGGCATTAACATCACACAATGGACAGCAGCATTAATACATTATTATTAGAGGTGGAAACCTGCCTTCAGCCAGTTATTACGGTTGAATTTGTATGTGTGTCAGCATGTGCCTTTTTCAGCAGACTAAGGTCATCTAGTGAAGCTGATGAGGAGAGACATGGACATATTGATAAGCCTGTTTGGTGTGTGCCGAACTGTCAATAACACAACAGACTTCTCCCTCTGCTCCCTCCTTATGCCTTCTGTCCTCGCTTCGTCTTCCTTTGACAAATCTGTATCTCTCTGGCTGTTGTGAGCTGCATTCTTCATCCGTGGTATGGTGCAGACACGTGCTGCTGCTGAGCTATTTATAAACATCCCTGACAAATCCATGTAGTCAGGAGGAAGCAGTGCATGTTCTATTCAGCCATGCAGCAAGGCCGACTCCTGGAGGAAAGAGGCTAAAAACAGCAACAGCACTCTAATGTCTCAGATATACACAAGTACGCCTCATGAATCTAAAAGCCCAGGCAACATCCGCTAGACCTCCAGTATCTCAGATGCCTGTTGGGGCTGGTGGCTTAAGAAGTAAAAATCTAGATCATAGAAGTTGTGTGTGTGTGTGTGTGTGTGTGTGTGTGTGTATGTGTATGAACATCTTCTTTGATGTTACCTAACTTGGTGCAATGCAGGTTTTCAGATTTCCCTCCATGTCCTCATTTCTGGAAGCTGACAGAAGACACCCTGCAGTTTTATGGCTGTGTGTAGCATTAGCTGACATGCTGCAAAGTGATTATGAAACAGGGATTGTATATTAATGAAGGGTCACGCTGATCTACACAAGGAAAAGATCATGCTTGAAAACTGTAAACAGATTTATTTTGAAGTTTCTTTTTCCAAAGTCAGTTCTGCATATTGTGGTGAAAAAACCCAACAAATTTGCTCCATGCCAATAAATTTAAAGTGTGCTATACATAGCATGATAACGTATACATCTATGTCTGGGTGTGCATATCTGCACTGACGTTCACGCTGACGTTAAAGGCAAAAAGACAGAGACCGTGGTTGTATGTCACGTCATCTCTCTAGTTATAAGAGCATCTCAAGCGCAGGTCAAATCCCTGTTCTCGCTCCAGTTGAGTGCAACTAAAAATAGCAACTTGTCAAGTTGAATTTTTGACTGTTTGGGTTGTGCCCCGTTATAGCAGATCACGTTTTTGTCCTTAATCTGGGACAATCCTTCAGTCTATGGCACACTGTTTTTTATCACTGTTTTTAGCAATATATGTTGTTAATTTGGTACAGATACTATCCTATACAAAACTTATATTCCAGGCAAAAACAATGACAGTTATCAAACTTTTTCTATACGTTACGTTTGTAATACAGTAGACAGCTCAACAATTCTAGCAGTGGTGAAAAGAGTACTGTTACATTACTGCAGTATCATTCATTTACAGGTTAAACCATTGATGTTAAAATGGGCTACTTAAATAAAAGTACAACGTATTCTTCTATAAAGCTGCTGGGAGTGTTCGTGATGTTTAATACATTATCGGCATTCAATCAAAAGGTGGGTTTCTGCTTCTTCAAATCTTCATTCTAAGTCACTCTTAACTCCTGCTCTCTTCTGCTCTCTGGTGATGCTCATCTCTCCAAACCTGTGCATGCTGCAGAGTTTTTTGTTTTTTTTCCATCAGTATGTCGTGGTTTTCATCAGCCTGTTTGTGACTGGATAGCCGTATGGGCTACAAAAATGCAGATGAAAGGTTTGGATATTATGCGAGGCATACTTAAGAAAAAGTTAAATAACATACCCAATTAAAGGCTTATTTGCAGTAATTTGAGTATTTGCAGTTAGTTACTTTCACCCCTGAGTGCTAGCAATGTGTTTACTACTACCACTAATGCTACAATTACAAGAAGAAATAGTTCAACGCTTTGGGAAATGATTATTTGTTTTCTTACCAAGTATTATATGAATTAATCTTTTCATCTAATTCTCGACAAGATGGCAAATGAGCATATTTATCAAAATGTTGAACTATTCCTTTAAGTTTTATGTCCAGTTTCACGTCCTTGACAGTTTCACTGAACCCGTCCTGCTTTCCCACAGCCTCACTTTTCAGCAGGGTTGGGATATATTTGGAATACAAGTATTTAAAACATGTATTCGGTACAGTTACAGTTTCAGTTGGTGGGAACTTGAATACAATTACTGTCTTTAAAAACAGATTACTGAAAGGGATTTCTTGATCTGTTTTCTGTTTAATTGGCTCTAAACTTAATGTAGTAAGTAGCATTCATTCACAGTGCATCTGCCACACACTGCAGTAGAGGACACACAGCTAGGACACTATCAGGAATACTTTTTTTTTAAAGGACATCTCATCTACACACAGTCAACAAGATTGCAAAATTACAGTGTAGAGCAAGCTCTGCTGGTCATCAACCAAACTCTTTTCTGCATCAAAATATTCAATTTAGAATTCTAAGAAGCACCTTGAATTTTTGTTTGCTCTGTTATACTGAAGTTATGCTAATAAGTAAGACTGCATTGGCAAGAATGTGGAGATACAGTATGTATCACAATACAGGGGTTAAGATTCAATACTATAAGCAAAGTGATACATTTCTATTTTTTTTATCTAACTGTAGGAAAACTATCATAATATAAAGAACACATCAACATATTCATAAGATCTAACTTAAAAAAAAGTTTATTTTATGATGGAATCAGAAAATATCGACAGGACACTGTTAAACATCTTCACTGTTCTTACACTCTTACCGATGGGGGTCTAATGTGAAGGACAGAGGGTGTTGTATGCTGTACAGATTAAAAGCCCCCTGAGGGAAATTTTGATTTGTGATTTTGGGCTGAGTAAAATTTGACTCAATAGTTAATTAGCTTAGCTGAATTGTTGATATGCTTTGCTAATTATAGCCACATGATTCATGTTATGTTCTTTGGACATGTGTGGTGTGCATGAGGCGCTCTGTGACCCAGTGAGAACAGTGCGGGGATCTCTGCAGCAAGTCATTCCCTAAAAACAAGTGTTAACTACATTCAGAGTGATCCAAACAAATGAGCTCAGCATGACAATTTTTCCAAAAGTGTTTAGACAACATTACTTACCTTGAGTAATCTAATGGAATACATCACAAATTACATTTCAGGACATGTATTCAGTAATCTACAGTCGAACACTGCAACACTGCTTCATCAGTAGCCGTTTCTCACATATCCATCAGTTAATTTTAATTCATGAACGTGTTAATGAACTCGCCTACTCGCTGTCAGCGTCTCTGCCCTCGCCACTTTTTCCTCTCACGCTAAAAAAACGGGTCAGTGGCTTGTCTTATCTCTGCAGAGCCACCGAGCTGTGTCTTGTGCTTTGCTTCCATGACAGTGCGTGGCCTTGATGTGCTCATTTGTTTCTTTTTTAAGAAGAACGCAGGGTGAAAATACTTGACCATAAGCTCGTAGATGAATCATCAAGTTCCTCGGGGCTAATAACAGACATCTTGAAATGTTGCCAGTTGGAGAATATCACAGAATTTGCATTCACATGGTAGGGCAAAACTACACACAGTACTTCCTGCACCTTTAAGTAGGTCAGTACGACAGTAAATAAAAGAAAAACTTTCTAAATAGGTTGAATAACTGTTTCTTTTACCATCTTTCGTATGAATGCAGCACAAAGTAAAAACATTTGCTCAGTAAATACCAGAGATTTTTACAGCTTATGTATATGCTGAACAAGGAAGAGACAGGGATGTTTGAATCACAAAGTACTGGAGGTCTCTCAGATTTTGGTGCAACAAATGTTCGAACATTTAATTACATTCATTGTGTTGCTTTCACTCTATTCATTTTGAGACACAGTTTCAGCCGTTCTCAGACTAATTGAGATGCACTGTGACTCAGATCACAAGATGCCCAGAGTTTCTGAGCAGCGATTCGGTCTTGGCAAATCCAGACATGTCCCTTTCCTCTCTACAGCCAAGTTGTCAAATTTGGGACTTGAGTCACAAGAGCACAACTGTGGTCTTGCGCCTGTGTGTATTTGTGTGTACCCTGCCCAGAGAGCGGAAGCCCGACTGCCCACAGAAGTATGTGTCAGACCATCTGATGTGTTGCCACCATTAGGAACAACAGAAGGAGGACTCATGGCTGGGTTTGGGGTTTATTTCTGTCCTCGTGGACGTCTGTGGTGCTCGCTCGGTTCAGGTTAGTTTTGGAACAGACAGTACTATCCACAGCACACTCTGCCCCAAAGAGCTGCTAGCTGCTACTACGTATGATCCAGAAATACCTACAGCTGCAAACACCACTGCTTCTCTTTAACTTGTCTCAAGGTGTTGCTAGAAAAACAACTCAATGCAAATGCAAAAAAAAAAAAAAAGAAAAAAAAAAAAAAAGAAAATGATAAACCTCTTCTGACACATTAACCGGTGTTTCTTTTAAAAGGGATTAGCCTGGTTTAAAGTGACTTTATATTCCCCCATGTATTTTCTGTGTGCCAGACAGATGACACTGGTCACTGCTGTTTACAGTAAACAGAGACCTATTGAATCAAAGCCAGCTCAGAAAATGCTCACGGGAACCCAGAGTGTAGCTGTAAATGATGACAAAAAGCCATAGACCTCGGGTCAGTTGCATAAATGCTGCAGATGCACATAAAACATGCAGTCGAACACATGATATACTTTTTTGATAATATGATATTATACTATTTTTTTTTTTTTTTTTTTTACAGGATTTTTTAAAATATATTGGAACAGATGCTGCAGAAGAAGCTTTAGCATGGGGCCCATGCTCCAACAATTGAGCTACAGGGGCTCCGCCAAAGTCACATTTATGAAATTAATTGTGATAAAAGACTGAATGATTAAAAACAAATGCCGAACAAAAGTAATTTAAGTCTACTCTAATATCAGTGCTATAATCTTTGAGGTTTAATAATAATGATGGAGATATCACCACTGATAATGGCGAGGTCTACTTGTGATGAATTAATAAACAGATGCTATATATAGCCACAGCTGTGAGTAATGGTCACATGTACAGCTGTTACGACATTGATGGAGAACTTCGCCAGTGTAGTACAATCTGTAAAATTGCACCTGTCTGCATATGGAGGAGGTGGAGTGGATGGATGGCTTAAACAATAGACTGGGGTTTAAACAAGTCACCAGTTCATCGCAAGGCTGACACAAAGAGACAGACAATTCACACCTATGGAGTCACCAATTAAGCTGTTTAATGCATGTCTTTGGACTGTGGGAGGAAGCTGGAGTACCTGGAGAGAACCCATACGAACACGAGGAGAACATGCAAACTCTGCGGTTGGCGCCCCCAGCCAGGGGATTTCAACTCAGAACCTTCTAGCTGTGAGGCAGCAGTGCTTAACTACTGCACCACTGTGCCGCCCTGTTAGACCCACAAAAATATAGTATTATAACAGAGAAAATGTTTGTGCCATTGTGGTGTTTTTAGAATTATTCGAGTATTTTGTAATATTCAGTATAATTATATCTCATTTTAAAAACCTACATAATGGGTGCTTGTTAAGCATAACTTCATAAACATAACTTCAGTGTGTTTCTATTATGAACATCCAAATACAGCACCTCCACAATGTTGACAGAATATTAAAAAATAATTCAGTATGAGTAATAGACTTAAAACTGCCCTCTATGAATCATATTCTTTCCTATGCATTGTGTTCCATATCTCCAAGGTCCCTCGCTCCTCAGACCTCCCGTGATGACACCTGAGCACACTGCTCACTTCAACACTCCCACAGGTCAACCTGGGATAAAGCTTCACACGGGCTTTTCAGCACATAACACCCTGATACTATTTTCATCTCCTTTCTAGTCAGAAAGGTACACTCTTGTATGGTTAGATTAATGTCACTACCCCGCCGCGCAGGCCTTCCTTTATCTATTTGTTTTGTATCAACTTAATCTGTGCCTCGTTCATAAGCTTCAGCAGCTTATAATTTAATCTCCAAAAGAATAGAAATCCACTGTGCATGCCTTACAGGGACACTGTATATTATATGTCACTGCAGCTTGAAAGAGGCTGTAAGATTGTTCATCCCCTCTATGTATATATTTGTATTTTTGTCCTCTTTCCACCGAGGTGCACTCAGGCAACAGCAGAACACCTGCAGACAGGAGAGTGACATTAATGCAAATGAACCTGTTTTCTGACTTGTACTGAGAAATGTAAAAGCTTTTATTAGCACTGCTAAGTGTTCAGTTTTATAATTCTCCTAATATTAAAGTGTGTTAAAGTATAAACAGTTGATTCTGCCAAGCGCGGCACGTCTGTGCCACAGTTGACATCATGTGGTGTTTGCAAATTTTTAAATAGCTTGTAAAAGGTCCACTGTATGAGATTTAAAGGGGTTATCAGCAGATTATAACAGGAATGAAATATAATATTCACAAGTATGTTTTCAGTAGCATGAAATCTGAAAATAACAATTGTTGTGTTTTTTGTTACCTTAGAATGAGCTGTTTATATCTACAGAGGATGAGAGCCCTGTTCCTCGAAGGTTGTTCATGTTGCACCACCGTCTTTCTACAGTAGCCCAGAATGGACAAACCAAACACTGGCTCTAGATTTTTGCATTTTTGCGAGCTCCGCAGCAACCATGAGTTCTCCTTCAAAGGGGGGAGTGCCACCAGGTGTTACGCAGCAGAAGTATGCGTTTTAACCACCTAGCCAAATACGAACGATTAAAAAAAATTGATAATTATTTAAATTAGGTCTCAAAATGAACAGCTTTCTCTGCTCTGACACTGAGACAGTGGAGCTGACACACCCCCAGTATTTCAAAAATCGGGATGGTGGAACTGAAGTGAGCTGAAGTGAACTGCTGGGCTGAGAGTTGTGATGGTTTGGTTTGGCTACTTGTGGACATATTATAAACTTGGCAAAATTAGCATTATTTTGATGAGAGTTTAGCAAATGTAGAAAGTCCAGTATTCTCCCTCCTTTTAGCTGGGTTTGAACTCTTCAAGTGCTAAATGTTCCACTGTGTTAACAAGCCAGATGCTGGCTTTGTCTGTCTGTGTGCTGTTGGTACAGTTAGTCATTTTCTTCCCACTGAAAACAGCTGGAAGGCTGAGCGTGAGAGAGAGCTGTACTGTAAAGCCAAAACAACAACCTGGAAGATGATACATCGACAATGAAGTTTTAACTTTCAGGTGCATTAATGAAAAAAAACAAAAAAAACATCCTCAATCTTTTATTCAGGTCAGTGTGTTTAGAAACCCAATCAACTCCCCACAGTTACTGTCATAATATGATGTGCCTCCTTGTTTTCACCTCAGTGAAATCTTAAAACCGCCTGTGCTTGGAGCTCTTAACCACTCTAATTCACCTTAAGGGTAGAGAGCAGACAAACAAGGCTTAGAAACGTCTGGCCGAGTGTTTGACTCAGAGCTATGTCAGATTACACTCAAGTAAATCTGCCTGTCACTGGCCGGACAGGACTATTAAAAGCCCATGCGTGCCAGGGGTGCTCAGGATGATAAGGGCACACCACTGACTGGATTTAGCTTCTGGAGAGCATTTTGCTTGGTGATAAAATTAGAGCTTGCCATCTACTGTAGGCTATATGCACACATGATGGGATGTGACTGGACTGAATGGGCATTTGTATGGAGCTGCTGCATTCCTTTTTTGGGGGGTATTATCAGGATAAGAAGAGCAAGAATTAACTTCTGACAAACTGTGTGTGCTTTCGGACTACATTTATACAACATGCATGCAAACTATTATGGTCAAACTTCACATAACAGTGATGGAGTTATATTAAAGGGATAGTCATTATTTGACGTGAGGTTGTATAAGTAGCTTATCTATAGTCAGTGTATTATCTACAGCAGATGCTGTCAACATGTCCACAGTTTGTTCAAGCAGAGAGGAGTATCAGCATGAAGCTGAGCAATAACCTGATGTGGACAAGGTCAGTAAGTAAAGGTATTTTAGCCAAGTAGAAAAGGTTCACCTAAAAAAAAAAAAAGTTTATGTATACACTATATTTAGAATATTTTCGTGAAATTAAACTTACTAAACTAACCAAACTAGTCTTTTAAAACATCACTATCACACAATAACACAAATAACACACTTTTTTTAGGTGGACCTTTCTTTCTGATCCTGTCCGCAGCACTGCATTCCTTAGTGTCCACGCTGGCGTCCTTCTCTGCTTTTAGTGTTTCCAGATTGAGCTGTTTTGGGTTTGCATTGTTTGGGTTAAAATGGGCTTGGGTGAGTGAGCAGAATCTGGGCTGGTTTATAAATAGAAATGATAGAATATTAAAAAATGTATTCATAAATTGCACTCCTCAATTATGCAAATACATCCAGTCACTTAGCATAAAATATATTTTTAATTCATTCTGCTGAAAGGAGATTTGCAGCTATCAAATCTGTACTTGCATAACAGAAACTGCTTGCAAAATTACAATATCAGTTGTTTGGCTTTACACGGGGGATACACTTTAATTTGGCAACCTCTCAAGGCGTGTTGCAAGTTAGATCAAATCTATTTTCAAATCGTTTTTGTTATTTTAGCCTTTATTTTTAAGGCAGAGGGCAAAAAGACAGAAGAATATTTAATCATTCCAATCTGAAAATTGTTAGCAAGAGTATTGTGGTTAAGTGTTCATTAGTGGGCTAAAATGCAATGTGCTACAATATTAAGACAAGAGTTTAACAGCACTATTGCTATTTTTCATATTAATTTCTGTTGTCATTATAGATAATATTAGGCAGTTTTTCACAAGTTTGTGCAGATAAACAATTATTGTACTGGAAAATATCATACCAATCTGGCAACATTGTCTGCTTCACCAACTGTCTGCTGATTGGGCATCTAGTGTGTGTTATACACCAACTAATCAGTAAGTACTTTATACAACCCCACAATATTACAGACTTTCCCTTTAAGGTGCAGAACGCCTGGAGGTAATTTATCAATTCTGTGGATGACTGCAAAAAAAAAAAAAAAGCAAAATGGCTGTCATATGTTTGTAAACATGCAGGATATTTACAGCGGATTAGCACACCCAACCAGTCACCTTCTCCACCATGTGTAACAAAGCTTTATACGTGATGGATGTATAAAGAATGCTATTTTTTTAAATCTGGACATGCGCTTTGCTCCTTTCAGCTTTAGCTGCTCTGTGCTGAGCAGCAACAGAGACTGATGTCTCTTATCACTCATTCTGCCTTTAGCCATTTATGTAATCAGTTTGTTCCAGGGATTTATTTTGCATTGCAGAAAGCAGCTCCGCTCCCAGGCTTGTGGCTCTGTCTACTAAAAGCATTACTCGAGTAGGATTTGAAACCGTGTTTTCGTATGTATGCAGCAAGCATACACTGACATGTAGTATCGAGATACAGTAGTGCACTTGTTTGGTTGCTTGAATCACCACATGTGGTGAAAATACTGCTGCACATTGTAACATTAGACCTACTGGAATCAATATCTCGTCAACAGTTTACAACAGAATGCGTGTTCTTCTATTGGCTTCATGCCTTGTTTGCCAAAGTTCAAAACATTCGATTTGGTTATCTCTCGTATGAAAACACAGCTGATAGCATGCTCCGTAGATTAATGAAATTACTTCATTGTGTTTGCATGGAGGCTGTATCTCAAAACCTGGTCCAACCTGCTCTTCTAAGAATTACATTCATAAAATCTGTGCAACATGTAATGGAATGATATGCAATAAAAGACCCTCAATGGAATTAAAAGTCCCTTTCTTGTACAAGTCAGTTGCCTGATAAGATTGAAATTGTGTTAAAACTTATCCTGAACTCAACATGAAACTATAGAAGAAACAACAACGGATGAACGAAACTTAATTGACTTAAAACTTTGAATAGGTAACCTTTAGCAACCTTATGAGGGACTGTTAATGTTGCAGTTTGGTTAGGTTTAGGAACAAAAACTGCTTGGGTAGGTTTAGGCAACAAAATTATTTGGGTATAGGTTTGGGATAAGACCACGTTTAGGATTACAGTAAGCAAGTTACATTCCAGATGTTAGGGCTCCAACACATGACCAGCAGTACAACTGATCTGCACTGTCTGGTCCATTGTTTTCTTAAAGAGAGAGCGGTGGCGGCTAACAAATCTCGTGAATATTCTACAAATCAAGGGTTCCCTTCTAGACACAACAGAGAGTGAGGGAAGAAAAATGTCTGGAGTTCCCCAGACTCTATAACACAACATTAAAAAAACACATAATGCATGGCTAAATGTCTGATTGGGCTACAAGATTTGTGAATCATATAGTTAGTGAACTATATGAACATGTCTGCCTGGTATACGTGAGTCTGGGACAAAGCACAGTGTTAACGGTGAAGGTGCGTTCACATGATAAGAAATTTGCCTCTCTGTGCCGAACCCTACAGTATGTGTGTCACGGCGTGTGTCCGAGGCAGCTCACAAGACGAATGTCACATGATGCAAGTCCAGTGATGCACGTAACATTGTACCTTAAAACTTTTAACAATTTATTTGTCACGTGTGACACAAACCCCAGTCTCCTGGGTGAAAGTCCTTTGTTCGAGTCCATTTCATCTCCTCCACATGTACATTCTTTTCCTCTTTATACTACATCAAAAGCCTGGTGTATCTCATACAGCCACTAATGGGTACTGTGGGCATTTGTATGAGACAGCGAGGTGGTGACAAGCTGGGAATGCAAATGGGTCGAGTTTCCGTGCCGAGGTGTGGTATAACGTGACACTGGCACAGTATCCCCTAGTGGATTGGTGTGTGTATTTCACACTCTGGCATGACACCGAGCTAGCCAGTATCTGCCTCGCGTAGCTTAACACAAAAACTTGTAGCAGGTGAAAACAGCTAGTCTGGCCCTGTCAAAAGGTAACAAAATCCTCTTAGCATAACCTCTAATGCTCACTAATTATCAACTGTGAAATAATGAGTAGGCTACGACAGTCCATGACATACAAAAATAGGGCAAGTGGAGGCAGGAGGGTTCAAAAACTGAAACATCTGAGTGTTATGGGAGGGTTCTGAGGTGGCACTCGTGTGGGCTTCAAAAACCTACTCCATCTTTGATAGCTCTGATGAGTGACATTTACTGGACTGAAAAGCCCTCATAGCTTTCAGCATCAGGGGAGGGAAGGTGGGAGGGTGTGAACTGTTTTTCAGTAGTGCTTGCAGGAAACAGGACTGAAAGCATGCGTGAATAAGCAGCCACTTAGGTAGAAATTTGGACATGCTGACACACAAATTGAACACGAACACCCATAAAATTCGCTGGATAATAGGTGATAGCAGACCACTCTTGTATGAAGCCTGCATTTCTCTGCTGCAATAGTTTGTTCACTGTTGTCAATATTAGCCACATAGATGTCAAATCACTTCATCAGTGTTTCTCTGATTTAACAATAAGCCTCTTTTCAAAGCAGCAGATAATAATCAGCCCAATGAACCATTAAGAATGACAAAAGCCCAGATAATGCCTCGAGCTCTGTGTCCACAGCAGAATTACATAACACATTGCCATTCAGTAAATGAATATGGATCCTTTACCTTGGGTCCGGTGTGTGCAAGCGCTGCTGGACTCTTTTCTCCCCTTCTGTTTTTGTCACTGCCTATCCCCAACGTGCGTCTTGGCAGAATGCAGCCTTCGTCTCGCCAATGCTGGTGTGTATTTGTATGAATCTGCACAGCTCACAGCTGAAGCTGTCTAGTGTTTCTTATGCCAGTGAGTGGGAGCTACACGCGGCATGCTCAATGGTGTGAAATCGCGGTGGGAGAACGCAGCCGAGGTGGATAGAGGGAGAGGCAGAGGGGGTGGAATCAGAGACACACTGAGGGGGAAGAGGGCTTTGTTTGCACAGGGAACTCTCCAAGGACAACCGAAGCACATCTGTGAAGTGGAGAAGTGCTGCTCAATGATGTTGTGGTTGAAGGGATGGAAACGTAAATGTGCAAAGCCTGAGTGGGGGGCTGGGGGTTGGTGTGGAGGTCTGTAATAAGGCTGTTGAAAGCTGGAAACTAAAGTGATTTGGATGACACATTTGCTTTTATTTACTGCCAAAAGAACTAGTTGATTAATCAATCAACATTTGTTTGAAAATTTAAAATACAAACTCAGTAATCTAACAAGCAAAAAAACCAACAAGCTGGTCCAGCCACTCAAATGTGATAATTTTCATATTTTTGCATAAAAAAAGACTGATAATTAAGAACGGATTAATTATTATGAAAGTAAGTGGCACCCCATGACCCATTTTTTAATCGATCAATATTAATTGATATTGATTGATTGACTGATTGATTAAATAAGGTGCAAGTGTAACAATTTTTCCAATTTTTTTTATTATGTTGTTTTTAAAATCATTATTATTACTAGTAGTAACAGTAGTAGAACATATTTTATGTTTTACTTGTTTTATTCATGTATTTATACTTATATAGGAGGAAAAAATAAATGTTATTTTTTCTTACCTTGGTATTTATCTGTTTTCTCTGGGCTCATGGATGTAAATTATTGTTTATTCCTACTTATTGGAACTATGTAAAGACACTGAGGCAATGCTGAAACACAATAAACTGCCTCCCATACATTTATGAACTTGTGTCTTTGAGTTTGCATCTGTACTGTGTGATTGTAATTGTTAAAAAGAAATATATATTTTTTTAAATCTTAAGGTTAATATTTTGGGGTTTCCAACTATTGGACCATCAGACTATTTGTAGTCTACTTGGCTCTCAGAACCTCAGACTGCAATTTTTCACTGATTTCTGATGTTTTTTTTTTTTTTATAAACTACACTATTACTCAGAAAGTTCATTGACAGCTTAATTGATACAGCATTAGGTTATGCAAACTAGAAGAGTGCACTCAGAGGGCAGGCAACACATGGTGAAGCACCTACCTGCAGATGCAACCTGCAGAGATTTTCAAAGTTCTGCCAGCATCAATGACGTTGTCCCGAGCTGAATAAAGATTTCACACTCCAGCAGTTGCTGATCACTTGCAGCGGTCAGTTAAGCAGAGTGAGAATCACTGCTAATCTGTGATTCCTGTGAATAATTTCCACTGAGAAACATGCTGTCATCACGTGAAGACTGTTTTCTCAGAGGAGTATAGAGGACTGATAGGTGTTTTTTTTTTGTTTTGTTTTTTTTTTTGCAGAAAGTTATGATGCCACAGTGAAGCTGACCTTTTGGATATGTGATGTCATCACCTCATCATTTTATCTGATCATATATGTGTGTAATTTTGTCATAATTAGCACATGGATCCCTGGGTTATGGCCATAATGTTTTGTGAGGTCACCGTGACTTCTGACCACCAAAATCTAATCTTTTCATCTTTAAGTCCAAGTGGTCATTTGTGCCAAGTTTGAAGAAATTTCCCCAAGCTGTTGTAGGTGAGATATTGCCCTCACAAGAGTGGGATGACCTGAAAACGTAATGCCTCAGGCCACAGCTGTGACCTGTGCGGAGGCACAAAAACAGACCTGTTTTTAAAGCTTATCAAATTTTCTGAAACAGAGGTCTTTCAGCATACAGTCATGAATGTACATGTACAGCTTCAGATCCTTTGATCACTCACACACACACACACACACACACACACACACACACACACACACACACACACACACACACACACACACACACACACACACACACTTTGCAGCGATAATAGTTGAACATTTGACAGGAAAAAAAAGGGATGATTGAATGATGAGGGTATTAAAACCAAATTATTGGGTAAGACTAAGTATTTCACAGATGATAACAGACAGCATAATACTACGTATTTTACTCTCAAAAGAAGACCAGATTCTTTTCATTCTTATTTACATTATTTCATGCCATAAGCATGTACTGTAGGATTTTTGTTATATAAATGTTTATTTTATAGCAAATTGCAAGTATTTTTCATCATTAATGAAAAGAATTATGAAAAGGTAAAGACTTTCACTTTAAGTGTCTCCCAGGTCACTACCAGAGAAATGTTACGTAACACTCAATCTACAGTGAACACAAGCAAATTGGCACTTGGCAGGAAAATCCTAATATTTATGTTCTCTCTAGTGGTCAACAGCAAATTGTTTCTGTCACAGTGAATATTGCACATGCACAAAGACAAACCACACAGGAATTGCATTTGCACCTTTATTTGTTTGTACCTCAAACATATGGAAGATGATATGTGACAAGCATTAGAAAGAATGATGAGAGAGTGGAGAACGCTTGTCTTATCGCAATCTGAAGAGGAAGATTTGATCTGCAAGGAGCTGAGAGTGTGGAGGAGGCGGCCTGGCAGAGAACAGATAATTCTTGCCACTGAATAGACAACCACGTGTTACATAAATTCACACGCACACACACATGCATGCACAGACACACACACACACACACACACACACACACACACACACACACACACACACACACGTAAAAAAAGAAAAAAAAGTGCAACAGTGCAGCCTACACACACATGTTCTAAGTCTCTGTCCTTCTCAGTTTCAGGCACACACACCTATCTGCTCTAGCAATTTACACCCTTGCTCAATTGCGAAAAATAAATCTAATGAAAAACAGTTTGCAAATATACATTATTAATTTAATATTATTAAATATACATACTATATATATATATTGCAGTTTGAAAATATACAATATAAATTAATTTGGACCAAAATCTAAGAAAATGTAATAATTAAAATCAGGCTGCAAAATACAATCAGGCTTTTAATCATGGCCCAGGACCAATACTATTACAATATTTAAGTACTTTTACCCACAGCCCCTGTAGTGGATATGCATTTGCATGCATATGCAGGTATGACCAATTCAGTTTACACTAACCAGATTTATCTTACTTTAACATGTACTTGCAACCACAGTCACAATCCCTCTATCCTTGGAAACCTTGATACTTAACCCAATCAATGGTCTAAGGATACAGGGAGTTGTATGTGTGCGGATTGTAAATCCTCCAATTTGTGATTTATTTATTTTATTGGTTTATTAAACAGGGGTAGTGCACATTAATAATCTTTACTGTAAATGCTTCATCTGTAGTTCCTGGACAGATGTTACAACGTCATCCTAGCAAACAAAATATAAGATTAAACTTAGAAAGCTATTTATCGTTTATAAACATGCAGAACAATAAATAAAAAAAGTAAATATTAATAGAAGCATCATTCAGGGCACTGTCGAGTACAGTTTAAAACATGCAACAGAGGCTGCAACACATGAAAAGCAAATATATAAATGGAAACATGGACTAAAAAACAACATTCTGCTGCATTGTTGGATTAAATAAAATTGATTTAAGGCTATAATAAGTAATGTCTCTGCATTAAAATATCTAAAAACACTATTTATGTTGTGTTTTGTTAAGTAGTGTGCTCACATTATCCCACATTTTTTGCAACAATGTTCAAATTCAAAAAAATTTAATTTAGTCAAGGTAATGGTGCAGTTCCTGCTAGCCGCTGCTGGGTAGCTAGTTGATATAATTTCCAGGAAAACATGGGATACGTCACAGATTGAGGAAGGAAGTTGGCAGATGTGGACTTGTCACACATTGACGTTTTGTCACCACACTAAAGCACAAGGTGCCCTTATATGGCTGAGATGCCATCAAAAAATCTCATTTAACATGCGTTTAACGTGAAACAGTCATGGTTTGGGTAGGTTTAGGCATGAAAACGACCTGAGAAGGTTTGGTACATTACATTACACATGTCACAAAACATCACTGAAAAGACTTGCAAGACAAAAGTCACATGACATGTAACGCAATCTACCTTTCAAATTTTAGTAATGTTGTGGGTTCACACTAGACACAAATCGCTGGTTCTCCCTGTAGCTTTAAAAGGTTATTTAAATGGAACCTGTAGTCTGCTTGTTACTGGGAAAAAAAAGACCTTCATATAGGCCAAAAGTCATCAGGTCCTCCAGAAAATGTATCTTCTTGAATTTCCTAAAGAAGATTTTGAACGTTAGAAATAGAGTATACCAGAATTCAGTGGAAAAAAGGACATTTACTGTAACAGTGGAAAGACACGGCAAACTGAGGGCTAATCTTGCCCGCAAGCACACTAACGCTAGTCATTCTTGGATTTGGGAAATAGGGAGGAGCCTGAGAAAACTATTGCTTAGAGAATCTCCTGAAAACTGACTTTATTCTACCATTATTATTTCATAACACTTTTACCATGCATTTTGCTGTCATATTTTCAGGGCTCCCTTGATATTTCTATAAAAACAATTGACGCAAGGTCTTTAATATTAACCTTATCGATAAGAAAAGACGTTTCACCTAAGCAAATTCATCTGTACATTCAGATGGATTTCTAAGATACAAAAGGTAAAGTATCAGTGTGTTTTGATACTTAAATACATAAAAACAACAGGTGTTTGTAACTTAGTTGTTGGGAAAAGAGCTGATGAAAGCAAATACCATCTGAAATAAAGAGGGGAAAAAAGCTGCTGCTGCACTTCTCGTCAGGAGTGACACAGCTGCAGGAAGGAAGAGTTTTTAATGAAGTCTCCTTTTACAGTCACAGCTGGCAGTTATGACAAACGTATCCCCTGAATCACCCATCATGTGTTTTAAAAATAAAAGGTAATGAGCAAATAGCAAAGTCTTTTATCATCAACCCTCACAGCTGAAAAAGGAGGTTTTCACAATTCTCTTTTCTGCCTGATAATGTCATCCAGCAGCGGCAAACAGAGGGCAAAAACTCAGACTGTGCGCAATTCAAAGCCCTTTTCAGGAGCGAGGAAGTGGGCCACAAAGGGAGAGCGATGAAAAATGTTCACTCACGCCCACATAGTTGACCAGAGATGTGTGACCTTCATGACGTTGCAGCTGCAGAACTGCCTGTATCCTAGGTTTCCCAGTCAGTTGTCTCTCTCTCTGTCTCTCTGGATGACTAATCAGAAATCCTCTCCCGGAAGCAAGAATTTTACATGTCCTTACCTCAAGTAATTTGTCTCTCACATTGTCAGACATGCACAGGCTCCCAGCTCTCGTTGGCATTTTACACATTTCAAATACAACGAGATCTGAAGATTAGACTGAGGTGGAACATCCTAAAATAACTTGCAGCTTCCTGTTGATTGACCCACCCACAATTTTGCCAAATCATAATTTAGAATTACTCAAAATCTTATACAAAGTGTTTGTTTTATGCAATAGTGTATCAGCTTTTACTCCGCTGATTTTACCATGGGCTTGTTTGTTGTTTTTTCACTGTTATTACAGTATGTGTGGTTCTTAAAAGGTCCCGTTTTAAGTTAAATCCAAATATGCAAGGAAACAATACATGTTACTTAAATAAAATCACTGGAATGGAAAACCAAAAAAAAAATCAAGCTAGTTCAACAAAGAATAAAGTCCAATGGAGCAAACAAAACAAAAAAAGAATAGTCCAACAGTTAAAGGGGAACATGACAGGAACACGGGGAAAAAAAAGACACTACATGCAGATGACCTTCATCAAGGTTGATAACGACGACATCTGAGCTGAGGTGAAAAGGTCTGGCGTTTTTTTTTTTTAAATTAGACCTAAGGGATGGAACATCCTAAAATAACTTGAAGCTTCCTGTTGATCAAACCATTGCATAGGCCTGGCTTGAACTTTAACTTCCTATTGAGACAAAACCTGCAATTTCAACCAGGCACGGCTGCGTCATGCTACGGCCGGAACAATCTGCCGCCATTCCAGACAATGACATGTTTGCGATTCCACCGGAAGCGTTGCAGTGCTTCCCAGAAGCAGCTCCCCGCTTCAAGTACGAGCCGAGCCTATTTTTGACAGATGCTATGTCAGTTAGCACTGAGCAGATCGAACAGGCAGGAAGTCACAAAAGGCAGGGAGAATCGGGTTGATTTTCAAAGTAAAAAACTATGCAAAACTCACAATCATAAAGACAGATAGAAAAGAAACTGCTTAACCATGTAGCCTGCTTATCCATCGTAGAAGCACAACAAAATCTGAGCAAGTAAACATAATCGGGCGGGCAAAACGCTCAGTGCTGAAACGCTGCTGGTGGGGCTTGCAGCCATGCAGAGGACGGATCAGAACCATGGTGCAGATGTGCCGTACTTGGTGGAATCAACTAGTAAACCTTAGCCTGGTGTAGTCCATGCTAAACTCAAGCCAGGTTAAAACAAGCTTGCATGGAGAGCGTGAGCAGCCCAGAACAATCTATTGCCAAACAGAGGTTACCATGTCACAAAAAGAAAGGAAAACGAGAATGACTTTCTTCTCAGAGGCAGAACAAACCCTGCAGATTGAACTATATGAAGAATATAAACCTGCAAAATCCATTAACAAATTATATAAGCCTTCTTATTGTTCTACTTGTATTTCTTAATAATAAATTTTACGTAACCACACACCTTGCTGCTGGAAATGAGTCAGTAACTATTCATACTGACATTACCAATTACACAATCATCTACTCTTTGAAAGATTTTCTCTTTCACCGGATGCCTATTTGACTCAAGTCAGAAACAGGATGTGGAATAAAAAAACTAAAGAGATTTAGTTTAGACTTCTTCAGTTTCTCTTCTTTAACTTAAACACAGAAGGTCATGGTTTGAGTTTTATTTAATGTTTTTGTCTCCACTGCTGAAACAAAATGAGTGAATGAATAAATGTAAATTATAAATGTTAAGCTTTTAAATAAAAAAGGTTAACTCCATGCTGAATAACTTGCCTTCAGAAGACAGTGAAAGTTGTAAGACATGATGATTCTCGATTGATACGTGCATTTAACACAATCAGTTTTATTTATGTCAACTCATAAAATGATTCCACAATTTTATGATTGAATTTTTCGAGACGTTTGTGAAACAGACGTGCCATGGGACTTTAAAAAGTTGTGTCTCCAAGATTATGATATAAATAAGAAATTCACAGTGCCATAGATTGAATAACCTTCTAACAGCATATTTTCAATAATTGTTTTCCTTGACCAGAGGTTTTCAAAGTGGAAGATAGCCTCCTTAAACAGTTTCAAGTGAGGTTCAATGAATGGAAATGAAAAAAAATATTATATTCATTATCAAAAGGAGCTCATGTGGAATAACCTAAAAGCCTAACTGTATGTGATATGGTTAAAGAGATAGTTCAGAGGTAAATTATTGGCGAACTGACCAGAGTCAAAATCTAATAAACACCTTAGGACAGAGCTTTTTGTTTTAATCCATTGGTTGAAAACAGCAATATCTGTATGTCTTGGCTCAGTTGTTGGGTGTTTATTGGATCAAATAATGATCATGATCCCAGCACTGAACCTATGGAATGTTTTGTGGAAGTTTGTCATAATTTAAACTCAAGTACTCATGGTAAGGTATGCATTTTGCTGAACACATACATACAATTCTCCACAATTCTCTGATTTTAAAGGTCACAAGTCGAGTCAAACCCGTCAACTGCCATCTACATTTTCAAATTTGTCTTTAAAAAAAAAATTCTAAGTGTCAAACAATCACTGATAAGCTACACTATGGCAAGTAGGAAAGGGTGAAGAAAAAAAAAAACAACAACTGATGATTCTGCCTTTAATTAAATTTTTTTAAATATAATATATAATTTAAAAGCTCATTTTTGATTAATTTAATACTGAAAAGCAACAGGGGGAATTTGAAAAAGACAACTCTTTTTATTTTACATGACAGTGCAGATTAATCAATGTGATGTAACTGGACCAGATTTTCTTGGGCTGTCCTTGAGGAGATGTTATGCACTGCAAGAAGCTGTCAAGCTTTTTGCCCTCATGCTCTTGATTTGAAAACAAAAATCCATTTATCAGATTGAACCAGCAATAATGCTCTTATAAAACATTTTTTTAAATTTTGAATCTAATTTATTTTATGACTGGAAAAACTGTATAATGGCTTCTTTTGACTGTTAACTTTCCACTGTCGCATGGAGTTCTGGTGCTTTTACTGGATCCTAATTTTGATGTCACATTCCCGGCAACTATGTTCCAGTGCTTCTTCTTTGATGTTCTATGACCTTTGTCTTCATTATTATGGTTTACACAAGGAGAAGGCTTACAGCACTGCTCGGATAGCTTTAAAGATGCAATAATACCCCTGGTACACCTGTACATTCCAAAAATATTCTCCCCAGGTCTAAATATGTTTGCCCTTTTAGTCGTCGTTGTGTCTGTCTGTGTGATTATCTCAGTCTATCAGATTTAATTTCACGGCTTCTATGTTAATCTCTCTCCCCTTTACTCACATTGTTTTGTTGTTTTTGCACAGGTGGCCTTCACGTAAAACCTATTTTGGGTGCCAGATTATTTAGAATACTCTAATCTCTCACATAATGAGATGCAAGTCTATAAATTGTGACGTAAAATGATAGTCATTACTAATATTGGAACACAGAAGATCATATTTGCATGTCCTGGTGAACATCTGCACTCAGGTATATGATCTGATTAACAGTTATCTGATCAGAGAGCATTTTAAATCATTAAAATAGCACAGCTAGCTTTTAATCAGATTGGAAAAGGGGGGAAAAGCCTCTGTGGTGCATTATTATAAAGCGTGCCAGAATGTTGCTTATACTAGGAAATATTCAATAGAAATTCCAGGCTATAATTACACAGTCACCATCATAAATATTTAATATTTAAGGTCAAGGGCAACCCTTTCTATCAAGGTGGCGAACAGAGCTGTGGCTGACTCAGATTTTTCCAGAAGTCCTCATAAAGATTCACAAAGAAACTCTGACGTCAACCTGTTCACTATGGGTTTGTCATCAGTTTTACTTTAGATGTTCTTGCCAATGATTTCATTAAAGTTAAAGTGACACTGCGGTTACAGCCTTTAGCTTCAGCACTGTGACATTATGTCAAAGTGAAACAGAAGATGTGGGCAAGAGAAATTACCACAATTCATGTTGTTTTCACACTGGAAAGTGTATATTTTCTTTACATAGAAGTTTACCTAATACCAAAAATAATTACTTTCTTGTGTTATTTACAAATGCTTGCAGACCATGCCAAAAATTAGAACCTAATGTTCAAAACCTTAAACAGTGGTTCAGGAAATAGTGAAACAAATGATAGATATTTTGGAATGAACATATCATTGAAACATTGAGAAAGTTGATTTACATAAGTCATGTAAGTGTAGTAAGACAACCAAAGCTGAGGTGTTCAGGTTCTTTTAATTCCTTGGACATGTACAGTAAAAGGTGGTCTTTTTTGGATTGAGAAGCAAAGAGATGGAGAGAAAATAAATTTTTGGACAAAGGAGCAAAATATTTGGGCAAGGAAGATGACCGGGGAGAGAAGGAATCAGACCAGGACAAGGGCCAGCTAGTTAGCCCTCTTGGTTTTTGTAACTTGTATAATCGCCATCAATTTCCGATTTTGGTGCAGACTGTCTTGACCTTTAAAAAAAAAAAAAAAAAAAAAAAAAGCCAGCCACATGCCTCTCAGGCCAGTCTGTTCTCAACCCCCAAGTTGTCAAATAGTCTTCCAATGCTTTGTGACCATCCCTCAGCGACTCATACAGATGTGCATGGCACCTATACGCTGCTAAAAAGGGACACACCAGGCTGCAAATTTAATGTAAACCCATCCATGGTTGTATGAGATGCACCAAAATTTTCAATGTAGTACAAAGAGATAATCCCCCACTTTGGGGTTCGTACCCCATGTGAAAACCAAAAAGTTATTCCAATTTTAAAAAGATACAGTATATAACATTATGTGCATGTGCAATTTTGTCTTGCAAGTTGCTTCAGTGATATCAAATATGTAACACAACACATAACTGTGAGCCCAAACGTGGTCTTATCCTTAAATACCCAAGTAGTTTGTGTGCCTACAGTAAATGTACCCAAACTGCCACCATTTCATAATGTTGACATTGCAAAAGAGGCTTTCTGCGGTGCCTCATACAGGTGCTCAAGGGTATCTAGTGGGGCTGTGACAAGATGATCTTATGATGAATTAGGATGAGAACAGGTTGTTCTGACCGGTTCCTTTGGGTTGCGGAAGCACTACCAAGCTAGATAGCACATGACATAGCCTATTAGGCCAACTATTAGACTGTAGAAAGAGCTCTCTGCTGTGATTTTCTTCTTTGTCAAATCCACTTGAACATAACAGCAGCTGTAATTGAACTTTGACTCAAAAGATCCGCTTTTTGCTGTGATCGATTGACATTTTAACAATGTTTCAAGTCTCTGCAGGATGATTTTCACAATAGATTTGAATCCTAAAGCGTGATGTCGCTGCAGCCCAAGTGGAAAATGTGGGAATGATATGTAATGTTGGAGCTGTAGGCAACACATGGTACATAATGAAACAGATGGGATAAAAAACAGTAGGTAAGTGTTGAAATGTCTGAGATTAGTTTTGATGGAGGACTTGCCCAGTTGAATCATACAGTATGTTTAGCAGAAACACAAGTGTGACACCTCCCATCCTTCTGCTGTTCTCACCTACGAGTGAATAATCTGTGTTAACCCATGTGCCTACCATGTGATACTGACACATAACATTCCCAGTCATCCTGGCCTTTGGTGGAAAGTTGAAGAATTCCAGCAACCCAGACTGAAGGCGTTCTGTGTTAGTAGGGGCACAATGTCATGTTGTGACATTATGGTGAGAGGAGGAAGACCCACATGTCAAAGTGATACATGAACCTGAGTAATGCAAGTGAACGTGCCCATACAGCGTTTGATCACTGTTTGATCAAGGAGTGATATGACTGGAGGGCTTCCCTCGATGACACCAGCAGGCCATCTGTGTTTTAGTCATCTGGTATCAGGTGTTTGTACTAACATGTCCTGGGCTCTTAAGTCAACAAAGATCAAATCACCCAAAATAGAACTAGAAGAAACGGAAGGGAGATTTTCTTCCAGGATCCTGGACAGGACTGGAAAAAAAGTTGGGAACTGATCCAAAGACAAACATGTTGGACCTAAAAGGCAGTTCAATGGCTGATTATATAATATTTGTTCCTCACAGGGTGCTCAGTGACATGCAAGACACTAAACAATAAAATCATAAATAGAGACTACACCTGTAGATTTACAGTCATGTTGACAAGTAGCTCTATTAAGGGAAATGCCCTCCATCACTACTGACTGCGCATTTAGGCTAACTGTAAAGCCACAAAAGGAAGTTGCAGGAGCTTCTAGATTGCCTGATTTCTGGGAAACATCAGGACAAAAACTGGGATTGAACCACGTACAGGGCTTCAGTTACAAAAACAGAATTATGTCTAATACTAAGTAGCTAAATAAAATGGAATAATGCCACCAGCATCTATCAAGTGTGAAAAAGCACAGTGGTAGCTCCAAGCTCTGCAAATAAATAGCAAAAAACTGCTGGCTCTAAAACAGTTTTGTGGGGGAGGTACAATGGAAAACCGATTTCTCCAGATGGAAAAGGATGGTGGTGGATGATTAAAAAAAAAAAGAAAGAAATACAGGGCTACATTATAAGTCAATGATCATGGAACACTGAAACAATTTTCTACAGATAAAACATTTATTTAGTTGTATAATTTATGAGGATGGAAGTCAAAGAACAAAAATCACTAAATGAGAAATGTTTGTAGCAAGAACAGCACCTTTATTTTTTTTAAATTTTCAAAAGTCATTTAAAAGACATCAGGGTGAAAGTGTCTTTCTAGCATTTCTAATGCAAAAACTGTTTAACAATTAGCCCCCTTGGATTCTGGGTTTTGCACACCAATTAGATCCTTTTATTTTCAAAAGCATATTTTATATTAAGAAGGACCCTACTGCACCAGTAATAGCTTGCAACCAGAAAACATTAAATAAATCAGTTTGAATGCTGATTATATTTTAAATGAGGATCTTTATGTAAAATAAAGGAAGTTAAGTCATGGTTATTTTTGTTAAATGCACCTTTTCTTAAAAGCCAGAGATGAAATGTAAACGAAAATGCATGCAACCACGTAAATTGCAGTAAGGTGCACAAAATGGAAATTGCAAAGTTCTGATTCAGTCTGAATTTTAAGATCAGACTTTGATCCTTAATGAATCTGATGCAATACCCAAATACAGCTTTTAAAAGGGCCTTTTTCCACCAAATGAGCTCCATTTCCTGAACAAATTCACATTAAGATTCTTGAAAATTTGTGCCATCTAGTAAACCAGCCTGCCTTTCCACCGGTTTAGAGCAGAATCATTGGAATCAGTCGACAGAGGGCGCTGCCTACTCTGGTTCCCCAAGGAAAAACTGCTATTTTTTGGTTCCAACTGGGAAACAACTTTTTGATTTACAAACCAATTTGTTTTTGGTGGAAATACTCAGAGCAGTTTGACATTAGGGTGCTTGAACTAGAATGGGACAGGTTCCATGTTGGTGGCCTATTAAGTTTTTTGTGAGGGACAAGCTTTGTAGGAGATATTCTAGGAAGGAAAGCTGGCTGGTGGGCTTGACAAACTGATGATGTGGGTGTGCAGATAGGAGTTCCTGAGACGGGGAGAACAGGTGCAAGTCTTGCAGGCAGGCAGGCAAAATGGGTGAGGCAGGTGTGCTAGCTAGCAAAAGAACACGACTGGGGGCATGAATGGCACAAAGATCCGGCATGCAGAGACTGTCTGCTACTGCAGAGGTCTTGTAGAGGAGAGCTGATGACTTCATGGTAGACAGGTGCGCTGATTGCAGATAATGGGCAGGTGTGCAAGGAGAGAGACAGTGACAGATAAAACAAAAACACACCAAACATGCCTCACTCATAAAAAAAAAGGCTAAAAATAACAAAAACACACTCGCACACAAACTTTTTCTTAAAAAAACTTATGAGTTTAAGTTGGGCTCAAAACTCAGAAATCTATGGAAGTAAGTTGCCTCGAAATGTAGAAGTTTTTACAGTGTATGGATGCACATCTCTTAGTATAACCAAGTATTCAGCCAAGACATTGTATGAATAGTATTTTATATTTGAAAATGTACACAGTCACAGTCACAGGCTTAAGGTTTTTATTTTAATATTCTGAGACAGCTGCAGTGTAGACCAGGGGTGACCACAAATGATATAAGGTCCTAATAATGGCTAAATCTCTAATAAAGGAATGGTGAGAAGTGTTCAATATAGAGCACTTCTACTGTTGGTCACCCTTTCTGTGGGCTACTATTTTGTTGGCAGTGTCCAAAACTTGATGTTTTACAGTGTACCACACAAGCTGCATACAGGCAACAATAATAATAGCAGCAAAAGTAGAAGAACGACAACATAAACAACATGGATGTGCAGCACTGAGTGGATAAAGTTACAGTTTAATATAAAAGATTCAGTTCATTGTCATTACCAATAAACACAGCACTGACCCCTTTCAAAATAAAGGTCTGATAACGGTTTAATGGTAACATTTTGCCCAGGTCTGGCCTAGACTTACATTTACATTTTATAGCCTAAGCAAATTGTATGGTTGAGCAGCAGTGTTATATTTTATTATTTTTCTACATTTTCTTTTTCATGTTGAAGCAGATATTTTTTTGTAAGAAAACATAAACTTATCATATGTCATCGGAGATTAAGCAGCGTGTTCAGTTGTGAAATACTCGCTTCTCTGATAACAACACTACAGCTGCAGTGTCCTCATTTGGAAGTTCTATTCGGGGCTGGAATGATTGTTTGTGTTCGCTTGTTTCACGTTTATTAGATTAGATACAGATTAATCCTGAATGAAGACCAAATGAATATATGTCTGTCTGTGAGTCGTAAGAAATCATAAATATCCTTGTAGATGGAGTAGATTTTTATAACCGTTAAATTTAGCAATTTATTATTAAAGCTGTCTGGCAGGCAGTGAACAGGCAGTCATTGGACTTTGACTCCACAGTTTGTATTTTCAGAGCAGTGGGTGTTTTGTTCTCAGGATAACAGGCTTAGCCTCACATTGACAAATAACTAGTTATTCTTATACTGACAGATAGAACAATATCAAAAGGTCTACATGGCTCTTGGGTCAGGTCTTGGGGCGCCTTGGCATACATTTTGCTCAGGGCCCCGTGGAGGTCAGGATCGGCTCTGTGTGGTCAATGAGTACTTTAACACATACCAGGCTGTGAAGATGCATGAGTCAGACAGAGCATTAAGATATGAAGGTCATTAACTGCGTCTATCTTTAGTGCGTCTGTCTCTCATTCAATAAATCCATCCCAAGTGGACTGCAGGTTGTTTTCTCTCAGAGAAGAGGGAACGATGAGTCAATGACCTGAGAAAACATTAATAAAATGTGTAGCTGCTGTATATATTGAACCTGTTTACTAGTTATATCTGACAACACTGTATATTCAGCAGGGTTAAGAGGATTACTTTAGAATGTATTCTATTACAGTTACTAACTACCTGTTAAAAATTTAGTCTGTAAAGTAATCCAAGCATCAGAATATTAGTAACCTGATTACTGTCTGTTACTTTTGGATTACCTCAGTATAAAATATGGTAAAATTGTTCAGTCTAATGGTGTTTAGGGTTGCAAGTATTTTCATTTTATTTTCTCAGTTACTTGGTTAGTTGTTTGGTCCTCAAAATGTCAGAAAATTGTGAAAAATGTCCAAGATGACATCATCAAATGTCTTGTTTTGTTCATAACTCAAAGATATTCAGTTTACTGTCAGTAAAGAGCAAGAGTAAAAAAAATATGCAGAAAATATTCACATTTAACAAGCTGTGATCAGAGAATTTGACTCAAAACGATTATTTGACTATCAAAATAGATGCAGACCAATGTGTTTTATGTTCCGTGTTTGCTTTATTAATTTCCTTCCTTTCGTTGTGTAAAATTGATTGATTTAAAGACAAAGAAAACGGAATACAGTTACCTTATTTGTATTCAGATTGTGTAATCCCAATACATATAATCTGTTACTCAAACCTGATATTCTATGTCTTTCTAGTGGAAAGACTGAGTGTCGGTTTATGTGGAAACTTGAATTGACATTAAGAAGCACCTTTTCCTTGAAATGCTCTTTGAGGAATAATTAACTGTTTCCTTGAAAGAATAAAGACTCCACCTTCTGGACTCCAAATTCACGACGTCTCCAGCCTTACCGTAATCCCTGTCTGACAGCTACGCATCAGTTTTTGCAGTTAACGTACCCTCAAAACAATACCAGGAACTCACTGTCAGAGCAAGACATATTATCCCAATAGTCTTTTTCACAGAAGTCATTTTGACATGTCACAGCAGGAAAAGCACAAGTGTGAATAATGAAATTAATGATGGCTGAATTTTCTTTAGCTTCTCAGTTTATTGTGCATGCTGGCTCACTGTCACACTGACATGGCTCACCAAGACACTTAAATAGAGCAGAGACATTGCTAATGTTATTAATAACACCAGACGTTTTCCTAATATCGAGTGAAAATGTCTGCTATGTCTCCACCTCCTATAAAGGGCCAGATCACCCCCCAAAAAATTTTGTCACTAGCTGTTAAAAAATGAGAACTGCAGTCCAAATAGTCAGTTGGCGCCATACGGGATATATTGAATAGGTCCAATCCCTACTAAATATTCAATCTATGGTTGAACAAACTGTTTCCTCTGCCCCCTCCTCTTCAGACTCCAGGATGTTCATGCAGGCTGCAGGGAGCACAAGTGGATCAGCTGTTTATAACTGTAGATGTAAAACCAGGCCTGCCAAACCCCATTAACATATCGCTCAATTTAACTGTTCTAAACATCTACTCCTTCTAAAAGGTTATTAATCATTTCGTATGACTCATAAACAGGCACCTACTCATTTACTGAACTTTGAGCATTAATTTCAAATTAAAAATGAAAGGGGTGAACAAAAACAGCGTTCAAATGTTCTGGCCCAAAATGGAAATTTTTAAAGAGAACACACCTGCTGTGGCATTGTTGTCAGAGAGGCTGGTATTTCAACTTAACATGCACATGATAAAAATTAAAAAGTTGAGAAAATGTAAGGAAACAAATAATGTTGAGTGAATAGTGGTTATTATTTAAATATTTTCTATTGCAACCAATTCATTTTCAAGCATCCAAATAATGACAAATCAGGTTCATAGCTCATTGTGAACATTTTTTCTAAAACTATTACACTAAATTATCTCAACAAAAGATTATATGTCAGCAAAACTTTGTTCACTTTATTTCAAAAAGAGGTTTTGTTTGACTGAAAACACAAAACAATCTAGTGAGGGCTGTTAACCTGAAATGTTCATAATTTTCTCAATTTGTATCTCTAATGTTTTTTTTTTTTTATCTAAATATATATAAATATATTACACATTTCTTATTTAAGTAATGGAGGTAAATATAATTTCATTTGTGGTCTTCATAGCATTAAAAATTCTCATTTATCTGCCTTTAACCTAAAGCAGTGGCTCACAGACTTTCCCTCTCATGTTCCCCTTCAGAAGCCAAAAAAAGTCCTTGCCCTCAGCTCCCATTTTTTATCAGTCATTAACAATGATAGTAAAGCAGCTAATAAAAACTTATCCAGGTCAGCACGATAGCATCAGCAAACTCTTGTTTGTTTATTTTCCGTACATAAATCATACTGACATACAGACTGGGGCAGCGGCAGATCAGCAACTCCCATGTTCTGTGAGGTAAAGTCACTGATTTTGCCCATGGAGTTTGGTTGGTTTGGTGAAAGTGATGTTTGGCTTATATAACCAAAGTTTCTTTTGTCGCTGACCCTGTCCAAGATGTTGGATGCCCCTCTTTACCCCTTCAAACTGGGGCTGAGAAGCATGTACTGACTTAACTATGGATAATTACCTCATACAACTCCACATCAAATAATTTGAATTATGCCTTTAAGGTTGACTGATGTGTTTAATTGACTACATAAAATCATTAGCTAACACTTAAATAAACCTGATCATTTTAGGTTAATTGTAATTAAACATTTTCCAGTCCTAGTTTTGAGAGGCAAAGATGCAGCCTCTTAACTAAATGTTTAAGAGTCTTAATGCAGGAACGTGTCATCCTCAAGATGCAATCGATTAACATGTGTGATGTATACAATATGGCACCACATCCCAGCTAATAGTTGCCCCTGTTATCCCTCCTGGAAACTTAATTATCTTACTGTTATAATTATGAATTATAGGTCAGACGTGACTACACATGCATCATCTGACCACTTCCATTTTTTTCTGTCTGCCCCACTGCTGTACAATGTTTATGAATGAGGACATAAATGGCTGTTTTGCTAATATAAACATGCAGAATTAGAGCATCAGGGTTTCACACCACCTGCTGAGAATCACAGCACTGAACTGGTTTTCACAAGGTCGCATTTCCAAGGAGGACGATGATTACAGCACACGTTTAGTCCTACTTCTTTAGATTTAATTCCTGGAAACATATTTGTGCAAGCACGCCTCTAAATATATTTGATAAAAGTGTTTATTTAACCAATATTAAACAATAACATATGTTGTTTTTGAAAGGTTAAATGCCAACAAATATGAAATATAGTAATTTTTGAAAGCTTTTTCAGTACATTTTGACTTTTGAACTTCACAACGCTCTGGAATTATTGGCAATGGAAACTCTGTTCAGAATCCTCCATTGGCTGTACCAGTGAGCCTGTCGCAGGTGATCCGAGCTTAAAAAATACATGTGAAGTTTGTGGACGTTGTGGACAAGTTTTTTTAGCACTTACAAGAATATTGACGCTGATGGTGTCCATAACAATGAAATTTTTTGTAGGGGGTTGGAACTGTGGATCTGTTGAATCTGTAATATATTTACTGTAATAAAGTTATGATGATGTGTCATTAAAGATAAAAAAAATGCTAAACTGAAATATTGACTTCTCTCACAACAATGCTGAAATCACAGTGTCCTCTTTTTTAAATTTCTATTCCAGCCCATAACTTGTGAAATTGTTTACCCATTAAACATTAATTAGAGTTCAGATTAATGCAGAAGCTTTGCAAAAGAGAAAGCGTCTCACTCAGTGAGTCATAAGAAATCATTAATAATCTTTTAGGAGGCATAGATGTTTAGAACCGTTAAATCGAGCAATATGTTAATGGAGTTTTGCAGGCAGTAAGGCAGGCGGTCACTGAACTCCAGAGTGCATATTTTCAAAGCAGTGTGCTTTTGTTTTCAGGATAACAAGCTAAACTTCACATTGACATTTTGCAGTTTTATACAGCTAATCAACTTACAATGTAGGACTTGTCCTTGCTTGTTATTGTCAAACTACAGTCCTGCGCTTGTCTTGTGCTCCTGCAGTGTTCCTGCAGCCGGCCTGAGCTTCAACTGAGGGGAGGAGGGGAAACAACTTGCCACAACCACTGTTTATTAAATAGAATTTCAACCTATATAATGTATGGTCTGTGGCTTCAATTCACTATGTGTGCTGTAGTCATTTTTGGACATGCAATTGTTAGATTTGGTTTGTTCCTGAAAAGCACACTCTCATGTAATATTGCTGGAAAAAAAGATCTCTTGTTTGGGTGGAATAATATTTTTGTGATGAGCACTGTGTGCTGTCTTCATGTGCTAAATGTCAAGCTGACCAATCAGACTGCTTGGTTGGAACTACCTGTTGTATAAACATGCACAAACATCAGTAGCTACAGCCGACAAACCTTTTGCACGAGGCTGTAAGCCCTAAAAACAAACAAATCTGTTACCTGGCAACATGTTGCTTAAAAATATCCTCTCTCACATTGTTATTGCATCTTACTCATATTTTACCCCTGGCATGATTGAGTATCAAAACAACAACAGAGAGCTGAGAGGCATTTAGTGAGATTTTGGGATGCTATAACAAAACCAGGAAAAATCTCTTCAGGTAGCAGCACAGAACGGGTTTTCTCAAAAGACCAGGAATGACACTCACTGAATGTAATGAGAGCAGGCTGTTGGATAGAAAACGCTGCACAGCCTCCCCTGAACAGAGCTTACATAAATGATCATGCCAGCCTGTTCAGGTTTTAAAATGATTGTGCCTTTTGTATTGATTGTGTTTGTTGTTGTGTTATTTTTCATCCCACAGCCAACAATCAAAAAGCAAATTTACATATAAATGAATACAAGACAACCTAAATCCTACTGACTGTTTCACCCGCAGACCCCAGATTATACTTTTTATCATATCTCACAGTGAAATATGTGATATATTTCAGCATAGTGTAATAAATCATAAAATGACCACGGTATGTCATCAGAGATTAAGAAAACGTGAAGAAAAGTGTAGGACTTGACATCACTTGTCATTGTTAAAGTTGTGCCAGTCTTGCATTCCTGTAGGTTCAAGTCTAGGGAGGACTGGGCAGGGGAAACAGTTCACTTCATTCACTTCCTATTTAATCGTTCATTAAATAGGGATTCAACGTAGCTGTGGCTCCAACTCACTGGGGTCTTACATAATGCCTCTTTAACCTTTTGTTTCTTGCAGCAGTTCATTCTTGAGGTCTCCAGGGACCCCAGTCAGCAGCCTTTGTATGTTAAATATGTTGTTAGGATGATTTGTTTAATTTTTAATTCTTTTTTTTATTTTATTTTGGAAATACATCATTACTTCTTCCATAATATATAGTCTCTCATCTTTAGTTTGTTTAGTCTGAGTCATGGTCATAGGCCTATTTCCTTCCAGTACAACACAGAAACATAACTATATACATCCAGAGAGGAAACAATAAATAAAAAAATAAAAGGAAAAAAAAAAAAAATGAAAGTGCTTGTAGCAGTTTGATATTTTGACACCTCATATAAATGCCATAAATGACAAATCAATAACAACTGTTAAAGTTCCTTCAGTTCATTATCTCAATAAAATCTGGTCTCAGAGGTTTGACATGTTGCACCCATTTTTTCCCAGTGTCGTATGAAAATGTCCATCTTTAGATTCACAGAAAAAGTAACCCCTTCCATCTGATAATTCTCTGTTGTCACATCTATCCAGTTATTTATAGTAGGTACATCTTTTGGTCAAAGCTTTTTTTCCCTGCCGCCACCAGCGCACCCATTAAATATCGATCTATACCTTTAATATCGGGGGGAATATTTCCTAAATACATGAAATCTTAAGGTATATGAGTGTTAAAGATGGTTTGTATGGACACACAATTGGACCACAATTCCCCAAACACTGTGAAGTACCACTATCATAGTGTGCCTTCAGAGAAGGGGCAATAAAAAACCAAGTTACATTTTTCCAGTAAAATTCTAATTTATATGCACTTATGAAAAGTTGTATAAGGGGTTCGCTGGCTTCTCTGGTATTTTTGCTTTTGATTTTTCAACTGTAGTAATTTCTTAACTGGAGATATATATAAAAATCTTGTTTTTTCAATGAAAAGTTGTTATGGATGTTATACCTGTTTAAATCCAAAACCTAAATCCATCATTTAATTTATCTGGTGTAAAATCTGAACCATATGCAGACCAACTCAAGATCTTAATATCCTCCTATATTCTTTTATCACTGCTTTCTATACCCTCAGAACCACCTTCATCTATATACGTTTGCAAATTTTATTTAATAGCACAGCCTGTACATGAACATCAAGTATCATTTTACATTTAATGTGCTTCCATCGTGCCTCGTAGGAGGGGTTACACCAGCACAGTAATAAATATTATATTTTTAAAAAGTATTTATTTTGGAATTATAAATATCTTGAGGAGTGTCCAACAAGTAGTATTGTCTTGTTGCTTATAACTTCACAGCCATGACACTTAAAGACAAATGTGTGAGCATATTTATCCATTTAACAACATGATAAATACATTTTTGTCACATCAAACTGCTACTGAACTGATGCACAGATGTAAAAATGTATGATGCAAAAATGATTTCAGTATATCACTACTGAGCTGCCATATAGAGTTATCTTGTTTTATATTGTGCAGGTAGTGTCCTCTGCTGGTCATATGTAGGTATTGCACTTGCAGTATATCACGTCTGTTAAATCCTGATTGAGAAATAACTGAACCGCAGTCACTCTTTGATGGATTAAATATCTTTCATGTATGTACAGTGTATCCATGTTTTCAGTTGCTGCTCATGTTCTTTACTGTCTCAGAGAGTCCTCAAGAATGCGAGACCTCCGGCAGGTCGGCGTCTCTCTCCCCCTGGTTGCGTCCAGTGGGACACTTCATGCGGAGCACACTGTACACACCTCTGACTGTGAACAGCAGGGAAATGGCAGCAAAGTACAAGGCGTAGATAAAATACTGAAAATAAAGAAAGATAACTTATAAATTAATGAATTCATTCATCCAATTATTCCCTTTAATGTCTTGTGGTCTCTCTCTCTCCCCCTGTGAGTTCATCAAATGCCCTTTAAACAGCAATATTCTGTTATAAAGCTTTTTTTAAAACTGTCCTCAATTTCTTTTCTTTTCCTTTGAAATTGAGGAATAACACAATAATATGATTTATTATAACCCATTTCAAAAACATCCTGTTACTGAATCATGTAAAATATAAAGCATATCTAAAAGATTAAAGGCATTATATGCAACATTATCCCTAAAAAAACAAAAATGTATAGACTCAGAAACATAATCTCTTTCAATCATCACTTATTGGATGCTGTATCTGCAGAGACCCTGCTCTCAGACTGTATTTCTTGTTATTTTGCTGTGCTCAGGATGCTTTATCAACCCAAAACATATGTATCTGACATCCTAGGAATGAGACACATCAGTAAACTACACCAAATATTACTGATTCTACCTTTGTATAAATGGGTCAAATTATCAGCTGAATTTAATGTCTGATTTGTGTGTACTGCAGTACCTGTGAGGTGATGGTGAGCTGTAGAGACTTGGTGTTGATGACGATGGCGGTGAGGACGCTCTGGAGGACTGTGCCCACAAAACTGTTGATGCCAAATACCAATGCATAGCGCCTCCTGTTCAGGGTCTTAGCTATCTGAAAACTGAGGTATACATACTGTTGATACTGCTGATGAGATGCTACACAGTAAAATAAAAGCGCTAATATGCTATGATTAATTCAGTCATTACTTCTATTAATAATGAGGGTTTATCAAACAATCAAACATATGATAAACGTATGATACGATTTCTTAGCAGATTCTGATTTTTTATGGGTCTGACCTGCCATTTCCAATTTTGCCTGATTCTGATTTTCACACTATAAACTATAATTGACAAAATAAACATTTTTGAGTTTGAGGCAGTTTGCTGTAGAAAAGCTTTACAGTGAGAAAAACAGAAGCAGAATTTAAATGAGTCTAGATGAGAAAAGGAGGAGACGCATCAACACAGGCTGTTTATTCTTCAGCCAGAACAGGAGGTGAGATTTTAATTGTCAGTCTGTGAACAGTGCTATGCTGCTGGCTAGCATTAGCCTGAATAGCTAGAGAGTTTAGCATTCAGCTGCTGCTCCGTCTCCATCTGTCACCTCTCTCTACTGCTCTTTAAGTCTATCACTAACGCCGACTCCATGCAAGCATGTCTCTGAATGTGTGTGGTTGTGACCAGCTCTGCTGTGGCTGTGATGTTACTCTCTGTGTCGCTGCGTGCATGACATGGCCATCGTGTGGAGCACGTGTGTGAATATGACTGGTGCAGAATCGGATATATGACGCTGACTGGCGGGTCCTGGTCTCTGGCCGGTCAATCTGTGCATCCCTACTGTCTTCACCATCTTAACTATAACCCAGTCATGCTAGCAGCTTGGTGAGGTTATGCTTAGGCACAATGTTTTTTTTGGCTACATGTTTATGTCAACCTGCTATTATATTCAAAATAATGTTTGCAGGTAATATATTCACCATCTTACTACATTATTTTTATTGTTTGTTAGTGTTTGAGGTTTCTATATCACACCATGGCTTTCCAGTAGTGCTCCTCATGTATTCAAACCCAAAAGATCAAATTTTGGTTCAGCTACATATGTTAAAGCATCAAAATGCTTTTTTCGCCCGAGCCCTTTTAATTTTTTTTTTTTTTACAACATGATCTGATGTAGGTTTCTGCATGAAGATGTTGCTACATATAAACCCCCAAAGTTCAGGGAAGGGAGGAGAGGGCATCGGGCATCTATTCTACATCACCACATTTTACTAATGGCTGAGTTTCTATTTGAAAAGTCCAGATAAGAATGCAGATGGAGTTGATGGATTGATAAGGATGTGTCTGGAAGTTTAGGATACAAATACTTTTTCAGCGCCGGTAACCTTTAGTGTCTGTATCTGAAGCTGCTAGAAAGCCTTTTCAAAATGAGATTACAGTGAAACTGTCACAGTTTGGTTAGGTTCAGGCACAAAATCTACTTGGGTGGTACTTGGTACTACTATGAGTTAGGAATGAGAACAGGCTGGCATTTGCAGCATTGTTCTTTTCTTTTGAATTCAGGTAAGTTTCACTGTGAGGAAGCCTCTCTTTTGCAGGAACACCATGGAGCAGCTCCACTGGAGTGTTAGGGATTAGGAGCCTTACTCAAAGGCACCTCAGTGGTGGCAATGAGGGAAGGTCAAATGCTGCTATTTCATTTCCCACCATCCCCTTTGCTAACCTTTAACCTACAGCCACCTTTAAATTCTACCCAGTAGATTCATGCATGTGCTCACACTGATAGTATATGAGGACATTATACATGCATGTCCATAATAAATCTTACGTGCAGATGGTGGTGAGCAGCAAGTAAACTGTTTTGAAGAGGGTGTAGCATGTGTAGCTGATCCAGATGTTGTCTATCAGATCCATTAGGAATATGGAGCCAGCCATCAGGAATGTGAAAGCCCCCAGGACCAGTTCCCCCCACACAGACCACTCCAGAGGCATGTGTCCCACAGCAACAGCGGCTGCAGCTCCTAAAGGAGGACAAAATCACTCTGTGAGTCACTGCATTACTATGGGGTACTGAAATGAAACAAAACAAGGCAAAGAGAGACCTCAGAGACCATTACATAAACTGTTTGAATGATGTCTAATTACTGGCCAGATTTTTAATCTAAGGGGCCACTATGGGAAACATGACAAACAGTCTCTCTTCCTGTTTTTCCTCATTATTTTCTCAGTTTTGATAGAAATTCTGAATTTGCCACAATACTTCAAAATGTAGGCAAGGAAAGGAAATCAAACCCCAACACAAACATAATTAAATTGCATCTGGATGACAAAAGAAAAGTGGCATAAAAGCATTAGTGAGTAATCACACAAAAATTCAGATTGTGCTGGCATGTGGTGAGGTTGGCACACAGGTCCGATTGGTCTGATGTCAAAAGGTTCTGAAAAAATGTCACTGATTTACTGTCATCAGTATTTGATGAACATACAACATTCAGTCGAGCAGCAAAATATATCTTGAGAATACAGAGGGGAAAAAAGCAGACACAGCACTTTATTACATCTGCATTTATTGAAGTAAAACAAACAATCTGAATTAACAGGAAAATGTAGAAAAAAGACTGCATCACCAGGAATAAGTAGCTCAAAAGGTATATCAACTAATGAGCGATTAAGCGAGCATCAATAATGGAAAATTGTGTTGGACACATATTATATTAGAGGTTTTCAAAGCAGGTGGCGAGCCTCCCCAGGAGGGTCCACAGTGTTTTGGGGGAGGCTCAGTGGGTGGACGTGAAAAAAAAAAAGACAGATTATTCTAAGTGATGTCCTAATATGATACCCTAATTGTGTGCATTTTGATTAAAGAGATAATTGCTTTGGACAGTGGTGGACTTTTTTATGTATTTAGTGTGGTCTAAGGTAATATTAGGCTATATTGGCTCAACTGTTGAATGTCTATAGCAGTGATTCCCAGAGTGTGGGCAGAGTGGGCTGTGGCCGATTAAAGGTTTGGGTGGGCTACAAAAGATTTTCAGATTATAAACTGGGTCGTGGCATTTAAAAGTTTGAGAATGGCTGCTCTGTATGGTCAAATAACATAAGCATGATCATGGACATCCAAGAATTGAGTGAAATAAGAAAGCAAACAAGTTTTTCCAAGCTCCTTTTGAGGGGAGGCTCACAGTCTTAGGACCGCCCTCCTATATGTTTTAATTTAGGAAGAAAGATGATATAAAAATACCCCTTGTTATATTACATGTGTGATTTACATTAATATGTCTATAATTTCCAGATTATGGTCTATGAGAAATAAAAATAAATGTAAAATTAATTCATTCATCATTGAAATTGATTTAATTGTAATTTGGTTCACAGTTTATAGCTCACAGATCCTCTCAAAAAGCTATATTTTAAAGAAATATTTCTATCATTAATCCATGAAATTATGACAGTCTTTTGCAGGAAACCAAACTATACAAAGAATTCCTCTCTGACACTGATACACAACATTAAAATCCTTCATTGGTTGAACTATAAGAAGGTGAGAATCATTTCAGAAAGCTTCTCATTTCAGCCACAAGGTGGCACAGAGCACCCTGATTCATCTCAGGACTCCTCTCACCACATGTGAAGCCGCTTTGTGGCTTTTATCCCTGTGGATGGATATAAAGCCGGGAACTCCAGACTGTGAATCTTTGGAGCATTAATTATTTTTAGGACACTTCTCTCCCTTTTTCCTCTTCTTTTTTATCCTTTAGCCTTCTCCGTGGTCTCACTCTCACACATCACTTTAACTCACTTCCTACATATGCATCGCGTTTTTCATAAGTATGGCTGCCTTGTCAAACCCTTCTTGTAATTGCTGAAGGTTGTAAATCCCCCGAGACACGGATCCAGAGCTTTTTATCCACTAGAATATATTTTAAGTGTGCACATTTACTTTGATTCCTTGTCCACTTGTGGTCAATGAGCCAACACGGACAATCCGTGTATTTAACATGTTCTTAATCAATCCCCCTGACTCTGATTAGTGACACGGGGGGGTCAAATGTAAACTGAATAATTAGACCAGTTTCCACAGCGGGATTGGAGGCTTAACGGGGTCGGCAGGAGCCGACTGTACGGCTTCATAGAGAGGGATCAATAATGTAGCTGGGCTCTACAGCATGTTCAAACAGCAGGGGTTTGTGCTAAATACCAATCTGATGCTCCTATCTCAGTTTAATTGGATAAGTATTTGTATTTATTATATAATTTAACTGGTTTTATATCTTACAGCAAGAAGAAGTTGAAAAGAGCTTGAAGTATGCATTGTAACAAATCCTATCCAATAAATGACATTTATATATTACTTGTGCAAAATATGTTTTGAAGAAAAGATAACTGCTTCTAGATTTTTCCAGTCCAGGAACTGTTCCATATTTGTCATAGGGGGGTGATAAGCTTATTTATCTACACATACTTATATACATGACAGTTAATGGTAGGGGTGGGAGAAAATTTACAAATCCTGTATCAATTCTTAGATTGCTGAATTGATATTTTAAAATAAATATAAATGACTAACACTTACTCTGTTAGCTCCAGACTAACACATAATGGAAATCAGCATTGCAATCACAGTAATATGATCTTAAAAAAACTGTGATCCAGTATTAACTTTAAACTTACGCTTGAGGGGGTATAACTTTTAAAACGACAACATCATCACATTACTTGAAGAAAGTTCAGAGACAAATGCAACCCATTCAAATTTTATGATGCCTTTTTAGCGAGCTAGCTAATAATGTAAGTTTTTTTGTTTTATTTTTTTACTTTTTATCTGAATAGCAAACAATAGTTGTCTTTAACTTTTTAGCAAATACCAACATTTTATAAGAAACACAGAACAGCCAAAAGTGTGTGGTTCTTACCCCTCTTTAAATACTTAGGTTCTAAACAGCACCCCTTTCTTTCTTTATTCATTCATTCATTCATTCATTTATTTTAAATTTGGTAAGCAAGTATCTTGTATTGACTCAACTCTTTAATTTTGATTCACTTGAACAACTAGGCTTTATTTAATGGAGATTCATTTTTAATTGTGCAATAGAGCAGAGCTTATTTTGAAATCTGGCAAAAGTAGGTTTAAAATGAGTAAATCCAAACTCTGATTAGAACTAATCTTTCAATAAATTAAGCTTTGTTGGTGCGGCGCTGCTGGATCCTCTTTTACAATGACGCATTTCAATACGATCTTTGATGGGACTCCACCTAAATGCCCACGTCTCTAAAACTCCGTTCAACCAGTTTTTAACACAGGCTGTGATTGTAGTTTTGAACGCTGAGACACGAGCTGCATGCGAGTCACACTGAACCATTTTCTTACATGCGGCACAGATGGGGAAATATGTGTGACCTCATGCTGCGTTTGGTTGCGTACCCTGATTAGATAACATCATAGTGCATGTGTGCTGTATGTGGGGGAGTAAAATTTGAATTTGCACACTTTGTACTCCAGCATGTGGCCTAAATCTAAATGTAAATATAATCAGCATGCGATTTAAAGCCAAATTAAATGGAAAGCCTAGGACACCTCTGACCTGGGGAAGGGAATGTCCTGAATGATCCTATGCTCTGAATAAATGTTTGAAGTGTAAATAGGTTGCAATTACTGCTTTAGACCACAGATAATAATTGGGTTGAGGTGCCCTGTAACTCCTTCTACTTGAAATTCATACTGTACAAAGCAATATAAGTAAACATAACTTAGTTTGTTCTGTATACGCATTTGGTTTTATCTTAATATTAATGAGCTACTAAAAAATGTTGTTTTCAAGCCCCAGGACATACAGTTATTAATACGCTGAATATGAAAATAGTAAATTATGTTGTGCTTTTCTGCTGTATTTTATCATGTTGGTAATCCATATGCATATTTTTTCCTATCGGTTTCTACCAGGTTTTTTTTCCCTCAGGGATGTTGTCTAAGTGTGGAACAGAGAAAATACAAGAGGAATCTTTGGGGAAATATCAGACACGGGCCCTACAGCTTGACTGCGTGTTGGGCAGAACCATTTACAAGTGAAAGGCATACAGCTGGATGTGGTTTACACAGAGTAATTGCCTTTGGTTTCTGGGGAATACAGGAATGTATCAGTACTATAATCAATAAAAGTGCACTGGCTGGATGGCAGCAGCTGCTATACCCATCTGGGGATGAGAGGAGGCAATTAAATAGTCTAATTAATGCTGCTCCTATTGTCTGCTGTGCTTTGGGGGTTGTGAAATACTGATAGTAGGAAGGGATTGTGTTTCTTTCTGTCTATTTATTCAATTATTTTTTGTAGTGGAATGTGTATAACACCCATAAGCTTTAATGAAAATGTTTGGACTTGTTTTTACAACAACCTGAACCAATTCCGTTAAGCTGGATGTGCAGCGGTTGTCATTCAGAATTAATCAGTTTTCACATTTTGCACAACAATTCCTCTTGGGTTTGGAGTGACAGTGAAGAGTCAAACTGTCGACCATGAAATGTTTGAAGTGGCAGAAGAAAAACTAAATACCAAGTGCAATTAGCGGAGGAAGACATATTCAGATCATAGTCCTGAGAGCATTAGTTGGGCATTTTGGGAAATCTGCAGATTTGCAGATATATGCAGATTTAAGTAAATTTAGGACTCACATTCTACTTCTTGTTGAAAAGGACATATTAACACTTTATTTGAAGGGGTGTGCATAAGACATAACACTGCCATAATCATGTCATGGTATCGTTCATAAGTATGACATCTTTATGAATGTTTATGACTGTGTCAAGATCACATATTATGAACCTTTTAGAAAATATTTAGCTTCCTCACAGATCCGAAATATTCCACTTTAGTCGAGGTCAAGGGAATTATTCATAACAACGTTCTAAAAGCATTTGACAGCGTAAGAACACTTAACGACGTCTTTATGACAAGTCCAAAGTGTATCACTGTAATTACATTTTAGATACATTTTGTAATTATTTGTTATAACACCTCATTATAACAACTTGACATTAGCTTTCAGGGCTAAGGTCAAGGTAATTATTCATGACAACACTATAAAAGCATTTGACATTGTAGTAACACTTAATAACACTTTTATTCACTGTTGTTGAGATAATGACCGTCTGTAATGTATGTAATGTAATGTCAACACTACAGCTGAATACTTTCTTGAATGCAATAATGTCAAGTTGTCGTAACAAAGACAAATCACACAATGCAAACTTTGCATTAAAAATGACATTGAATGAATTAAACTCAATTAAGAGTCATAAGTCAGACAGTCAGCAATAAATCATCATAAACATTCATAAAGACTCCTTCATGTATACATGATAGGTGTCAGTCTTATACACACCCCTTCAAATCAAGAGTCAACTAATGCTACAAGTATTAAAATCATATTGAGGAAGCAAAACAAGTGAGTGGTGCATTAGTTACCTGACAGTGTGCTGATGGCGTCCACAGCTCCGTTGTCGGCTGTGAAGTTTTGGGGCTGCATATTAACCCAGAGGACCTGGATGTAGCCTGCGACCTGGTAAAAGCCGCATCTCCCTGTAGCTGCCCATATGCAGAAGAAGAGCACAGCTGCAGAAGAATAACAGTTCTTACAGTCTAATACGAGCCGTCTGAACAGCCTCCCAACATGCTTGGCAGCTGTCACGCTTTTCACCCAGATGTGAAAGTCCTGGCTTCCGGAGTTGTGAGCATTCTCACATGAGTTTCCCTGTTGTGAAGAATATGCTCCCTTAAGAAATAAACTAGTCTTAGGCATGGGCAGGAAAAGGGTGGTTATCATTGCTATGGAGACAGAGACGAGAGTTAAAAAAGCTAAGATGTACATGGACACCCCACCCAAAGACACCAGCAGTTGAGCCAGCAGGGCACCCACAGCATAGCCCAGCAGTACGGCCCCTTTGACATAACTGGTCACTCTCTGATAATACCTGGGCTGCACCATGGTGTAAATGTAGGAGAAGTAGGCCACGTCTGCCGCCATGGCGATGCTGTAGCAGAAGAAGGCCAACTGAGCCACATGGACCCCGGAGCCAAATATTATCAGCCCAAACGATGTGACATATGTGAGCCCCTGGAGGATAATAACAGGCTTGTACCTGAGGAAGTCCGTCACCAGGAGGACCGGGATGAGGAGAACCAGCGTGGAGTAAGTCCACACAGGGTACACCTGTCTATTCACCTGGATATGGAGGAAGGCAAACAGAGACCTAATTATTTTTCAGAAAATGATCCCTAACTGCTGATTGCAAGATGACAGTAGAGCACCAGATGCATTTCCACCTCTATTTGTCAATGAAAAATTGCTTCTGCCTGCACATGATGAAACAGGAAGCAGCACGAATGAGGCTCATAATGTGACAGGTTGATGAATTTTAATATTATGCAAATAAACACAATGGCTGCAGCTTGAAAGACAGGTCCATTTAAGCAAAAAATATGGCTTTTAAATTGTTGTTCTCATTAAGTTTTTGTGTTCCACTTCGGCCTTGATGGAAATAATATTTAAAGATGGGATTTCAAATTTGCAGCCTACATCTCCTTCAGCTCCTGAGTATGACAACAATGTATGTGGATGACAGCAGCCGGCTGTAATGTGAACCACTATTTCAAGTGCTCTGAAATATTAAATTTACTGGCTTATAAACCTAAATGTCATCATGAAACCAAACCTCATTATTTACTATTATGGTCACCATTTACTCTGTAATAGCTGTTCAGTGTATTATATTTAGTGAGTATCTTTCTATATAGCAGTTCTCATTGATAATAGTAGAATCCACCATTCCTGCAGTGGATTCCTAGGAATTCAAAAGAAACAATGCATGCATATATACATAATCCAGATCAATTTTAGCTGTTTTTAAAATGGAACCTAATATTTCACTAATAATAGGAATCACAGCTTAATTTCCATACATGTTGACGTGGTGTGCAGGAGGCTCTGAGAAGAGATATACTTGGCGTTTCATGAGTCTGGACAATCACGTCTTTTCTGTATTCTCTAAAAAACGTGAACCACAAGTGTACATGTGTGGTGAGTAGATTAAACTCTGTCTGTATCTGCTCTAACATAAACTGTAAATGTAAGCATGTCTAGCTAACTAACACTAGCTTAACAGCTGCAGTAACTTTACTTCCAGCCAAAATTGTTAGACCCTGAATCTATTTTTTCTGTGCGTGTAGGTGATGTGTCATGGACGAGTTTCTGGGAGGGACAGAAATGCAGTGGCAAAATAGAAGTGGTCTGTAGCAGATATGCTAATATTGTTCCCAAGATACAATGTGGAAAATTCATGTATTGATGAAAATTATTGAGCAGAAACACTTCTTCTTTGTTTGTTGGTGATCAGCAAACCAGAACCACTTCTTCTTTTGCTATATTTCCAGCAGATAATAATCAGTTTGAGCATGTCAGAAAAGTTATATTCTGATTAATGCTAATTCATCAGATCATTTTATTTAGTGTCCATGTCAACAGTTAAATTGATATTTTTAATCAGAATGATATTGTCAATGAACACATAACTGATAGTAGTCTAACTTTTCACTGTCTGATCTTTTTAAAACTATCAGTGCTGTTTAAAGCAACTGTTGATGCAAACTGAACATTTGGAAATGGAATGTATTTGTCCCTGTCTACACAACAAGCAATGGTCATTTTTCATCGGAGGATCATTTTAAATTTTTTGCAGCGGTGCAATGGAGCAAGAAGAGATGAAAGCGACAGTCTGCACACCTCGAACTCCTCAGCAAGGTAACCTTTACTGTCCCACAGTTGTGTGCACCTTGTGCAGCATGAAATCAGATTGTAGTTGTACTTATTATTTTTTTATTAATGTGAGCTTGTGACAAAGTAGTTGCCCAAATAATATTTTGTGTAGGATTTAACTGAACTTGCTGTTTGCTTGCTGGTTTGATATTGATTTATTGTTCCCTAGAGAATAAAACAAATTACTTTGGTGTCCCCTTCAATATTCTTAGTGCACCCATGAAGTCAAAAAGTGATGTCAGGGGTTTGTCATCTGTTTGTTCAACTGACTAATCCTAAATCCTGGCCTTATTGGGACCTCTGTCAACTTTCTCCTTTCCATTTTTATGTGTTAAACTTGTCTTATGTGAAAAAGAAAACCACATTTTAAGATGATTAAAACACACAAAAACACTACCTAACTAGCTAGCCAGTTTACATCAATGATTAACTAACTACTTAGCGTTTTCTCTGCAACAAAACTTTAGCTAGCTAATCTACAGCCAATCTACCATCTACAACCAAGCAGTAGCTAGCTAGTTACATCAGATACTTAATGTTACAAAATACAAGCTAGCATTTTTCTAAGATTTGCTAATTTAAGATTTCATCATATATATGTCACTTTTACAGGTCCTCCAGAAACATTGTTTAACCATCTTCAAAAAGTCATTTTCTTTTCAGCAAAGTCAAGCCTAGCAAATACATCAGACCAGCAATACGTCATCCAACCCGAGTCAGTAAGGTCATGCCTCCTCCTGTGGAAAAACTCAAGGTTTCAAGAGAGAGACAGGAAAATGCCAAAAAGTTGCTGTGTAGCAGCTTAAAATAAAATAAATTAACATACAAATCCAGATCACTGGTTCCCCATCCTTCCTGGAAAGGATCTCATAAAGACAGCAGAAAGAATGTCTGAGGCTCCAGGGAACAGTAACATCTCTAACTAAATCTCAGTCTAGCTTAGATCAATAGTTGTCTAGTGACAGATTTTGTTATTTACATGCAACACTTAGACTAACGATATCTATAAATTCAGTATAATCGGTGTCTGACCAATGCTGGCTCACCAATCCATTTGGACGGGGCAAGACTGAAGGAGCATGACGGCGACAGTGGCAACATCAGTTTCTTTGGACACTGCTGTGACAGTTGCTATAAGCAGTTTGGCTAACTGAGCATTTAACAAATGTGAATTTTAAGAGTTGTTATTCCTGCATGAATGCAAATATCTCACTGAAAAGGAGGTATTTCAATTTGAGTGAAAGATGTACAATTAAGAAAAAAACTGGAGAAAACCAACACATAGATATGGACAACCATGCAATTTGTTAGCTTATGGTAACAGCTGAAGTCTGTACAGTCAAGACATTGGCTGTTTGTGGTGAGTAAACATGGAGAGCAAAAATATTGGCAAGCAAAAAAATTGTTTTGGTAAGTGTTGAGTCTATATCCACTTTAAGACCTCAGGCTCCTTAAGAGGAAACAGGAATATAACAGGTTGGCAGCAGTTCCCATGGGTATATTATTTGTAGTCACTCTCATATCAATTATACTTTGTCGGTATGACTGGAAGAGGAAATTGAATTTGTGGGGTCTGTTCTTCGTCCATAAATAATAAGTTAATTCTATAACTTAATAAGAAATCTCGAAAGCCACTCAGGACCACAACTTGAAAAGGTAATTTGCATCATACATGGTTGAGCATCAAATGAGTACACCTTGAGAGTACCTGCCATAATTTGTGTGAACAAAGCAGCTCCCCTCCTGCCTTGCGCATCACAAAGTGATTGTCATTGCACAAGTGTGAAGGACCCCATTTAGTTTCTTCTTAATGCCACCATGTGAGGCGTGATACAAAAGAAGGCTGTCCTGTTATCCTCAGTCTGTACCAAACTTTACGTCAGCACTGAATCCATTCAGGGTCACGTAAACAGGACAGCTGTGCTGCTTTTAGATGAGATTATGCTTTGATCCGTGTGCTCTGGCTTTACATTATTCTTTCATGTATGGAGACAAAATATCACAAATATCACATCCATAAAATATCACATCCATCCTCTAAGTGACTGAAATGTTTTGAGATAAACACAGCATGTGAATGCTGCTTTCACATGTCTTATCGAACAGAGTCAAGTACTTTACACAGCTGCCCTTTGGAACAGAAGATTGACGTAAGCAATATTTGCTAGTCAGCTCTTTGTCTGTCGGTTAATTCATCTAATGCATTTGTCTGCTCCAGGGGATGGTATCTTAACATGTACAAAAAGAAAATAAAAAAAGAATAAATTATATACTAAAAATGGTTTAGTTTATGAGTAACAGCTAAGCAAATGTCTCTGAATGACGCACACACATTTCCACATGGTCTTTTTCTAAACCAACTCAAGCTGTGATGAGTTGGGATGAGAATGGTTTGGAGCTGAAATACTCTGACAACAACACTAGGTGATATTTCTATTCTGGGCCAGAGCATTTGTTTTTTTTTTGTTTGCCCATTTCACAGTAGTTGTAGTTTAAATTATTGCTGAATGTTCACTGAATGAGTAAGTGTCTGTGAGTCATGAGAAATCATTAAAAATCTTTTAGAAGGAGTAGATATTTATGAGGGTTAAACAGAGATATGTTAATGGAGTCTGGCAGGCGGACAGGCAGCCACTTAACTCCACAGTGACATTGACCCTGAGGTATCAACTAATAGTTATAAAGAGGTGATCAACTTCCAGTGTAGGACTTGACATCGCTTGTCATTGTCAGTGTTGTACCAGTCTTGCACTCCTGTGTCCCTGCAGCATGCAGGCAATGTGTATTTTCAGAACGGTGGGCTTTTGTTTTCAGGGCTTAGCTTAGAAATGACAGTTATAAACAGCTTGTGAGCTAAAAGTGTAGGACTTGTTGTTGCTTGTTACTGTCAAACTGTGCTAGTCTTGCATTTCTGCGATGTTCCTGCCAGCCCGCCTGAGCTTCCTCGAGCCTGGAGAATAAGGGGTGCAGGGAAATAACTTGCTTCATCCATAGATATATTAAATAGGGATTCAACCTATTTAATAAACTCCAGCTCGCTATTTGGACTGCAGTACTCATTCTTGCACGAACAATTGCTACACATGGCTCATTTAACTATTGTGCTTTTGATTTTTTCACATAGAAGAAAAGCTGATGTCCATGACAGTAGGCTACATTTAAAATGTCTTACACAGTTTATGAGCAGTGTTATTGAAATATAATCTCAAATTTAAACTGATGGTTTACAATACTGGATTAGAAGCATGGCCAGCTGAATGCCATTTAAATGATAGAGTATTAGTAAGTCATAGTATAGAATTATATTGACATTTATATAAATTTGATATTTACTAACTTCTTAAATCAGTTAGTTATTGTAGTTCTTTGTAAATATGAACAAATATATTCATGTGTAAATTTCATCTGTACCTTGAAGCCAAACATCCATTATTTTGTTATTCATACTTTATATTCATATTTACATAACTTTGTTTACATCCATATACATTATTCATGTTATGTATATTAAAACAAAAAGTGAGCAAATCTAATAACCTCAGGCTTCCATCACTGCACAGCAGTCACATATCTCATTTCATACCTCAGTACCTCACCTGTTCGATGGTGAGATTCTTGTAAGTTCCCGTGAGAAACTCTGTCATGAAGGGCTCTATGGGCCTCATCATGGAGAAGAAACCATAGATGCAGAGCAGCGCAGTCGGGCCCACCCAGCCAGCACAGCAGGGCACATAATGGTCTCCCCAGCAAGGCCTGTTGCCACACTCTCCGCTCCAGCAAAAACCCATCGTTCCTCTGCGTGTCCCCGGGGACGTCTCGCTGCGTCCGGCGAGAGCACAGCCTAATTTAGGCAGTTTAATCTGTTGAGATATGGACGCCTCAGATAAGGCCAAGGTGAGACTGACTGTGAACACCGAGTCACCTGCTTTGCCATTGTTGTTTCTCTCCTCTGAAGTTTTCCTGGCTACGGCGAGACAGGGAAAAATGTGAGGCCGTGAGTGAAGATACATTAAGATGAAATATGAGGTGGTGAGCCCCTGGGGCTCCAGCAGGTTATAATAAATACTGTCTCCTCCTCTGTCTTTATACAAAACACCCTCATTCCTGCAGATACTGGGGAAGGGGTGGAAGTCAAGCAGAGGAATATGTATGAGTGTGTGTCTGAGTGCAGGTGTACACACCACCATGCTGCCCCACACACATTGTGTGTACATACTGTGTGCCTGTTTAGCTTCTGACACCATTAGCCAGTGGAGTCCAGGACAATGTGAGTAATACATAATGTTTCAACACTGGTTTGGAAATAGAATAAAAGATAACAACTATCATTTTACAAAATCTTAGGCTGCAAGATTAAAAAAGAGAGTATGAGGAAAGGAAAAAAATAGGAAAAAACAAGTTAAAGGTGAAGGAGTTAAAGGAGAAATATGTAATATATTTACTGTACTAAATCATAAATGACCATCATATTTCATCAGAGACTAAACATACAAAATGTAAGTTCTGCCAGCTTGGGATCTGTTGTTTCCGATAGCTATTGTCAGTTAGGATGCAGTCACTGACAAGGAGACAAGCCTGGGCTGTGTTTCTACAGAATCCCGTCCAACAAAGAAAACCCAGAAAGGTGGAGATTGTGGGTTTGTGCCATTAAATGTGCCTCCTTCCCCGGGGAGGGAAAACAATGGCAGCCATCAGAGTACACATGTATTTACAGCAAGTTTTGATTGGATTTATGTCATGAGATATTAAATGATAATGTCCTGTTGTTACTGCCCTACAACTCTGACCTAAATGTCCCTGAAAGTAATTAAGACCTATGGGTTAACGTTAATGTTCACCTTTGCTTTGACAATGAAGAATTTCTTATTCTTGGCCTCCCAGACGACAGCATTATTGATCCATCCAGATCAAAAGTACATTTAGATGACTATACTTCTGTATGCTTTCATCCAGATCGACTGTGCAAGGTGAGGGATTCTCCACAAGATGGATGTAAACATCAGTGAAGTGAAGCTCTGCCAGGGACTTAATGACTCAAATATGGCGGCAGGTGCTGTATATGGATTGCAAGTGCCCAAAACTTGTAGTTTGTTTGTCTTTAATTCAGTGGTGATCCAAATATTCGTGGCTTGAAACAGAGGAAAATTTTAGCGTCTTGTGCTGCGTCTCAACGGAGAGTCCGGTGTGAGCCGCCATGTTGGCTCATTGTTCTTGTCCTCCAGGTCACCGTGCATGTCACATGACTGAAAACTGAAAACTGAATAGACCTATTTCTCACATTGACATCATGTGCATACCTTGTAGAGTATGTGGAGTCCCTGTGGTTCCAAAAAACTACTGAGTGGCAAACCTTCAGCTTGAATGGCACAAAAACACAAAAAGAACACATATAAAAGGAGACAGACTTGTGTGAGTGACTATACAAATAGATTCAACAAGAAATCAGAGCAATTTTTTTACAAACTGCCAAAAGCTAACGAAAAGAGAAGAAAATGGATCACTGCAATTCACAGAAACAACTGGAATCCAGACACCATTGCCATGTTATGTCAGGTATGTTGGATTTTGACTTGTAACTTACGAATAGAATATTTAGCATCTTTTAAATATATTCTGTGGAACAATTGTGCATTGCATTGCACATCCTCCACACTGCTGCATGCGAACGTCTCTCCAATAATATCATTAAATAAAAAATAAATGTGTTGGCTGCCCAGATACAACCAGAATATACGTTGGTGTCCTCATCATGTCAAGAAGCTCATTTCTAAAGTGGCTAGAAAACCCATTTCAGTAAAAGAGATGTAGAGATTTTATTTTAACAGATATGCATTTGGAAATGCCAGGGGGTAAAAATGACTCCTTGGCAGTTCGAGTGTGAAAGAGACATGCTTTGAAATTTCCATTCTGCACTGTCTGTTTTTGTTTGCCCGTCTCACATTTGTTAGACTTAAAATTAATGCTGAATGTTTGACAAATGAGTGTCTGATAATGATACATCAGAAGTCATAATATAATATAATATAATATGTAAGAGAAGGAACAGATGTTTGTAATGATTAAAATGACCAATATCTTAACAGAAGGCTGCTAACAGCAAAGCAGGCAGGCGAGTGTCCCTGCAGCCTGAAGACAACCTGTCTGAACTTCAAGTCTGAGGAGGAGGGAGCAGGGGGGAAACAACTCACTTCAAACACAGGGATTCAAACTATTTCATACACTGACTATGGCCCCAAATCACTTTTTGAACTGCAATACTCATTTTTGAGCTCTGGAGTCTTATATATTGCCCATTTAAGTGTAGACACTTCTACAAATACCGCTCAGCTCTAAATTAAAGTCAGCTCTTAAAGTCAGTTTTACGGAGTAGCTCATCCGCTCAGATAATCTTAATGTTCGGCATTTTGTCTTTGTAACTGCCATAAATAACAAGTTCATAATGGTAAGGTCAGTTCCGGAGTTTGCAGGGTGGACTGGCAGTAAATTCTTGATACTTAGGGGAAAAAAATAAGCAAGGCAATCATCCCCGGGATGGGAATTACTGTAGTCTGTAATTTAAAATATCCAACGGCGAATTATGACTCACCAGTGGGATGTCAACAGAAAGCTCTGCCTCAGCTCAAACTGTCAGACTGTCTCCATGACTTAATTCTCAACATCAAGGTCACCGGCAAAAAAAATTAAATATATATATATATATATATTATTCATATTCATATATTTGGCATTTCTAGTTTAACGTTGTCAGATTTACAGTATATGATGTTCAGTGACTGTGGCTGGAGGCAGGAGATAGAGAAAAACTCAATTTGACCTTTACACTGCCAAACTAAAATGATAACGCAGATGGAGTAGTATATTTTTTTTCTATTCTATTGAGGAATGTTCCCTTTTGGTGTGCCATTATCAGTACATGTTGTAGAACCAGTAATAGAAAAGGTCATCACTTCCATCTTCCATCTCACCTGTGTTTTCATCAGTGTTGCTGAGGTGTTTAACACCCCCAGTTCAAACTCAGAGACAATAATCATGACACAAGATTGGCAACCCTGTGTCCTAGAAACTATCTTTATAGTCCACTGGTTTGTTGATGACATTCTGATGGAAATTTGCTGCCCTAATTATGTCCAGTGGGACTTTTTTTCCCCAGTGAAAGGAGTGTAGCCTTTCTGTACTATATGGATGTGGTCAAGGTGGACGAATGATGTGTGTATAATGTGCAGGACTTTGTCACTGGAGATTGGGGTTCACATTTTGAATAAAATAAGCACTTCAGATCAGATATTGTGTGGAAAAAAATGTTGTCACTGAACATGTCACATATGATTGGTACCAGCATTTTGCGACTTGCCAGACCAGACCTTTCCTGATCAAAAACGCCATTTGAGCGGCATGATGTGTCTCTCAAAACATATCCACAGTTGCAGACTGTGAAAACAGATTTTCTGGGAGACAGTGTTAGGATAGCTTAGCTTCAAAGTGCCCCATACCTACTCTGAACTGGGGAAGACTATGCACAAAGAGCAAACCCTTTCTCCTAGAAATTACATTTGTATATTACTAAACCGTCTTTATAACTTTGTTGTGTTGTCCTGTAAATCCTGCTTGGATTATGTTCACAGATTTATACAACGTGTTGTGTTGTCCTGTAAGTCCTGCTTGGATTATGTTCACAGATTTATACAACGTGTTGGATTTGCAAGGAGGTGGTTTTGGGTAGATGGCGAAAGAACCTCTATAAGTTTTGGGGCCTGATTTATAGGCATGTTCTTAAATTTGTGGAATCATTTCTAACAGTGTGCTTAAGTTCAATTGATAAATGATAGTGGATTCATGCAGGTTCTGAGAAGAATAGTTGTGTGAAGCACCTCTGATCTATAAATCTGGAATTAACTTCAAATTGAAGGTACCCGCATTTCAATCAGTGATTTCCACTCATATAATGCAGCACAAATGAGGCATTTGTCAGGAAAGAGACTAGCAAGAAAAGAGAAAAGAGAGATGATGTTAGAGGAGACTGAAGCCAGGCGAAACGTATTATTCAGTGGAGTGTGTTGCTATTAACTCTTCACACCTTAATTGATAATTCCTATCACACTGTCCATAAAGCTAATTCAAAATTCAACACAGGCCTGGGCACACGAGCAGGGAAATCACTTAAGTCAACTCCAGACTTTGCTTAGAGATAAGATCATTTTCATATCAAAGTAAAGTTTTATTAGTGACTACTTATATGTGTCTTTCTGCTTAAATCATACTTAAGACCAAAATTGAACTTCTGTCCATTTTGAGGCCATGGGACTTTAAGACCACAGTCTTTGTGTCTAGAGTCCTGCAACAACATGTTTGGTAGGTTTAGGCAAAAAAGCACTTTGGTTACGTTAGGAAATACCGTAATTGTAATTAAATATTAATAAACAAATTTCATGCCTCAAGTCACTGCTGACTTCTGAGTGTATATAATCACTGCGACAGAAAACTGTATTGCAAGATTGTCTATTTTGGCAGAGAGGAAAATATGCTCATGGTGAAATTTTTAATTATAAGTTCAGCATCAAGATTTTTGGGAATTTCCAGGTTTGTTAATTAACAGCATTTCCTCATCATGTTAATAGAAAAAAATGTTTCAGTCAGCATTACATTTCCTCCAAACGTATTTTGCTGTTGCAAATTAAAATTAATTTCAAGGTAGCCTGGCCGTAACAGCAAAACAACTGGAAGACACAGATGGACTTTTAGTGTTTGTTAATATTTAGTGTGTCTGTTGGTTGTTTCGCATGACTGACCGGTCTTACTGATCAAGTTACGGTTTAGTTCAGAGGAGGACCTAAAAATGCAGACAGGAAATAAGGATGTCAGGTGAAAAAACAAACTCAACAGTGCAACAATGAGTAATAAATGTAATGTATGCAACTGTATATTACTTAAAATAATTAATTTTATGTATGCCCTGAATGAAACGCACTGTTTTGATGTGTATATGTGGGTATTCTGTGTGCAGAAGGTGCAAATATTTTTAATACGTCTGATAATTTTCTCATGCATTTCTCTTGTGCTGATTTTCAAAGGTAAGTAGAAGCGCAACAGAAACAGGCTACATCGAATTATTCCAAGAGACGTACATGAGGGAGTTGTCAAAAAATTTTCTATTTTGTAAAGGGTTGCTGGCTAAGAAAAAAAAAGAAGAATCCCTGCCTAAAAACAGTCCAGTTTGTCCAGCTTTACAGGGACTTATTGGAGGAATATGGCAAAAAAAAAGTTAATGCAACATTCTGTGTTTTCAAGAGAGTATAATCACCTGAAAACTATAAAGGCTGTGTTTTTGTTACGTTAGAATGAGCTGTTTATATCTAAGCACGGCCCCCTCTCAATGGAGGCCACCATGGAAGTTGCACCGCCATGTTTCTATGGGAGCTCAGAACTAACAAACCAAATACAGGCTCAAGATATGGCTTGCTATATTTTTAACAAGTTTTGCAGCCACCATAGCTTCTCCTACATGCTTGGAAGGGGAGGGTGAGATGAGGTGTTTGCAAATCTCCAAGCTCACTGCTAGATGCCACTAAAACTGACACTGACCCTTAATATCAGAGATTTCATTTTGCAATTTCCTAATAATACCAGGACATTAGGAGCTTTGAGTGTGGTTCATCCAATGCCCTTTTACATTTCTCGTACATTAGTGCATCATTTGCACAGGAAATGTATTTATTTTCATTGTGATGATGAAGTTTAGCCGAATGTACAAACAAAAAGAAACATGTTTGTCTCTTTCATTTCTTTCAACTGTGGCTTATAAATCAACTTATTGTTCTGTAGTTCTCTGCCCATTATTTTCTAATGAATAGACAAAGACAGTGTAGTTAAAATATTATTTTAGATATGCTATTTTCTTCCCCGTATTAGTGTTACCTTATACAATATAGCTGAATACATTATAACACAACCTCTAGACATAAAAATAACATTAACACAACACAACAGTAATATGCTGTGCCAAGATCACTGGAACTTAAACCTTCATCTTACTCTCTGAACTCATTACGCTCTTAATCATCTCTGACCTGCAGTCCTATTCCTATTAATTTACAGCAGACAGAGATGGACCTCGCTCCCATTTTGAGAAGCCAGACTTCCTCATTTTCTTTTTTTTTTCGCCGTAATATTCTCCAGTCTGTACTGAGACTGAAGCGATGATCAAAAGTAACTATCTTCCATTTCCATCAGCAAGTTCATGGATAAAGATGGCGTACAGATAGGCAGCCGTATAATAACTCGAACAGAGTGGCGGCTGTGGGAGGCAACGGCAGGTAAATGTCTGAAATTGCCTGCTGTGCTCAGTCGGGCCAAATGGAGCTCGGCACGGTGAAGGACATCTAAAGGCTCGTGGCACCGTATTGCTGTGTGTCACCTGCAGCAGCTCAGGAAAAAAAAATCCTCAGAAGAGACTGTGTGAATTTGATTTTGGGGTGAACTTGGGCTGAGATTGACACTTTGTTGAGTAAGCTCTGAAATGTCCTGGTTGACCCCTCTGTGGACGAGATGCGGCCTCACAACCACTTCCAAAAACCTCGCTAGTGCAGCAAAGATGAACACGACACCCTCCACAGACAAAGGTGAGACTTTCGAAAGCTTTTCTTTTAAAGGGAAATCTTTCACAACATATTTGTTCTCAACAGTGTTGAACTTGGGTTATTCTGCTGCCTGCCTGTGCCCTCGCTTAATATTTCAATTAACCTATTCATCCTTTCTTCCTCATCACTTCTGAATTGCAGCATCTGACATAGCGAGCGTTCAAAGGCAACCCAGATGCATTGATTCCTAACGCTTCACAGACCAAACCCTCCTTCCCACAATCTCCTTTTTTCCCTTCCTTGCTGGCAAATCATATGAAGCTGCTGCAGTCAGGAGCCTGACTTTGAAACAAACAGTGAGTGTGTGTTGGAGGTGGGGGGTGGGTGGGTAGCGAGGTGTTTGTGAGGCTCAGATAAGCATATGTGTGCAGTGGTTTGGCTGCAAAACAGAACTCCCACTGTGTTGAGCTGATAAGACGTGCAAGTTCGATGTGTTTCTTTTTCTTTTTTTTTTTCCCCACCATTATGGCTCTTGTTGATTTCACCGGACAATGTTGGTGACAAGTTGGTGGCTAAAGCGAGTTTCTGGTTTAGACAATGAAGACAGAATATAATCCAACACCTCTTACAGACCGCCTTTTATTTAAAATCATGAAAATTTACATGTGGTACCACTTAATTTGGGTAGTACAATTTTGATATGGTTGTCAGCAAAACTAATGCCCGAGTTATTTTATTCAATGGTCCAGCCCAGTTTGATCTCAAGCAGGCCTGACCAGTAAAACCATTGCATAATGGTGCAACCCCTTCAAATTTTCCCCTTTGTAGAAGAAGTGAAAGATCAACAAAATGTCTACTGTCATTGCACGTAAAGAAATAGGATCGGTTCTCCTGTGGTTCTTTAAGGTACTACAAGTTCTTCATATTGTTGGGGTTATTTGGTGGTGGGTACTCTCAGAAAAATAATCGTCCTTAAATGATTCTTTAAAGGCCTCTTTGGTTTTACAAATAGCCATTACAAGTTGAAGAACCGCTCTGTTTAAGGGATGGTTCTTCGTGTACTTTACATGGTTCTTTAGAGTACTAAAGGTTCTTCATTTTAGTGATTTATTTGGTGGAATTTATGAGGTCTTAAAGTCTTTTAACTCTGCAAGAAGACTGTGGGTCTGAATCCCGGTTTGCCTGGCCTTTCTGCGTGGAGTTTGCATGTTCTCACTCATGTGGGTGTTCTGCAGGTTCTCCAGTTTCCCCCTCAGGTTCTAAGCCAGCAGCCAACCAAGATGCTGACTTAGAACTGGAATTGGGTCCTGTGTGCAGTTTCAGAGACTGAATCTGACTATATATATAATTTTGAAAAAAACATTTCTGAAAAAAATCCTGTTTAAAAGAGGTTCTTTACTGAACCAGTTAAGGTCCACACGGAGCTTTGATAAAAACGGTTCTTTAGAGAACCTGTTTTCGATTGTTAAACAGTTAGCCTGTACATAGCCTGTATGTAAGCATGAGGGATCTATAATATCTATAATGTATTATATAACACCAGTAGACACATCAGGACTAGCAGAGCATCTTGTTGAAAAGTTGACATCTTCACAATTTTCACATCTAATGGGGCCAACTGAACCCTGTGGTGGACCAGTTCTGGGCCGTGGGCCCTATGTTTGGCACCCCTGTGTTAGAGGGTTGTAAGGTAAAAAATTACTGCTGCTGCGGGACCCTTACAATTTATTTATGTAAACACAATATATGAGTTTAAATATGTAATACTGCAGGACCTGCCTTAGTTGATATTGTACTTCAGTGTTGCAAATTCCACATTGAATTTGCGATTACCAAAAGACAAGTGATAAACTGAATTTGGGGGTTTTGGCGTCTCTTGTATATAATTCTAAGGACCTAAGGATGAACCTAAATTGAAGCTGAATGTTATCATATATAAAACTTAGATCAAGTACTGAATATATTCACACACTATAGAGTGTCTCACTGTATTCTACCAAATGAAACTCTAAGAGACTCACTAAAGCCATGATATAGTTAGTTGCTTACCAGTGCTGGACTATCTTAATGAGGTGAGTCCGTTTTTCATTCCTCGACACCTGATTGAATTGGCAAACATCCAGATGAGTGCAGTGAGGTGGTGAGAGTGAGAGTGTTAAAGCATCATGCTGTAATCATCCAACTGTAGGGAAGTCTCTGGGGCCAGAAGCACTAAAAAGCTGGCCATATAATACACAACTTACACAACACTAGATGGAGCTCTTGCTTCATCGTGCACCTCTAACATCTCTCCTCATCTCTGTGATGCAGGGTGCTCATGACACATTCCTGACAATTCTGACAGTTTCAGCCTCAAACTTGTGAGAGGTGCGGGGAGAGCAGCACATGATTGACACGCTGATGGACAGACAAACAGTGAAAACCTCAAAACCAGCTGTCCTTGCCACACTGCCATCTGCCGCTTCCTGTTTAATTGGATGATGAGTGCTTTGATTGGAATGCGAGCTTGATTGCTCAATATTTTGTCCCCATATGGTTTGAATTATCTTTAGGCTTTTTTTTTAGTGTCTCTATATAGTAGCAATAGATGTAGCAGAATTAGTAATAACACTGGCAGCACAAACAGTCGATAGATCATCGCTGCAGCCGACAACAGCTGTGATCTATTGACAAGCTTGTAGTGAAGATATAACTTGGTCCATGGAATCATATAAAGCTGAGTTGCTGGCTTACAGCTAAGCCCCTTTGACATTTTGTTCACTCAACCCTGGGGTAACATTGCCTGACACTGAGAAATATTGTTAAGATCCAGGATTTCACAGGATGTAGTATTCACCTGCAGTAATGTGGAAAAAAAACATGCTTTATCCTCCCAACACTGACCAGAATCTATAATATGATGGACACCTCTGGACGTCTGGACATCTTGCGTCTGATAATCAATACCAGGAAAGATATGATTCATACAGTGGAACCAATTTGTCACCGGGGCAAGTTCCTGTTTTTCACTGTCAATCAGATGAAAAATGAAAAATAACTGTTTTCATCATGCATTCTGGTATAGCACTGTCTTTGGCAGCCCTGCTGAATAACATAAATATTTTCTTCTGGCATGCATAAAAAGGTGATCTCAGTTTCCACTGGAAACACTGCCATACCAATGACTCTGGCTAATTATCTACTGTGGGCAGCCAAACCCTTCAAGGAAGAGTAACATTACGTTGCAGTGCCTGTAGGAATCAACCTTAATGAATGTGGAAAAAAAAACCCAGAAAAGACAAACTTGTGGAATTCAAATGTCACTGAATATCAATACGTCAAAGGCACTGTAAAGCTCACAAGGAGCTGCTTCCGATCAACACTTCACATTTGAGCCAAGTGGACCTATGGCTGTCAGCACTGAACCCAACCCTGTGACATTTAAAAGGGGAAACAAGGAAGGTTTTCACTGCCCCATCGCACAAAATGACAGTAATATCTCCAGGTGTGTGTGACAGGGATGATAGCACTTGCTAGAATTTCTGGCATTCAGAACTCAACTCTCTTGATCATACTTGTCCTTTTGCTTTCAACAGACACTCTCTGCCTATTTATTCATTTTGATTTCTAGGTAATTGTAACCATCATGGAGGCTAAGGCACATATTAGATTGCAGCAGCACGGTGTTCCTATAAACCGTACAGTATATTAAAAAGTGGAAAGAGCTTCCAGGTAAATCAATGTGGAAATGCCTTCTAAATGCCAGCAGGGGGCGAATCTACTAGTTTCAAAAAGAACTTGGATTGTATGTTCTCTTTTGACAAAATGACCCAACTTCCTCCTTGATTTATTATCTCAGTAAACATTTCCTTCATCTAAATTGATACTTTTAAATCTACTTTAACAAAGCATGATGTTCATTTTGTAAATTATAGTCTCATTTTGAGTAAAATACTCAATAAAGCAAGGTATGCTTTCAGGCGTGGCTACTATATGACTTAAAACTCCGACTCATGATTTTCAGAAAAAAACTGTCAAACTAGGCACTGCTGATCAAATATAGATCAAGATTATCTTATTTAATTGTCTATTTCTCGCCTAAAATGGTTTCAGAAGCATATATTAGTGTACCTTTTAGCCACCACTTGGTGTCCACCACTTAGCGTCCAGTTTCCAACAGAGCTGCCTAAAACTCAAATCAAACTTGGCAGTGTTACTATATATTCTGTTACTACAACACTTATTTCTCACCTGACCGGTTGATTCTACCAAGCCATGGTTCTGATCCACCTCCCACATGGCTTCAAGCCCCACTAGTAGTATTTCAGAAGTGTTTCAGCAGCGGAGCACTTTGCCTGCTCGATTATGTTTACTTGCTCAGATTTTGTTGATTCGGTCCTCTTTCCTTGCTTTTTGTGCTTCGACCATGGATAAGCAGGCCGTGTGGTTAAATTGTTTCTTTTCTGTTTGTCTTTATGATCGTGAATCTGCACAGGGTCTTTTATTTTGAAAATTAAGTGGATTCTCCCTGCCTTTTCTGTGGCTGACTTCCTGCCCGTTCGATCTGTACTGTGCTAATTGTCTGTCTGTGTTAAATGTAAAGGTATATATATTTTTTCAAAATTAACCATTAAACCATTTTAGTTTGTAACCATGCTAAGATGCTGAACCCAACCAGCCAAACCTCCCACTTTTCCTAGGAGACTCATGTTTTTCGTTGCTCTCTCAATATTTCCTCCTGGGATCACAATCCTGCTACATTTCACCTGATGTATGACAAATTTTTACACCTTTTTTTCTTTCCTTTCTTTTCTTTTTCTTTCTTTTCCTGGTGTCAACTGGTACAACACAGTTACACCAAACCAGAAAAAGAAGAATTCCTGTTTCTTGAGGAAATTTAATGGAAAGGAAAAAAATAAAAAAATAAAAAACTAACCGAATGAAAGAAAACTGATGAAAGACTTGCCAGAGATTTACACAAGTTCCTGCCAGAGGTGGACTCACTCTGTATTCTTTCCTGAGAATTAAATGTAACATTAAAAAGTATTGAATATAAAAGGGCTGGTGCAGTGTCCTTAAAATTTTATTATTTTCCTTCTTTAAAAGTCAACAAGATGCAGGAAACAAAGTCTGAAACTCAGTTTTTGAGGTCTCAAGGTCAGTAACTATGCCCAAACCAAGAAGATTTGACCTGATTAAAATACCAGATCGAAGATGTTCATCCCTTCAGTAGCTGTAAGGAAGTCTCACTAGAAAAACAACTGTCAACCTCCCAATAGTTGTCAAGGAAACGAGAGGTCATCCTCTCTTAACCTGAAAATTTTAGGGTGATCCAGTCTGGACCAAATTAGTTGATGATTGACAAACCTACTGACCAACAATGGCATCCATAAAAATCTAAAACCTCTTCATCTGTCTTTCAAAAGACTCTTTTTATCCAAGTACTCAGAAATTCCCAAGAATTTAGAGAGGCATAAAATCAACTTTCTCAATTTTTCTCCATGTGGAAATTGACACAGTAACTTCCACATCCCGTCAATGCCAGAATGTCATTGAGTTTCATTGTATTTGGGGGTCAAAGCTCACTTTAGTTGAAGTTTGGCTGGTGGAAAAACCACAGAAGGAAAGTACATTGAGAATAATGGCCTTCCTGTGTGCAGTGTCACAGGGTTGTTCATCTATCTTACAGGCTCCCGTAGTTGCAGAGGATGAGAGTGCTAAGACGGGTGGGTGCTTGGGAAGGAAGAGACATGTTCAGGCGTTCTTGAAGCAATTTCTACTAGTCCTACAGAGGTCACAGATGACTTAATATCACTTTAAGAAGTCCTAAACAGATAAATGAATTGAAAAACCAACTCAATATGGCAATATTCACGCCAGTTAGAACATATCTATTAGAAGCCATGCATTAAAACTCATTAAGGCTCGTTTGGAAAGGATGGGAGGTCTTTGGCACCAATCAATCAAGGTCACTGCTAAGATGATGCCATGCCATAGCTGGAGGGCTCTTAGACTGATGAGTGTCAGCGGCTTCTGGTGAGCGCTGGAGGGCTTATGTTCCCCTCGCCGGGCTCCCCTCCTTCCCTTCCTTGTAGACGAGTCCTGCTCTGACAGAGAGAACTGCAGCAGGAAGAAGGAAATAAAAGCTGACATATCAGCACCCTCTCCACATCTTGTCAGAGTTGTCCTCTTTTGCCCCAAACCAATATTCAGAACCTCTTGTTCTCTTTCTATTTCCCTCTTTCTCTATCTGTCTAGTTCTCATTCCTACCGGCTGCTCAGGCTAGCTGCGAGGAGACTGCCTTTCATTAGCTCCCTGTGTGGGGGTGTGTATGTGTGCAAGCATGCGTGAATGTGGGTGCATGCAATATTTTATACCTTCAGTACTCCTTTACCCTCCACCACTTCCTCCTTAGCACCAGTCCTCCTGTGTCTATCTTTCCACCCTGTGCCATATTAATTTTTTTTCCACCTTATTTTGTCTGCGTCCTGCTTAAAGTAACAGATCCAGATTTGTGGGGACGAGGAGGAGGAGGAGAAGAAGGAAGAGGACTGTAAGAAGGAGGAGGAGGAGGAGGAGGAGGAGGAGGAGATTAGTTTAACAGTTATTTGGTGTGCTGCTTTTTTGGTTCCGAGCACCACTGAGCCTTCCGTTTGACAGCTCTTATCCAGATCCTTCAGGGTGCTTCCTTCCGCAATCATCTAATCATATTCTTTACAGTGCTGTCTTTTGTGAGACCCTCTATTTTTGGCTCACATCCGTACAGGAAACGCTACTTAGCGCACGCCAGTTGGGCTGAGATCTAGGAGCCGGAAAAGCTCAAGTAGGATTTTGAATTCTGACAATAACTGACATAATTGGTTCCGAAAGCAAACATTTAGGACACTTTACCTTCATCATGCAGGCCAATAGATAGATGGATAGATAGATAGATAAACAGGGTGCAAAGCAATCAGTTTGTGACCTTTTCACATGCGTAAAGAGCAAACAGAGCTCAATAACACCGGAAATCTCTAGAAACTCTGAATAGTTAATTTTAACCTCTAGGCAATGTTCCCAGTAAATGTGCCGCTTTGTGTCTTTTCCCTTCGTCGGCAGTGCAATTTGTTGCCATTCCCATTAAGCCTTATATGTTAATGGGAGACATTAAAGAATAAAGGGAAAGAAAAGTCCAGGGAAGATAATCAAGCGAGCTTGATTTAGGCGTTAATTATTCTAATGAAAGCAGGAAATCCACTTTAAGGTCAAACTGTGGTACCTGCAGATACTTTTGGTATTAGAAGTCATGCCGTATGTTATTAATACATCCATCTGAGAGAGGCGGTGTGCCAAAAGCTACTTTGCAGTGACCTTGCCGATCGAGTTAACCTTATGTTGGTGCTTTCTCATAATGAGATTGCCTCATTATGAATCAGTACTGTGTTGTTGGTCATCTGAAAATGCAGTCAATCAACGCTCTGGAACTCAAATCATTCATTAAAGCAACATTATGCAAGAATTTTTTTCTTTTTGATCTGGCATCCTACATTTTCAGAGTGCAATCACTTATACATCGCTGTTGTTAATATGGACAACTGTGCATGAGCATTTGTTATGATTACATTTTATATGATCAAATAGACTGAAGCAATCTTATCATGACATTGAAGTTTCATATCTGTAGATAATAATTGTGTACTCTGAAGGGTAGAAGCGACCAAGGTGATAAAATAAGTTTGTTTTGTCACTGGTTTCAGTCAGGAAGGTATTCCTTCAGTCTACACACAGTTTGCATTCGATGCATTAAAGTGAAACATTTTATTGAACTACTTTCTTATCGCTACTGATGACATATCGCTGATTCATATCGCTGTTGTTTTATCACCCAGGCCTATGAGCAAAACCTGGTGAGTTGACAACTTTGCTAACACAGACCAACATGAAGCAAGTGCAACAACACAGCAAGCCAACTAATATTATGTACGAGTCCAACAGCAATAAGGATCTGTCTTGCAGCATTTTATTTCGCAAAGCTCTCACAGGTGACTAAAAGCCAAATTTACTCTTGTCCTTATCCTTCCTCACCATGGCCACTGTCTTTTTTTCTTCTTAAATTCCTCCGTCACCGTCCCCCTTGGTGTTTTGGCCTCTGTCTTGATGTCCATAGAGGCTGCTGAGTCCGGTGTCATTTCCAGTTTTTTGGTGTCCATTTTGCACTGCTCCACGCCAGCATTCCCTCTTGGCTCAGTCCCACCTCAGGCCTGAAAATGTCCTTCTCCTTGAGGTCTAAAGCTCCTGTGCTTGCAGTGTAAACACCAACATTCACCCACCAAGCACCCAGCCCATATACAGTCAGCTAGCTGATACAGATTACTGATAGTTGATGGTAGCAGTAGTTAGCAGATGTTAGCAGTTACTTTAGCATCAACTAAAACAATCTTTCAATAATTAAACTCCATAAATCATGGGCAGTTAAGGCAGAGCAGCTGGAGGACATCCGAGGGAAACCATCAAGCATTTTCTACATAAAATATGATTTCACCAAAATCAGTGACGTGTTATAATCATACCCTGCAATGTAAGTTACATAGTGTGTGAACATGCTTCAGGATGCAGAGTGGCAATGACAAAGACACTATTCATCATATTACAAGTCCAAGTACCATCAAAATGATTCTGAAGCTGTTATTTTAAAGTAAAATAGTGTCCTAATTTTACTTTATTGAAAGGAAAACTAAAGAAATCTCTCCCTGGTGTGTTGACTTGTTTTCTTGTGTGTACTGTCAATGACCCAAAATAGTTAATGACCCAAAATGTTTCTGCAGTGATAGCTCCCTCTACATTAGTGCTCTTCTGGGGCTTGAATTTTTTGGAACAAACTTACAAACTCTGTAGGCCTACTGGTAATTTGATTGGTGTAATATCTGTGTGAACTAAAAATAGTTCGCAATATCACCTCAACAGGCAGTTAACCAGCTGGGGGTCTGACATAGTTAGCTGTTGCTTAATTCCATCTGTTATTCATTTGAGCAGTGTGTTGCTCTGTGACTCTGCACATTAGTTTGTGGAGTGATTTAAATGACAGTGCATCATTACATTTAAGAGCCACACACATATGTATACTTACATACACTTATGTCTATACTTTATATGCACATATATATTTGCTTAAGTGTTTTATGCGGGTGTTATATAGGTTTTAATGTTTAGGTTTTTACAAAGTCAGTTGAATCTACTTCATAGTGTCTGACACAGTCTCAACTTAATACTGGTGCCTCTGTGACTTATAGAAGATCGGCTATTTTATGTAGTTATTCTGAATGCCTGCCACCCAGTTGGATTCTCAGTGAAATCAGCCTGAAAACGCCTGTGTTTACATTCTCCCAGGCAGAGTTGCATTGAATAGCACATCAGCCAGTTAAAAAGAAGCAGAGAGGTTTTTTTTATTTTGACATTATTGTATTTTGTGGTTATGATGGTGGAAACACTATACTTATGTCCATAGGGGCTTCCAAAATCAACGAAGTATGAACTTGCCTTGTATTTTGAATAGTGTAGGATAAATGGACTGGGATATTTACTTTTATCCTGTCTTTAAGTACTAGAATATAGTTATATTGAAATGTAAATTAGTTTTTAGTGTCCATTTGTTAAAAAAAGGTTTGGACAACATGGTACTTATAAGAAGAACTCTATAGAGTTTTTTTTTCCTGTAATGAGTTAACACCATGAAAAGAACATCATGTTGGCAATGGACCCAGCTGAGAAGTAAGTGTGGATAAGAATAACCTTTTTCACAAGAAAGTTAAAATTAATCTAGTGGAACATGGGGTAAAACTGAGGTACCTTGCAGACTAATTGGCCTAAAAACTTGGAGCTCGTTGCTGTGCGTTTTGATGGCCTGGTCATTTGCCATCAGCACAACTGGACCCATGAATAAAAGCCATCTTGTGTTAGCTACCCCTCCTGCTTTTTTTTATTGTGGGGCAAACACAACACTGAGTGTGTGGAAGCTTCCAATCATTCAGCCGGTGTTGGAAAAACCATATCTGAAAAGTAGCATCCAGTAGGAATCACTGCTAACTGTAAAGCAAGGCTAATTAGCTTTCACTGTTCGAGTTGAATACTTGAGACCATAATAGTTCCTAGGGGTGGGTGGACTGATCAAAATATCAATACTTCCAATATTACATCTCATTTTTGAAGATCAATTCTGGTCTCAATAGGATTGATACCAAAAAAGGGATCAGTTTCGGTTTCTCTCTACTACGTCGAACTATCTGTCTGTGCAAACAACGTTTAGTTCACGTGCTCTCTGCTCTCTTTGAACACCCTGACTTGTTAATATTTCACACACATATCACACATATATTTCACAGGTGTGAATAAAAATGTGTTGTAGGACAGCTGTTTCCTACAAATTTGTTCAACATAGAGCTGCAGCAGAAAATGAGGCGAAAGTAAGCAGAAATGTCTAGTAGTAGTGTAGTAGTAGTAGTAGTAGTGAAATTTATATTTCATTCAAATTGGATCCTCAATATTGGTCAGTGTTACATGTAATTACATCGAACTTTAATTGGCCATTGGTAGCTGTTATTTCAGCAATTAATAGAACTGAAAAGAACACCTGATATGAAAATGGCTGAATATAATAACCTTTTTGTGAAAGTGAAAGGTATAGGATATCTATATTTAGGCAGATTTCGACTACTGATGATGCATTCACCTCATAATTAATGACACACTTCTTTCCTCTACACAAAAGTGCAAAATCCACTTTTAGTAATAAAAATAATAAAAAAGTGTCTGCATCAATAACAGCAATTCTGGCCCTGCATTACTTGGTATCTGATCAAAACCAAATTTTCTAGTATCGTTCACCCCTAATGCATCCTCTGAATTGTTGAATGTTGCTAAGGGAGAGGCAGCTTAAATCAAACACTAGACAGGCAAACAATATTGGCTTGTAAAGAATGAGGATTGAAAACAAGAACACTTTATATCAATGTTTTTAGGATTTACAATTATGATGTGCTCCAGTCAGTAGTGTATAACAGAAGATGACAGTGAATCTCTTCGCTTTGCTGCCTTTCAAATGTCACCTTTACTCTTACTTTTAATACAGCTAAGTTCTTTTCAGAGTGAGAAGAGATACGGAGGCACAGTTAAATGTGTGTATGTGCTCCATTAAAAAGACTCACAACTCACTTTAAAAATCCACATTATGCCACATCTCTGGGATTTATGCCACGTCTCTGGGATTTCTTGACTTGTGAACATGAACATCTGCGCCGCTGTCAACACTGAGGTGCTCCTTTGGCAAAGAGAGGAAGTAGGTATGAACTTTGTGAACTTGTAAAATGTTGGTTTGAACTTGTGCACCACTTACAGCGGCGCTAACAGCTCTGAACCAGAATACAGACCCATACCCTGTGCTCTGCAGCCACCTCCATCTTTTCTAATTAATTCTCTGCGGAGCCTCACACCTGCGGGGGCCAGACCAACTCTGCTCTCTTGTTTCTGGCTACAGGAGACAGTAATAGATGCTCAGCTATACAAAAAGAACTATCCCAGGTCATGGAGATAGAGGACACTATAGGAAGTTCAAAGCTCACTGCAAGGCCATTTTCAAGTTTGTTTGAATCCAGCGTTCGATTGCCACCACAACCTTTAACCCAGCTGGACGGCTTTCTGACTTTTCACTTTTCACTTTTGTTCTGTTCTGGTGGTCTGCTTGGCTCCTTCTGTCAGTAAAGGGCAGGTTGCATAGAAATATTGACAGGTGCACACCATTCTTGCAAGACCAAAAATAAATATCCAGCTTAAATAAAACTTTTTTCTCTCATGAAACTACACCTCAGTTAAGGCCAGTGTATGTTTAAGAAGAGCTTGTACAAAGCGTTGTTCAACAAAGTCTAGAGGCAAAGGTGTTCACAATGAAGGTGGGGGAAAAAAGAGAGAGGGTCAAGATATGGCAATCATAAGAATCAGGGTATCAAAGCACAGTGACTGCATCCAGCTTGAACAAACATCATTGTGATAAGAACTACCTAAAATGACAGAAATGAACTTATGGAAAAAATTCATTCATTTAATTTTTTAGCTTTGCCCTCTGCAACCCTGAAAATAAGAGGTCATAGATAATAGATGAAAATTACAAAGAAAAAAAGATGAAGTGGAAAGAGAGTGCATCTTTTCTACTGCCTTCTTCTTCTTCTTCAAAAAAAAAAGAGTACAAAAACTTTGACTTGATGCTTTTATCTCTCCCGTTTTCATGCTAAGAATGTCAGTAAAAATACTGTCATAAAAAGCATTTTTTGCACTTGATGTAGACAGTTAGCTTTGAGCTGTGCTCTTTTTTTCTCTCTCTTGTGTATGTGTATGTAGAAAAGAAGAATGCTGGTATCAGTATAGTATTGGTATATAGAAGGCCATTTGTGGTTGAAATGTACAAGTACATGAAGAATTACAGAAGAACTGGGAACAGGATAGCATTTTAGAGGTACTGTTGTGGTTTGGTTCATGAAATTCAGACATGACTTCATCTCCTGCGGGGGTATGCATGGAGCGTACCGCAGCTCGTCTGGAACCGATCTTGTGCCATCGCGTTCCAGAAAAAAGTGTTAACTAGTGTTTTAGGCAAACCTCACGCAGATTCAGATGAAACTGCCAGCTAGAGAGCGCCCTAAATTTCATCCCCTTAAACGGTTGGATGAGGATGCCACCTTGGCTGCTCTCACTTGGCGCCCAGTTGTTTCTGATTGGAGGCCTTCGAGCTGAGCCAACGAAGCAGAGCGTCTCGTTTGATCTGCCAGGGCTCTGTTCCCTCATCCAGGCAGAACAGTGTGAAACATAAAGGCAAAGCCAAAAAAGACATCTATAATTAGTGAGATGGTTAGGCTTCACCTCTCTCCAGCGTCACTCTCAGCTGGCCGAGACCCCCAGTACAAACACACAGTCACTCACACCCACTGTGCCCACCCCCCATTTTAAGATTCATCTCGGCTCATGGCGCTGGTTTGTAATTGCCTCACAAGCTTGGTTACTGAGAGTCAGCCTATTAGGAGATCACCGGAGTGGAACATAACATTTTCAGTTTCAATTAGGTCTATGAGGGCATACATAATGCACGGGGGAGGTTTGGTCCCCCCGGAGTGGTGAACTGATGAACTCATGTGGGGAAATGACGCAGCAGTGGTCGAAGGCGCTGAGCTGAGCTGACTGTTTGCACTGCATATGGCTGTAAGATTTGTCAGCCTTAAGTGAATTAGTGTGTGCTCATTGGAATGTGGAGATAAGTTTGAAATGAGCATTTGAGTGTGTGTGTGTGTGTGTGTGAGTGAGAGCGAGAGACGCAGAGAGAGAGAGAAAGGCAGGCAGTAAGCTATAAAAGAGAGGAAATTGCACCAGACTGAACTAACCGAATTACATTCAAACTCATGAGGCCACAATTACCTGGTGTCGATTCTAGCTCACCGAGGTGCAGCAGTCTTCACAGATTGAGAACTTTTGTTATGCGATGTGTCTCTCCCATTTTATAATCTGCTGCTGCCTTTAAAGAATAATGGGCCTCATGCTTGAATCTTTCATATGCACAGATCTGATCTTAAATTGTGCTTATGAACAATTTTTGTGTCATGTGCCGAAGTTTGCTAGTTACTACCCACCACATATCCAGCATCATCTTCACATCCGTTGTTCTTCTTTAAAATGCAAAAATCAATGATATAAGTGATGTGATATGTGGTGCACAGAATCGTGGATGTCCAGGAGGGTTCATGACCTGGCTGCACCGTCTGCACATCCCCCATAAGAGAAACATCTGCAGTGATGCTACAAATGCGCTCATCTGTGTCTGTTAAAAAGTTTTTTGGGTTTTTTTGCTATCCTTCGTTGGCATTTTCTTTCCAGTACCTTGTGTCTTGTTGTTTTGAGGTTTGCACACTGCACTGCCTCCAAGTCTGCTGCCCTTATATGGATTTATTGGGGCGTTTCTAGATGCTAATTGTAAATTTCCAGGTGCACACACACAGGTGGGTAAGAATAGACTGGATGTCTCATGGAACTCCACATAGGATTTTCTTATTTTCCTCCTATTGCTTTAAGAACAAAGACACAAAAATAAGAAAACATCAATGCATGAGGCCTAATGTTCAGAAAATATATATGATCTTATATCATCATCTTGTTTCCTTTTTTTGTTATGTAATCATCTCTAATACATTTAAATTGAATGATTCACCTGCATGAACTGCGTCCAATGCAGGAAGTTATTTGACCACCAAAAAGGAAAACCCATGATGGAGGTTTGCCTTCTTGAAGCCACATACTCTATAATAAATGGCACCATTTTTAATGTGCGTTAGTCTTTGAACACAGGCACATTTCTGAGGTTGCAATATGAATCACTCACAAGGTCCCAGTCTCAGTCCAACTCTCTATGGGATGCCCCATACTGTGGGTCCCAGTGCAGCTGCCCTGCCTACAGAGTCTATTGTTACATCCCTGAATCTTTGTATTGAACTGCATTAAATGATTTGAATCAGCAAAGGTATTTCTTGTTTTCCTTTTTAACTGTTAAGAATTTTAAACTCCTAACCATCTCTCAACCAGTCCTTATGTGTCTGACCCTAACCATACATTAATAATTCTGTATAGTATTTATTGTGTAGATGTACGATTGATTAATGTGAAAAACGGAACTGAATCCTAAAAAAAAAGGATTGTTGAACAGAGTTCATGGGCAGACATTTTGTCTTTCCTCTACAGAGTGAAGCCTCTTTAGTTCCTGTATTAATGAATGCATCCCTGAAATTAGAAGTGCTTGCATAAAGTTTTATAGACTTGCAAGACAGATGCTCTGATTAAATCTGAGAGTATAACAGCTCTCGGTGCTCAGAAGGTTTTCTGCTTCCCCCCTTTGACATCGTGCACCCTCAGGCATCCAACCTTCATATCTGTGCCATCTTCTCCGTCTGCCAGTTAACTAACTTTGCAGAATCTGAACTCTCTGGCTTCTCTTCACCTTGCAGTCCCTCATAGCCAAAAGTCTTGCAGAGCATTTCATTGACTGTCTCCCTCCCTCTCGCGTTCATTTTCCCTTCTTACAAACATGATGTATCAGCCTGCAGCAGTGTTGTAAACCAGTAAAAAACTTGGGATTAAAGTGAAAGTTGAGCCAGCACACATACTGTAGTAGTTCATTTGTTACCTGAATCATACAGTTAATATTTTCTCACCAGGGGAATTTCATGGCAGCAACCTCAAAAAATGATACCCTGCAGCAGCAGTGGCCTTGATGCCCCACCTGCATTGCCTCAGATGATTTTTACTGTTTTCTGCTCTGCCTTTATTTGGGCAACATCAAGTTAAATGCCCTAACACTTGGTGAGCTATATTTGAGCCTGTTGTGAACTACTTGAAAACATCCTTTGTCGCTGCTGCAAGTCATTGCACTTAAGTAGTCCAAAGTTGTCCGGATGAGCGTGAAAAAGGGAGCATGCGAAGGGTTGACGCGATATTAACTTTATTTGATGATGAAATCTGATGTCACTCTACAATTCTATGGTTTACACTGCAGACTGGAGTCTCTGTTGACAGACAACAACTAGATCCATGTGATGCGCTTGTTTCTTCTTCGCTGTGCTACTGGATGTGCTGTCTCTCAATATGGAAGCCCATTACTGACAATTTGAATTAAAAAAAGATCCTGTTAGTCATTACAGTGAGAAACCTTCTCAAAACAATGGCTTATTATGTCAAAAATAATGACTTATTACCTTAGAATAATCACTTATATTAAAATGAGTTAGTATTTCAAAATGATTACTTATTATCCCAGAACATTCTCATTATTATCCAATGACTATAATGAGAAAGTTTCTCATTCTAACTCATTACTCACTGACTTCTGATGAACTTACAGTGTCCTTGTACTTACCATTAACACATTAGGAAACAATTCAATAAAATCATCTTTAACTCTCAAGTTTAATTAATTATTTCAGCAGACTTAAAATCATTGTTTTATTTGATTGCCCAGGAAAAGTTTAACCCTACCAAAGATTCTAGCTTTAAAGAGAATTATTGACGAACTACAGGTTTCTAAGAAGAAAGCCTCCATCATATTTGTAGATTTTTTTTTCAGAGAAGTTCAGACAAAGAAGTTCAGACAACTGCAGGCGTCCTCCAGGGTGAAACACTTGCTCCTTTTCCCTTTCTTGTAGTTGTCGACCATGTCCTCAGTTAATCATTAGATACCAACTGCTCTAAAGGTCTCAGATCTGGTTGTCAAAGCCAGAAGTGGCTAACTGACCTTGATTACACAGATGACATGGCACTGACAGCTGAGCTCATATCCTCAGGTCAAGCGCTTTTAATATCCCTTGAAGAGTCAGCAGCCGAAGTAGGCCTAATGCTAAATGCCTAGAAGACAGAATGCCTGATTCTGAATGAAGAGGTGGATCCACCACTCATCCTCTCAATGAACAACACTGACATCAAGGAAATCACAGACTTCAAATACCTAGGGTCATATGTTGTCAGCTGCAGAAAAGACATTCTGACAAGAAAAGGACAGGCTTGGAGTGCTTATAATAACTTGCATTCAATATGGCAGTCAGACATCTCAAGAGCTATCAAGATCAAATTTTTCAAAGCTTGTGTGAAAAGTAAGAAACTTTACGGCCCTGAAACATGAAAAATGAATAAAGGGCTCCAGGATCATCTTGACAGAACATACACGTCTCCTCATGTGTGTCCAGAACCCCCTAATAGAGGAACCATCCTAAAAATGATTTATGGTGGCATCCCTCCCATCTACGCTGTCGTGGCACAAAGAAGAGTCCTTATTGCTTGACATTGCAAAAGACCAGACAACTTGGTGTGGCAATGAGCAACAGTCAGTCCAGTGTAAGGAACAAGTGTTGCAGATCTCGTGTGCACTCCAAGGATGATAATGATTTGATCTGCTCCAAACTGGGAGACTTCTGGTTTCAGGCTTTTCTGATACAGATACGGACAAAACACATCACAACGAAGAAGTTTAAAAAATCTGTACAAGTATTGGAAATGAGGCTCATTGTCAATTAGGAAGTTAGTGACAAGAATTCTCCGTCCACATGTTGCAATGTGTTTAATGGCTGCACAGACCACTGCCGTCTACAACACTGCCTCCTCTTTTGCCTCTCGCTCAAAAGAAACATGATTACAATCTCCTCCAATGTTGTTTATTGTTGTCCGAAAGGTTTGACCCCTCTCCTTTGGGGTAACTTTTGACTCGGAGCATTGCCCTTTAATGGATGTATTGCTTAACATGACCCTTTGAGACTGCTGTAGCTGGTCAGTCTGGACTGTGGAGTGTTGAAGCTGGGGTAACAGATTGAGTTAACAGTGTCAGCAGCGATTAGTTTGTTTCCAACGAACACTGGAAATAAGTGCCTGAAAGTATTAGCACACATGTTGTTTTATGTGAAGCATAGTACCGTGATTGTGATGCTAATTTCTATTAGCACATCAACAGGAATTCCCATTATGTGTTAGCATCGAGCTAATGAACTAAGCATTATTCTAAAAACCGATTCATGAATCGTGAAAAAAAAAGAATCACAATACAGTTTCCCAATCCCTTAGATGTTTCCCTGCTCCAACACTCCTGATTTAGATGATCAGGTCATCATCAGGCTTCTGAAGAGTCCTGAAGATGATTGATGATCATCATCATTTGAAAATCTAAGATGTAGGACAGTGGACCCAAAAGACTAGAATTGGGAAACACTGCATTAGAGAATGGATTTTTTTTTCTCCCACCCCTTGACGTTACATTGTTTGAAATGGCCATATCTATTTTCGTATAAACGAGCCTTTAAATGACATTGAATTCAGGTGTGTACATTTATCTCAAACGGTGGTTGGAGAAAATCAAATCCCCCATCCCCCAGAGAAGTTGTTTGGGTAGAGGCAGTGTCACACTGAATATATAAATTGAGAAAAATTAGTTGACAATTCAGTTTACCATTCAGTTAAACTGTCTGTTAAATGGTGCCTATAATATTTTGTGTGTCTCCTAACATTTTGTGGATAATATTTTGCTTTCTTGTGGTTGCTGTTTGAGGTGGACTTCACCGCCTACTGCTTGGCACATCTCTCAAATGTGCACTGGACTGTTTTTCTTTCTGTCTCTGTGACACACAAACAACCCCTCACTTTAGGTTGCATCGTGATGTGTGACCATCCACGGGCAGCAATTGACTCTACTAGAGAATGACAACAGCCAGCAGTTCTACTCACCAGCAACGACAAGCTCTTTGTGTGTGTATTTATGTGATCGGTCAGGCCAGAGAGGCCAAGTGTGGCCGAGCGCCCGCCTCGGCCAGAGCAAACGAGACAGGACAGAACAAGCCATTTTCTCCAAGCCCCTCTGGTTAAACTCCCTATTTTCACACCAGTCGCCCTGGAATTGCTCTGTCTCTCTCTATGAGCGACATCCTGATGGCACAGTGGGCAGCAAACCCAGCAAGCAAATAGGAGGAAGCCGCGGGTGAGGCAGCAGCAGGGAGGCGTGGGTGAACAAATTAAACACGAGGCCACAGAGAAGCAGCTGATAAGATCTCAAACGTTCTGTTTGGGTTTGTTTAGTTTAGTTTTGGTTGACCTGCAGACATACCTCTCCCGCACAGTCAGGATCGTGTTGACATCCGTCTTGTTTACGTTACATCTGCTGTTGTTTACTCAAGTCAAACATGGACGGGGCTGGGTCGAACACTGTTGTCTTGTCAGCTCTCGATGGTGTGCGTGACCTTCCCTCAACCCTCCTCTGAGCCTGACTGGCCACAGGCTGCGATTTAGCTCGGCAAGTCGAGCAGGTCTCGGATTCCCCCCAGGTCCTGTTCACTGCTGGAGGATCATAGGGTCAAAGAACCTGGCTTTACTTTAAGTTCAGACTGAATGTCCCGAGGGCTAAATTGTTAAGAACGCACTGTCTGGTGTATAACGATGATTGCTGAGGAGGCTGGGCAGGTATTAGGGCACAAGCAGTGGAATTTCTGTTCTGTTTCTTAACTTGTCCTGTTGTGTGGCCACATTCATTATTCATTGCTGCATTGTTTCTTGTGATGTTCCATTGGTATGAGTATATTTACATCCTCTGTTTTGGATGTACTGATGCATTGTAAATGAATGTCCTTCTGGGGATAAAAAAAAAATCCATTCAATCATAAAGAGCTTTGGAGACAGCTTTAAACTGGCAAAACAAGCAAATAAAATCATTATGTACACAACTACAAAAGGATCCTTTTACTGCCAACGTCAGGACTATGTCACCGTTTTCGCTGGAGGCAATTCAAAGGAAAAACTGGAGGTGAGCAGAACTCACCTCAGAGTTGTAGATCACAAAACCAAGCCAAAATATCACCCTTATCTGATGATGGGTGCCAGAATCTAAGTAGTAATGGATCAAAACTGAACTCTTATCGCATGCCAACCAGTCAAAAAAAAAAAGGAAAAAGGAAAAGGAAAACAGCTGCGGTTAAACGCAACTGGAAAAACAAGATAAAATTAACATTCAAGTTTCTCTATTTAACCGAGGTAAGACAAGCTTTAATTGCCTTGTCAACTCCGTAAAACACGCTTCATTTAAACTTGATAGACAGAAACAAAATGAAACTCAACAAAACAGTCTTGGTCTTTTCACTGTTACAACAATCAACAACTCTAGTTTGTGGAAATGAAACCTTAATTCACTGCGCCAGATTTGAAAACAGCCTCACTCTACAAGCTTTGATCCTTCTTACTTGTATTACGGCTCAGTGAGTGTGTACTGTGCCACTAAGTACTATCACTCCACAGACCATTAAATTAGCAGAATAAAATGCCAAAATTGCCCCCCAAAATCAACTGCTAATGGACTCAGCCAATTGCCCAACCCTATGGCAATTGCAGAAAGATCATCCATCCACTGAGTGTGAAGTATGGGTCGGCCAGTCTGGTCCTGTCTGTTAATGCTAACTTTTCAAGTAACGCTTGCGGTCCTTGTTGGTAAGTGGCTGTGCAAATTCTGAAGAGCTTGTATTTTCATCAGCCATTGATAAGAAACAAGCCAACAAAACATGCTAGCTAGTGTTAGCTAACATTTGTTGAATTGTTTTGCCTGCACCTGAACTCTACCAGCAAAATAATGGAGTAGTGATTATATTGATGCCCAGTGCTGGTAAGTGGTTGGTCATCCTGCAGGTATGTGGAGACAAACTTCACACCCTCAGCGGACATCTCTGATTTAATTAGTGTTGCTCCTAGAACAGTCTCCATCCTTCTGGGATGCCGATTTTGGAGCCTGAATGCACACCCATCAGGCCTCAAGAGCAGAGGAATTTTTTTTCTTTGTAACTAGCAGTGGTCTAGTAGTAAGGCTCTTCCCAATTTTTTGTCAGAAAGTTGGAAGCACAAAAACGTTTTCTTAATTGGAATGAAGGGCCTGGACCAAACCATAGAAAAAAAGGTTAAAAGGTTTGTCTGCATTAGCAATTTAGCACACTTGCCCTAAAATATGGTTGTGTTATGCAGTAGCCCCTTTTAAAAACATTTATTTTCACTCGGTTTTTCCTTGCAAACTATGGTTATTGATTATTATTCTATGGTCATTGTTTTGGTTGAACTACAACCATTACATAAGCCTGATGTAATCAGTTTCCTTCCTATATATACTACACACACCATGCCACTTGTTATATAAGTTGTTTACCTAAGGAAGAAGTCTGAGGATCAAAATGTCACCCTCTCAATCAAAAACAGTTCAGTCTGCATTCTGCTTTTTCTTCAACTACAATATAACAGTACATTTTGATCCTGTACTTGAATTTGGTTTTTCCTATAAAAAACATGCAATATGATCAGCAGCTCTGGTCATATGTCAGCTGCTGTTTGCAGGGTAAACCTCTGAAGCCAACACTGACATGAAGTCCCAGCCCATTCTCATTCCCAAGTCATCAAGTACTGACGTTTTGTCATGCCTCTCGGCGACAGACAGATGCAGCAGGTAACCATTTATAGCTGTATGTGTTGCACTGAGCTTTTAATCGACTTCAATGTAAACCCACATACAGCTTTATGAGATACAGCAGGCTTTCAGTGTAGTATAAAGAGTGAGATGTTTACATCTGGAGGAGGTGGGGTGGACGGAAGGGTCAAAGAAAGACAGGACTTTCACACAGGAGACCAGGGTGAAACCAAAGTGAAACCAAAGCGTTATTTAAAGCTTTAAGCTGCATAACGCTGAATGCATCACATGACTTGTGTAATGTGACTTTCGTCTTGCAACTTACTTTATAGACATCATGTGACTTAATATAACAGACTTATTTTAATGCAAAATGTGATCTTTTCCTAAACCTAGCCAAGTGGTTTTGTTTCCTAAAACATACCCAAAGTGTAACAGTTTCACAACATTACCAGGTGTGATAAATAATACTTGTGCATTAGTATAATGGTATGTTCACACTGACAACAAAGCATCAGGCTACAAGTCGTTTTTAGTGGAAGCCAGTAACATGAAGCCACAACGTGATAACCAACACTTCGAGCTTGTCGGGTGTGAGGTGCTGCGTCGAAGTTGAGCTGGCCTCAAGTTTTGTCAGTGCTCCAGTGATAAGGTCAACCGATTTTTATTGGTTGAAGAAAGTTGAAGATGAAGAATAAATAAAGTTGACGTTTAAGAAACTTTCCTTTAGCCTGTTTCCAGTTATTTAACCCTGCCCTTTTTTTCTTACCTTGACATCAACAACAACCAAAAAAAAAAAAAAAAAGAAAGAAAATACAAGCAACACTCACTGGCGACTTGGCAACAGTGTCGCTGGCAGTGTTTGGCCATTTTGTTGCTATGTCACCGATAGTGTGAAAATGCATTAAGATGCAAAGGAACGTGACAAAGCAGGGATCAGAACATGTGGGAAACGTTACGTTAAAACGTTATAAGCATCACCAAGATTATACACCCACTATGTAACATACAAGTGACTGCATCAGCTCTAGACAGGTATAAAAGATTCAGTAATCTACTGGACTACCAAGACTAAGAGCATGCATCCAGTGAGTTTAAGAATGCGGGAGCCCTCATAAATAATAGCTGTCCAACAGTCAATGGATCTTCATGCAGGCTGACTTGAGAAGGAGATAGGCTCTGCTTCTTATCCCTTTATCTCAGCTGTACAGCCCGAGAAAACAGACCACAAGAAACACTTTGGTTCATGGCTGTTTTTTTGTAAATAAATTAATTACTCTTCACGGCACTGCAGGCCTGCAAACTGTTTGATCGAGAGAGAGCATGATCCCGCTCTCTGAGGAATCAAACAGTTTTTTGTTTGTGTGTACGTGTTATGTTAATTGATTTAGTTGTTCTGATGGAAAGGGTGGGAGGTAATCTGCAACTCCTCACACAGCTAATGCCAAACCTGGGTTTCCATCAATGTGGGCATAGATGTTAATATTTGTACAATACTAAGAAGTCAAGCAGGAGTGAAATATGCATGTACTCACATAACATACAAACATTCACACTTACTTTATTCATGCACACATGTTCATGCATTTAAAAACACCACAAAGTCCCACTGAGTCTCGGTTTCAAACTCTCTTTGTTCTTGCTCCCACTCTTTAATTCCTCATGCATGTGCTTTCCCACTCACAGGATGTAACACATGCAAACACTGAATAAACACGCACACATTAAATCATTAATATCATATTTGTATGTCCCATTCATAAATTATTAGCTTTCAGAGCCTTTTAAACTGCCTCATGATGTCCTATTGACCAGCACGAGGTGTACCTGTTTTAGTGTTTTATTGAATATCACGAGTAGTGAGCTCAATCACTGGAAATCCATGAAGAGTTTCCATGGCAATGCAAATTTTCACCAGGGACATTTAGCCATGGTCTCGCACTATATATGCATAGGGCAGACAGGAGTCAGATTATTTGCAATAATACAATAAAATAAATAATTGATTCCTGGCTCTTGGGTGAGAGAAGGAAGAGGTTGCCAGGACAACCAGTAAAGCACTGCGCTCCTTCACACACGTACACACAGACAGACACACACACACACACACACACACACACACACACACACACACACACACACACATACATACACACACACATACAGAGTCTGTGATAGGGCTGTCTAATTTGCCCTGACCCCTCTGTCTCTGGACGCTGCCTCCACATGGACAGCCTTAAATTGTTTAACTTAAAGGTTCCCTTTCCATCTCACATGGACACACACACACACACACACACACACACACACACACACACACACACACACACACACACACACACACACACACACACACACCATAAACACATACAACGACAAAGACATGACTGGTAACACTTTCGGGGGTTGTGCATTATACATTTCACAGTCATAACCATGTAATAACACCAGGAATGTTTATGAATGCTTATGACTGTTGTGATTAAGAGTCATTCAGTCAATCATGTCATTTTATGCAAAGCTGACATCATCTAAGAGGAAAAGACAGGATAGGAAAGCAGAAAACTCAAAAAACTCAGGTTTAATAGATAACAGGTGATAGTATCATGATTGGCATCTCCCATAGGTTCAGTCATTCACAAGCCATTGTGAAAATCTGTGTGGGCAAATAGTCCAACAGTTTAAGAACATTTCTCAATGCACAATAAATTGGAATTTAGGGATTCCACCATCTACAACCCTTAATGCCAGTAAAAGAGTCAGAGAATCTAGAAAAATCTCTGCACTAAGGAACAAAGCTGGAAGCCAAAATTGAATGGCCAAGACCTTCAATCCCTCAGGCAGCACTGCATTAAAAGGGGCATAATTTTTTAAAAGCTATTACTGCATGGCAGGAACACATTGCCAGTAAACAGTTTGTCACTGCATCTACAAATACGAGTTAAGACTATAACATCCAGAAACACTGTCGACTTCTCTGGGGTCCGAGCTCATCTGAGATGCACTGATACAAAGTGGAAAAGTGTGCTGCAGTCTGACGAGTTCACATTTCAGATTGTGTGACAAATCATGTACGTTGTATACTCTAAACTAAAGAGGAAAAACATCCAGACTGTTCCAAGGCCAGAGTTCGAAAGCCAGCATCTGTGATGGTATGGGGGTGTGTTTGTGTCCATGGCATCATGGGTAACTTGCACATCTGCAAAGGCCGCATTCATGCTGAAAGGTGCATACAGGTTTTAAAGCGACTTATGCTGCCATCCAGACATCTTTTTCAGAGATGTACTTGTTTATTTCAGCAAGACAATGCCAAGACACTTTGTGCATGTGTTCTCAGGTACTAGACTGACCTGCCTGCAGAAGAAACCTGTCTCCCATTGAAAATAGTGGCACATTATGAGGCACAAATACCACAAGGACCCTGAGCCACTGAAGCCATATATCAAGCAAGGACTGGGAAGAGTTTTGCCTTCAAACCTTCAATAACTAGTGACCTCAGTTCCCAAACACTTACTGAGTGTTGTTAAAAGGAAAGGTGTATCACAGTGGTAAACATGTTGCAGGCATCAAATCAACAAAAAAACAATAAAGTTTATCAATTTGAACATCAGATATCTTGTCTTTGTACTGTATTCAATTGAATATATGTTGAAAAGAATTAGCAAATCATTGCATTCTGTTTTTATTTGTTTTATGCAGCATCACAACTGTTTTAGACTTGAGATTGTATATTTCCTGTCAAACTGACAACCGTGTTACTCACACACCCCGTATATATATCGCAGATGCAAGAAGATGCCTATTCTTTGTACTGTCTTGTTTTATCTGCTAAACATTTTCATCACCAGCAGGAGCTTTTCCAAAAGGCCTACGCGGTCTGGACTCACAGTGCCATCAGTGTATGATATGTTGGTAAGCATTTTAATCACAGATCTCATATTTTCATAATTACAGGGTAATTAGCTGGCAGCAGAATACAGTGTGTGAAATTATGGGCTGTTAAACTGCAAAGTGGATGGAAGCTGGGCACTGCTATCTGTCATTTTTGAGGGTCTATTTTTATAAAGATTCAACTGAATCCACTACTTTCAGCAGTAGTGTAGATATTCACTCTGGATCAATGATAAGTGTATTGGCACGGGCACAAAAAAAACACGCTAAATGTATTATAGTTGTTTAAGGAAGGGGATTTGGGGGATTTAAACCGCAGCAAATGAATAACAAAATCTGATTAGGAAGTTTAGATTAATATAGCTCCCTGCCTTTGGGCCAACACACACACATGCTGTGAGCACAGGGACTGAAGAGTCACAGTTGCAGTTATTCTTGGAGTGCAGTAATTCTCACGTCATCTTCAGAATGCACCGATGTTGGCAAATAGACTGTTATTAATTAGTGAGCTTAAAGAAAATCTAAAAAACATCTTGAGGAGTTGTCAGAGTTAGGCTTTTGTCTTGCAGTGAATACTCTGACTTTGATCTGATGGGTTGAAAACATATTGAAAGGATACAGATGACTGGTTCTATACAGAGCAACAATTCCTCCATTCACATATTCCTCTGATTAAAAAGCCCTCCTCAAAGCGCCAGGTTTCTTTGATGCTTTTTTTTTTTCTTAACAAAAAAAAAAAAAAAACCCTTAGGTGTGGCTGAATGATGCAATGTTGAGCAGCCTGCTCCTGTCAGACAAAAACAGATGGGGAAAAACAGGCTTTAATTCAGAGAAAAGCAGACAGGGACCTTACACATATCCCTATGCATGCAGGGGGTTGAGATGGCTCAGCCTCTGGAGTATTTCTCGTTCTTTCTCTCTGTCTCTATCTTCCTATCTCCTGCCGTTGCTCCATTCATTAATCAGCCCTTTATTAAACAAAAGCAGCTTCCAGCGCTGCCTAAAAGGTGCATAGATAATCTTGACATGAAGACAGAGTATTTACCCTCCTTACCCTCTACCTCTGCGCGGCATTCTGCATGGTAATGGAGGAAAAAGCTCTTGTGGTGTATAAAGACTGATTGAAAATACCAACCTTTGTAAATATTACATACAATTCTGTTTAATGGTCTTTGAGCTATTGTGCCTCAGAAAAGCCAAACATCTGCTGCCAAGTACAGTCTGTGCGGATAGCGATGACGTGCACGGACAAAATGAATGGTGAGGTGAATTATCCGCAGCGGAGAGAGTCTGGAATTTAATTACCACCGTTCGACACTGACGTTTTTAAGGACACGGGCAATTTCGAGGACCATTGTCTAACTACTCACAGGAAAAGCGATACAGCTGAGTCGGGCAATCAAACATCCCACAGCAGAGAAAACTGGGCCAGGATGTACTTTCTTTGAACAACAGACAATTTAGAAGTTATAGTTTACTAGTCTGTGGCAGAGGCAAAGGCACTCGGAGGGGAAGAAAGAACAGCGTGTAAAGGTTCCATGTGTATAACAATGACAATGAGGCGTCGAGCTGGAAAGGAGCCCTTAATAGGTACCTGCCTGCCCTGGGGACCACACTCGCCTCTTATTGGTCATCCATTCACAAGACAGCGGTGCATTCTCCTCACCGCCAATCAGCCAATTACAGGCTCCATAACAGGAGGCCTGCTGGCAGCAAGGCAGTCTTTACAAGCCCGGCATCTCAGGCAGGGGAGACGACCCTGTCACAGAATCATAACTATGATGAATACGGCCGTCGGTTTATGGCAACGCCACTGTTTCTGGTAATGTGAGGTAGGCGTGAAATGGCCATTCACGGAGACTAGACAGCGTGACCCCGTTTGAGGCTTTGGAAAACGATGTAAAATACTGTAAGATGATGAGAAGGGCAGGGAAGAGAAGTGTTAATCCAGCCGCGGTGAACATTTATTAGTGTTAGAGGGAAGGGGCAGCACTAATGTTGCTTCTCACCTGCTGTTAATGAAGCCAGTTATGAGGAAGACGCTAGTTTGGAGTTGAGCAGAGGGGCAGAGGCAGGCGATATTTTGCTACCTCTGCTTTGATATTCAGTTCTTTTATAGAGTAGTGGCAGTCCATTTTACCCCGCAATTATTAATGTGTCCATTTCAACAAGGTCTAAGCAGATTCTGATCAGCGTGAGCTGCCTGCCTGTCTGGCTTGAGTCCATGTCGCTTTGATTGCTGCTGAGCACCAATGACTCTGCGGCACATTATCTACCCCGCCAATGATGCTGATCACTTAGTGAGTCCATGCATTTTAATGTCTGACTTGCAGCCGATCCTGACATTACAGCATTTAAGTGGTGACTGAGAGCACTGATAATGTTTGTGTGCAAATGTGCCAGCCTGTTTGATGCTCGGAGCTCTCATGTTTGATCTATACTCAATGTCATTGGGTACATCAACTAGACCTGAGTGGGACATGTGGTTCTGCACACAGATGTGGACTCAAAAGCAGGATCCAAAAACAGCAATCCATGGTTTACTGGGTAAGAAGTTCAAGGCAGAGTTCGGCAACAGGTAATCAGTTCATGAGGGCAAACAAAGCGGGCCAGGGTCAGGAAGGTGGAACCAGAGATGCAGGCACAAGTTTGACTACCGGATCATTTTAGGAATATTTGTAGTTGTTTACATTATTCTCGCAAATGTTTCTTCACCACAAACAACCACAGCTAATGAGAAACAGCCAGTGAGCACCAACCGGCAGGCACCAGCTGCGTGTGTGTTCGAGTCAGCCTCTGAGAACACTCACCAGAGAAGCCGGTTCTCTCTGTATGTACCACATAAACTCTGAGCTCTCCTCCTGCCAGTTAACACAGTCCACATCAGAGCAAATCCAGTGTTTCTTCCTCCAGAGGCTCCAGCCTTCCCTCAGCTCTCTACTCCAGAGCTCCCTGACATTCAGCAGCTGTCTTTTGGCTCGGGCCGTCTGCTCCAACAACAACACTTGGCAAAAGCCCTGCCAAGACTCGCATTTTTTTGGTCAAGGTGTTTGCGTTAAATGGCGAAAATTTCGTGTTTATGGGAGGTTTTGCTTTGTAATTTACTACGGATGACAAATGACGCTGTGATAAGAATTCACTTTTGCCTCCCGCACAAACCTAAATCCCACAAGGTGAGAACTGTAAAAAATGTTGTCAGTATTTCATGAGCATCACAGAGTTGACTGCATAGCAACACACAGACTCAGTGGGCCTCATCTACATGGTATTAGCTTGAGAGGGGCAATATATATATATATATATATATATATATATATATATATATATATATATATATATATATTGCCCCATCCTTTCATTCAAAGAGAAAGTTATGGGCAATCGAAGCATGTGGGTACTGCCTGTTGCTCAGATACTAACCACTCAAATTCATCCTCAAGTCATTATTTGTACTGGAGACGGACGTGGACAAAATCCCTGTCTTTGTATTTATGAGCCTAAAAGCAACACATACTAGTGATAGACTGGTCTTTCCAAAATTGACAGGATAAATATTCTTAATAAGTGTGCTTGTCTGAGCTTGGAGATGATGCTTTGATTCGTGAGACAGCTCTCTGTTCTAAGCTATAGGGATTTCTAAGCAACAACAGCTCTCACACAAAGAATAACAATAATGACTGTACTTGTTATTTTCCACTTTAGCGCTAACAGGAAAGTGTTAACTGTCATTATGGTCTGAATTTATTATATTTTATGTGTTCAAAGTGACACATCACAGCACATTTGTTTCATAATGGCGGCACAGTATGTTCAAAAGATTTGCTGAATGGTAATTACTATATAATTACTATAATTACTATTTGACTGTTTTATTTCTTGCTGTATGTTCAAAGTTTGGTGTACAGAGCTGGCTGTGTGATGCACCCACTCACTGGCCTTCTGTTTCTCATGTCTGAAGTTTTCTCAACCAAGAATTAACAAATCACAATAATTTTAGAGATTTCAAAGATTATGCTAAGTGGAAAATTGTAACAGGAAAAATGTATATAGCTGGAAAAAGAAGTTTATATTAAACCACAATTCCTTAATAGTTGGGATGTTGTATAAAATGTAAATAAAAACAACATGCAATGATTTGCAAATCCTTTTTTACCTATATTCAACTGAATACAGTGCAAAGACAAGATATTGGAACATTCAGAAGGTTAATTTGCAACAGGTGACAGTATCATTATTGGGTATTAACAGAGCATTTATTAAAAACCTACATAGTTGCAGAAAACATATTACATAGACTCTGGAACACTTTGGAAAACCCCTGTTAGTAGACAAAGTTTGTTGCTGCATCTACAAATGTGAGTTAAGATTCAAAGTAAAAGCCATATTTCAACAAGAACCATCTTTGTAACCAACACCAACTTCAAAAGCCAGCATCTGTAATAGTATAGGGATTTTTTTAATACCCATGGCATCATGGGTAACTGTCACATTTGTGAAGGTACCATTAATGCTCAAAGGTACACACATCTTTTGGAGCAACATATGCTGCCATCAATTATGTATTTTTCAGAGACATCTCTGTTTATTTCAGCAAGACATCACCAAGACGCATTTGGCATGTCTGACAACAGCGTGGCCTCATAGTCAAAGAATTCAGGTACTAGACTGACCTGCCTGCAGTCCAGACCTGTCTCCCATTGAAAATGTGTGGTGCATCACAAAGCGTAAAATATAACGGTGCAAAGCCCTGGACTGTTGAGCCCCTGCAGTTTTATATTGAGCAAGAATGGGAAAGAATTTCACTTTTTAGTTTAAAAAAACAAGTAGCGGCCTCACTTCCCAAACACTTACTGAGTGTTGTTAAAGGTGATGTGGTAAACATGCCCCTGTACCAACTGGAACATGTTGCAGGCATCAAATTCAGAATGTGTGTGAGTGTATATTTGCAAAAAATAAGTTAATCAGTTTGAACAGTTGAATTTAGGTTAAAAAACTGTTCCTACAAATCTTTTTTTTTTTTAATCTGTTTTTATTTACATTTTAAACGTCTCACCTTTGTTGGAATTGGAGTTGTAAAAGCTATTGCTTTATTCTGGATTACTTTCATGAGATGAATGAGCTCCTCGTACACAGCAGTCTGTATTTCATGAATCTATTGCACAAACCCACGTCTTGTAATATATCCAACCTTTTAAATGGATAGTGTAGTTTAGTGCTGATATTTTATAAAGATGAAATTCATTAACACTGTATACTTTGTGGGGCAGTGGAAATGAATTTTGAAAGCCTAAATCAGGTTACTAACATTAAGCAATAAAAATGCTCTATACACTATCCATGCAAGAATATTCTAGGAAATGAACACTGGCAGGGAATGTAATCCAAGGTTTCACAGAATCATCCAGTATAAGTATTTTTAGATGACCCACTATCTAGTGGACTAGTGGAGACGACTATGAGCAAATTATCCAACAGCCAAGAATACAGGCCTCTTACAAGTACATGCCTTTGATTGCAAACCCATGTATAGGAAAAGAAAACGTGTCTTGTCCTTAGCTGTATGTTCTCATTAGTAGTTAGGAGAACACCACCCACAGGGATCCCATTTCATTAAAGAGCTAGTTAGCTAACCAAGCTCATTTGAAATTATTAGCAATATGACATTGCCCTTGTAGTATCTCTGCATGCATGTTATCAGTGAAGATACAGTATAGCCCGCCTTCCTTCATGCATAATTCAGAGCGCATAAAAGATATTGAGCATTTTGATCTTTATTTTGTGGAACACAAACTTTCCAGATATGTCTGCTGTAGATGCTGGTGCAAACACACCTCTTTATGCTCAAGGCTACAGACAACTGCTTCCTCGGCCGATATTTTGCTTGAGCAGTTTTTAATACAGTGGGTGGATTGGCCTACAGAGTTGGAGAGAGATGAAGGCTGGAGATATCTCCGCTATCAGCAGAGGGGCTATAGCCACTGGCCACTGTGAATAGAGTAGAGCAGAGATATACTGGACCTCTGTTGACACAGGTATAGACTTCCAGCTCTTATCTCTCTAAGTCGAATGGAGCAGAAGATAACAGGTTCTATGCATATTACAAAAGACCTCTGTGGACACATTGTTCTATGCATGCTACACAAACCTCTACCAGACAAAATATACAATGGTTGACAATTGTTAGCCGTGCCAGCCTGGTTCGAGGTATAGCAATGTCAGTCTGTCTGGTCACCTTTGGTGCAGACTGACTCCTGTATAATGTATAAAACAACCCCTTTCCCATTACATTTTGGGATTTTGTCTGAGAACCTTGAGTTCTGCAAATGTCTTGACTTACAGTCAGAAACCACAGTTTTCCTTTGCCATTTTACAGCTTAGCTGTCTTCAGAACCAATAACTCGAGGCTGGTGGTTCTTCAACAAACCTCACAGTCCATTCGATCAGACTTGTATGTAAATTCACACATAGTACCACTAGTTGCCCTGAGGGAGTGATCACTCCTCTTTTTCTCCCATCTTATTGAGTTTTTTTTCTTATCCAACTGAGAATGTAAGGGTGGTTGCATGTTATGCAGATTGTGAAGTGCTCCCAACAAAACTTTTAATTTTGAGTTTAATGAATAAAATTGAGCTATGATGTTCCTGTACAAAAACCTGAGCGCTGAGTCAGAAGTAATGCATCATAGTTCCTCAGAGCGATATCAAAACACAAAGTGCTATGAACGGGGGGATCCACGCAAACCTGTAATGAATTTGAAATAAACTCCGCTTTTGAAATAATTCACACATAAACGCAGCACTGTTTGAAAGTTTTCTTTATGTGCCTCCTGTCTTTCCTACTAAGTGGTATGAACCATGTATATAACTTTTGTCTGGCGAAAACAAGCACTGGATATGCTAAGTTTGGTTTTAATCAGGGTAAGGGAAGTTAGGGCAGTTTCTGTAAGGGAGTCCCACAGTCTGCATCCAATACCGAAGCCTTGACATTTACCATCAGGGATGGGAGTTCTGTTTTTGCAACTCTGTTAGTAGATTGAGACATGGAGACATGGGGAATTGTAACCTCAACCTATTTGGGTGTTGACAAACTGTCATAAGTCTATTAACAGTTGGCTGTTTAGTGAAGCAGAATTAATGAGTGATCTTGGTAACTGTGCCGAGTAAAAAGAAGCATGTTTAGGGATTTTAATCCTGCTATGTAACAGGTACCACAGTATTTGAGCCCATCATTAGTACAGTGAAAAACAAGTAGTATAATAACTGGATTTTATACTCTATGAATTAAGAGCAGATGGCTCTATTTGGAGGGTAACGGGAAAGGTTATATGAACAGAAAATCAGGCTCATTTATAATTTATAACTCCAATGGTAGCTGATAAAATATCTGACTTCGACTCCATCTGGTAAGATTAATGTATTATAATTTATGTTTTAAAACGAATCTTTCCCCCTCTTGCCACACCCTTGTGACAACTTCTCACATTTCTCCCATCATCACATGTCACCAGCTGATGCCGAGCAGTGCATCCCGAGCTCCATATTCATCTGGCTCTCCTTTTTCTGAGCGAGATGTGCTTCCCCTTTTGCCATCAGCCCCCCGCCCGGCTCAACCCAGCCCAAAAGCCCTTTGATGTGTCACTTCACATCTCACCCTCAAAGCTGTGAAATCTCAATTTTCTGATAAGAGCAACCTCAATTTGTCAGGAGATACTATTTATAGATCTGACAGAGATAGAGCTGCACGAGTTGCAATAATTCTTAACAAGCACTTAGAGGCCATCGCCGCATTTGTGTGAAGTATAAGCAGCGCTGCCCCTGTCGATTCACCTGATAAAGACGCATAGAGGAAGTAGATTTGAAATGACGCTCGGCAGCACTTTTATTTTGCCACTGTATTAGACATGGGTCCAGCGTGGCCCAGCTTCCTGTTTGAACTCGTACCTCCTGAGGGTTGGAGCTCTTTTAATATCTTAATTCAACCCACTTTGTAGTTCTTAGATAGAATTGCCTCCATCCTCACAGCAGTCAAAAGGAAAACGTAGTAGATTCAGCAGCCTTTGGCAAAAGGTCTGCACACACACAGATACACACACCAACGCGGGGAAAGCTTCTCTAAAAGTGAAGTTAACTGAATTGCCAGTACAGGGAAGAGGTGTGCTCAGAAAACAAATTACTTTAAACTTTGTTTCGAATAGAGTGCAACTTGCAAACATGTAAGTACATTGAGATACAGGAACAATTAGTGATGTTCAGATGTGGTAAATAAAGTACACGTTTGTTACAGCACTTAAATACTCAATTAAAGTATAGGTACCAGAAACTCTACTTATTTTTCTGAAAACTTTTACTCCTTCTCCTTACATTTTCAAAACAGACTTGTTATTTTACTTTTAATGCATTTGAGAGGAATTATTGATTATTTTATACATTCCACCTTCCCAACAGTAACAGTAAGATTCCTTGGTGTATCGATCAATGCATATCGTGCATGACAGACATACTAAGAAGAAATCAACATAAAAGACGTGACAAGTAAAAAAAAAAGTCGACGGTTGAGAAAAGGTGAAGTTCAACTGTTTTTTTTTTTTTTTTTTTGACACCCTGAATAATGAGCATGGTTTTGCCACCCCTGGTAATGCCTAATTTTACAGGGCTGTAAAATCTTAATAATGCTCTAAAAAGTTTCCTGAAAACACTTCTGTAATTCAGCACTAATCATATCAAATTTATTAATTCCAATTAAATGCAAAACCAGGGCTGAAGAGAGGTGCAGGTTGGGGGGTCTGGGAGGGTCGGATGTGTGACGCAGGAGTTGCTCAATGGGTAACTGAAAAGTAAGCACCTATAATCAGCTGATTGAGAATAAGCAAGAAAGAGAGTAAGAGACGGGATTGTGGATGAATGAGGCGTAAAGCCAGTCTTCTTGATTGTACTTAAGCTGAGCTTCGTTATATCGAATCCCTATTTAATGTACGATCCATAGTTAAAGCCAGTTGTTTCCCACCGTGCCAGATTTGAAGCTCGGGCAATTTGTCTGCTGGCTGCATGGACGCTGAACAGGAGCGAAAATTGAGTACATTATATTTTAACAATGTAGTAGAATGATATACAGTATGTCGCATCACTATCTGGTCACTACCGGTCCCTTTCAGAAGCTGAGAGTCTACGGGTGTGGGACTATTGACTCCAGATGGTCTGACTTCTTCCTGTGTGCTGTGCTTTGTGTCCCTGGTTTTCATTTTCACACTGAGTGTGTGTGCGAGTGTTCACATGTGATTGGGGTGACTCTTCCCTGGGATCCCTCTCATCCCTCGTCCCGTTGGTAAGCCTCAGCTCTGTTAAAGCCTTTCTTTTCCCCATTAAGTCTATGTGAGAATGGTGTTTTAATGAGTCTGACTTTAAATTGGTACCATCAAAATTAATATAATTCCTTGAACTTACCAAGATGGGGTTGTCTGGCATTTTGGTGATTTAATAAAATTACCTAAAAGCTAAAAAAGTTAAAAAAGTAAAAGTTATGATGAGTCCGACACTCTAACATGATGCTGTTTATAACTGTAAGTTGTCTGTCAAAGTTAAGCCCGTTATCTCGGAAACAAAAGCACACACTCTGGGGTGAACCAAAATCCACAAACATGTTACTCAGTTTAAGCGTTATAAACACCTACTCCCTCTGAAAGATTATAAATGAAATCTTGTAATTCATAGGCAGACAAGTACTTGTTCGGTTAGCATTCAGCATTCATTTTAACTCTTAAAAACTATTGCATATAGATATTTCTCCTTTAAATTTCATGACATAAATTAGTCCCATGTGGTCGACTCTCAGCATTGGCCTTTTCCATTCAGGGCCAATTTAAAACAGTATATTTTGTGTTAGGCCATTGCATCTGAAGAGAAAATAAATAAAAACTACAAGGATGTATTGAACTGAATGAGATACTAGACAGGTAATAACGAAATTTTTTAAGAGTCTATTTTTTTTACTGCTGTTGGCTTAGCTGAGGTGAAATATGTGAAAAGTAAACCTTAGTTATATTTTTATTTTATTTCATTGCAAACACTGGTTACACCCGCATTAGTTTGTCATCACAGCAGAGTCATACCATTTAGTTTACGGCTTCAAAAATACATAAAACAGTAAAATAAAATAAATAAAAATAAACTAATTTCAATTAATATTAATATGTTGAAATTGATTCTATCCTTCAATGCGACAGGATATCAAAACAACACATGAACAAAATAGCAATTATGGCCACAATTATGAAAAGGACAATCCACTATTTTTTCTAATTTTTTATGAATAATGAAATGATGCTGGCGGCATCTTGCATTGAAAAGGTTTTTGCTCTGCAGCCATATCATCATCTCAGCTTGTCACGCCATCACCTGTTGCATATTCATATATTTCAGTGATCAAGTAAATTTCACAGAACTATAAAAATGTTTTATAGTCATTTATGCTGTACTCATACCGTAGCAGCTTTTATATAGGCTAGAGGTCTCCATAAGACAGCAGGGTAGTGTGAAACTTTTATTTAGCCCAAGTGTTTTTCAGTATATTAATAAAAACTACAACCCTGCTGCGAACTCTTGTTGCTGTGTAGCATTGACACAAGCAAGTAAATGCATGTGAGAGCAGTGCATTCTTTCCACTTTTACTTTACCAATATAGTTTTAGGTTTCTGGGGGTATTTTTTTTCTATTTTCCAGGACCTGCAGGGACCTTGTAATGAAAGACACAGGATGGAGACGTAAGCCCAAGCAGCGTATATACTGAAGGGGGGTGTACCTTTGGCATCATGTTAGTGAAAAGGAGTGTATTCTTACTGAAGCTACCCTTTGTCTGGTCCGCTCGCTCTGTGCACCGCACACAGAGAAACCAGAAAATACTTTCGGAAATTGCACTGTAGACGGTTTTCTTTGACTCGTATCACACAGATGTTTCCCTTCGACTTGAGCAATTTAATTTAATTTTGGTTTTGTGATGTGAGGGGCCAGTGGAAATAAATTAAACCTTGTATTTTGAAGAAATGCAGAAAGCTGGCGCTTGAGAGGAAATGGGGAAGAAGAAAAGAATAATACTTCTGTGCAATAATAGACATTAATCTGAAGTAAGATGTGAATATGAATAAGCAAGTTTGGTGATTCATAATCACTACAATTGAGTTCTTTTCATCAAGTTAATATTCTGGTGATTTAAAATTCCACTTTAAAAAGCCATCAAATTAAAATGCTGATCATTCACACCCCAACACAGACATTGAATTTCATTTTGGGTGAGATGTGCACATGTAAATGAAAGTATTTTACACATATTAATGTTTTAATACGAAATTGTGTTGATGGCTGTCCAGATGAATAGTGGCCAGATGGTGTGAAATAAATGAATAAAATCATACATGGACAGTTGGTATAAGAAATATTTATCCCCCATTAAGTCATTATTAAGTGATGGCGTAGTCCTCAAATTTTGATTATCATTTAAATCTGTTTTAGTATGCACATTATGTTTCAGTAAATGCTTTGGAGTCCAGAATCTAGGCAAGGGACAAGCGTTCTGGTTTCCATTTAAACTCTATTTGCTGTCTGACTAGTATTGACCAGTCATGTTTGAGCGGGCTTTGGCTGCAAGCAGGAAGGCAGTGTTAAGAGCAAAAAAGGTGGAACACATTGGCCAAAATGCATTCTTGAAACCCATCAGCTATTGTTTGACAATTTAGCTTTTTGTTGGCGGGATGATGTATTTTTGTTGGTCGAGTTGGTTCCCTCCACAAAAAGTCAACAGTGTTTTTACATTTGATTATTCCAAAAATGGTACACAAAAGTTTCATACTTGCACGTTTCGTTCAGCAAGATAACCGTCACAAACCAATACTGCATTTATGATTTTTGAAGTGTAAATGCAGTTGCCAGAAGTAAAAATATTTTGCTATAAATTTGGCTATAACAAAGAACACCCCACAAGCATGAACCAGCGTCACCCCCACACCCCACCCCCAAGTCACTAGTGTTCTGTGATGACTTTTAATGTCTGCAAAAATCTGTGTAGTTTCATTTAGCTGCTTGATTGATTGTATAAACCAATGATCGGTGCATGCAAAAGATGATCTTGGCTCAGATATCTGCTATCCAGATATCCAATATCCAATACAAGAAGCCCAAAAAACTGGCTGTTGCCCCTGGAGGCTTAATCCTTATCGAGACGAGAGCTGGTGGGTTTCACGATTGGAGATCTGTGTCTTCAAACCAGACCCCATCCAACCCAGCATGGGAATCAGATTTTATTATCCACAGATTAGACAGAAAATAAAGTTTACAATATTGTAATATTTAATTTTAATATGTGAATAAAAGGCTTAGGCTTTTGCCAGGTTGTGAATACTGAATCAATGGTACAGAAGCAATAGCCTGGCTAACTTTGGTCATGTTCTGTCTAAGCAAAGCAACTTATGCAAGGAGTCTCATTGCAGGAGATGTTGATATTTAAAAGGCTTTCTGAAAACAAAAGAAAAATGTAATTAATTCTAAAGTTTTAATAGTTCACCAAGCATGGAAATGTCAGATTATTTATCATGGAATTTAACAAACCATTCAGCCTTAACAGAGCATGCTTGACAGTAAACATCAGGACATATTCAGATATTTTTGTAATCTTAAAAACTCAGTTTTTACAACTGAGCACAAACTGCAGGTTTGTCTCAATGCCACATACAAGTTGCAACCAAAAAAAAATCTTCTTTGTTTTACTTTAACATGATTTATTTTCTTTTTCAGTTAGACAAAGCAGAAAAGGCGGTTTTGTCTGTGAAAAAGGAAGCAAACACAAGCAAACAAATAGTGAAGCAGGGGTTGAACAGAAAGGGAACTGGCTCCCTGTCATCAGCTTAAGTAGCTGATAATCAGGTGACTTGAATCTACTTGATGACCTGACTCCACCTGCAAGCTCCTGCAGATACATACCATGGAGGAAAAATTTTGTTGTGTGTTCAATCTTTACACTTCTGTTATCATGCATGCTGACAGATGAGTAAAAATATCTCTGAGGAAGAATGGCATGTTTAGCTTTACCTGAATGTGCCACTTTTCCCCTTTTTGAATCTAATCTGTCTGCTGCAGTATGCAACTCTCAGCAAGAAATTAAATAGATTAAATACTGAAAACTGTTAATCAACTTTCTACCTTTGGCAGGATAGTGTTAAATTAATTAGTGATGAGAATTTCATATCCTTCAGTAAGATATTAAAAGGGACAGCTCACCCCCAAATCAAAAATACACGTCTATCCCTGCCTTGCATGTATCCATCTAGATTTTTTTGCCTTGAGTTTCAGAGTTGTGGAGAGGTCAGCAGGAGAGATTGTTGCCTTATCTCAAATAATGGGACTAAATGGTGCTCAACTAGAAAAAGAAATAGACTGAAAAATTTGAAAAGTGTCAGGAACAACTTTCTTTCTAGTGCAAAAAAGTAGTTCCAACATATTCTACTGCAGAAAGAAAGTAGTTCCTACATGAAGCTTCTAACAACAAGGTCTGTGGATTATCTTGACTAAGTGGGTCATGATTTTCATAAAAAGACTCTAGTTTCGAATTTTTGGAATGGATTGTTTTTGCCACTTTGAGCACCACAAGCCAAATGCCATTTAGTCATTTTAATTTATTTAAACCCAAATCATAATAGAAGTTATCTCAAGGCACTTTTCATTTAAAACAGATCTGTACCATACCCTCAATAATCTTATTTACAGGGACTCAACAATTCACTGGGCCAGTGTCACTTTGTAGCAGGCTGATATTGAAGCATAAATCTCATATTTTATGTATTCTCATTCACAATTTTGTTGTATTGTGATAGTATAAGCTATATCGCTATATTTCATTTTAAAAATATATTTCTGACATTCCACTACCCCTAGAGGGAGTGGAATGTCAGAAATATATTCTCATCTGTACCACCAGCGGTACACAAACCACGGTTTGAAAATCTAAGGAGTACTTCATTCAGTACCATTTTTCGAGGTCCTTCTTTATGAAGAATTCTTGCAGTGATCGGCTGTAGAAGTATTGAATGCAGGTATCATTTGACTGACGAAGGGTTATTTATTTAGATACCTTAAAGGTATCTAGTACTGTAGCATAGCCCAAGACAAATTTCCTCAGCATGAGGTCGAGACTGTAGTGACTCAGTTATTATACTTGGATGAGCTATCCCTTTAATCTTTTATATTTTAACCTCTTTAACTTACTCTTATGGTTACATAAATGAACTGCTAAGTTTATACATTGTTAAAAGAACAGCTGAAACCTTACAGCACAAACATACAGCATGAATACAACAGCGTGTGGCTTAAATGTAAAGAATGGCGAGACAACAGAGTCTCCCACTGCTGGTTTACGTGGCGTGTGAGCCAGGCAAAAACTCTTTCAACAACAGTTCAAGAACAGCTCAAAAACCAGCAATTCATACAGTGAAAACTCTTAATTTAGTTAGTTAAAGTGCTCGGTCTATGGTAATTAGCTTAAATAAAGTAGAATTGTAAGGGAGAAGGATGGAGGAAGACGAGCACATGCAGCTCTCGCCTTCACTTGTCTGTATTGAGTGAAGGAGAGAAGCTTGATCCCCCTACAGGAGCCCCAAGGCATTGCCAACAGATCGATGAATGAGCAGCCCACACAGACAAGGATCTGCATCTGTTTTCAGCATTCTCCTTTTAAATCACTGGCTGCTCAAACAGTGTTTTAAAAGTGACCAATACTAATATACACAATACTCTATGAATAAGATATACAACCAGATGTGAAATTACATGTTCTGAACATAGAATACCACCATAACTGTGATGAAATTAGCTTTTCAGATGACTTACTTTTGTCTGAAATTAGTCTTTGTCACAAACTACTTGTACATTGCATTGCAGAATAAATGTATACATGGTCTGGGAATATGTTGAGCCTTACACGGTAAAGGTTATTCAGCCATGCTCCTGGTTCTCATGATTCTCATGAGCCCACACTAAGCTATGAATAAGGATGTCTTCACCTGGATGGACAATAGGAACATGCACCTGCATAAGCCTGCATACATTAGGTTAGTAAAGCTGAAAATATTAGATGGCAGTAGTAGTAAGTATATCCCGTTTCTGGTGACCTGTAGTCTGTGATTCTGAAGTTAATTTCATGAAAAAATAATTGTGCTTTTCTAACACAAAAATGTGTGCAAGAAAAGCTCATTGTGGACACACTTATGTGGTTCTAAAATGTTTAAAACATGAAAAACTTCTATTGGAGGAAATAGTTTTCTTTTTTTAGGACATATTTAAAAAAACATAGTCATAGGGACAATATAATGAAAACTAAACTATTACTATTATAACTAAATATAGGTTGAAATCCTATTTAATCTACAGCACTGTGGCTGCAGCATTCATAGCTGAAGCCACGAACTAAGCATTTCAACTTAGCATGTTCCTTAATCTCTGATGACATATCGTTTTAATTTTATGATTAATTACAGTGAATATATTACAGATTTCCCCTTTAACAGCTCCAGTACAATGACAGAATTAAATGCCTTGTTCAATGATTTGTCCAGACTGTTCTCAGCCAATCTTGAGCATTGAATTGACAGTCTTGTGGTCGCAAGCCCACTTTGCCTAACCTTTGGGCTACTGCTGGCCCAGTTTGTCTGAAATGGTAATGTGCCGCTTTGAAGTTTTGTCTGTCTCAGAAAAAGAAAAGTCCAGTCTTACAAGACCACATAATATAGCCAGCTCACACCACCACTCTGATTTTATATTATACACACAGCAGTTCGCTGAGTAAAGGTCTCAATGTTAGATCAGACCTGACCCTCAGAAAAAGGCTTTTACTGTACTTGTTTCTTTCCTTCCAATGAAATATTTCAATGGCAATTTGATTACCTGCCGCTGTGGAGAAAGAAAGAGCAATTTGAAGACAGATTGACCTTTTCTCTCCTCAACTGCCTGCTCTGCCTTTCCCATCTACGGCATCTCAACCATTCACTCTGCACTCCAAGTCCCCCACAGATATCTGCAATATGGAGAGACTTTTCACTATAAACTGATTCAGACTGGGTATAATAGAAAAAAAGGATGTACGCATCCTGTGTGTTGTGTCCCTGAATGGGATTTGCAGTGGATATCCTTAACTGGTAGGTATGCTTCGAGACAAAGTCCTGTCTGCATTTTTAATAAAGCAAAGACAAAACAGGCTCGACTCTTGCGTTTGGAGCGTGCGGTGTCTCTGTGTGTATTTTAGAAGAAGAGAGAAAAATTAGACAAAGACAGGGACGAAGAAAGAGACGGCAAGAGGTGACACTGCCCTGGGGCATCCTGATATTACCTCCACAATGTGATGCTGAATTCAAAACACTGCTCACCCATCCCAGCCAAGGAACCATAGAGCTATTATGTGGCGAATAGAAACATGCCGTCTTCATGTATCAATTTACCACTGAACCCTAAAAAATGCCTCAGCAGCAAGACGTGACCCAGAAATGTCAAATGATTCTGGCGTAGTGTCCTAAGATGGGAGGAAATTATGCAAGGAACAAACCTGCTGGCAGAAGTGATCAACCACAAATTATTCTATTCATATTCACAAAGCACCGGCTAATTTGAGGGAGTGACACCAATTTCCCACAGGCCAACCCGCATGCCTTTTTTTTCTCTATTTACTATTAAATACCAAAGAGACATGCGTCTAGTGAGCAAGCATGGGAGAGACATTAATGAAGGACGGATTCCATCCAGCCCCCACCACCCCCAACCTCTCACACCCTCCCCCTCTAATAATGGTTAGACAGACTTTGCAGTTTTAGCACACATCTCCTAGCAACCACAGCCCATGCTATTAACCATATAATAGCTCTGTTGAAATAAAGGAAAAATATAACAAGTCTAAAACTAGGTTGCGCCAACAAAGATGAATTTAACCTAAGATTAGTTCTAATCAGAGTTTAGCAAAACAATTAAAATAAGTAAATCCAGATTTAACATTAAGCAGAGCTCTGCTCCAAGTTTAGTGATTTAAACTGAAATTAAGTAGATTTTAATCAATATGGAGATGCTTTCTTAAATAAATAAATGAACAGAAATGCAATTTGAGTGCTGCCAGGACCTAGTAAGTATAAAAGAGGGGGCAAACCACCAGCTTTCAGGTGCTCTGTATTCCTTAACAAAACATTACACTGTTTGCTGGCTAGCTAAAAAGTTGACAAAATATGACAGTGTTTGCTAGCTAGCATTTTTTTTAAAGCTACATTGTTTTCTAGCTGGCTAAAAAGTTAGCAAAACATTACATCATTTGCCAGCCAGCTATAAAGTAAAATATGCAAAAAAAAAGTTACATTGTTTGCTCGATAGCTAAAAGTTAAATAAATATCAAAGCATTATTTTTTTTACTCACTTACTAAAAAGCCTACTCATGATGGCTCAGCAGAGAAACTTTAATTTCTCTAAGAAAAACCTGTTGGCCAGATTATCAGCTGGAGTGAAAAAAAGAAGAGACTAACTTTCTTTGAGGAACTTTATTTTTTGGTTTAAAAATTAATCCCTGTTGGTGAAAGCCAGCCTGATATCTTATAATATATCAGTATTTGTAGCTTGTATAATGAGTACCATGGTCAACAACTTAGTTAAGTTTGTCAGCATGCTAAAATTTTATAATTAACACCAAACATTAAGATAACATTAGATGTGGAAGTCAAATGATCACCAAATTCAGGGCCATGACTGTGCATTGGATATCTAAGGCAATGCTAAATTTGATCCAATTAATTCAATAGTGCTGTCAAGACATGACAATAAATACAAAGAATATCAACCTGGAGTTGCTAGAGGAAAACTCGCCAAAAAGATCACCAAGAAGTCAGTAGAATTTGTCCGCTGGGAACCATTAAGGTTTGTACAAAATGTCATGGCATTCCAGTCAATAGTTCTTGAGATATTTCAGGCCAAAGTGGTGAACCGACTGACTCGCCAACAGCTCTGTTGCTAGGGAGGCTAAGATTCTTAAAAAAGAGAGTCAGTGTAACAGAGGCACAGTCTGCTAATAGATTTATTTCTAACTGAACATTGCAGGTACATTTAGCTGTCTTTTTTGGTTAGAGTGTTCTCCAGAAGACTCTAAATGGCAGGCTAATGTGGCACATTAACTGATAACATTTGATACTATAACTGAAGATAATATTACTCAGAGACTAATAACAATCAATGATGAAGTATTATTGCACTTTCAGTTTCTTTTAGTAAAGTTAAACAAAATGAAGGCTCTGGTCAATTTATAATCCATGTTTAAGGAATAGTTTCATATTTTGTGACAGTGCAGCTTAGCTTTACTTAACATAAAGACTGGAAGCATAACTGGAAGCTGTGCAAACAAACAAGAGAGCAGGTGAACACCGACTTGTTGTCATGCAAACTTGTCACATACGGATGATCTGTCAGCGCCCCTCAATGTCTGACAAAGACGCACAAGGTAACCTATAGCGGCTGTATCTGACGCGGCCAGTAAGCCCTTTAAATGCATGATTAATGCTGTGAAATGGTTGTCCTTTGAGTAGAGTAATGATCGCTGCCCGCGTTTCTGCATAGTGACGTCACACTCCCACCTGAGTCTTGGTTTAATTTGTCTGGGGAAGACGCAGGTCTGAGCCGTCCACTCTGGTTTTGTATTACAAATCCTGCTTTGCTGCTGAAAGCTTGACTTGTATCACAACAATAAAACTACAGCTGAGGTATGAAATTTTCTGCCTGATGTTCATCTATTTTACACTAATGACTCCCTGGAGATCTCCCACGCCTCCACAATAGGTTTAAGCACAAGAACTTCTTGGTTAGGTTTAGGATAAGACCATGTTTGAGGATAGAATAACTATGTCATGTAAGTCATGTGACATCAGTGATGCGACTCGCACAAAGAATACCAGATGGCAGCAATCCTGTGTCACTAAAGCAACTCGCAAGTCCAAAGTCACATGCCAGACTTGGCGTGATGTAAATGTTATGTGCCTTAAAACTTTTAATAACTTTTGGGTTGGCATCAGTGAATGTCCTGTGTTTGTTTGAGCCATCCACCCACCCAACCACCTGCGGGATTTTCTCTTTCTCTATATCGCCCACTCGAGGCATATTGAACTCACTTTAAAAGCCTGATACGTTTCAGCCATAAACAGTTATTGTTGGCATCTGTGTGAGATGCCAAGGGGTAGTGACAGATCCTTAGCAAGTGACGAGTTTGGAATTCATCAATTGATTCAGTTGTTCTCAAGTTTTCCTGGCTTGCTCTGTGCAGTGAAAAGGGTGAGCGCCATGTTCGCTTGTTTGAAAAGTAAAAAACACTTGCCCTGGCTCTATTTTAGCAAGGTTTTGTGCACTTGCTTCACCGCTCATCTATTGGTTTTTGTCAAAATCAGCACAGATGTCCTTATTTGTTCCCTTTATCAAAGCAGTCAGCAGGGAGGACTAGAGACTAATTGACAAGGTTGAGAAGCAGGACCTTTGATATGATCCATAGTAGCCTCTTTATATGGCAATATTCTCAAAAAGGACAAGGTTTGGAAGGAAAATGGGGAGCTGTGTGAAGTAACAAGTAAATTTCCCCTCATCTATATAGAAACAAGGCTGGCTTAAGAAAATGATGTTAGTTATGAATAAATAATTTAGATACTTAACTTACTCATTTGCTGAGGGAGAAATCACAAGCTGCACTTCATAGCAGGCTATTAGCAAGTGTGCAAATCAGATGGCTGACTTTATACTTGATAACTTACAAGGAGCTCTTAATACACAATTAAACAGATCCTCAGTTATCACAGCATCGAATAAACTGGTCTATTTATTTTATTTGAACATCCATTTCAAGTTGAGTGCCGCAAGCTAGAGTCATCCAATATGGTTGCCAGCATCAGTTGAAAGCCTCCCCTCTTTCATCTTCTAACTTCTGTTTTGTGTGTCTTGCACATGCACATGCACAAACAGCTGTACATCTGTCACTCTGATGTGAAGGTCGGAGACATGAGAGGTTCTAGCTCTTAATGCTGTTTCAAACTAGTACCTCAATCTGTCCTGCATATTTCCTCTCGCGGCTTGATTGTTTGGACTGTGTGCTGCACATATCCTTGACATTTTCTCTCTCTCTCTTCCTCTGTCTCGCTTTCAGTCTCTCTTTCATTTGTCCGGACTATATTTCTGAAAGTGTGACAGCACTCCCGGGATCATTTTACAGCAATTTAACATCATGTCAGAAGTGAGGATATTTTGAATAGGGCAGCAGATGCATATTTCCTGTATTAGCCATCTAGTGTTGGTGGAAAAGTACTTGGACGCTCTATGTAAAAGTAGCATTGAGCTACACAACATGAACTCAAATTAGTCTGCCAAATGGTTTTATCCAAAGTCATTTATTGTTGTTCACATCAGGAGCAGTTTGAGGGTTAGTGCCTTGCTCAACGGACTTTGGAGCCATAGATGGTGTATTAAATAGGTTGAATTTCTATTTAATATACTATCAATGCTTGAAGCAAGTTGTTGATCAGCTGTATATAATGTCATTTGTCTGTCAATATAAAACTAAGTCTGCAAATCTGAAAATATGCTCTCTGGAGTTGGAGTTCAGTGACTGCCTGCAACGCATTAACATCTTACTCAGTTTAATTGTTATAAACATCAACTATTTCTGAAAGATTATTCACGATTTCTTACAACAGACGTTTACTCATTTGGTGAACATTCTGCAACTCTAACAAATATGAAACAGGCAAAAAATAAAATGTTTCCAGCCCAGAAAAATGTGCACACTGGTTGCATGTGCAAGCAGCATATTCTGACTGATATGTCAGTTTACTGTAACACGGCGAGTATTAGTGGACGCACTAAGTTACATGAGGAGTATAAGGAGTGAGAAAGTCTGTATATGCACAACGTGAGGTGGATGGATGGCTCAAACGAACACAGTACTTTTACTCAGGAGACTGGGGTTCGACCTCAGTGTGAAAAGAGAAGTACATGACTTCCATCATGTGATATACAAAACATGTTTATCTTAACCCACACTATGATCAAGTATTTTTTGTGCTTAAATCTTACCAAACTGCATGTTGTAATTCATGTGTGAAATGTGTGTCACATGACTTACATCCCATAGTTAAGATCCAGTAAGCCTGTCATTGACGGCACTTTCTGCCAGTAATGTATCATCATTTTGGGAGTTGTTAGCAATCAGTCTATTCTGTCATGTACAGTAGGCATGAGGATGTGTTGGCATTTCAACTTAGCATGTTTCCCTTTTCTCTAATGACATATCACGGTAATTTTAGAATTTAGAACAGTAAATATGTAAGGTAAAATAGGTATTTTCAAATCTTAAAGGAGAAATCTCTGAGTATGTATTTTAACTTCTATTTTTCAGCCATTTTGACTTAAAAGCTAAGGTTCAAAGGCCAATCTTAACCTCGCAAACAGCAAGAATTGAATAGTGCAGAACCAAACTATCATTACATCAATCACATAGAATCACATATTTCAAGGCCGAAAATAATGTCCATAAGTACACCTACTTCAAACACATACCTAGGTTTTACTAATAAATATTTCCTGCAAGGCTTTGCATGTTTTGCAGGTGTTTTGTACAGTTAAAGTTACAGGTCAGACCTGGATAATTGGCCTGAAATCCATTGTGGTCATGCTACATGTTGACAAATTTGTGCACAATCCCAAGGTAAAGAATTCAGGCAGAACTGTGGCAGATACGTGCTCTACAGCTGTTTGTAGTGAATGATTTGGTGAGACAGGATTAAAAGTGGAACAGGAACTGGGGAGACTAGGTGACATTGTGTTTCGAGTTCACCAACTAAAACGACAAAATAGCGAAACACAATTGTGTGTGGAAGTAAGGATTTGCGGGGACGGACCGGCTTAGCAGGTTACGTCGGGCAAGCTGGAGAGGAGCCGAGTTAAAAGGCCTGCTAAATGAGTCCCAGGCACTGCGGTGCCAACTGTGGCCTCCTGCAATGTTGTGATTTGATTGTGGTGTGCTATTAAGGCTCTCTTTGCTCATAATGGCACTTCTTTATCCACTGTAATATTATTCAAATGAGAGTCCAATGACACACTCCTCCAGGGTAGAAAAATCCACCCAGGCTTCAGATTAGTTCGAGGGCCCCATGAGAAATAGGACGGCTAAATGGAGAGCCGTTAAGTTTTTAATTTCTATACTTTCTGAGGGTGTAAGGAGAGAAGAGAGAGCCTATGCAGTAGAGGAGAATCTTAATATAGAAATATAATGACATTTCAGCAAGTTGTGAGCGATGATGTCTGTCTGCTTCGCTTGCAAACAAAAAGATCAATTTGGAAAGAAATGATTTGTTATGCTAATTTGTGTTTTGTGTGGTCTCGGCTGAGATAGGTTGCTAAATTACAAAGAGAAACAGCAACAGCAATAGCCCACTGTTTCTAAAGTCTGTGCACACGTGCAGTACACACACAGATTTACATGCAAGTGATCAAGTTTGATAGGAATTATATCACTGTTACATGCCACCAATGACCGTTTATTACCAATAGGTGGCAATCTGTCCTTGTCACTCAGTGTGTCGGGTGTTCAGGCTTATCTGCGTAACTTTAATGTATGCCAAATGAGACTTTTACAGCTATAGGCTATGTGAGGGAGAGGAGATGAAGAAATGCAGAGGAGAAAGATAGAAAAAGGCTCTGAAAGGGAGGCAAAGGTTGAGAGGAATGAATTGAGGACGACAGGGGTGCTGACTGGTCAAAAGGTTTGCTTTCCCCACCTGCCACGCCGTCTGTCCGTGTGAGACCAAACCCCTTTTGTGTTTTAACACCCCTCATAAGGGAGTGCGCCTCCCACAATGCCTTGTGTCTCTGTGTCCCCCCAGTCACACTGTATGTCAGGGGTGCATCTATTCTGCATAAAGGTTAGCGGCAAGGACGCAACGGGTATAAGTCGTTTGGCTTGTTCCTCATTAAAAGGCTACCATCAAATGAGGGCTCGCGGGGGCACAGATATGGCTGATGACTGCATATTTTACTGAGGCGCCGGTCGCGGCTGCACAGCTGGCTGGCACAGCACACCAGGGTCTCAGTCAAAGCCAGCCCAAAACAAACAACGCCAATCAACCCGGTGCCTCTGGATGTCTCTCTACGTGAAGAAACTCAAGCACCGGCTGTGTCTCAAAAGTCTTCTGTCGCTTCTTGGCTTTGCTGCCTCCCATGTTACTTCACTGGCCTGAAAATAGACAGAGGGCAAAACAATGAAAAGAACTATCTACACTCTTAGAAATAAAAGTGCTATCTAGAACCATAAAGGGTTCTTTTGCTTCTGCTCTTTGTTTCCTGGTAGAACCTTATAGAAAGGTTTCACTTAGACCCCTATTCAGAGACATAAAGGGTTATACTTAGAACAATACATGAATGGTTCCACCCAGGACTCCCTAGGAGATAGGTTCTTCAAAGAACCCTTGTAGAGTGTAATGGTTCCAGCCAGAATACTATCTGGGAGCTCTATCAAGAACCTTTCCACCCTCTAAGGGTGCTGAAGAGAACCCACCCAGGTGGTTCAACTTTATCTAGAACTCACTCTGGAGTTCTAGATAAAACCTTTTATATTCTAAGGGCTGGTTCTACCAAGAACCTGTCTCATATTCCAAGAATTTCATCTAGAACCTACCAAGGGGATTCTAACAAGAATCCGTTTATGTTCCAAAAGTTTTATATAGAACTCACTCGAGGAGTTCTACAGAGATCCATTATATATTCCAAGAGTTTTATCTAGAACCCACTCGGGGTTCTACAGAGATCCCTTTTATATTTCAAGGGCTTTATCTAGAACCCACCCATGGGGATCAACCGAGAACACTATATATAGTATATGGTCTTATCTGGAACCAACTTATGGGGGTCTCCTGGGAACCCTTTTATACTTAAAGAGTTTCATCTAGAACCCACTCAGGGGGCTGACGAAAGAGTCCTTCAATAATCTCAACAGTCCAGGAAGAACTCTGTCCTCCAAAAAGGGAGAAATCCTTTCTGAATTAAACAAAGGTTTTTCACAAGCAAATGCTTCTGAGTAGAACCTCAGAAATAAGGGTTTCAAAAGGGTTCTTCCTTATAGGCTAAGTGAGTGTAGTAACTCTTCTTTGAAGCAATTCTGCAAAAATCATCTCTGGTTCTTAGTTTTAAAAGGCTGGAAGAGCAAGCAGCTGATCCTTTAACATCACGCACAGAATTGCTGTTCCCACATGGGATGTTAATCTGACCATTTTCTTGCTATTGACTATAAAATGACTGCCAAGTATTTGAAGACAACTGTAGGTAAAGGCACTGCAAGTAACTGTTTTCCCTCACTTCTTTTTTTCCACAAGCAAGAAGCAGTGTGTTCCATAAAGATGTAACACATATTACTTCTCTTTTCCAAGCATACCTTAGATATTACATATATACCTGTGCAATGCAACATATAGATACTTATTGGTGTATAGGGATCTATATATAAACAAGGTTATTGTAATGTCAGTATCTGTGTGGTATTCTGCAAAAGTGTTTCTCATTGCCTTGTAATGAAGCAATGCGTTGCTTTGTATCAGATTGCAGGGTCACTATATAGAATAAAATAGGTGAGACAAACTCTGCACAAAGAATGTGTTATCGGTGAGGGGAAAAAAAAAAAACCTATCTCTTCATCTTGTCCTTGATAGGAATCAACAAATGAGCACATAAAAGCGAGGCAGATAAAGGGGGCACAAACGCCGGACAAAAAAGGAGCTCTCAGCGGCTTTGAATGAACTCGGCGAGGCCTTGGAAAGATGCAAGGAAGATCTACTCCCTCTTTTCTCTATCTTCGGGGGCGGAGGTCTAACCTTTCTTTAGATCAGGCTTTGCACTCAGGCAAGAAAGTCTGTGGGCCCTCAAATGAATAAATATGTATGGTAACATACGGCTGTAGGTTAGCTTTAATATTTGATAAGACAGTATTGTTTGGAGGATTGTGGCCGGGGAGTGGTGCTGGGTTCTCGGTTATATTGAAATTAATGAATCTTGACAGAGACACGGTGGTTCATTGGAGCACTTATGCTTGTCCTGTAAACATCTTTAACTACCGGAGATATATGTATGACATGATAGGACAATGGTAAGAACAATGCAGAACAACACATTATGCATTCATCAGATAAATCACAAACAAATGACTCCCAAATTCTATTCTGACTGCCCCTTAAGGCGCTACAAGGAGGGTTGTATTTAAGATCTAAAGATAGTGTTATTTACAGTTAATCATTGTAAGGATTACATCAAGTAATAATCACTCACCATTGCAAATGATGCCCCATGACAGCTATGCCGGTAACATGCTATGCTGATCAAACCATCTGTTATCTTCAACTCAGCATATATTATGCATATTTAGCTTCCTTTCAACCGTGTTTTGAACACAAGTAAATTGGATTAAGATCCGGGGAGATTAGAGCCTTTCCATACAGTATGATAAGGTTGATCTAAAACATCTGTCAATGACAAAAGACAATGTCACGGTATCACTTGATGACAAAGATCAGGAGCGATGGACCAAGTTCCTGATAAAATGATAATCAAGGTGAAGGTAGTTTCTGTGCAGCAGTTAGTGAGAAAGACACTTTGTATTGGGATTTAAACCAATATAGACTTTTTAAAGATGATATGATCAATATTTTGCAACAAAAAAAAAACAAAACTATTTTCCCCCTACACAATCACTTTTTTTTTTGCTAATGAGGCATTTTGACAAAGAAAATTATTTTACAGTTGATCAGTGCACTTCAGTAATCAAAGGTAACAGTAAATGTGAACAGTAATCATTATGAGTAATAACTGCAACTAGAAATGCAAATCTTTTGTTTTTATGCCAATTTCTTTATCATTTCAAGGCTTATTTCTCTCAAATTTTGTTCACCAGTTTCTTAAAATCTGTGTTAGCGAGCACTTCTGCTTTCCCAAAGATTATCCATCCACTAGTCAGGTGTGCCTTGAACTGGTCACAATAAAAGGCCACTCTAAAATGTACCGTTTTATCTTGGAAAAAAAAAGACCTTCACTATTGCTATTTCACGGAGTGCTACAACTAATTTCTTTTGCAGGAGGGTAAAGTTATGACCCACTCTACTCTGAAACTGACTGGCTAGTAATTGTTGCATTCATTGATTGGGTTGGTTAGGTTTAGGCAGGGAAAAGAGAGGATTCCTGAGCATGTTGTGTCTGCACCACAGTTTTGCTCCATCCTACACACAGCTGCATGCCCCACCAGCAATGTTTCAGAGGCAGAGCCTTTTGCTCAGTTGATTTTGTTTACTCGCTCAGATTTTGTAGATTTGCTCCTCTTTCCTTGATATATGACATTACCCTGGATAAGTAGGCTATGTTGTCTGGTTTTATGTTGCAAGTCTGCACTGGGTCTTTTACTTTGAAAACTCTCGATTCTCTAAGCCTTTTCTACACATGACTATGTGTATTTGAAGCAGAACAGAGGCACTTTTGTTAAATGTTGCAGCACAAGTATGCAGTGGAACCAAGCTGTAACCCAATAGGTCAAGACTTTGTCCTTCTTGGGAAAAAAAAAGCTGTCTATAACCATCTGCAAAATAGCCACAATCACTAGGACCAGGATTTGGAAACAGTGGCCCAATGAATATGTTTTTCAAGATCAAACTGCACATTTAAAGTGTTCTTTTACTGTGACCAGTCCAAGACACCTGTGAAGTGATCATGCTGTTAAATCAGTATTTCTATACGCCACACCTGTGAGGCGGATGGATTATCTTTGCAAAGAAGAAGAAGTGCTCACAAACATTGATTTTTTTGGCACATTGAATAAAATTTTGAGAGAAATAAACCTCTTGTGTGCACAGAAGAATTCTTAGAGTTTTAAGATAAAATAAAACAAACCATGACTGTCCAGCTTGCTGAAAATGAGAGTTCATTTGAAAGCACAGCTAGCCTGTGCCCTGAAGAAGTCTCTGTTGTGTTGAGAAGCGTTGGTGTATCCATGAATAATACAGGATTTTTAAATTTATTATCAGAGTGCCATGGATCTTTCCAGACTTCCATCTAATTACTCTGTAGTTTTGTTTTCAGCAAGTTGGACATTCAGTTTTATTTTCACCTTATTATTGGTCAGATCCTTAAAGAGCATTTTTCTTTTCATTTTCACATTATCAACACTCCTTTTTTGACCAACTCTCTATTTTTCTGTCTTAGATTTTTTTTTCCTTCAACTCATGAAATATGGGAGCCTGTTTTTAAGAGTATGAACAAAAATACAAACATTAAAACTGTATAAAAAAAAAAAATAAGACTCATGGCAGTAATTAAGATAGAGCATGAAGTTTCTCTTACATTAGCTAATTGGCATCAGCTGCTGATTGTTTCTTCCTTATCAGCTGCTTGTCAGTCATGTTCATGCAGGTGCATTTTACAGCTTGGCAAAAAAAAACTTATGTTCTCCAAGTAAAAATAAGTGTTCAATATTAAATCACGACAAAAAACAATATGACCAAGTTATCATGCCTTACTCTCAAAACAATGGTTCTTAAATGGTTCCTCAAAAAGGCTCTCTGGTTCTCCAAAGAGCCATCACCAACTGAAGAAGCTCTTTATTTATATGGCTCTTTATGTGCTTTAATGTGGTTCTTTGAAGTAAAATGGACTCTTCTTTTTATTGGAGATAGTGCCGTGTCTAATTACTTTTCTCTCATATTAAAGGGACAGTTCGGATTCCTTAATGTTGTATTACCTACAGTACACTCAAATTAGGTTTCCAAAAGGGTTGTTCTTGAGGGGATGAGGTTCTGCTTTACTTCTACCAATAACTTTTTTTCTGAAGAAAGGGTTTGTTTAGGGTTTGTTGTAAGACTTGAGGTTCCATTGGAAGAAAGAGGATTGTTAAAATCATCGAGGAGCTCTTTTGTCAAGGATTCTTTGTACCATAATATAAAATAGTTCTTGGCAGAACCCTCTGAGTATGTTCTTGATAAAACCATCGGAATATAAAGAGATTCTTGATAGAAACCCCTGAGTTTTTTGTAGATAAAGCACTTGGAACAAAAAAGGTACTCTGTACAACCCCCTCTAGATAAAACTCTTGTAAAAGGTTCTAACAGGAATTTATAATGGTTCTCCTATGGGCACAAGCCGAAGAACCTTTTATGGTTTTAGTTAGCACCTAAGAGTGTCAGTGCTTGTTAGCACGCCTCTAGTTTACAGAAGCAGAGAGGGCTACCAGCCCTGAGGCTAAGTAATTTACTCTCAGAAAAATAATGGTTCTTAAATGGTTCTTCGCATGGCTCTTTGGTACAAAGAGCCACCACCAAGTAAAGAACCTCATTATGTAGGTTATGGTTCTTATGTGGTTCTTGTATGTACTAAAGGTTCTTTATTTTGTAAGAGTTATTTGGTTTATGTGACTAGAGTTTATCTTGTATGCAGTGAAACCAAAGTCTGAATATGATATGTCAATATAAAACATAATCTGTGTGATATTAAATTTGCCAAAAATTAATTATACAATGAAAAAAAATCATGTATAAAACAATACTGACCTGCTGATATATTAATCAGGCCCTGGTTGCAATATTGTTCACGCTCTGCTTAAGAACAGCTAGTCATTCTTTACGAGTTGTAAAGCTAACTTGGGAGCCAGGTAGCAATCTTTATCATTTTCTCATTAGACAATCATTCTTATGACTGTGTGCTAAGCCTTTTCACTAAGCCCACATTTATTTATAGCTCTTATATGAAAGCAGCAATACACTCGAGGATGTTCTTTGCTGTGATTATGGGCACTTCAGTGCTGCTGACACTGCTCAGCTGTACCTCATACCTACTGCATCGCCGGCAAGCACATCATCTTGTAGTGAACTGCCTCTTGGGTGCTATTGCTATATTATATCATTTGCTAAAAGCTGGATCTCATCCTCGGATGTCAGTACAGAAATAAAACTTAGTGAAACTATAATTCAGCCTTCTACAATTCTCCTAACCTTTCAGACCTTGTTTTCCAGCCTCTCTTTATTACAGTTTCAGGAGTCCTGAGAAGTGACACCGCCTGTGTCAGTTTGCCTTAACATGCTTTGCTTGATGGAGCAATTAAGTGAAGAAATGCCTGACGCTTCCGACCTGGCTGGTCAATAAGGGCCTGACAGATCTGAGTGGGCAGTATGTTGACACTGATGACTGCGGCAGAGTTATAGCTCGCAGGACAGCAGTGCCACCTAATTCACAGTCATGACCTGAGTGCACACAGACCACGGGGACTGGAGGACTGTCATGGCCACCCAAGCACACAGTATCTCCATATAATGAGCACTGGTGGGTTGCTTGTCTCCAGACTGGTGAATGTTTCTGGCCAGGGCTCAAAAGTCAGTTAGAGTGGTGACAGGGCTTGAGGCTACTGGATGAATGCCTGAGCAGCTGTCATGACCCCACGTATTTGACAGTTTTTTCCTCCAGAGGGAAAAAAAGGACACGTGAAGCTGGAAGTGGGTACTTGTTTTAGCACAGGTTTAATTTCTTTTGGCATTGCCGACTTTATTAGAGCACGGCACAATTTAGTTTGCCGCGTGTGTTGCTGAAATGAAAATATACTAAGTACAAGTAAAATAATACAATTTTTCATGAATCAAATGTTTTTTTCTGTGAGTAAGATTACATCTTTTTACTTTAGATGAGGACCCAAAGACAGATAAGGAGGAAAAGTCTTTACTTACACTCTTAGAAATGAGTGTTCCAAAAGGGTTCTTCCTTATTTGCTTCTGAAGATCTCTTTTTTTAAAGAAAGGCATAGTCAGTGGTTCTTTTCTTAATGGAACCCCTATTCTCACAAAGAACCCATTTTGGAAGAATTGGTGAAATTCTTGAAATTGTCAAGGATTTTAGCTAAAACCCTTGGAATATAAAAGGGTTCTTGATAGAACCTGCTGGATATGTTTTAGCTGAAATCCTTGGAATATACTTATTGGCATCTTTAGAAGGTGGAAAAATTCTGGATAAAACCGGCAGCGGGGATTCTTGGTGGAACCTTGACACTATAGAAGGGTTCTCCGTAGAACCCCCTAGGTTGGGTCTTGTTAGCTTAGAAGTTGGAAAAAATTCTAAATGGAACCCCCAACAAGGGTTTTGGGTGGAACCACTGCATTGTCGAGGTCTTATTCTTTGGAACCTCTCAAAAGGGGTTCTGGTTGAAACCTTTCACAGATGGCTGTAGGTATAACTCATTATTTGGGGTTCTACATAGAACTTCTTTCTCTCAGTAGAACCCCCAGGTGGATAGAACCTCCTAAATGGGTTCTAGATGAAACCCTTGGAATATAAAGGGGTTCTCGGTTGAACCCACTGAGTGGGTTCTAGATGAAACCCTTGGAATATAAAAGGGTTCTGAGTTCTAGATAAAACCCGTGAATATGAATATGAAAGCATTTTTTTGTAGAACCTCCTAAGTGGGTTCTGATAAAACCCCTGGAATATAAAAGGGCTCTTGGTAGAACCTTCTAAAGGGGTTCTACTTAAAACCATTGGATATAACAGCATCCTTGGTAGAACATCAATAACATCAATATCAATGGGTTCTCCTTAGAACCCCCTGTGTGGGTTCTTTCTAGCACCCTAAGAAGGTGAGAAGATTCTAGATAGAACCCAAAGAGAAGGCTCTGGGTGGAACCATTACATCATAGAAGGGTTTTTCTATATAACGTCTTATAGGGCTGAAACCTGTCATAGATGGTTGTAGATATAATGCTTTATGTTGGGTTCTATGTAGAGCTCTCAGAAAAAAAGGGGTAAAGGGTTCCTCAGCTTGTCCCCATAGGAGAAGCCTTTTTGTCAGAGTGTAGTGTTTGCTCAGGATTAAAGTGTGCAACAACTAACACGTCCACTGAAGTGATGCAGGAGTAAAAGAAGTGACAGACACACAGAGAGATCTGGCAGAGGGGAACGTCAGCCGTGTACCGCAGCTAATGAGGGAGTGAAGGGCAGGTGTTCAGGCAGGAGGAGAGTCATTTAATGAGCTGAACACACTGAGAGCGACTGGTGGACAGGTGAGGAATGGCAGGTCTGCAGGGACCAGCAGATATAAACAAGAGTGTGCCGAACGACTAGATGAGGACAGAGGATATAAAACTATAGCCATCAAGTGTCAGATGGGGTTATACTGATGAAGTATACAGCCTGCAGACTCTTAATTAAAGCCCCTGAAAACTTGGTTTCAAACTATAAATTTTTCTTAATAACATAACATATTCATGACTATAAAAAGCTCTGATCAGAGTTTAGGGAAAAAAAACATCCCTAGGTATTATTTATCGAGAATTTAACACTGAAAATTTCAGCTAATCTCCTTCATCAGGATTGTGTGTGGGTGATTTTTATACAGATTTGATTGACAGCGGCCCAGCAAGATAAGCAAACAACCACACAACTGCCATCAGATTTTGATACAAATATTGCCATGTATTGCATGTTCTCCTACCAGCTTGTCCAATATAGACGCTGCCTCAACACTCAGCATGTCATATAATAATAATAATAATAATAATAATAATAATAATAATAATAATAATAATAATAATAATGATTCATCCATCCACTCTACCTCCTCTATACTTTTATGAAGCACAGTGCCTCCCTGGTGCGTCTCTGTTAACGTGTACCTTGTGCATCTGTATGAGTCACTGAGGGGTGTGACAAATCTTTGGGATTTGATGATTAAGGAATGGAAAATCAAACAGAAATTGATGTAGAATTACTCAGAACAAGAATATAACAAATGTAGTGACACTTATGAGCTAATTCAGGCAGTCAACTCGAGCTGCACCGCAATCACTCGCCTCACACTCTGTAGCACACACCAAACGCACCCTTCCAATACGGCGGTTTATTTAGACCGCTAAAACCTCCCATTTCTCCCTCTGCCTGTCGGTGCTCTTGCTGTTTTGCATCAGCGTATCTGCATGTTTATTCAGCCCCACCACCACAGCATCCACCTGCAGGCTCCAACAGGGGGTCTAAGATATTTGATCATCACTCCTCAATGTCTCTATGTAAACATAATCTGTGAGGAGTGATGAGGTCGGAGCCTAGATGCCAAACTCTAACTATATACATTCTTAAATGTGTCTGACTGAAAGACAATTAAATGCACTTTATTAGAAAATAAAACATTTTATTTTAGCATTTAGACCTAATTTCCCCCTAGGACTGTCACTGAGAATAATCAGCAGCCATATGGAAAAGGGTTGGGAGTGTTTCCCCATCCCCAGTCCCCCCTACTTTTTGTCCCTAATCTAATTATGTGTACTTTAATGTATGCAAATAAATGGACCTCAAGACTGCTTGTGAAGTTTCTTTGAAAGAGACCATGATAGTTGCTAAGCAACCAAGATGCATCTCCAACCCTGCAAAAAAGTTGCTGCACTTTCCGTGCGGTTGGTATGACCAAGAACAGCCAAAATAGGTAATGATCACATTTTACTTTCTTTGTGTGCATTTTGTTCAAAACATATTAAATGAAAATATAGACACTTGGGTAGCTGCTGGCACCCAGGTACCAGTAGCATTGTACTTTTAGATATAACAAAATGATTGCACAATAAATTTGAAAACGGTCAAAATGATCGCTATGGCTGGTGTTAACTTCCATGACCATGATACACTGATCCATGTATCATTGTGGAAATAATAAAGCAAAGTGGTACATTTTAATTCAGGCATTAGTATCACTCATTTTGCATTATCTGCTTACAGCACACTTGCTTGGTAATAATAATGCACCGATTAACCCTAGTGCCAGAAAAGATCAAGGATATTAGATGTTTTTGCACAGACTTGGTTTGTAGTCAGTGATGGTTTTTAACATTTATTTCACATCAGCAGTCTAAAGACTTCTTTTTACAACTTTTAGGCATACTACATTTGGCCTGCATGAAAGTTCAATTCACTATTCCCCCATCCATTACCCTGACCTCCACAACCTTTCTGCCTTGCTACGTAAATGGCACACTTCTTCCTGAATTGGATGTCATTGGAATCGGCTTTGGCATTGGACATAAATTGTGATCTGCGGAATATTCCAATATGAAAAATTCTGCTGCGTTATAAGTAACAGCAATGTCCAGAAAGAAGTGAAAAACAGCTTTTATAGAAAGGGAAGTGAAAGACATAAAAGGTTTGTATATAACTTCCTGGTAACGACTAGAGAGCATACAAGACTTAATCATCGATCCTTGAGAAAGGATGCTTGTCATACTTGATCACAGTAACAATGAAATTATGACTTTGCATGTAGAAATCCAATTAGTGTTGACTGTAATCCCCCAAGGTAATTTACTTAAGTCCTTGTGGTTAATGTTATTTTACGTTGTGCTCTAATTAATACTGATTGTTGTATGGTTGAGCTGTCATTATGAAATATTTTGTAGCCAATGAAATAGTGTCAACCATTAAATCTGTTTAGGGAATATCCCTTTGATGTTTTAACCTTTAAAGGAGAGCCACTTGAGCTCAGAAATTGGCTCCACATTCTCAGTAAGCCCCTCACCACCTGTAGTCATACCCTCAGTGGAATAAATGTGGGGGAAAAAAAACCCATAAGTGAGAAAGGGTTGAGTGGAGGAATGAAAGGTTTTGGGTGATGAAAATAGGAATGCTAATGTGCACTGTCTAATTGCTCGTTGCTTAAATTGGCTGACATGAGCAGCACCCATCTGCTGAAGGTGAGCAATGTTGCAAAGTGCCTGCTAATTAAAATACTTGAAAGATAATTTGGGAAATTGAAAATTATTTAATGCTCATTTATGTAATTCCAGTGCATTAGGAGAAACAGGATGAGAACATGCTGTGTGTTATTATTGGATGCTATTGTGCATGTAGGAGTGAAGGTAACAGAGGAAGTCGGGGGTGAACAGGGTGGAGGCTTGGAGGAAAAATGCACAATATTTATGAAGCACTGTCAGGTTAATGTCATGCAACATTTATTGATGCAGTAATGTTTAATTTAGCATACGCTCCTGTAATAAGCCATTAGGTGTTGTGCTATGATTCAGAGTTTGATGGTGCTGTAATGACAATCAGATGCCCTTGAATATCTCCCTAACACTGTGTCTGCTGCATTTAGAGGCAGAAAATAAATATAAATCAAACTTAAATTATATGCTTTCCGGCTGAAGATGCTGTGCAGTTGTCCTGGCTATCGATAACACAAGGATCTGTCTGTCTCTCGATGGCTGGCTGTAAAATATTCAAAATTTCAGACAGGAACACGATTGGATTAGCTTTGATAATGGATGTCATAAAAGCAGGCAGTGCCATTTTAATAAATCTGTCACATTGCCAAAGGGTAGAGATCACGGAAGCATCTCACAGAGCGACAACAGAATCTTTTCTCGCCAGCAGCCCCTTAAAAGACACACACACGCTCTCAACACGAAGACATCTTGGTCGCAACACTGGTTAGATTTGTGTACCGCCTATCACAGCATGACCAATGTCAGCTGAAGGAGGGTTGACCTTGGGGGTGGACCAGCAGACTCTCCACAGTGTTGCCAGTGATTGCGTGACACCGTGTAAATGACCAGGTGTCCTTTTGTCCTCTGTGATTAATGCCCTTAATTTGCTTGTAGCTTACCTGATAGATTGTGTGTGTTTCGGTTGTTTCCGGCGAGGCGCTCCAAAGCATTTCTTTTGACCGCGTGACTCTGTGACAGTGATTTACATGAGGATTAAAGAACATATTATCATATCAGACGCAGAGACGGATCACTGAAACATCTCATGGAAAACAGAGCTATCAGCTGGATATCACATCATGCTATGCATATGGATGAAGATACTGAAATGTGTCCCTCTTTTGTTTGCTGTGCAGGGCGTGCAAGAATGCTCTGTTTGCAGTGGGTTGACCCATAGCTATTTCTAGAAGGACTTTAAAGTTTGTTTCGATCATTATTTCAAACAGCTGTCACCACAACGCCTCAATCACTGCATGAGGAAAGGACTTCACAGGGTCACATTGTTATCATTGATTTTCTCACCAATGACACAACAATAAATGGTGACAAAGACACTAAGAGCACAACCCTGTGCAGAGAAGCCACCATTGTTGTTTAAGGGAGTAACTCTTCTTCTCTGCCTTTTGTTCTTCCCAAGAAGCTTATTGTTTTTTGTATCTTAGAAACATCTAGTCATGCAGACACTGGTGTGCTGATGTTGCCTCCCTGTAATAAAAATACAGAATTTATCTTTATAATGGATCATTATACATCTGCCACGGCGTAATGGCGGCAAGATAAAAATAATGTTGCTTGATTTACCTCACTGGCATACTCCATTAGATTTTAGTCCGGTAAATTAGCACAGAGGAGAAATCAGGATTGCAGAACAGACGAGCTGTGAGATCGAGAACACATGCACTGTAAAATTGCCCCATTATGAAAGTTGCATCAGAGGGACATTATAAACAACCCCTGCCAGGGGATTTATTAGCACTGAGCAAAACCATAGAGAGTAGTAGCAGGGACAATGTCCTTTTTCACTCTTCCAAAAAGCCATTAGTGCACTGCTCTCAGTCGCTGTGAGAAGGGATGGGAACCATGCAGGGATAGAAGGAAGGAAAAAAGGAGAGAGGCTGACACATAAATGATTGCAGGGGGAATTGAATACAACACAATTATGTCCTGATCTTTGAAAATGAACTTTGAAAAAAAATGTTTCATGTGTTACACAGGGGCTCACTTCTAGCTTTTTAAATTTATAGTTTGGGTTTGTTTGGTCTTGCTCAGAGCTGGTTTTATGCAGATTTGTCTGACAGAAAACAAACTATTTATAGAAAAAGGAGTACCACAGGGTTCAGTGTCAGGTCAATTGTTGTTTTTTTAGAGTAAACATGAAAAAAACTTCAGCATACTTGATACTGGGTGGCAGGGGTTTGTACTGTCGCCTCACAACAAGGTTCTGAGTTGCTGGTCTGTGTCGGCCCTGTGATGAGCTGATTCTGATCCAGATATTACAAGATCAGGATGACAGAATCTAGATTTGCAGACTTTGGATAGGTCTCCTACTGTTAGTCAATGTAACATTTCATTACCACAGACATGCGAAAATGTTAAGAAAGGAATTATTATTATAAGTATTATTTATTTATTTATTTATTAAATGTCTTGCTGGATAGAAAACAAAGAAAAAAAAAGATCACATAACTGTTTTGTCAGCATACAAGATGCTCAGTAAAATAATGGTTTACTAGGTGCAGGTGAAAATTATGTTGCACATTGCACTTTTGGAGGAAGAAATGGGAAATTCTTGTTTTGCACCTACCCATTTTTGTTCTCATTGAAAATATTTGTTTTTAAAATGTAAGAAATTAATGAAAGAATGATTAGATACATCACATGGGACCTACATGTTTCTACATCCACCTTGAATCCATGTTGGCTCGGCCTTTCCAGTGGGATCAGGATAGTCTTGGCTTTTGAGTATTTCAAAAATCCAAGGTGGAAATTAGGATAGTTTTGATGCTAAAAGAATGATCTGGATCATGGGACTGGATGATCAAATCTGTATCCCAGTCTTGTAAGATTAAGATCACATCTCTTTGATTTTGAAATTTAAGATTTAATCCTATCCAGATACTCATGATCTAGATTAATGCCCATGCCCATGTCCGGTTCACTATCTGAATAGAGATAAAGATAATTTTGTTGGTTTAACAGATAATAATGTTTCTGCGCACCTCTGATTAATACTCATTTTTATATGGATGACATGATGAGATTGTTGTGATTTAAATAAAACAATTGCAAAAGTTCCCTTAGATACTGTTCATCTTCTCCTTTTGCTAGTGGAAACATAAAATACCCCTATTAAAGCAAAATTCAAAATAAATTCCAAGAAAATTAAGAAATTTCAAATTTTAAAACACGCTGTCTTTTGTCTTGCTCATGTACTGATTTTCTCTGTCATTTAACTTTTTGGAGACTTTTTTTTTTCTTTAAATCTCCTTAACATCCCATTTCATGTCACTTGCAAATCTGCTGCTTGACAGATGTTTCAATACCCGGTCCAATTCTGCAGTAAATGCGTTGGGAAATGCTTTTGACTCATTTTCATTTATCAGGACTAAATTCTCTCAGAGGCAGCAAAACATGTTACAAAATCCATCACACGCTGCTGGAAATTAGAGTGAACTTACTCACAGGGTTAGGTTGATTAAAGACACATTAAAAAATGGACATGAGGAAAGTTGGTAGCCTAGCAACGCAGAGGCATTAACACTCTTAATGTATTTGCTCATGGTCATTTTGTAACACAGATAGGTTCTTGCTCTGTTCAAAGAACAGCTTGTTCAAATAACATCCAGAGAAAGATACTGCTTCATATTTTGACCAATAAAGTATTTGATTCTAGCTTCAACTCCAGTGATGTCTAGGATACACATTTATCTGATTGTAATTTAAATTAAATACTTAAAAACGGTATTTCCATTATTCCCCTTCCTGTTATTCAAACACTTAATAGTTTTGAAATATAACTTATTCAATTGAATATCTAGCAATTTGGCTAAAAAGTAGCTGGACATTCAAGCATCTTGGTGAGAACTATAGGCAAGAGTAGGGTGGTTCTCGTTAATAACCTAAAGAGAAAATGTCATTTTCAATAGAAGAAAAAATGCATTCAGAAGAAAATTCAAATGAAATAACAAGAGCTCATGCTCAATTCAGAGTGCTCAGGGTTTCATCTCTTTTCTGCATTTTCAACTGTTAGATCTAATTTTAATTTTGTAATACAACCATTGAGATGTTCATCTGTGGTGTGCTTAAATTTCATGTGTGTCCATGCAGGAGAGATATGTTTCCTATTCTGTCCACTCTGAATCAGGTAGCTAATGACAACATGTTTAAAGCAAGCGACTCCAAAAAATTTTGAAAAATGATGAAATATTATTCCTCTCCTTTGTTTCTGAAGTTTCAATGGACCAGATCTCAAGACTAAAACTCTACAACCCATATGGATGAATAATACACTTCAAACAGTCAGTATAAAATAATTAAGCAAGTACATATTTAATTCTATTTAATTTTAGAGCTTCAGTGTTCCCTTTTTTTGCCTTAGACCTATTTGCAAAATCCCTAGAGGGCACTTCATGCAGTTTTCTTAACTGAAAGGTTTCTACAAGGTCCCTTTACCTCGTTTTCTCCACTGGAAGTTTCTCTCCAGGTCTCTTCACCCAGTCTCTCCACTGCAAGGCAACATAGAGGACACTTCACCCTTTTTTGTCCACTGGAAGGGCACTTTAGAGGGCAATCTATCATGTTTTAGCTGCCACACTGGCATCCAGGAGGGCACTTTTGTTGTACTGTTTCGTACATGGGGGCATTGAGGGGGGCAATTGTCCCCCCTGGCCCCTGTCTTGAGTCCACCAGTGGCTTGACTCTTGCAAAAGACATTTCGATTCAGTCAGTTTTTTGCAGGTACACAACATTTGTGATATATTTTGAATCAGGAATTCAATTCATCAGAATCTTCAGTACATGTTCAAGTATCTTAAAAGCAAATGTAAACCTTATATTTGAAAACACCCATTATGAAAATACTTTGCTAAGGAAGACAAGTGAATATTAATGAGATAACTAACACAGTCGCCTGGCTCATTGCATCTTAATGTATGATTCATAATGACCTCAAGAGACTTGGAACCTCGATCTTCTCTGACAGCTGAGAAGGCAGTTGTGGCGTATCCCAGGGAAAGACAATGACCCCGGTAACTTCAACACAGATTGGCAGCACACACTTTCCCAAGGTCGACAGTGCACTAGAGCAACAGCAAAGGTTGTTTCATTGCATTTACCCACTGACTTCATCGCGTCTCACACAAGCCCTAGGCTGCTCTCAACAAGCCCGTCCTGCTGAATTCTTTCGAAACGTTTTCCAAGCACAGCCTGACATTTGTTATTTGCTTTGGGAATTTAATGCTATTGCCTTTTTTCAGAACCACAAGTGTCTTGTGTAGATTAGAAAGAGCACAGGCTAACAAAACCTAAAAGCCACTCAAGTCTAAAATGTAAGGGCAAATTCCCCATCACTTCAAACCATTGCTCTGTCACTTTGACAGGCCATAATACTTATTAAGCTGACAATGCCATGATGACTTGAGCCTCAAAGAGAAAAGCATTTCACAAGGATACAGGCCAGAGCTGTGGCATTGGTCAAAGCAGTCATGGAGATAGCAAGAGTGAGCCTTTCCTGACCTTGTGAGGGGGGTTTTATGAGTGGAAGAGGTGATAGTTTTTGTCAGCATAAAGTTATTGTGCTTGCTGCTGTAACAGGATGATTTCCTGACTCTGCACTGTCTGGAATATACACCCTCCCCCGATAAATTTCATCTCTTTATCCCTTGGAGTGGGAGCGCAGCAGCCCAGAACCCACTCCCTGTGGGTGAAAGAGAGGAGGATTAGGAGCTTCCCATGCGCACGGCTGTACGCTTGGAAGTTGTTTTCCTATGTTGATAGAGTGAGACAATTTGTCTTGAAGTATGACCTTATCTTTTTTGGCACTCGCTTTGCATCAGAGTGGATAGCACTGATGGAGCGATGGATTCCAAAATGTGCTTTGTGAGGATGCCACCGGCTGACACTGAGCAGAAAAACAAGAACATTGCATCATCTCTTCTATCACTCAAAAGCATTTGAAGCTCTTAAATCAAATGGCAGTGCACCAAATTGGACTGACAAGCACAAGAACATTGCTGCTGAGTTTCAAATGGATTAACAAGTGTAATAATTGCTCTTTTCCAACTAGTTTGGCAAATGCTTCACAAATTAGAAGAATGGGTTCTCTGGTAAATCGGTTCCCATGAGTAACTCCTGTTAAAAAAAAAAAAAAAAAAATCATCCTTCAACCAAAACGTATGGTGGACCATCTGTAGATGTTGAGACTGACATATTCTGTGGACCTGCTGTTTATTTTTATGTGGCGTAACAGTCTGATTACTCTGGGTAGCAGTTTGCTACCTTTCTGGCTGCCAGTGCTAATACAATTTGTTCAATCCACAGTCACAGCACATGGATTAGTGCAGATGTGAGTTTCGTCCCATGTTAGTGTGCAAGTTCCACATTTAATTACTTCTTAGGAAATATTAAAGATATTGCCTCATCAATTGAAGACCATTTAAGGTTGCTAGACAGCTCCAGTTTCAATATTGCCATGGTATAGCTGTAGTTTCAAATAATGGTGTAAGGTAACTGCTGTATGCAAAACACTCAAACTGCTCTAAATGCAATGTTTCTAATGTTGTTTTTTTATATGCTTTTCATGACGAGTTGACTTCATGTTGAGTTGCTAATGGACAGGTATCTTTACTTGTTGCTAAAGTAATTAGCCGCTACTGCCAAGTAGCCATGCTTCCCCCGATGTTTGGAGTTAACAGCCCAGGAAGAGTCAGCTGCACTGAGTTAGCTAGCAGTTAGCCACTAGCAAGTAAAGCTTTGTCCATCAAGAACTTTTGTAAATCTCAGAAAGTTGCAGTGGAGCAGCCAGAGGACAAAAGAGGGAACATCAGAAAATATTTTTTCCATAAAATAGGATCCAGTTTCACCAAAACCAGTTAATAAAGTTAAAAGATGTGTGCTTGTGTACAGTTACCAGTCCTCAGAAACACTCTGCTCTGGCTGCCTCTATCATTTTTCCAACCTAATTCAGTGTCGTCTAATAAATAGTTGATAAATCAAATTCAGAGCTCCGTATTACTATTTTCTGGACTGAGTTACTTAAGCTGTCAATGCCATTAAGCACATCAGCAAAAGGATGAAAGACAGTGCTGAATAGTGCTGAGGTTGTGACCTTGCACAGCCAGACATGTCTCTGAGCTAACAAGCTTACCAGAAGCTGAAGTAGCAAACCACTAACAATAAGTAAAACTGTCCATCAGGAAAGTTGGTAAAAATAGCTGAAAGTTGAGGCAGAGCAGCTGGACATCACAGAGAAGACCAGAGAACTCTCTCTCTCTGTGAAATATAATCCAGTGTCATAAAAAACAGTGAATAAAGTTGTGTTTTCATGGAGTAATTAGTAAGGGCCCAGTGCGCTGTGTTGTGGTACTAACAAGCATGGGTGCAGCCCACTGTCCAGAGAATTTAGGCATACAGGGAGGTGGGGCCATAAAGAGACTAAAACAGCCTGTTTCATGCAGAGGGTGAATAGAGGGGTTTCAAAATGAGAGCTGGAAATGAGCATTTTAAGTCTCCACTAAGTCACGACAGCAGTGTTGGGCAAGTTGCTTGGGAAACTATCAATTGTCACTGACAAATGTAAGTATATTACTATACTAATGCCTCAGATGAAAAAGAAATTAGCGCCATCAGTGTAAAGTGATGCAATGAGACATTACTTTCCACTGATCAGCCCATCTCTAAAACCTCCACAGTCATATCACATCTTTATTCAACAACATGGGGGAATATAAAATGAGACTTAATGACTTGCCACTCATCCAGCCTATGATTTGTATTTCCTGACCATCGCCAACCAGCTTAGTGACTGTATGCAGCCCCGTCCTCACAGTGAAGCCGTAGAGCTCACACAACCCTGGGGATTCCTGAATGCTGGCTTACCGGGACTAATGTTGGCAAGCCAGCTAAGAACACACAATATGTAAATAAGACAACGTTGGAGTTACTCCAGGGCATATTCTTGCTCTTCTGGCAGAGGCTAGCCTCCTCCCCCAACCTCCAACCCCTGTGTCAAGCTAATATGTAGTACGGGAATAGTCTATCCACTACACGCATGAAATATAAAGACCTCAATGCAACTGCTGGTGAGACAGCAAAGCTGATCCCTAAAATGTCAACTAACACAGCGTTACTGGGATTGGAAACTGTAATGAAATGAATTCCAAAATGAACCCCCTTACGCTACTTGAAAAAAGTAATCACATTAAAGAAACAAGTTGCTAAGTAACAAGCTAATATTCATGACATTTGTGGCTCAGCAATGCTATCAAAAACCAGAACTACCCTTTCCAAATGGTACCTTTTTAATTTATTTTCTCATCATTTCATTAAAAAGGCAGCCAACTGCTCCCAACCTCTTAACAACTCCACACTGAACTGAATATTGCCTTCTGCAATAATTCAACCAACCAACATTCACTCCAGGGTTAATGATGCCAAGTGTTAAGACCACTAATAAGACAAAGATACAACATTTTTATCCCAAAGCAGATATATTGCCTCTGGCCTGTAGCGCTAGTTATTCATCTAGATTGTTTTGGTGTGAGTAGCCGAGTTTTGGAGATACTGGCTGTAGAGATGTCTGCCCTCCACTGCCAAAACAAACTAAAGAAAAAAAAAGAAGAAAAGAAAATTGAAAAACTCAACAGCAATATCTCTTTCCAGAAGTCATGACCTGGTGACCCAAGATAATCTGCAAACCTTGTTGTCAGCAGTTTCATGTAGGAATTATTTTCTTTCTACTGACAAACCACACTGCCCAACAGCAGCACAGTGTTTAAGGAAGCGTGCATCTACTCATGGACAAGAGGTTCGTGCTTGTGACAACACTGTTTGTAAATACTAACAGCGTCCTCCTCAGCTGAGCTGTAACGTTAACGCCTCTGAACTAGCTGGTGGGTTGATATGGTTGGCTGGTGTAGTTCTGTAGAAAGAAAGTAGTTCTTGCATGAAACTGCTTGTAACAAGGTCTGTGGATTATCTTGAGCAATTTTTTTTCTTTTATTTTTCTTGCTTTCAGCATCAAGCTGAGTGTCATCTAATTCCATTATATTCAAGAGAAGGCAGACATCTCTACAGCCAATATCTCCAAAACTCGGCAACTCACGCCATAACAGTCTGAATCAGGACTGTCAAAGTTATTTTAGTGCTTGGCTAAACACAGAACCGTTTGATCTCAAGTGGGCCAGAAAGTTCAAAAGTTTTGGCAGTGCCTCAGCAACAGGATTCCACCAGTATTGTTGTAAAATAGAAGTCCGACAGATTGTTTGTTTGTTTGTGTGAAATACTGCTAATCAGCAGCTTCAATGTTCAGTATCTTTATGTATAACCAGAATAAGTATTCATTCTGTTTTTGTTTTTGTTTTGTTTTTTTATAAAGAAAACTATATTTCGGTCTGGAATTAATGACTGCTCTGCAGGTTTTTACACTTTGCAAAGTCAACCACTGGGCCAGAACGAACCCTTTGGCGGGCTGGTTCTGGCCCGTGGGCCATATGTTTAACACCCCTGATCTAGATGGATAAATAGCACTACAGTTTGAGACACAGAAGGTATGCTAAATTATTGAAATTCTATATAATATACAATCTGTTTGAGGCGAGTTGTTTCTCCTCGCCCCCTCCTCTTCAGACTCAGGGAAGCTCAGGCATTGGGGACTGACAATAACAAGCGAAGAGGAGTCCTACACTTTAAGTTGATCAGTTGTTTACAGCTGTCAATTGTCTCTCAACGTAAAGCTAAGCCTGTTATCCTGAAAACAAAAGCCCACTACTCTGAAAATACACACTCTGGCAGTCAATTAACTCAAACCCCAATCTCACTGCCTGCCAGACTCCATTAATATATTGCTCAATTTAACAGTTATAAACATCTACTCCCACTAAAAGTTTATTAATGATTGCTTGCAACTCATAAATAGACACTTGCTCATTTGGTGAACATTCGGCATTATTTCGACACTAATTAACGTGAAACGTGCAACAAAACAGAGCTATTCTAATCCGATATAGAAATTTCAAAGGGGAACATCATGGCTGTAATGATGTCAGAGAAGTGAGTGTTTCAATTTAACGTTTCCTTCATCTCTGATGACATATCATGGTCATTTTATGATTTATTATAGTAAATATATGACAGATTTCTCTTTTAAAGTTGCTAGTGATACAGCCTACTGTAACTGTATGTGTCATAAAATTCATAAAACAAGCCAGTGCTACATGCACTCTTTAATTCATGTTAGCTGTTCGCTTCGCCTCCCCAGTCTGCAGGTTTCTGATATGACTGAGTAAATTCAGCGTTGTCCCCTTTGTGCCGGGTGATAATGTGTCAGCACAGCTGCCTGCTCTCTGACCCCCTCTGGACAAGTTTAAAGGTCGCACACTCCAGGTCACATTCAGCTACACTGTTCAAGTTCATCACTCCAGTAAACTGGACTTCTCATGTCAGCTGCCACAGCCCAAAGCACCACATGACTCCTAAACATATAGCGCATCCCTCCCTCCACCTCCCTCACTACACTACACTGTAGGGATCAAAATGAGATGCATACTTCTAAACACACCTGCCACCTCTGACATCCTGTGTGGAATGAAATGAGCATATTTATCTTATGAGCTGAGTTTATCTCATGCGTGTGCTATACTCAATTTCGATGTGTCTCTTTTCCTTCAGAGTGACAAATGAGATGGAAAATTTTCACGTCAAAAACACGGTGGTTGAAAGCTCCCACACTGCTATCCTCCACAGTGGTGTCAGAACTGAACAGAACAGCATGAAGTGATGCTATATCAAAAAGCGGGAGGTTTAGGTTGTCACAGAATGCTGACATTTTCTGTAGAGCATCATTATGATAATGAACATTCATTCTCTATCACTGGCACCTCATGGGCACCCTTCCCTTTAATGTACTTCTCTGAAGGTAACGGTCTCTGACAGTCTTATTTATTGCATTGCATGGCAGGGTTATTTCTGGAAGTCACTTTAAAAAAAATCTGCTACAGAGAATATCTGTGATAATCTATATCAAAGCGGCTTCCGGCAATGTATTGTTGGGTGTTATGGGAAATAAACTGCTGAAAGTAATAAGTCTACCACTGTCCTCCTACTTGGGCCTGTTTGTTGGCTCTGAATATGCATGATTGCTTTTTGATTGACTGAGCAATGATGAATCTTTAAAATTAAAGGCACAAAAAAGATGCAATTGTGCACGACTTCTTGAAATGAGCTGAACAACCTGCTTAAATCTAGCATGAAATAAAGTATTCATTCTCTGATTGCATATCTCCTCAAACATAGAGTGATTGGGGAACCACTGCACCTTAACAACCCTGTAATGATCCAAAACCACTGCAATCTTATGGCGCTGATGCATGACAATATTATCATTTAAAAAGCCTGTTGAGCCCCTGTGCACTCGTCTTAGCCAAGAACAAATGATATGTGCCCTCATCTCTGGAGGTATAAGAATTCATAGAATTCACACCCAGAGATTTTTAACAAAGCTGTTATGCCATCGCAGAGGCCAACGCAATTACAAATTCTTTCAGGGGAAATGAGTAAATTACTTTCATTTACAGTGGTTTTAAAACTAAAGTGCAAATCTGCTCTCCACTGAGACCAGCTCGGTAAAAGCTTTTCCTCTGTTGCTCCGGTTTTGCAAGCTGATCCCAAAACAAACTCGCACCTGCAGACATATACACACACACACACACACACACACACACACACACACACACACACACACACACACACACACACACACACACTGCATGAAGTCTATGCACTCACTACCTGTCATTCACCTGCCTACTCCTGGGCTCCAGTTTGCCATAGTTGCCATGGTAACGCAGCACACGAAGGATACAACAGGCATCATTGTGTGTTCTTCCCTTGATCATCTTATTGACGGAGCCAGGCCCAATAGAAATCTCTGTATCTTAGCAACACTTAAAGCAGAACTAAATTAAGTTAAAGGTGTTGTTTTCATTGAGTGTGGGAGTGTATCTGTAAGACATTTATTGCACACTAAAAATCGAAACTAATCACTTACCCGGCTCACCTACTTGGTTGCTCAATTTTGGATGCTATTTTTCTGGGACTGTTTTGCAAAAATTTTCCCGCGTGTTGGCAGAGTGGAGATTGAGAATGTGTGTGGGGAAAAAAAAAAAAAAAAATAGAACGGCATTGCAGAGCACTACACTGAGTAACCAGGTTTTGATTTTTTTCAAGTTAAGACCATCAGTGTTGTTAAAGTGCAGCTGGGGCTGAAAAATGAGAGTCCTGAGAGATGGTGTCAGAGGCTGCACCTGCCCACGGAGCCTGAATAATGCACTCAGACCACGAGGACACCTGCTGTAGCCTGTACATCTGCAGCAACGCACACGCTCGTGGGCATACATACAGGCACAAGACACATCAAACATGCACGCACGCATGCATCATGCATTTTGAAAGCCCGTGCATGCAAACATACACACTCGCAGACCTGCTGAGGCAAAATAAATGCTCTTAATTGGAGTTGGGGAGGGAAAACTGTGTATCATCTCTCAGAAAGAGATGGAAACAGAATCGTATCCCTAAGTAAGAGTAAGATCCTTCATTCAGTATTCATATAGAACCCACACTACTCAAAAAACCCTACTGCCATTCTCATGAGAGGGAGCTGGTACAGAAAGCGAGCAGTATATTTGATCAGAAGAGACCCTCGATACTTGGCGGGTCTCCACGATGATGCATGTAGTAATACGCGCTGTCTTTACTGTATTGGTGTTGGATGAAAGTGGGACAATAAACAAGCTTATTTTACTCATTCTGACTTTCTGGTGAAGAAGAAGGAAAAAAATCATGTCATCTTAACTGCAAAAAACAACATCCCCAAAGAGATCACAGCTTCAATTATTGATAACTTTCACTGTCGAGCAGTCATCAGATGGTTGTCAGGCTTAAAGCAAAGGTTGGGGGAGAGTGGAGTCAGGGAGGATTTTTTCATGCTTTCTGTGCTGACAATTTGAAAGCAATTACATGAGAGGGAGCTTTGGTGAGAAACTGACTGAAGGGGAATGAGAAAAAGCTGCTTCCTACTATCTGTTTCTGTGGAGGATGCTTATATTTCAAGGTTAGAAACAGAAGCAGGGTGAGAGTACAGGAGAAATTGAAGAAGGAGAAAGAAAAGAGCGGGCACAGTAAAGAAACATGCCGTGTGCTACTTTTGCATAATTCTCCAATTCAGTGTTCTGGCGTCCTTCGCTCGAGCCACACAGAGCCCCACTCATCAATACTGGATGAGTTTTATCTCTCCACGGTGTGGGAGCTGTCAGTCTGAGCTCGAACATGCTTCTACTGCCAACAGACAAGGGACACTCACCTCACTGTATCACCTGCGTTAAGCTGTTCTGCCATTAACTCAATGTCCCTCAGTCAGTGACGTGTCGTGTTATTGTGGAGGAAGGCTGAACACTTTCGTATGGTTTTCACTACAGCTTTCATAAAAGTTTGATTACAAGTGCCTCTCATGATTCTTTGGTTATTTGTGTTATTGCTCTCTTTCAACATTCAAACAATTAGAGGTCCAGTGTGTTAGATTGACATTTTATTTGCAGAATGGACCCTTTCGGTGCTGACATCATGATTACATCATGGTGTTAGCCAGGGGCAAAACAAAGGGAGAACCAGCGGCAAACACAAATCATCTCAGTAGTAGCTGTAGGTCACATAACAAAAATGTGATTTTACTGTGTGGCAGAGAATTGAAGTAGTAATGGCTCAAAACAGGTGCTTTATTACTGTCCAGCTGTCACTGCCAGTAAAAAAAAAATCAAAGGAAGCTATGGTTAAATGCTGGATTGCTTTGGCGATAATTTAAAGTGCTTGTATGTGTAAAATAAAGTAATATCTCCGGTAGGTATGGGTAATGATATGTGTCTAAAGCAGTGTTCCTCAAACTTTTAGGCCACGTACAACTGCAGAAAATATAGCTAACAAGTACCACTGCACTGTTTTGCGCCATTTGGTACAATGTTTAACGCAGCTGCTCAATTTATTCTCTAACTGATCTGTACTTTTCTTCATAATAGGTCCCATTTGGAGGCACTATTGCAGTGTTTTGGAAGCATCAGTCTCTTTACTTTACCCCCACTAACTATGCTGCCATCACAGTTGGCTTGGATGATACATGTACACGTTAAACTTATTTTAGATTGCATTTCAGTGATATATGTTGATGATATAGGTTTTTAATTAAGTTATTTCTTGAGAGAGAATCTAGGGTCTAGAGGTTTGGCATGCCCATGGCTTAAATTAGGGGAAGCTAAGGGAACCTCAAATCCCCTGAAAAGGACATAGGTTCTGGCAGCTGGACTCTGCAAAAGCTGTAAAAGCACAAGAAGTATTTTTATTTCTATGCTGTTAAAATTCACAAGTTTGCTAAACATTGTGTGATTTAGGCTATGATTCACAGAGGAGTGCGTATGAAACATAGAGCAGATTTGCCTGTGTCTCCTGCTGAATTCATGATTGTTTGTTTTTTGCTTTGATAATTAAATTTATTATTTGCTTTTGAACCAGTGGCCTTATCTCCTTGTGATTAAGTCTTTATGAAATGTCACTGATTAACTGTCTTTCACAGTAATCCTGCAACTGACAGTGCCGGCAAGCACGTCCATGTATATGGACGCATGTGACACGTCACTGTGTAATTCGAACCAGGGTCATGCCCATCTAATCAGAAAGGTGGGCATGACAGCTGGGAGAGGCGTGCAAGCTGAGACAAAATGAAAGGAAATATTTCCGCACCCCTTTCTTTATTTCAAAGAACAATACAACTGATCACCTTTGAAGTTTCGTTTCCACTGAAGTAAGACGAGCTTTAATTACCTTTTCAACTCTGTGGAACACACTTCATTGAAACTCGACAGACAGAAACAAAACAAAACTCACCAAAACCATCCTAGTTTGTCTTTCAGCAATCACCAGCTCTGATTTGGTAAAATAAATCCTTAATTTACTGTGTTAAATGTAAGAACATCGAGGACAGTCTGACTCCACAGGCTATTGTCCTTCTAAAAGCAGTGTCTGTCACTTGCGCAGACCATTAAAATAGCATAATAAGACGTCAAAAATCAAATCATAAACCCACAACTGGTGATAGAATCAGCCTATCACATGAGGCCAATGTAATCATCCAATCACCCAGTCCGCGTTTGTATAAAGATCATCCATCCAGTAAATGAGCATGTGCAGGCAGGAATGAGTGACTTTACATATTCAGAAGAGCTTGTATTTTCTTCAGCCATTGTCAAGAAACAAGCAAAGAAAAAGGAATAGGTTTGCCTCCAAAAGCCATAAAAAAAGTCAGTGATTACAATAAAAATATATTTATTAATATTATATTGCTTTTATGCCATATAGACCTCTTTCCTGGTGGTAAAAAGGAAAATTGTTGTGTTTCTGTTAGCTTAGAGCGAATCGTTTATATCTATGTTGCAGGCCAACAAAGTAACACAGAATGGACAAATCAATCACTGGCTCTAGGATTTTTGCGTAGGGTCTCCTACATGGTTGGAAGGGAAAGGTAAGGGGATTTATTTGCACTCCTTTAATAAACTTAAATTCACATTTAAAAGAATAGTTTGATATACACTTCTTTGCTTTTATACTGAGAGTGAGATGAGAAGATTGATACCACTATCACATATGTCTAGTAAATATAAGGCTGCAGATAGTAGCTGGTTAGCTTAGCTTAGCATTAAGATATAAATATTTAGTTACAAAACTCATGTTTGTACAGGTTTAACAAATTGGATGTTTCAGATTATTTAGTGAGCCTTAGAGGTGCTGGTTGGCAGATTTTGTTAGTTTAAGATGGAGCCATGCTAGCTGTTTCCTCCCCATTTCCAGTCATTATCTTAAGCTAACTAGGTACTAGCTGTGGCCATACATTCCCAGACAGATGGTATCAGTATTCTCAACTAACTATCAACAAGAAAACAGGTTAGCGCATTACCCAAAATGTTGAACTATCCCTTTAAAGACAGAGCAAAAAAAAAAAACAACAGAATAAAAAATTCTGTGAGCAGTCCCATTGTAGCAAGGTCTCAGGCCAATCACTTGCATTCTCCGCATTCAATTTCATCCCATGCTGAGGCTACAAGGTAACTGATTGAATAAATGAATAAAGCCAATCCACCAAAGGTGCTGAGGTCCCACCATGCACTGCTGCCCTACGAGGGCAGTTGGTTTGTGGTTGGCTGAGCTGATGAGTTCGAGCCTGACACTCTGTTCTCCTGTAGGTCAACTGCCCTGGGAAGGCAGGTGTCTCTCTTTCAGCGGGGAGCAACACTGTGAGGGTAGGTGTGAAGGAGAAAACATGCTCGCGTGTACATATACTGTATGTGTGGGCCCTGGCACGTGTATGTGCTTGCTTCCACCCCCAGGAGGGCGTTAGCAACACAACTCAGGAATTTGTGCGACACCTGGAAGCGGGCTTCCTCGACCTCATTTGTGGTGCAGCCTCTCTGATTGGCCAGTTGCCATTGCAATGTGTGTATGGAGGCCTTTGGCTCCCGCAATCTGCTTGGAGGTTTGATTTATTTTTATACTTAATTTCCTATCATAGAGGATTTTTGGTTTTGTGCATCTTCATTAAGTATACCAAAAAAAGAGCTAGAATGAATGAAGATGGACAGGGTTTGAGAGGGGGGGGACAAATATAGGTGTGCAACAGAGGGATAGAGATGTCTTGGGAAAGAAAATGGGGAATGCCAACACGGAGAGACAGAAGAATCCCTTCAGCACCATCTCTCTATTTCAGCACAGTCTCTGGACAGGCTGATGTTTGAGTGAACGCGGGCCAAAACCAACATGGCAACACACAATTAAGGCCCTAATAAATTAGGACACAGTTAACAGCAACAGCATGTCAACACGGCCCAGGGTGGGGGCTGCGAGCGACATATCGGGGATACTGCGGCTACGTGCTGGAAACAGACTAATGGGAAGCGATTTGGGGTTGGCCCAAGATATAATTACCGTCCCCACCTCTCCTGTTCAATGAGGCCTGAGGCCTCCTGGGAGAGGCCTATTTCAGTCAGGTAATGGAGAGCCCATGCCCAGGAGCGGATGATCAAATTGTCTGCAGCAATCTGCTTTTTTGCTCTCCTGATTGTCCCCAAAGACATAAAGAGCTGACCCAAGGATTTTTCCCAGCTCTCTATTAGAGCCAAGCCAGCTTTAGAGGTAAAGCTCTCCCCAGTTGCTGTATGGTGGAAGTGGTGGTGTGTGTCTGTGTTTTTCTGCATTAGTGTTTGCGTTGGGGACGCTAGCCGAACTTCACTGTGATTTATGTGTTGTCACGCTAACAGGAGCATAATGAAGTTGTTCTTGCAAACACATGTTTGGGCTCTGAGGGGCCAAATGATGCCAGGAGAGAGGAGGACTCATACAACCAAGGAGGACCAGAAGAGAAAGACACAGAGAGGAAGAACGCATTGATAATCATCAGATGAATGCGGTCGTTTTCTGTGGAGGACATCTGCTCAAGGGTTGAGCTCAATGATAAGAAGTCACTTTATTCACAGCTGAAAAAACTCTCCAATCCTTCATCATTGTCAGCATTACCCAGTATAGATACCTCTTAAACATAATAGAAACACAGGTGCATTTACTCAAGATACAAAGCACTGCACCTCAGACCCAAGCAGTTATATAGTAAGAGGGCAGAAGCTGTTGTCAATAAAATGTGTAGGTATTTTATAATATATGAACATTTATGCAAGTGGTTTTCAGAGGAAAGGAGGATTCAAAATTACTTGCATGGATCCAGACCTTCACATCTGCTCACTTCATTGAGTTAACTGATTCTCTGGTCTGACACTGAGACATGTAACAGCGGTTTCTTATAGAGCACTTATCAAAACAGATTTACAAAGTGCTTCAGAAAGAGATAATAAAATAAAATACCTAGAGAAAGATGAAATCCATGAAGGGGACACTTAAAATAATAAACAAGAAATTACAAACTTGTAAAATAAACAGACAGCTCAGGAAAAAAAAATGGTTTCCAATAAAAGTATGTTTTTAGAAGAGACTAAAAAGAAGACCCTGATTCAGACAGCCTTATTTCCCCAGCCAGGTCATCCCAAAGCCTCGGGGCCCTGATAGCAAAAGCTCTGTCTCCTTCAGCGAGGACTCTGGAATGCACAGAAGACCACTGCCGAAGGACCTCAACCTGTGCAAAGGTTCATACAGGGTGATAAGGTCTGAACTATAGTCTGGCACCACACTGTGCAGAGCCTTGATCAATAAAATCAATCTTAAAATAATCAGGGCGCCAGTGTAAAGAGACTTAAACAGGTGTGAAGTGGTCATATCCTTGGTTCTAGTTAAAAGCCCAGCAGCCGAGTTCTGTACAGTATGTACTCATTTCAAGTCTCCAGAGAAGTCTCCAGCTGAAATTTTAATGTTTCCAACTGACATGTTTTAAAACAAGAACCCTGTGAAAGTGTTTATGTGAAGTTATCTAACGGCTGCATACATGATGTAACATTAATGCTAACAGACTGAGGCTAAAGCTAGCTTTCATCTCAGCAAACATTGGTCAGATGGTGAAATACGGCAGGTATGATGACAGAAATACACTCATTAACACGGGAAGAGGAAGCGCAGGGACTAGATTAATACAGTGGACCTTGAGATGGGTCACCTAGCCAGACTGGCTGAACCACGATCGCCAAAGGAAGAGAGCCGGGATAAGAGCTAAGCTAACCGGGCTTAGACCTGAGACAGCTAACCAGAGAGACGCATTGTTGTTGACCCACTTTGATTCTGCATCAGACCACATCCTCCTCCCCAAACCCCTGCAGAATAAATGCAGATGCACTGTTATTTAACAAGTTTGTCTGGAGGAAAGGTTACTGCAGCTAGTAAGCTAGTGTTAGTTAGCACCACATGCATATATTTGCAGCTTATGTTAGAGCAGATGAAGACAGAGTTTAATCCATTCACCACATTTTTGAAAGACTACAAAACAGATGCCACCATCCAGACTCACGAAATGCAGAGCTCCTCAGAGTATTTCTAAGGCTGTGTTGCCTTAATATCATCCACATGCCACACTCTTATTTCTGCTTTGAGCTCACAGGAGAAGTGGCATGCCTTGGAAAGCAACATTGTGGATTTTATGACCAAAAAATGATTTTCGGGTAAAAAAGACAAATTTTTAATTAATGTTATTTTTTGCTTAGCGTAATTACAATGTCAAAGTAGCAGCTCTGTTGATTCTTTGCATTCGTGCTGTCTTAAAGCACACATGCTAAAACAGCTGGCTGTGTTGTAGCTGCTTGGGGTGGGGATAGTTGTAACAGTTCATTTAAAAATTATGAGATTTTCTGTTCTGTTTGCATGGAACACCCCAGGGGGCAGCCATCTACATTTGCCACAACTGTGACTGAGACTTGAACCCTTATGTGAGACATGTATATTCAGGAATACATCTTTTCACAGGTCTTGTAAACATGTGAAGGTTATAGAGACTTTAGTGATAAACTCTCTGTAGTAACTTTAAATTGCTAATTTTATTCAAAAGTGTTCATTCTTTATTCTTCTCTAAAGATGTATCATAAACTGGATAGTGTAGACCTCAAATCAGGAAATTATCTCTCACTGTTACATCTATCCCCAGCTAGTGTTACAACTCACCCCAGTAGTGGGGTAGGTTGTTACAACAGACCTTTTTTTAATTTGACATAAACTCACATAATCTGTGACTCTATAGTAGATGTCCAGTTGAGTTTTATTCAACAAATGTGGGTGGCATCTATTAAAGCTGGAGAGATCTAACATGAACAACCACTGAGTTACTGACAACAAAAAGTGTTACTACCATCCCCGCTCTTCCCTACTTACAATCTTCAGGGAAAATAAGATGTGAGAATACACTAGCTGTACAGCCTGTTAAATTAATTAAAAATAATTTAAAAGCATACATATTTAAATAGGTACTCCAGCAATGAAAGGAGTGCACTGCCATAATGCTACCAGTAGCCACTGTTTGAAATATCCTCTTTCAAACTGCAGGCTCCTAGTTTGTAACACAGGCTCTCTGTTATGATGTGTGGTCTCCGAGCCCAGGGCGAGATAACCCCCTGATGACATCATCAACGGCTATTTCCTCAGACTTTAGAGGGCTCTCTCCAGAGCCACAGAGGAAACTGATTTCTCCAGCTCGGTGCTCTCTTAGAAATAAGGGTTCCAGAAAGCCGTTCTTCCTGAATGGCTGAGGTTCTACCCAGTTCCATTTGCCTCTGAAGGGCCTCTTTTTTTTGAAGAAAGGGTTAGTTGAGGATTCTTTGTAAGACTAAGGGTTCCATTAAGAACCTCTTCATCCAAAGAACCATTTAAGGAAAAAAAGATTTTTTTCAAGGACCGTTAAAATCCTTGAAGAACTCTTTCATCAAGGGTGCTTTGTACCATAATATGAAAGAGTTCTACGTAGAACTCCCTGAGTGAATTTTAGAATAAACCCTTAGAATATAATAAGGTTCTTGGTTATGCCTGGGTTGGGTCTAGATAAAACCCTCCAACACAAAAGGGTTCTCAGTAGAACCACCCTGTTGGGTTTTAGGTTAAACCCTTGAAATATAAAGTGGTTCTCGGTAGAATGGCCTGGATGGGTTCTAGATTAGATCCTGGGAATATTAAACGTTTTCAATGGAACCACTGGGTGGGTTCTTATGAGCACCCTCAGAAGATGAAAAGATTCTGGATAGAACCATTGCATCATAGAAAGGTTCTCCGTTACAACTTGTCATTTTAGATTCTGGGTGAAACAGATAATACTAGGTGTAAGCCCTTATGCTGGGTTCTTGGCAGGATTCTCTGAAAGGGTTTCAAGTGGAACCTTTGTAAAAGCCTCTTCAAGGAAACAAAGGTTTCCCCTGCGGGTACAATCAGAAGAACCCTTCACAGTTCTAGTTAGCACCTTTGTTTTTAAGAGTGTAGTGCTTGCCTTGACTCTTACATGTAAACTTTATGGACATACTGCACCATTCATACTGAAAAAAAAAAAAAAACTGAAAGGAAAAAAAAGTTTTCTACATTAGAAGTTTGTTTTAGTCAAAATATTGTGTGTATCCAACCAAGAATCAAATCAAACTGTGATCTAGTTTCACCCCTGCTTCTCCCACAGCACTACTGGGAAGAAACAACATGCACTTTCGTCAGAAATCAAGGTTTAAGGGAAATGTGATCTATATTTGAGAAACACACACCAGTACTTGAAGTCATTTTATCCTTTAGGGTTTACAGAGATCAGGAATAATTGACAGTATAGTATATCTGTTACATACTGATTAGTAGGAGAATGAAAACAAGGATGACTCTCTTGCCCTCCCTCAGCGCTGCATGTTTTAAAGTGTTTTACCAGAAAAAAAAAGGACAGAGCAGTGTAGATAAATCCATGCCACACGACTATCACATTGTTTGCTATAATTAAACTGTGCCATCCCTTGTGGAGACTTCAGTCAGTGAAAACATGTCACAAGCTCCCAGAGGGTTGTTTGTATTGTCAGTGATAGTTTATCAATACCCTGGATCTTAATCTTTCTTGCTCTGGCGCTGAGGTCCCCGGGTCTTTCTGCATCGACCTTTACCAACTGGCATTACAACATGACTGAGTGACTTCTGGTGCGGGGAGAGATTGTCTTTAAAATCCCCATGGAAATTAACCTCTACGCCAATGTTGTGCTTCCTATATCCGCTTTAATGGCTTTTTAATGAAACCGTAAAAAGAGGGCCCTTTAAATTTAGCAATTACTCGTAAAAAAAAAAAAAAAACTTTAATGTTCAGACAATGACTCATTCTGGACATTTTTTGGCTTCGTGGTCTAGTTAAGTGGCCTCTCAGAGACATGAGGTCACCGCTGATTTAAGGCTATACATTATATGTCATAATATAAAGTAAAATGAGGATGATTCAGAGTCTTTCATTTTGATGGAGGAAGTCCATTAAAGCTTTATCAATTTTGGTGAATCTCAAACAACTATGCAGCCATCTGTGACCTCAAAACACAATAACGGCAGCCATGTTGGAAATGAGCGGTTTGGAGGCATTTTATCAAAATCATAAACTCCTTCCCCCGGGGTGAGCCCTCACTTCTTCATGGGGCCTTGACACTGGAGGTTAGCGAGAGGTGAGTGTCTCTCTATCTTCACCGAATAGAAGAATGGGACTCCCACGTGTCCCCGCCAGCCCCGAAGGCTATCGGGTTCAGGCATCTGTGGCTTGAAAATGCTCCCTGTCCAGTGTCCCTTTTCATTCATCATAGCCCTTATAATGTCTCGAAGAAATATGCTTCCGCGAGCATCATCTTTCATGGGTGTCAGAGGTTTAGTTCCCCATTTGTTCTGGAGCCACACAGTTCCTGTAATTCTTTCGGGTAGCCCCTGCAGGTCTAGGAGTCCGGCAGTTAGGTCTGTTTAAACAAAAAGACAACGGGGCATTGGCAGTTTGGGAAACAGAACAGAAAATCCAGTGTGGTTCAGCAGGATAATTGTACTGGACTTTTTCCCCATGTATCGTATTCAGGTATCTAATAAATAGGAGAGGAATTTGCAATAAAGGAGCAATATGTAAGACCCTAGAGTTAAAAAAAAAGGAGTACTGCTGTCCAAATCATGAGTTGGAGCCATAGATGGTGTACTAAATTATTTCAGCATTTTGTATTCCCTTACAGTTACAGTTGTTACATCACAGAAGTACAGAAACAGGGGAATAAAACAATTTTATAGCTGCTGTATATCGCTCCCACCCCATAATCCCAGCACCCCAACAAATAATCAAAATAAAAAGGATAATGATAATAACATTTATAATAAAAGTGATGCATGTGGTTAAGAAATTTGAATAATGGAAAGGTGAAAAAAAAAACATGATGAAAAGGCTCAGGGAATACTACAATATTCAAATACAATAATTTATCTTTTTTTATGTCTTCTTCCATCTCTCTCTAACACACATACACACACACTGTATATATATATATATATATATATATATATATATATATATATATATATATATATATAAAAATATACAATCTATGGTTGATGTTTCCCTCTGGCCCTTCTTCCCCAGACCTGACGCTCAGGCAGATTGCCTGCAGGCTGCAAAAACAAACCTACATTAACGCAAGAGAGTATAAGAGCAACATTATACTTGACCGCTGACAAGCGACAAGGAGTCCTACACTGATCAGCTTTTTGTAACTGTCAGTTGTCAGATGATGTAAAGCAAAGTCTGTTATCCTCAAGACAAGTAGTAGAAATTTAGAAAAAGGAGAACATCCTGGCATTGTTGTCTGAGAAACCAGTTTATTAAGTTTCTTTAATCTCTGATGATGTATCATGATCTTTTTATGATTCAGCACAGTAAGTCTATTACATATTTCTCATTTAATCACACAAAACTGAACCCTTTGACTTAACATTATAACATTATTTTGACTTGGATTTTAATCATGACAGGATCAAGGATATTTTCTTCATTTGTTTGGCACCAACACATTTCCTGATTACATTTCTGACCATCTCTAAATCTTCATTATCCCTGGAATAAGTAAGATGTTTTTCTCCAATATATAAAACAACTGTGGCCTTGAAAAGACGACTTGTTAACGGAAAATAAGGGCAATTTTGTGGTGTAAATGAATGGGAAATAAAAAGATGTTGATTTATTCAGTTGTGAATGAATTACCTACACCGCTGCCTCTGCTGGTCTTCCAGCCATTATGAGGTTTTTTTTATTGCTTTGGTGGTCTGAGATTGATGGTCTACATTTATGCTTCCACCCAAAAATGCTTTTATAGTAGCTCCTGTAAGTGACATAGATTTTACCTTTGATTTACACTTTTGAGGAATCCAAGTTTGACTTTGGAGTGTATAAAAGTTTGTTTTTGTAACATTCTTACAAGTAACTTCTTAATCCAAGCTCTGCCTGCCCAACCAACTAACTCGACTCTAATCTACGAGGTAAACTGCCACTGTATTTATGCAGTGTGTGTGTGGGAAAGCAGCCAGCAAGCTGGAAACACTGCTAAGACTGGGGATGTGCTTTCTAACCAACTGCTCTGCAATCAATTTCACAACACAGTACAAAGCAACAAATCCCAAAGGGGAAACGTCTACACCTACAAGGTAGACTAGACTGCTTAACAATTCATTTTTACAAACATGATCATTACTTAGCATCCTTGGTCATATTTTGCAGCCAAGGACAGAAACTGCACAGTGTTTTGCGATTCCCTCCAATAGCGCCAACGCATGAAAAAGATATCTAACATTGAAAAAGTGCTTCCTACAAAATGAGCACCAAAACGGGAATCCCCAGTTATTGATATCCCCACACATGTACATGCGGTTACTCTCAGAAAAATAATGGTTCTTAAAGCGTTCTTCAAAACGCTGTCTGTCACAACTCTAGGAAGAACAAAGACTCAGGTGAAGAGATATTCACTGGAGGCAACGTGCCGTTCAAAACTGACAGGCCAAAGGTCATACCAAGAAGAAAAACAAATGGCAAAGGCAGGGAGGAGGCAAAAACCCACAAATCATGGAAACAAACAAAATCCAGAAGCACAGAAACAAAACACTATGAACAAATGTGAGAAAGTAGTGAATACAGGAGGGAGCAAAGCAGACAATTCAGGAAAGACGTGTGAAAACAGGTGACTATATATACACAGGGTTGACTAAAGGGGATGATCAGGGGCAGGTGAGTAACTGACAACAGGTGTGAATAATGAAGGGTGGTAAAAAACAGACAAAGACAGAAACTGAAGAAACAGAAAAATGAGGGAAGACAAGGACTTCAAAAAAAAAATACTACCCTATAAGAAGCCATCAGAAGAACCTCTTTGTTTAGGAGTTTTGTTGGAGTTATTTGGTGGTCTGTATGTGGCATTTAAAAGGTCTTAAAGTCTTTTAACTTTGAACCCTGCAGAAACGTGCAGAAATGTTTTGCACAGACTGCATAACAATGTTTGTGGACATTGTGTCCATAGCTCACAATGCCTTAAGTGTTTCTTGATTTTCAGTGAGGATCCACAAGGTATTTTAAGGTTTTAGGGCCCTATGTTCCCCCTCATAGTGGCTGATTTTGTGTTCAGCCATTTCACCTCACAGGAAGAAGGTTGTGGGTTTGAATCCTAGTTCCCATGACTTGAACAGATTTGATCTCTGCAGAGCAAAACTCAAGTACTTGTTTTTCAACCCGTAATAATTTCATGTAAAATGAAGCATTGCTAAAGAACTGTCTGAAAGATGAGATGAGGAGGAGGAGATGAGCTGCAGAGAGGAGGGAGGAGGGAGGGAGGAGTGAATGTGTGAAGTGCCGACCTATATAAAAACTTTAGTGATCAAGAATCCTGATATTACTGTACAGTTCTGTGGTTTAAACTCTACAGATAAAAATATCTGTTGTTGCAAAGGCCAAACTGACAGACGCTTGTCTCCTCCACAAAACGTTTGTCACTGCGCTGCATTACTGTAAGTCATGATGAAGAGTCCAGACTCTGTCTCTCCTCTTCATCTCTTCGGTGTTTGTCGGTGTGCAGTTTGCTGTCTGCTGTCGTCTAAAACATCCTCACTGATGTAAATGATCCTGCTGCCTTAATACAAAAACATGAATATCATCATTATATAGACCGTGCTGAATAAAGGTGAGGATTTTTGTCTTCAGAGGACAATATTTTATTAAAGAAATAAACTATTATTAACAATGATAATACTAAAGAAATAAACAGATGCATATAAATAGCAACTTTTTCCGAAAATACTGCTGGTTCTGTGGTGTTGGAATTTTAAATCTGAAGCCTGCAGTACACCATAGAGGCTTAAATTAACTTTTCTATTTAAGTTTTTAGTGCGATTTGGCCTTAATGTTAAATTGAGCAGGTCAGTATGTTCATCTGTGCCTGTGTGATTAATAGCGATTAACTACAGAAAGTCATGTGATTAATCTCAGTTAACAGCACTAGAAATTCTACGTTATTGAATTTTTTTTTATAGTTTATGGGTTTTATGTAGAATATGCATACAATTGTGTTATAGATCATAACAGATTATTTTACCAAATAAAAAGAAAGAAAAGAAAACCATTACAGAGATGGGTTTGTCTTGGAAAATCTGAAGCACTTGCAAGAACCTGTTTCTGCCAAATACATTGTTGGAGGGCCTGCTCTATCTATCTGCGGCCCTCCCCACCCCATGGGCCCCCAGTGCAACTGTACTGCCTACTGCCCCTGCTGGCAGGCAGAACAGCACACTCCACACGCTCCGTATCAACATATTCTCACCAAAGTGTCTTAGAGCCAATCTTCTTTAATTAAACTCTGCTGTAGACACTTAAAATTCTTGGATAGGATAAGCCCACAATTTGTTATGGCCCAACTCGAGGATACACTTGCAAAAAAGAAATGAATATTTATTAGATTTAACTTGCTGAAAGTAACAAAATGCTAAATCCAACAGTTTGAAGTTGGAAAGCACCAGGTAAAATGGAATATTGATAACTAAACGATACACAAGCCAAAGATGTCAACAGTATATAAAGGCAATGCCAGGGAAACTGCACGAATGGGGCCCGTATCAAATTGCCTTCATTTCACTGATAGCACTCCAGCGCCACCCAATCAGAAATGTGAAACTGAGACAAAGACAGAAAACACTCAAGAAAAACATGTTGACCTCTGCCAACCTCAGCTATGGTGTATGCATGTATATTGTTCTGGTGTTGTTTTAATTCCTTTGGCTCTTTTTCTTTTCTTTTTTTTTTTTTTTACACTCTCTAAACTGTAAAGATATTTGTCACAGCAGATTCATGGAACATTAAAACATGTCTACAAAGACAGTCATTCACACAAACCTTTCATTCATGCTTCAGAAATGAATTATTGTACCAGTTAATTCTTCAATGTCATCAAAATGAAAAGTTGTTTTGTCCTCTGGAATCTTTTCCTGTACAGAAATCTCTGTTTTGTTCTGCCTTTTTCTTTTTCAAAAATATAGCTGCTTTCTGTGCTATTCAAGAATGTCAGTTAAATGAATGCTGTTGTGAATCACACAGCTTTTCAGAGCCACAATTCAATGGTAGTTATTTAAAGTAAAAGTTTAATGGGAAAAGTCACTGCTGTGTAACACTATAGTGCATAGGAAAGGACATATACATTTGTATGAACAGTAAAGGTATTTGTAATAACGTGCTGAACGTACTGTAAAGAGAAAATTCACCTTTTTATTTATGTGCTTCCAAACGTGATTGTGATTGGTTGATGGTGATGCCTAGTTCATTACTGTTGCCGGGGAGGTATTTTTTTTTTTCAGTTTAGCAGACATCACCAGTTTCTCATATCACAGATATATATAATATACATATATGTCTGGATCATTTTGCATGTGGTGGCTCAAACAATGACAGAATGATTAGAAGTTGTGCAGAGTTTGACAGTTTCACTGAAAATCAACTTATCAGTTTTCATCAGCAGGCTATGCACAAGTAACCTGACACGCCAGATGGTTTGTTACACAGAACCCACTGGGAAGCCATCCATAGAAACTGTTAGGAAAAGGGCACACGGTTTCAAAAAAAGACACTTGGCAGGTGATTGGATGAACCATCTGTCACGTCTAACATGGGCTAACTTTAACCATTTTAGATCAACTCACCAAACTAAAGGCAAAGCTGGCTGGATGAAGAGTGAAAACATATTTTCCATCGATAAAAGTTTTCAGCGCCGTTCTTTGCTCATCTTTCAACATGGAGATACTCGCTAGTTCTGAAATAACTGATACTATCACAGTATCTATGCTAACATCTTTGGGAGCTGCAATTCTTTGTTTGAGACGAGATGTCTCTCGCTGTCGGCACACCTAAAACCACACTCGTGGCTGCCAGTAGTCCTTCCTAGGATGCTGATTGGTTCACACCATCTCCGGAGCGGACACAGACAGATCGCTTGGAGCCTGGCAAGCATGATCTCATGAATCCAGCTGAAATTTTAGACAATTGTGCTTACCCTACTAAAACAAAGTAGTCGCTAACATTGCATGCAATGTTGTTACAACCTACCAAGGGGAATTCCAGAGCCACCACATCATTTAAACATTGCCAGTGTGTTGTCCCACTGTCTTCACAACTTTTTTGAGGGATGTTGCATGCAATAGCCCCACTAAGATGGACATTGCAGTGAAGTTGTGAACTTCACAATCACAATGCTGCAGCAACATACTGTACATACCGGTGATGTTTTGCAGTCATGTACTAAAACTCCTGCAATTTGCTTGAATGAATGAGGAATTCTAATAAGATGTGAACAACTGAAGAGATGATTTCAGAGGACCGAGAGGTGAGGAGTTGAACACAATCAGAGCAACAAGTCTATGTTTGAATGTGTCTGATTTATTCATGCATGAAGAACAAAGCGCTGCACAGAAGACAAGCTTTCTCAACGGACAAAGCAAAGTCAGATCTTTATATAGTACGCTGACCTATTGACCTTCACATCTGTGGCGGCCCCCAATGTCTGTCTTACTGGTGCCAAATACACATACAGGCAAAAGCACCTCACCACCTTAAAACATCAAACTTTCTGTTGTAGAGATTTGAGCATAAAATAATAGAGAAAAAAGTTAGTAATTGAGCCAAGGCAAATGCGAAAAAAAGTAAATTTATCAGCCTGGTCAGATATGCACCATGTCAAGAAGCATCAAGATTATTCTCAGCATTTCCAAACTAACAACAATGCAAACCAGAAATCAATACATTGGAGAGATTTGTCATTTTGAGAAGAGTCATTATTTTTTCAGCCAAGAGAATGATACATTTGTCCAATCGGGGGGGATTCATATTGACACCTCAGTGAAGGACAGAACTGTTAATTTAACAGTCTCCCTGAAATTATATTCTTCTCTCGTTAATCTATCCATCGCCGTGTCACACCACGGAAGGTTAAAAGTGACTTGAATTAAAATTGTGCTGCACTGCATGGAAATGTTACATGCACATGATCGTAGAGATGTCTTTTCATAACCTCTGTCCAGAATGCACCACACACATATCCAGATACACTGCTCAGACAGCCACCGAAACTCAGACGAGTTTCGGTGGCTGTCTGAGCAGTGATTAATGCTTGAAATGGCTAATCATCTGGAAGACTGAACCTGCAAAGTCTTATGCATCATTTTAAATAGTTGTGCTGTTAGCTTCATCACCTCCAGATGCTGTTTCTCAAGTAATGAGTGCTATGTTGGTAGAAGTTGACTGATGTGATAATTAGCTCTGAATCTTCAAACTGCAGCTTTGGTTGATGCATCAAACTGTCACTCAGCTGACTGGCCAAAGGTTGTCCAAGAATAGGACCAAATATCACTTCAGATGTGTCAGATAATAAATTATCAACACCCGTCCTCCCATAAATCTGTTGACATGACAACGGTCTCAGTGAGTTGCTCATCTTGTTAATTTGTCTTTCTGTCTTGTGCATTAGTGTTCACATCTTGTTTTTAATCATCATTTGTCAAACATGGATAAGATCTTACATAACATTCCCACTGTTCGAACCATGCACAGCTGGCATCATCAAACAAGGGCGTAACATTGGCTTGAAAAGTGGAGGAGGCACAAGAAACAAACATGCTTTTATCATATTCACAGCTTCACATGATGATTAATATGGCTATCGTACTTAGTTTAATCATTCTGCCAGCAACGTGATAAATTGACATCAGAAGAAGCTGTCGCATTCTCTGCATGTTAAACCCATCACCCCACTACACCACTGAACTATGGGCACTGGAGCAAAAGTGCCCTCTTGGAATCAGATAAAACACGATAAAGTGCGCTCTTCAGTGGCCCGGCGTTCAAGACAATGAGATAAGTGCCTATAGAATGACCTTCTAGGGTAGAAAATGTGGTGAAGTGCCATCCAGAGTGCCGTTCCAGTAGACAAAACATGAGAAAGTGTCCATAGGGTGCCTTTCCAGTGGAGACAATGTGGTTAAGTGCCCTCCAGAGTGCTGTTCCAGTGGACAAAACATAAGAAAGTGCCCATAGGGTCTACCACTGACTAATGGCTACTTTTAGGAATAGGACTGGTAGATTTATGGCACACTATTATGGCATACAGTACAGGTTCAAGGCAAAATCTAGTTTTTTTTTTTTTATAAGAATCTAAAATATAAAAGACTGCTGTTAATAAATCTTTGATTGCAAGTGCAGATGATAGTGTAAAAGAGTCTTTTTATTTTTTTTATTGTTGACGTGGCCCTCTCCTACGCACCCGTTGGCCTTCAAGCGTGGAAAAGTTTTTCTTCTTTGATATTTTAGATTCTTCAAAGTAGCCACCTTTTGCTTTGATGACAGCTTTACACACTGTTGGTATAATCTGAAGCATTTCTTGTGAAAAAATAAAGAAAAAAAAAGCATTAAATGAGAAGTGTGCCCAATCTTTTGACTGGTACACACAGCCTGAGGGAAGAGGCTGCTCTTCAGTCTGGTCACAGATCATTAGCTTGGGGCCATGTTCACATGCACATGCAGACTGTCTGAACTGGGCGCAAACAGCATATTTGACTTAAGGAGACTTGGACTGTGCCAGGCAAGCGGTATGGAAGGCGTTCTGTGTTGCTGTTTTTTTTTCCAGCTGTTTGAAAACCGATCACCATTCACTTCCATTGTTTGGGAGATTCTGTAACACTGTTTTCCTGTGAAACTCCAGCAGTGTTTTGTGGACTAACAAAATAAACTGGACCACCATTCGATATGAGAGTGAGTGGATATTGTGACTGAATTTTCATCTTTGGGTAAACTATCCCTTTAACCTAGTAAGGTGAGACATAAATGAATCAATTCAGAGAGTCAGAGATCAGATAATTACACCTTTAATGTAAAGATGTAAAGATCTCCTCACTTAAAACAACCAAACGTATTCTCCCTGTTCTCATTTGCAAGGATAAAATGTTACATTTCTCCGTAAATATTTTCCTTGTTCACTTCAACCAGTCTTTCTTTGTGAATCTGACAGACTCTTAAACTGTTCAGGCGATTTTGAAGCTCGACTTAGAAAACTCTACTAGTAAATTTACTCTACTAGTAATGTTGTAATAATAATAATCTTGTTATAAACTGTCTGCATCTGTGCCCATGTGATCAAATACAGTTTCAACCTGATCTGTGTTATATCATGAGTAAATGACACAATGTCCAAGTTTAGATCCACTTGAGAAGAAAAGCTTCTCTCCAGTGTTTGAAGCTTTTTTTCAATCCTTTAGGTGCATCAAGGACCCTTGGTCCTCCTCACTAATGTCTTATTAAATTTTTTCATCTTTTCCAACACATTTTCTTCTCTTTTTCAGTACGTTTGACACAGGAACATGTTCACGGTCACACTGCAAAGAAGAGTTAATTAATCTGTTTTTTTTTTCTTTTTCAGGCTGCTGTTTCTAAATCTAGAGAATTTGTCTGTGTTACATAATGCTATTGTGAGTTGGTATGAGGTGAAGTGGCGCAAGACATAATGAGAACTGCAGGAAAATTAATCAGACATGCACTTCATTTCCAAATGCAGGCCTGGAAAAACATTTCATTTGTTTTTAAACAGCTTGGTTATTTTCATGTATAGATATGATATTAGAAATATGCAGCTGTCCCTCACTCTTCTTTCAATATTGCTTATGCAACTATGCTCATGTGTTTTAAAATAAATTAAACTGAAAGTTATAAAGGTGTTTAGAGTCTGGGCTGGGTTTTAGGAGCAGTTGCTGATGTTAGTCAGTAAAGCCCATCGAGACATCGTCTGTGATGGTGCCACTTACAAATAAACTTGACGTGACCTAACTTGACTTTCATTTCTTTATATAAAATCACCCCGATGCTCCGTGTCTATGAAATGTGCCAAACAAATTAAGGTTGACTTGATGTAATTTCAAGACTCTGTCGTGGACTCGGGTTTTCTGTAATCTTTGAAAATTGCATCAGTAAAGCTGTAGCTGGAGTACTGTTTTTGTAACTCAATTATAACAGTGGCACTGTCACCTCACAGCAAGACTGATCTGGATTCTGTTCCCTCTCTTAGAAGTATTTGCATGCTGTACCCTTCTTCTTCCACAGTAGGTTACAAAAAAAAAACATGAAAGTGGATTGGAAACTATAAATCGCCCAGAGGTGTGAATTAAAATAACCATGTAAGCTCAGTGATGGCATGGCGACCTAGACAGTATGTTCCTTTGCTCTGCCCTCCACAAAATATACTGTATATTCCACCTGTCATGACCCTCAAGTAGAAGAGGGTCATAAATAAGTGAATAACTGAATATTACATAAAATCTGATAAGTGGCATAATCACAATAGATTTGCCATCAGTATCTTTTCATACTGATAAGTTTTAAGCCACAGACCACATGGCTAAAGCCACAGGTTTACTCTTTGTCAGTTGATTTGTGGGAATCTGTTTATTCAGAAATTTGTTTGGAAATGTCCACTTTTAAGAATCAAAGGTGGTCTTGAGGTGACATCTGCATTATTACAGCATTGTGGGGCCATCTTGCAGCCTAGAGGGACAAGTTGTCAGTTCGGTTTACATCGCCGTTACATGCACCTACCAAAATAAATGTGCGTTAAATCAAATTACCAAAAATAAATGTAAACACAGCGAACCCGGGGGCGGTAATATTCCAATATAAGAGTGCTGGTTGTTTTCTAGAGCTGCAGGCGAAACACTGTATAATGAAGCTGCCATGTGTAGTCTGCTGTGTCAATTGTTCTTGATGACTACCCGAAGGTGCCATGGTATACACACCACGCACAGAAAATAGGAGCGGTGAAGTTCACTAGCCGCTAATTTCTACCCTGGACCCTACAAATTTACAAACGCACTCACATTCACGCCTAGAGGGCAATTTACAATATTCATTTTATGAAACTGTATTACCAAAAGGAAATTCATCATCAAATAAATCCAATACTAATGCTGTAATTCACTTACAGTAACCTGGTACTGTAATCCAGTGTCTTTTTATATATGTCAACGTATGGAAAATGATCAAAACTACGGTGGTTCTTTATTTTTTACTTTGCTCCCATAATACTTTGAATGATGGTAGCCTGAGGCTGCTGCTGTGAGCACAATGAAATCATGACAGGAAAAGAAAGTCATTTTCTCTCTGCTGGTCGGCTCGAAGCTCATGACAAATGAGCAAACAAGATGAAGCAAAACTATATAGTGCACTATATTTTATATATAGTCCTGTACTGCATTATAGTGTATTTGAATTATATCACGTACAGTGATTTAATGTGATGATTGCTGTAATTTGAAAAGGGTTTGAAAGAGCTGTAGTGTGAAGCAGTCAGTAAAATTCAGTAAAAAGCAAAGAAACATTATGTTATATTCCTGTCAGAAGTATAGAAATGTTAATTTAATGGTAATCTGCATGACACATACAGTAAAGGAAGATAAAATTGGAACCTTGACTTTATGTATTTTAATTACATGTAAATTTTCCCTGAAATTTTATTATCTAAGCTTAATGCAAATAGTTGCTTTTAATACAATGTTTTATTTTTGTTTTATTTTGATTTAATTAAGTTAATGCAAACTTACACATAAACTGTGTTGTGAGTGTGATGCACACAGCCTTTACTTGATTTGTTTACATTAAACAAACATATTTGCATTGTTTAGTTTTTTTTGGATAAATAAACTTTTGATTTTATATATTTCAATCACAATTTACTGATCATGTGATCAGTTTAACCCGGGCTGATGGTGGTGACTGTGGTTTCCACTGTGATATTAGCGAATAACTTTAGCCATAATAAGCCAAACCTTAAACCTGCAATAACACTTTTTTTTTAGCCATTTGGGAGTAGTGGAAACAAGTTGTGAAAACAAGCTGACATATTATCTCCTTTTAATTTGACAGACAAACCTGTTAGTAATTGTTTGTTTACACCTCCAGCAGTTATGTAGCAGCATTATTAATTTGGTGTTTTTGGTCTCTTTGGCTGCTAAATGCTCCACTGTGTTTACTAGGTAGTCATGTGCGTAACTGCCACGGGGGGCTGGTGGCCATGTCCCCCCACAGTGTATGAAAGAGAGAAATTTGATGCCTCCCCAAAATCAATAGATACAGGTTTATGCTGCGACATACCACAAAAGAGACAAAAGAAAATTAAAATCTGCGTGTGCACATATACCTGTAAAAAGAGTGCATTATTTGTCTATAATTATTATGATCAACTAATAGAAAATCATTTTCACCTGTCTTTGGGTGCAGTTTATAGCGATGTTTGTTCATGCAATGACGCGCAGAACCATCCAGACAAACAAAAACATAAAGCTTCCTGTTTGCTGAGCTGTTGTTCTTAATGTTTAACTGTGATTGGCACAGCTGCTCCACAGCTATGAGACCAGTGATGTGACTGGCTGAGGGTGTATTTAATAATCACCACACCCACAGATCTTTATTCCTGCGTGTCACTCGCTGTGTGCGTCTGCTGTCTGGTGATGAGCAGGTAGGGTACAGTGGAGCTTTTAGAGCTGAAAACAGCTGCCTGCTGTGGCTGAAAACAATACTGTGGGAGCAGCGAGAGTGAAACAGAACAGTGAGGTTGTGGGTAAAAGGCTAAAAAATGCAATGCAAAAATGCAAAAATGCAATCCCTGACAAACTGGGACGTCTGGTCATTGTATCTTTTAAAGCCTATGTTTAAGTTTGTTTTTATCGATTAAGAAGCATCTCCAAGATTAACAATTCAGTTTTAATGACACAGAAAAGGTCATATATGCACTAAACTACACTAAAAGAGCTTTCAAGTCTGTTTCAAGTCTGTGTCGTTTTGCAATTGCACTATGAGTTCAGGGGTCTTTGATAATGCTCGAATGTCCTAAAGTCTGTATTTCAGTGGGGTTGGGGGGTTTTGGTATTTAATTTTTGTTCTGTAAATCTTTTAATCTAGAGAGAACTTAAGTGCAATATCAGTGAAATTATTGCTTTTATCATTAAAGTTACCAGCTACTTTCATTTTATTATTTTGCCTTGGACTTAAGATGGCCGAGGTTTTTTAATAATTTTACCTTGCTCTTTTTTTTAAATTTTACATAAAGCTACAACCTTCTGATAACCAAAACGATCACCTTGCTTGGTGTTTTTGTGACCTTATCTTTTTTTTGAGTTGTCAGTCCATTTATTTTGACGGTGTCAACGACAATGACTAATTTATTAAGTTTTGTACATTTCCATGGCATCCCTGTATCCTTCTCCCTGAATGCATTAGTACTCTGTACACAAAAATTCCTGCTATGTGAAATGGTGCATTTGGCTGCTGTATAATGGCATTTGCAAAACTGGTCGACAGAGGATACTTAAATTACAGGTCAATACAGCAAGACACATTGTCACTAATGGAGTGCATGATTTGTAGGGGACAATGTGTTTACTTTTACCTTGTTTATATTTGCAAAAGAAAAAAAAAAGTGTTGACATAATTTGATGAAGAGCCACTTTTCAGCGACGCTGGTCGCTGGTGAGATATCTTTGGCACAGAAACCTTGTACTAACTTTCCATACATAAAATATTAATCACAATGTCAAGTAAGGCCTCTCCGCTGTTGCAAGCTTTGACAATTATAAATTCAAGCTTTAGTGATTGAGTCTTATCATTATTTTTCACATGGATGAGTCTACTAGCCGTATTCACTGGTGATGCTACAAAGATTATTCTTTATCCACAGTAATTTTTTTTTTCATTACCGCTCTTGCTGTCATCAATCATGCTAAAGTCTACAGAACAGATGCTGGAGCTGTTTTGTTGCTCACCTGCATCTGACTTCCCTTCACCTGATGTAAGCCATCTGAAGAGTGACTGGAATAGCTCTAATTATAAGCTGACGCAGCTTCACAGCCAGCATAGCTGCAGTGATGTTTTGATGTTCATCATTGTGACCTCAGTTGCATTTCCCTGAGTAAACTTCTATGTCAGTTTGCTGTCTGTCAAATTACAGATCCCTGATGTGAAAATTATGCTAATCTAATGAGTCTGGTGCCTGCCATAAAATCAAGTGAAGGCAGTACACTCATGATTTTGTAATGTATTGATTAAAACGTATTACTTTCATTGCAGAACATCCATAGCGTGCTAAATGTTTCAGGGGCACAACATTTTCTGCAGTCCAGCTGCTTCATGTCAATAGTCCAAGGCAAGCATCAGCACCTTGGGCAAGAATGACTGATGACTTTCTTCATTATCTTTGCATGTTAGAACTGTGTGACCACTCAACAGATCAATGATCTCAAGAATCTTTAAATGTCAACACGTAACGAATTGGAATCAAATAGCATTGTTTTCATCTGTACAAGATAAGATAATCCATTATTAGTCCAACAATGGGGGAATTCACAGTTTTACAGCAGCTAAATGGCTAACAAAATAGAAAGAAGCAACAATAGAAAACAGTAAATAGCAAATAAGTAAAGAAGCAATATAAGCAAGACGAAATCTGAAAAACAGGATAAACATAAACAAGAGGAAAAAATAAGCAACAACCTCAACAGCTGAGTATAGGTGTATGTTATTTATAGGCTTATGATGATGTTTGTATAATAACAAACAGGAGGAAAACAAAATTAAGCTAAACTTGAAGTACAACAACACACAAGCAAAGACACTAAAACAGAAAAACGCAACACAGTAAAAGAGATAAGAACAGTAAAACTAGAAAAACATCACTCTAAGAATAAACTGAAATAAAGAGGGTGGAGATTATAGAGACATAACATGATGTTGTCAATTATGACATCACATAAAAGCAAGTCTATAAAAATAGGTTTTAAGGAGTTATTTAAAAGATGTCGCTGATTCTGCAAGCCTTATCTCCTTGGGTTGGTCGCTCCGACGTCGAGGGGGGCCCTGATGGAGAAAGCACAGTCACCTTTAGAGCCTAGACTTTGGAACAGCTAGTAGGGCCCCGCCCGAGGATCTAAGGCTGGGTACTGGCTCATAAGGGGTTAACATTTCAGCTATGTAGGTCGGTAGGGGCCAGACCCGGGCAGGCTTTAAAAGTGATCAGTAAAATCTTAAAATCAATTCTAAAACGCACAGGAAGCCAATGGAGGGGAGCCAGGATTGGGGTGATGTGATGTCGTCTGTTAAAATAAATAAATAAATGAAATATAAATGTGGATCACCCAATAAAATAATGCAATTACAGTAATCCTTAGTAATGCAACAGGTCCTCATACCTAAATGACAGAATAGGTTGTTTGCCGATGACACCCAAGATGTGACAGGAACTTGTTGCTTGTTGCAGTACAACTTAGGTTTAGACACCAAAACTACTTGGTTATGTTTAGAAAAAGATCATGGTTTGGGTTCAAAGAAGTTATTAACATAAGTAAAAAAAAAGATTTGAAGTTGAAATACTTGCTTCTCTGGCAACAACTCTGCAGCTGCAGTGTCCTTTCAAATATATATTCTAGGACGGAATTAGTTTTCTGTTTTTTTTTTTTTGGTTTTTTTTGTGCTACTTTCATGTGAATTAATCAAATATTTCCAGAATGAGTAAGTGTTTTATTTATGAGCGAACAGGTAGTCACTTAACTCGAAGTGTGTATTTTTGGAGCAGTGGGATTTTGTTTTCAGGATAATAAAGTTGTACTCGCCTTGTACTCCTACAGTGTTCCTGCAGCGTGCATGAGCTTTCCCTGAGTCTGGGGAGGAGCAGTGGGGGGGGGGGGACAACTCGCTTCAACCATATATTGTATATTAAATAGGAATTCAACCTATTTAATATACAGTCTATGGCTCCAACTTGCTATTTGGACTACTGTACTTATTTCTGGATGCACGATTTCTGCTTATCGCTCCTTTAAATGCAGAAGACAGGTTGCCGGTTTTTAGAAAAAAAATAAAGAAAATTTCCATATGGGCTACTTAATTGACGTTAGTGTTTTTAGTTTGTAATTCTCCACTACCAACATCTGGTTGACATGTACAACACAACACTTAAGACAAGCCACAAAACATCTGTCACTGTATTTGAATTCTCATCATTTTATGGAGGAAATGCATTCATTTTTTTAAAGAATTAGCTGTTCCTTTGAAATGACGTAAATTGTAGGGTGCAAGAATGACCATTTTCCTGCTCCAGTCTAATGGTGCTCTGACCTTTCCCTTAACAACTTAGCAATGGTTGGTAATTACTATGACTGACATCTTGAATGAAATATATACAATTCCATCATTCCGTTAGTAGTGCCACCCCCCCCCCCATTCCCTAAAGTCTACAATCCATCATGTTGAAATGATCTGGCATGTGCTTGTTACATGTAGCCTACACCTCAGAGACCATACGTGTAAAAGCAGAGGCCCTTTTATAGCTCCTGAAAAGGTCGCATGCTGAAAAACCTATTAGTCACTGAATGGCATTGTGAATTCTGATGTTGGGTAATTTTCATCAATTTAAGACCTTAAATTGAAGTATCCTGGTGTTTTTTACATCATACTTTAGCAGATTTCCACAGCAAGTTGTAGAAGAACCATGATTTTTTATGTAATTTCTACTGTGTTGCAGACCAAGACTCCCCCTAAATCAATGGTGATCAGTTGCCCAAAATCTTGTCTAGGGAATTGCAACAACTTAACTGTTTTAAAGTTTGCTCCAATTGATTGTGATCTTTGAATTTTCAAACTTGTGGACATCGTCTCATCGAATGTGTATCGAGGTTTGTACATCAACCTCTGTGCCCAACCTTTTCTTCCTTCTCAGTTAAGAACAGTCATCATTTTACATTGCTTGACCAATTATAATCAACCGCAATGACGTGTCTAATGCTGCAATCAGGCCAAATCAGAGCAAATTTTCTCCTTGTAAACAGCATTTATGCCAACATGCCATAATTACAAGTGGGGAACTAAAATTATTCTGAAAGCTTGGATGCACCTGAGAATTAAACCAAACTTTGGTAGTTAAACTCAAATGCAAAGGATATAGACCAGCGCTTTATTGTTAATGCACAGTATTTATAACCCTTACATGAACCCTTGCAGTCAAACTGTCTTGAGCTGTCTGATGGTGTGCATTCTCACAGCTTATAAAGACGTCTACCGTTACTTTATTATCACCTCCTGAACTTGGGCAAAATGTGTTTTTATATTACTTCATATAACTTATCCTGAAGATGTCTGGAGAGAAACGGAAATAAAAGCAAAACCTGTGACAACTCTTCACAAACCAATGTTTTGTCACGGCCTCTTGGCATCTCAGACGGGGTCACAAGATACCCTTTAGCGCCTGACAGATACGCTGCCACGCCTCTTTTAACATGCAGTTAATGCTGTTAAACTGCCCTACGTTGAGCAGGTTTAGGCACAAAAACTACCTGGGAAGGTTTAGGATGAGACCATGTTGGGGTTACATTAACGATGTTACTTTACATACATCACATGACATCACTAAGGCACCTTGCAAGGTGCTAAATACAACATTTCACCATATTAGATGTTAGCAAACAATTATTTGCTGTGTTAAGATGTTGTGGAGAAATGGCTTTCTGAGCAGAGAATGTCAGACTCTGTAGTCTGTAAGCTTCTCTGTTGTCATCTAAGCTTCTCTGTTTAGCCCAGCTGGCTGCGTGTGCATGCAAGTCCCCTGTCTGTTTTCAACATGGCAGCCTGGTGAGTAACTTTATCATATCACAGCTGAAGAGCACACTAAAAATGTTTCTGGAAACATTTTGGGCGAGAAATAGATGTTGCAGTAACAGAATCTTGAGCCATTTCTGATCAACACTGCTTAGTTTGACAGTTTGATCTGAGTTTCAGGAGTCTCCTCTAGAAATGGCTGTGATGCTCACAAGTTTTGTAAGTTTTGTTTGTTCACTGTGCACGTTGCACAAACTAATTATGTTTTATAACGTGACAATGCTGTCTGAGAGGTTTTAGGGAGAGGAGACAATTGGTTAGGGTAAGGGAAAGAAAACGAGAGACAAAATGGCAGCCTCATGGTTCCAATCTTTGATGTCTTACTGTTAACAGTCACTAAAATATGTTTTAGGCAAGAAATACAGGCAATGTCACATAATATTGCTCTGTATTTGCAACAGTTTGATCTGAGTTTTGTGAGCAGCGTGTATTCGTTTTAGTCTGAGACGCTGGTAATCTACTGCAACCTCGAGAGAAAATGTCATATACAACACCATTAAAACTTCAAATAATATTTTGGTTTTCACACAGGACATGAACCCTGGCCACAGATGGGCTTACATTGATGTCACTTGAAAGCCCAGCACTCTCTGTCGGCGACAAACAGATACATGTTGAGATAAGATAAGATATTCCTCTATTAGTCCCACAATAGGGAAAATTTTCGGTGTTACAGCATCCAAATGGACGGTGAAAATATGAAGAAGCATCAATAAAAAATATTAAAAAATTAAATATAAAAATATAAGCAAGAAGACATTTTAAACAAAGGAATATAAAATAGAAGCAAGGGCAATATAAAAATTGGATCATAATATGCAATTTAAGGAGACCTTCAGCAAAAGAGATGTATTTGCCCTCAGAGCACTTTACCATAACAGATATTTTGACATGTTATAGGAAAAAAAAGCACAGGTATAATTGATAACTTTGACATTAACATCATAAATCAGTCCCAGTACTTCATACTAGTGAGCAAGCATTCAATACATATTCCTTTAAATTGGACCGTTAAGTAGTTACACCTGTGCTATTCTTGCCATGAAATGTCAAAATATCTGCCATTATAGAGAAAGTCGATTAAAAGCTTTTAAAAAAAAACATATTGACAATCTGCTTTGCTGTTGTGCATAAGAAACACTGCAATTAGTAAATTCAAGCATACTCTGAGTTCCACGCTTGTTTGAAATACATGAGTGATACTTTACAAAAACACTCAACCCTGATAATGGTCTTGAGGAAGCCCTCTGTGTATCATTAGCACTGATTTGCATCAAGAGTCCTCAAACACGAGAGGAAACATACCGCATATTAGTTTCATGCTTCATTTTTCTTAATGAATATATCCAGTGCGTTCGAAAGACGAGCCCGCTCCAACACTCCAGTGGAGAAAAGAACACAGAATGAATGTCTGCACTCACTCATAAATTCCAGTGCTTTTTAATACACGGCGCAAGACAGGCGCAAAACACATTTCAGCGCCTTCACCTTTGTCAGCATTTTCTTTTGTTCTTAATGCGTTCAGCCACTCTCTTAAAAAAAAAAGAAAAAAAAAAGTTTTAGAGTGAGGTTGGCTTTTGCTTTCTTCAAGCTCACATGCTGACAGGGTTTTTGCATGTGTATCCTCGGGAGACAGATCTCTCTAGCTGGGAGGTGTTTTACAGGCTTTACAAGAGAACAGCTCTTCCCTCCAGGGACTCTCGAACAGACACAAATCACTTTGACATGTCTTTCTTCTTCGCCTTTTTCATACAGGATATAGATATTCGGAGAAATGGCCAATGCTGCACATAACATCCTGGATTCCAATAAAAAGTAATGACTTTGAGAATAAATAGCCCCATGTAAACATTTTGCTGTCAGTCAAAATGGGATTAAGTGCATAGATTTTTACTGTGACGGTGATTTCCTGTCGGGTTTCAATTACACAAATTAGATATCGCTTGAACATGAAATGCTGCATTTGTACAGTTTTTTCGGTTCCCTTGGGCCCGCATTAGTTCGGTTTTTGTGTCACGCGGAGACTTCCAATTCCAATACAGCAAATCCAGCGCAAAATACTTCTTGATCACATCAGTGCAGGCAGAGCAGTTATATGGAAATCCTTTTCATGGTCTGAACCAACAAGAGAGAGATTAATGGAAAGAAACCAAGCTGTGAGCAGGGCCAAGCACACCGCTGAGTGCGCTTTATGTGCTAAAGGTTTGCTCAGTCCAGTGGTGTTTTTATGTTACCGCTCTCTCCCTCACTGAGTTTTAACTTAAAGCACTACTGGACTGTTGAAACAACCTTTCAGAAAATATTACATTTGCAATATTTCAGGCACACTTGTAGGCATGAAACCAGTCTTTCTTGGGTTTTCTCTCAATCTCTTTGCATAGCTCTGTCTCCAGCTGGTGTTTCAGCCCGCTGTTTGGTTGCCGCTGTACAAACCCAGTCTGTGATCCGCAGCACATCTGTGAAGCTTTAAAAATCAGCGGAAATCACAAAAAGTGAGTGACTTTTCATTGCACATTGTAACCAGATTAGTGTGAAAAAACTTTGAAGGTGCTGTACAGTGTTTTCATGGTTTATAGTGGTTTAAATGATATTTTTGATAAATTCTTGTACCATTTTAACACTAAGAGACAAGATGGAAGGACAATGTGATGTCAAAGGAGAAATATGTAATAGATTTACTGCAATGAAACATGCCAAGTTGAAATACTAGTTTTGCCGACAACAAATCTACAGCCAGCATGTTCTCCTTTTAGTTTCCTTTCCGCTCTGAAATGTCAGTTTTTGTTTGCTCATTTCACTTTTATTGGAGTTAAAATTAATGCAGGATGTTTGCTGAATTAGTAAGTGCCTGTTTATGAGTCACAAGAAATCATTAATAATCTTGTTGAAGGACTAGATGTTTGTATCACTTAAATTGAGCAATATATTAATGGTGTCTGGCAGGCGGTAAGGCAGGCAGTCAATGAACTCCCAATTCGCTTCAACCATAGACTGTGTATTAAATTCAACCTATTTATGGCCAACTCACTATGTGGAGTGCAGTCCTAATTTGTGAATGCTGATGTCTTATACATTGCTCCTATACATAAGGGGGGGAAAAAAAATCTAAAAATCCTTTAATATTAGAACGCTGGTTCAGTCAACTTACAATTCAAAAATAGACACCCACACTGGTGAGAAAACATGCACATTTGAAACTTGGGTCATGATCCAAAATCGTTTTGCTGTAAGCCCTTTTTAAATTGATATTAGTCATGCTGGGGAAAGATATCAGATTAAGGCGCATTTATGACCCAGACATTCAAAAGATCAGCAAGAAATCTTGGTTTATTGATGACACAAACATTTTGACTTAAAAGAACATGCCTGGTGATATATATTCTATTTTTCATTGTCAATAAATCCCACGAGAAGATCAAAACCCACAATGACTTGATCCTGCTAACAAGTTTTGTCTGTGAAGCCAGAACCTCTGTGCCTAAAGCTCCATTGTTGTCCAAAAACAATTAAAGACACATCATTGAGCCACACTGTAGCACTGGGTGACATGTTCTTTTATTACCATGAATACAGTCACTGTCATTCAAAGTATTTTCAGTTAATCTCACATACACTGTCCCTGCTAGTCACTACAGCATGTGGATTAATCCACTGCTGAAAACAGTCCCCAGGAAACATACTGTTTGCTTCTGTTTAATCTTTGGTTAAAACTACAATTACTGGGTCTGCTTTTTTAAGTACAGTTTCCTAACCTATTCTTTAAAGATTTGTCAGTGCACAGCTGCAGCTCTGCTGTTCATCACTGGGAAAGAATGCAGTCCGGTGGTGCAGCCATCAAATATGCCAGAATTGAAAAATACTAAGCAGAGGGTTAGCAAAAAAAAAAAATACTGTAAATGCCTGTGACTGAAGATAAGCATTTACAGACTCAAACCCAAGAGCTGGGGCTGGGAGAGGTGAGCTGCTCAGCCCTGATTGGATTATTTTTTTCTATATAAATTTTATGCCGTAGATTATTCCTGAATGGTCAACTTTATGTCAGTGTTGGCCTTGAAAGGTTCAGGATGTTAAATTTGTTAATAAATGTCAATATTAACATAATCATTGATGTGTTTCATGACAATACAGTCATATAATTTAGTTTACAGCTCAAAAAACATGGTCTAAGGTTCTCAGCTTTTTCTCAGCCAAGGAGTTCAAGGGTTCCATGGACCCTCTCATGTATGACCCATAGAGTAATCATTTTTTAAAACATCTGTAGTCAGTCTATTAGGTCTATTAGTTATATGAAAAAACAATACATGGAAACATTGATTGAGTGAACCTAAAGAAGCCACAGGCAAAACACGTTGTTCACTCCTAATAAAATCACAATAACTCAATTCAGTGTGCGGCGGTTTATGCTGATGATGAGACTGGCTGTGCAGAGGGAGTTCTGTTCACTAATGTTTAAAACATATTTGGGCCATATCAACACAGAATACCCATAACCTACACACCAAGAGAAATTTTCACCCTTAGTGCATCCTTTTATTTTTCATTTATTCATCGTCTGTAACCGCTTATTATTAAGCTGGAGCCTATCCCAGCTGGCACCGGGCGAGAGGTGGGGTACACCCTTGACAAGTTGCCAGTTCATCACAGAACTGACACAGAGACAAACAACCATTCATACCGACGAGAAGTTTAGAGTTATCAGTTAACCTTTTATGTTGCATGTCTTTGGACTGTGGGAGGAAGACGGAGTACCCGGGGAGAACCCATGTGGACACATAATCCCCAGTCCACCAGTCCACTGAGGGATTCGAACTCAGGGCCTTCTTCCTGTGAGGCAACAGTGCTAATCATCACACTGCTATGCCACCTCTCTTACTGCATATTCTCATAGAATAAAATCAATGTCACTGTATCCTTGTTGGAATGAAGCAAGTTATTTCAGAGCATTTAACAGCTAAATAATGTAGGCAGAACTGTTAACTAGCTTATATAGACACTGTAGCTAGAAGCATTTATATCTGTACTTTATACTGAGAAGGTCGGCTATGCTAATGAGCTACCTTACAAGGTTTGTGTAGTAAAACAAGCACACTGCATTCTTTGTAAATGCGAGCCAAGAGAGCACACTTCCATTTTTATTCTCCTTTTATGAATTAACAGAAGAAGAAGTGTTTTTGTCGCTTCTAAGGGCCAAGTGGCTAAAGGTTTGGGCCTCTGAGAAATGTTTTATAGACTGAGAAAAACTCCAAGGCTCTTTCTGCGACTTCGTTTTACTTGTTCTTTCTCTTCTTTTCCCTAGAATGCAGGGGTTAAGTGATCTGTGAAAGCATCCTGACTAATTTACTGTGAATGCAGCGTGTGGTCAGAGGTGAACATTACACAGACACACGCACCACTGCTCTTTTATTCTGCTCAGTCTTTCACATGTCCCACCCTGGTTACTAATTATGCAAAGCTGACCCATTCTGTCAGAATGTCTGCGTAGCATAGCTGATGTGAATTCAGTATTGTTAACAGGAGAAATCCAAATCGCAAACCTGGCAGCCTAAACACATCACTAACCGATGTGTTTGAACAATGAATATATCATTTTTACTTCAATGCAGCTGTTGACATTCTCAGCCTCTGCTCCCAGATAGGCTTAAATTACCATCTAACTTTCTCACATTTGCATACTGTATGAGCTCGGTTTTGAGTGACTTGTTTCCTGTCACAAGCTAAAATGTTATTGCCTTCAGATCAATTTCATCAGCCGTGAAGTGGGTGACCTTGATGAAGTATGATGCTTCATCAACTAGAAAAGCAAAATGAATTACTTTTCTTCAATTTAAGCCCTTCCCAGGATTTTTTCATCATAAGATGCACAACAAAACAGCAAATAAGCGCAGACATGCTGTCAGAGCTTTCATTTTCTTGTCATCTCCGATCCCCTGCAGGGAGCTCAGGAGGATCCGCAGCAATAAATGACTTTTTTGGTCATTTAGACGAGGGCGCTGATGAATTTATGTAGCTCAGTGAGTTGACAAACGTGCCTTAGTTGCTTTAGCCTATTAGTTGTGATATGAGAAAATAAAGTGTAATATCACAGTGACGGCAAAGCCCAGCATTATGTGTCACAGTCAGTTTAGATTTGGTTGCAGGGTGGGCAGCTGCTTGGAGAGAGAGCTTTGTACTAGACTGTTTTGTTCAGGTGGTGGTTGCAGTCATGGGAAAGTACCGGCCATGTTGATGCACATACTCAATTGTTAATTATTGTTAATCACCTCATTTACATTCAGCATGTCAAAATATTAGAAACAAGTTACAATGAGGTGCAATCCAATGCAACATAAGCACTAAATTCAGCCTCAAAAGCTCCCACCTCTTGCACGCACCGTCACAAAATAAAAACTGTAAGAGCTGATTACAGGACTTGTATTGGATTGCTTTAAAATGCAAAATGGGGCCCAGCTTTAAAGTGATTTTATTCTTATTTACAAGATATTTTAGTGTAATCATGGCCAACTTTAAGTTATCCTCTGTGGCGATTACCTGAGGCGTACCCCAGGGGTCAGTCCTTGGACAACTTTTGTTTTCCTTTTAAATGTTACCCCTGGGGCACGTAACCTGGAGGCATATGGGCTTCCATTCATATGCAGACGACTCTCCGTTGTACCTCTCTCTGAATTCAAATCCTGGATGGCCCAGATCTTCCTGTGCCTAAATATTGACAAGAGAGAGATCATTTTAATTAGCTCTGGCACACTTAATGCACAATTTTCCAAACCATCTGGGCTCCCTGTCCCTAAACAAAACTGCAAAAAATCTCCACCTCAGGCCACACAAACACGTTAATACAGTTGCATCTTCATTTATGCAGTTCAGGAAACTCTCCAAGTTCAGTTTGGTTTTATCCAGTAGAAATCTAGAAACAGCCATACACCCTTTTATCTCCCCTTGTTTATATTACTGTAAGTCTCTGTACATATGTCTTAGTCAGCAGAGCTTACATAAATTGCATTGTTCAAAATGCAACAGCCAGACTCCTTACCAGAAACAGAAAGAGAGAGCACATCACACCTGTTTTAACTTCTCTTCACAGCCTCCCAGTTAATTTTAGATTTTATTTTAGGAATTTAGTGATAACTTTTAAGGCTCGCTCTGCACATGCACCAAAATACATTTCAGACCTTCTGACACTTTACGTGGCTGGTCATATCCTGAGGTCCTCAGCCAAGACTCTGTTAGCTATCCCACAATCCAGGCTGAGGACCCAGGATGACCGGGCTTTTCGTGTCAGGGCCTCCACTCTGTGGAACAACCTCCCCAAGGAGGTCAGACTGAGTGTGCTTTTACTGGTTTGAGTCTGATTTTATCTGTGAAGTCACTTCTTAAACACATTGTCTCTTTTACTGACTATCTTTTTAATCATGTTCTATTGTTTAGTATTTATCATATAACTACTTTGGCTTAATGCTGTTTACCTTTTATATTGTTCTATTATTTTAACATTGAAATGTGCTGTATACACACACACACACACACACACACACACACACATATATATAAAGCTTGCTATTATTATCGATGTTAATGTTTTTGTTACTATTATTATTACCTGTTTTTTATCATTTTGTGCCAACTTGCACTTTTACTTAACATAATCTGAGAGGGAAATATGCTGTTATGCTACATTTATTTACAGTCATTTACTAATTAGTTTACGGATTAAAGGAATATATTAAAAAAAGAAAGTTTTCAGTGTCAAACACCAAGAAACTCACACTGATGGCCCCAGCAATTATGCTCACAGTCAAATTTCATCATTGTCCCCCCGCCCTTGACTATTATTCACATTTTCTAAATTAGCCATGCAGAATGAATGTTTGTCGCCTCCCAGGGTCAAGTGGTTAGACGTTGTTATCTCCATTTTGTGCCAACTTATACTTTTACTGAACATGATTTTAGAGGGAAATATGTTACCCTTTTCATCTGATAGCTGCAGCCACTATTCAGTTTACAGATAAAAGGAATACCAAAAAATGTTCTGTGTCAAGCACTCAACCCCTGAGTGCCTAAAATGTTTTCCTGAAAAGTTTAGATTAACACTCAGGATTCACTGCAGTTACAGAAGATTCCATTCACAACACAGTTTCACAATGAGGAGAGTATCAAAATGTCCATATAAATGTCTCAAAGCACTTCTCTACTGCATATTTCAACCCTCACACTCTGAAAGGAGCCATTCTGCATTATGAATTCTGTATCTTTCAATAGCTAGAGCAGTATTAATTGATTGGTTTTGTCAATTGGGGGCAGTAGAACAAGCCGTAAACACAACATTGACATATTGGAAAATTCATACCACAGAAGTATTAGCAAAGAGTTGCATATTTACAAATTATGCAGACACAAAACAACATGAACATTTCTTTGGAGTTGCATATCTGGTCCAATATTCACTCTAAGTTCTGGTCTGGTTTCCACCGATTGCTAAAAAGAAATATCTGGCTCTTTAGTAGCTTAACGTTTCACTTTGTTCACCAGCTAATCACTGACTTTGTTTTCCTGCTGTTTGAAGCTGGGTAGGTAGCGTACAGTGGGTTTATCGGAGAAAAAAAACCTGCCTGCTGCAGCTTGAAAAAGGATTGATGACAGTGAAAGAAAAACAGTAAAGCAGCGGGCCATAAAGCCAAAACGATAAGTTGAAAGGTACAAAAATGCCCCCGAGAGCTGAGGAGAATCGGGTGATAATTCTCCACAGGTTTTGTCACAACCCCTTTCACATAACATGTACACTGTAAAAATGAAAAGTTGAGAAAACACAAATTTTAAGGAAACTTTCTGCAACAGATTGTTTGAGTTTTGGGCCCAAAACTTTTACCAATAATGTTTTTTTGAGATAATTTACTTTTCTTCTTTGATTAATTTTGAGTTTTAGAAACCCACCAGAAATTGTTACATAAACTGATTGGAGTGAAAGCAAATAATGGTTAATAATTTAATATTTTCAAGTGCAACCATTTTATTTATTTATTTTATCTTCAAGCACCTGATTAAAGACAAATCAGCTCACTGTGACCAATTAAAGTAGTAAGGACAGATTCTTGGGGCTTTCTAAAACTCACATATTAAAGTTTGTCTAAATAAGAAAAATAAACAATCTCAACAAAAGATTATAGGTCAGCAAAACTTTGTTTATTTTATGCCAGAACTCAAGAGTTTGATTCAAAACTAAAAAATCTAGTGAATGCAGTTGCCTTAAAGGTCATTTAGTGCAGCTTTACGCAAAACTGAATCCATTGCTTCAAAATCAGAATCAGATTCAATTAAGTATGATGTATATTTTTTACATTGTGGCATTGCTACTTTTAAAATCTCAATTTCTTTCATGACTAACTGTGTCTGAGAGATTGCTGTTGAACCTGTGTCAAGGTGATGTCTTATGGCAGCCATAAATCTTTCATTCAGTCCTTTCATTATAAGCTACTTCAGATGAACAGAAAGCTCAATAAAAATACTCAGCGACAACAACTAACTGTATGGAGACTGTTTTGACTTCAACAATTAGTTGACAGCACTTCACCTTTTGTAGCTGTCATACACAAGGCAGACAGTGAAATAGCTATAATTTAATTTTTGGCTTGCTTCACTCTGTTTAACAAGACACTTCCTCATCTGTCTTCCAAATAACGGTCCCATCAGTTTATTCTCCGCCTGAAATGAGAAATTGACTTATTGTTGGCAAACACTTTTTAAAAAGCAATTAAGATATTTTTCTTTGAGCTTATACTCTCCTATTTCCTACACCGTGTTAAAGACATAAAACACTTGTTTTAAAGCAGAAAAGAAAAAAGTTAGAAGTGGTCTCCTCTGCCCCAGATAAACATAACAGATCTATTACTCCAGCTTATAACTCAAAGAAATAATCAGATGGGGATTCATATAGATTCTGTAAATAATGAAAGAACAAGAACTGCAAATTAGGAAACAAAAAGAAAATGTTACCCATCCACTAAACATTCCCCAAACAGACGTTCAAAGTAAAATGGCATGTTTCAGAAGAGTACATTCTGTACAATAATTAGACCCCACAGGACCAATTCTGAGGTTACTGAGAGGGCTTCTTAATCTTCTCACGTAAAGTAAATCATAATGAAAATGGTGAACAGTGTTCAGAGCCTGCCTTTAAGAGTGATTTAAAACACATTACACTTTGTCTGTCTACTCTTCCTTTACATAGTTGAAAAGCAATAGTGGAAAGTAACAAAGCACAGTTATTCAAGGGCTTTACTTAAGTACTTATTTTCCACTACATATCTTTGTAAACTAAAGTAGTATTGGATAAAACTTTATTTCCAGAGTAAGATGCTGCATGAAAAACACATTTTTATTTTATAAAATGTGATAAATTGTGATGCATTAAGCTTCCTAATAAACAGTTAACAGTAATATAATATGCAATAATACAATGCTCTGAAAGCATAAGGGTTTTCTATTCTGCAAAATGACATTTTGCAATCATGCTAGCAAGCTGCAACACTGCAACAAGAATTAATTTGAAGATGTGTTTCTGGGCATCTGGTGAAATCCTAAGGTATATACACTGTTCTTATATGTTTGGTTTGGTCTCTATCAACTCCTGAGGGAAATATCCATGGATGTATTGGAGGAAGTAGAAACAAGACTTGAATGACAATTGCTTGCCCAACGCATGTCAAAAAAGTATCTACCTTCTTTGCTTCTGCTGTGGCTTTGTGCCTTAAACAAATCCATGGAAATATCTGACTCTTAAGTAGTTAAATACACCACTATTCAGCAGATAGTCGCTGACGTTATCCAGGTGCTGGTTGGTGCTGAGCAGGTAGTGTACATTAAGTTGTGCAGCTGAAAAAGGAACGCGAGTGATGAGAATGAACCTGAACTGTACGGTTGCACACCTTTAAACCGAAATAACGAGCTGAAAGACACCAAAACTAAAGCTGTGGCGATGAGGGGAACTGCAGAGTCAGTTAATAATGTCCGGGCCGCGTGTCACAGACCTTGTTTTTCATTCTGGAGCTGCAGACACGCTTCATAGGGATTCAGCATCTCACCTTTTTTTTCTCTGACCTCTGTGATCTGTACGGTGTCATATTGACCTGTCACTACAGGTTCATTGTCTAGATCTGTAGAATATGTCAGACATGAAAAAAATCGAGTGAAGGGCAGCATTTTTCTGGTATGCACTCTCTCTTTTCACCATCTATCCCTCCCCCTCTGTCTCAGAACAAGGGATTACTGATTACAAGTCCTTTGTTCTCTTCGAAACTCTTCTGTAAACACAGGATAAAAAAGATAGAGCTAGCAGTAACACTGCTGCAGAAGAAGTGCTGTCGCTATAAGCGTGTGAGCCACAGCAGTTCAGCGAGGCAGCCGTCACATACAGGTACCTGCAGCTGATGTGGCCCAGGCGTAATTCTCTGTGGGTTCATCACTGTGAGCGACACCTTTCACTTTACACTTTTGGTGCTTTCACACCTAACGTGGGTGTGTTTGCCATGTTGGTTTGGCTCATTTGATCTGGTTTGAAACCACTGTCCAGAACAAACAACCAGACTGAGGGCACTTGAATGGGACACATTATTCATAACATGTAGCTTAGAAATGGTTATTTCTTTGTGAGAAATGAACAGCAAATAACCCAAATATGGACATCAGAAGAAGCTAAGTGCTGAATAAACACAGGACACAGGACAAATCTTGCGAATGTGTGCAACTTTTTCACTGGTTTCATACATTTTTCACATCCTTTTCCAAACAATTATCACAGATCTCATAGAAAGATCCAAAAACTCTATTGGATTAACTGTGTTAAACAAAATGAATCATTTACTCACAGCTCATAGAAATTATTTGTATAATTATGAATCTCTAATGTACCTGTATGAAACTCCTTTGCGCAACTCTTTAATTAGCAACCAGCGCTTATCCTGCAATAAAAGATGCCACCTCTGGGTTACTATTTACAACATCAAAGAGGCCAAAAGCTCATGAGGGGAGGAGCAAACAATGGCAGAGGGATCTGAGGAAGAGGAGCTCACATGGCCTAAAACAAATAAGAATAATAATAATAAAAAAATCTGATGCAGTAATAAAAAAAATCTTTATTGCTGAGTATTTCTGGATGAAGGATTTTTTTTATTGGTTCTTTGTTGAAGCAAGAATGCAGTACAAGAGCTGTACACCAATATATGTCTGAATCAGTCTATTCTAGGTGCTTAGACTTACTGTAGGTCTTATATATCCACAGCAGATCATGGGCATTGAAGGATCTGCAGACAAGGATGAAATAAATGAAGAACACTTTATTACAATGGCTTCTTTAAAAAAATCAATAGGACAACTCAATCAACTCAAAGCATAAAAAGTGTAGGTGCGGAGTGCAGCAGGGTTTGTCATCTCTAGTAAAATCATCTTTAGAGAAAAAAATACAATTCATGCTGAGATATGCTTGCTATGCTATGTAGTGTTGTTTGATGGAGGTATTCACTTTTGTTGCATGTGTTTTCATCTTTGTGAGCATTTTGCCCAGCAACCTTCAGTTAAGGCTTGTGTGTGAACTTTTTTGAAAATGTAAATTCTGAGTGGGCAAGTGTGTTCAAGCGAACGAGAAAAACTGTAAAGCAACAGTGAATTATTTTTTCCTCTTGGTTTGGACCAAATGAGCCAAACTACAGATGTGAAAACACCCCTAGTCATTTAATCCTACAAACCGGTTGATTCCATCAGGCACGGCATGTCTGCGCCATGGTTCTGATCCGCCCTCCGCACGACTTTAAGCCCCACCAGCAGCGTTTAAGAAGCATTTCAGCAGCGGAACATTTTGCCCGCCTGATTATTTGCTGATTAGGTCCTCTTTCCTTGCTCTTTGTGCTTCTATCATGGATAAGCAGGCTACGTGGTTAAATAGTTTCTTTTCTGTCCGTCTTTATGATCCTGAGACTGCACGAGGTCTCTTATATTGAAAATCAACCATTCTCCCTGACTTTTTGGTGTTTGACCTCCTGCCCGTTCGATCAGCTCTGTGCTGTTTGACGCAGCATCCGTCAAAAATAGACTCGGTGCATATTTGAAGCAAAGTGGAGTGGAGAGCCACCTCTGGGACGCGCCGAGGCGCTGCTGGTGGAATCACAAGCATTGTGTAGAATGGCTGTGATCAGCTCCAGCTGACGTGACGCAACTGCGCCTGGTGGAATTTAGTTATAATATAAGAATATAAATTAGTGCTGCTTTATATATACACATGCAGTATGTAAACAAAATGTATAAAACCTTAATTGTTACGCAGAGTAAACTCAGTAAATGGAATGTCTGCAAACAAACTGGACTTTAACAAGTGTGAGTGTGAGTATCTGAGCAGAATATGTGTGAAATGTATTTAAGGGAGAACCACCCTTAAACCATATGTTTAAATTCCTGAGGCGGAGGAACCAGAGCACTGTACTGAACTGTGGCTCTGCATGAATGTGTTGAGAAATAGTGAGCATGTTTTATTCATACAGTAAAGCACAATTCTTCAATGTGATGCTAGAAAAAAAAAAAGTACATACTGTAGACAAAATAAGTTCATACCCTCAAGCCTGATGATGATGCCAGTAATGTTAATTTACTGGCATGAGAGCATGACTGAGGCAGGATGTTGAGCATTCTAAGATTATTCTAAATTGATGTTTACCTCGGTGGCTGGCCATCACCCAAAAGCATCGCTCTCAAAGTGGAAACCAAATTACCGACCAAATTGCCAACCCTATCTCGTATACGCGAGTATTTTTTTCCCCTGAATCTTTTACAAGAAATGTAGAAACGTTTCACTTAGATTATGCTCACTGGCAATGGGTTTTCTTTTTTCAATCGTGGAAGTGTGACATTGCTACACTGCAGAGAGGCTGTCGGCAGGAGGTCAGAGTGAGTGGTCCAGGTTATAGAGCGCTGGATGTGACACAGGAGACCACAGTTTGTGTCCTGACCTGCATTAAATATGTTGTTTCCTGTAGACTACTAAAACGGCTGGTTAAAGTTAGCTGAGGATCGTTACTTTGGCACATTGTCATACCTCTGATGCACCAACACCATTACCACAGACAATTTAAAAAAATAAAAAATAATGAAGATCACTAAAAAATTTTTGTTTAGACAATTGAAATGACTTTGTAAAGATTAGGTATATATTGTCCTAAAGGTTAAAAGAAAACAGTGGACTGTTGGTGGGACATATGTACATCCATATGTACTGTAATGCAATCAGAGGCTTCTGGGGTCAGTTTTTTGTCTAACCGCATACAAAGTCCATACAAAATTTCCAGTTGGTGTAAACAGATCCCTGCCAGGCAACAGATGGTGAAGCACCTACTGCAATGCCAGATGCGACCGGCTGACTTCCACAAACATGAAACAAAAAGCAGCAGTCAAAAAAATACAATCACTGCCTCGCAGTTGTATGTCTCCACGAGTTAAGGTACAGTTTACGTCCATGTCTGTCCAGATTCATCTAATGTATATAGTGAAGACTTTGTAGGAATTCTGTATGGAACTTAACACAATATGGACCTGTTATTTTCAAAGAATTTAATTTAAAATATCAGTGTTTTTTTTTTTTTGGGACAAAATTGAAGTAATACCTATACATGTTTTTTTTTGTGACCAGCATTTTTTATTTTCATTTTAGAACAGACAAGCCAATACAAACCAATGGTCACCGAGTCATCAATAAGCAGACAAAGACAAGGTAATCCCTATACTGTGAGTAACCTCTAGTGAGATGCAGGCTGTCTTCACTTAGAGACAGTTTTTACAGAGGAGTGATTTAGAGTTTGAGGTGTTTTTGCAGAACATTTTCATGTCACAGTGAAGTTGACTTTTGACCTTTTGGATATAAAATGGTACCACCTCATCATTTTATCGTATTAGATGTTTGTTTGCATTTTTTTAAATCATAATTTCTGTAAGAAGTCTTGAGTTATGTTATAAATATGTGTTCAGTGACCTTGACCTTTCACCTTTGACCACCAAAACGCAATCGGTTCATCCTTTTAGTCAAAAGCGGCTGTTTGTGCCAAGTTTGAAAAAAGATGCACTCAAGGTGTTTTTGAGATTTCACGTTCACGAGAATGAGATGACCTGAAAACAGAATGTCTGTGGCCTCGGCTGTCACCGGCATGGAGCTGTGAAAAAAGACTTTTCAAAACTTCTGAATTGCAGAGGTCTTTCAGTATACAGTCATGAATGTGCACAAAAAACAACAACAAAAAAAACAGCTGATTGGTACAGTAGTGTGAAAGCTTAGCTACAGACAAGATGCAGGTCTGCTGATCATGCACTCATGCACTCACTCACACATGCACACACGCACAGATGCACACATAGAAGCATTTGCATGATCCCTTGACAGGAATAATAATAATAATTAGTTATAAATGATTGTAATGATAGCAGACAGGACTGAAATCACTCTTTCAGTGCATGATAATTATTCTTAGGCAGGAGCTGACAATGTCAGAGACTTGTTTTATTCTTGAATTCTCCTTCCTCTTCCTTTGTATCTGTCTCTCTTTTTTTTATATATCACAGTCTTGTCTCTGTATAATGCTGCTGGCTGTAATGTGGACTGTCAATGAAAAATATAAAATTGTTGGAGGGCATTACTTCAAGTCATTAGTTAAAGGTGGGTGGACTGCGCAGTCTCATGAAATCATCTGTGCTGCTCTTCAAGTCATTCTCCTTGCCGGGGAATGGGTCACTGCAGCACAGCTGTGAATGATTGCCTCGCAAGACAACTGTTCTCTAATATGAATTAGTATGAATAGGCAAGAAAGGCAGCACTTGTACTGTAGCAGCGAGGAGGAGTGTGAATAGCTGTGAAATAGGTCACTTAGAGGAAACAATATTATACTAAATTTTAATCCAGTACAAGTTAAAAAAATGTCTAAGTGCCTATTACTTACTCTTGAGTTAAAATGAAAATGATCTTTAACCTGTTTCATGGAAAGATTATTCATAACAAAATTATCATCTGCACTACTGCAGTCCTAACAAACTAATATACTCAACAAGACTGCTTCTGGCCTCTGGGCCAATTCTTTTTCAAGTCAGTGTAAAGGAAAACATTTTTTCCTCTGAGCACAATATATATGCCCTCTCCTCACCCTGCCTAACAGTTATGAACGTAGGTTCAGTGACTATTCCAATTCAAATCAGCCCAGCAGTTTACTTCAGCTCCCTTCAGTTCCAACAACCCCACACAGAAAAAAAACAAAACAAAACACTATCCTGTCACCGTAATCGGGCTCTGGTGGCTCAAACGTGTTTGACACCGGGGCAGCAGAGTGACAAACCCCCAGCCTTTTAGCGCAGAGAAAAATGTTATTTTTTAAGATTTTTAGACTTCGCTTTATTTTTCTTTCATTCAAGTTAGCTGGGAGGTTGATAACATGTTTCTTATGTTTCAAACTCAAATTTATTGTTGCTTTACAAAATCTTTAAAGTATATGGATTATTTCAATTCCTCAAAACCATATTTCAGTATTTGACAAGGTTTGTATGAACTGATACACAGCATAACAATAGCCTCACAGCAGTTCGTGAAATTGTCACAGCAATTTAACATCTATTGGATTAAGGTACATGGGTATGACTTTTGTATTTTTCCATGACAGGGAGGCACTACGTTCAAATTTATGCATTGCATGATCAAGTTTTCAATGCCTGGTTACACTTTCAGAATAAAGGTCTTCAATATGTTCAGGCACAAAATCTATTTGGTTAGGTTTAGGAAAAGATTGAGGCAGTAGTTGTTTTAACACAAACCACAAAGCGATCAACTTCGACTCTTGACTATAAAGCCCTGTGTTTTGCCCACCCATCAATGCTGTTCTTCGAAGACCCTATTGGTCTTTGTATTACATGTGTCCTTAGTATTTCTGACTGTCACAAAATATTGCCAATTTGGATCTGTGTTCCCAAATCTATAGCTTGCATTTTTTAACTATTTCATGAACTGTGATATTATGTGAACTTTGCTGGTCAGGAATTTTTCTCAAAATTCAAACCACGCTTTCCAAAACTGGTGGTTTTGTCACAAGTAGTACATATTGTAGTATATTCTCAAATTAGTATCCATGTCCAGTGCTCACTGCATGAGCATAAGTGTTCAGTGATATGATGAAGCATCTGTTCTATGTTCAGCCCCCTCCCTCTAGTGATTTGACGCACATCAGTGAATTAGTTGATTCCTTCCTTTTCATTCTTGCAACACTGTTAATGATGTTCAAGGACTAAATGAGTGCCTTTCAAACATGAAGCCCATTTATTGCATTTTGTTAGACAAGTGTGTGTGTGATGCTCTGATTTCCTTTGATGTTTGAGCCATAAGTAAGACACCACACAAAAAAAAAGAGAAATACACATACCTTTGCTTCCACCCAATATTCCAATTTTTACACTTATTCTGAACAAAATTATATTCCAAATAAGCTGTTTACATGGCTAATGAAAATGGATATCCCTCTAATATTCCAGTTTACATGCTGTGCATACATCAATTATGCACGCTTATTTGCATCAAAATAGGATTGTTTTCAAAGTTTTTTACTGGCGGGGGCCTTGTTTGACTGTGCAAACAGAGCCTCCTCATTCAATCATTTCACCACTGCCTTGAACAGGCAAGCGTTATTGTGATATTTGCATATTTCCAAAAACCTGTAGTCTTTTTGTGCATGCGCCTCTACCCCAGCCTTGCCAACTGTTGGGCACTTGGGTTTTTTACTGCAGTTTGTGGCACACAACCTCTTGCCTGTTTACAGTCAGCTCTGCGTTGTAAACAAACCAACAGAATTCTGAATGTGCTGTTTAGATGTCCAAAGAATTCTTCTAAAACCTGAATAATACAAGTGTAGCCATTGGAATATGCTCCTTTCAAAATGAGACCTAATTCAGGATATCTAAACATAATATGCCATTCACATGACGGGACCCCAAATTCAGAATATTGCAAAATTCTGAATAATAATGGAAAAAATTAGCATGCATGTTTTATGTACCCACGTATTTGCAGCATCATGATCAAAAGAACATGTTAGCCTTTTGTTGTCATTAACTGAATTGACTGTTTTTCTTTATTGTGACATAAATGTTCCATGCCGCATTAAAATCAAATCACAACACTGAAAACAAGTGAAAAGGTATACTGTGTTTCAGAGAGCAGCATAGACCTGCCAATAATAAATGCCAAATACTGTCATTATTTTTTATGAGGAAGTGCAAGAGTTATCGGTGCCAAAATGAAAAAACATTCTGCCACCACCTACTTTAAAAGGAGGCATTGCTGCATTGAAATAACAGTCCTTTCATTTTTTTATTATTCATTTCATAGATAGGACAGCGGATCTAATTATCAATTTGGCTATTCAGTTTATAACAGGCGAAGCAATCCAGGCTTGTTCAGTTCAAATAAAAGCCACAGTTTTATTACAAATTGTGTTTTATTTTCAGCCTGCAGGTCTACTAGTTATATGGCTTTGTACTCACCAAATTCATGGCTGAGATTTTGGAACATAGCGAAACTGTTACAAAGAAACACAAAACAATCAGACAGTTGTACAGATTGTAATCAGTTTAGTCACATTAACTACCTTCTTTATTTCTCTGTGACTTATTGCACAGGAAGCTGTGCAATAAGTATGATGAGTTGTGCAACATTTAACCTGAAAGTGTATAAAGTTTCAATCATTTTAATGTTTCACCTTCATTTTCTCTTACAAATCAGACTGACTAATCTAACCTTTCATTTAAAACGTGTCTGATAGTCTGACTGTTGTTGGCAAGGTTATAACATGACTAAATGAATTCACGAATGAATGAAGGACATCTCACTAACTACTTTAGAGAATGCACTTTTATCCTAAAGGAGAGAACTAATTGTCCAAACTACATAGATAAAGTCCATCTTAATCAGAAAGCATAGGACGGACAACTTAAACAGTTCTCCCAAAAGTGTGGGTCACCCTCACACAGATTGGGACATAAACTCAACAGTTTTTAAAGTGGCCTAAATGCGATCCTATCAAAAATGTGTTGTTTTTTTTTAGTACAGGAATTTCCTGAAACAAAAGGTGCGAACATTGAGTTTAGGAGGAATAAACATTCTTAACAAAATGTTTTATTCTTTCTCTCTTCCTTCAATTTCATTTCTGATGTGACTTTACCATTATTGACAAGGTTAAATAGCTACAGATTAATTTGTAGCCTACTCAAAACTAATAATCAGTTTAGGTTTGTAAATGTTTCAGTTGAATACTTCATATTCTCATAACATCACCTCTTGATGCTTTTTAGAAATCAGTCAGTATGTTATTCTCTGAAGGTGATATGACAAGTCCAAGGGTGCTTCTCCATGCATCTTCCATAAGCTTCAGTAGAACTGGGATCAAAGTCTAGCACAAATAGGTATATTGGCTTATGATGTAATGACCCTTCCTTCTTTTTTAGCTTCCCTAAACCGAGTCCTACATCAGACAAGAAGGCATGCATAATTCATTTGTTTCCATACGTGCAGCAAAGGGAAACTGACCTTTGATATGTTAGAAGTGAGACATTTATGAGTCAAGAGTTTGCAATTTGTGTGAGGTTATGTTGTATAATTCCTGTGCTATTTTAACAGTCACACTTTTACAGTAATGGTTTGAATAATGGCAAACATTTATTTCACCAGACCATGAACAACAATACAGTATATCTTATCAGAAATCTTCAGGACAAATTGCAGCTAGGAGCTGGTGGATTAAATACCTGCATGACTTAATGTTCTGTTGTCATATTCTTAAAATGTTTGTTCTCTGAGCAACTTGTGAGGTGTTTTGTCCACGAGGCAATCAGCCTGAAGTTCACAGGTCTGATAACCATCAAATGAATGGCACCTGAACCCTATTAACTCTGTTCTGTATGCCGTCCTTGGTGTGTGTCAGTAGGTAGAGATACGCTGCTGATGAACCGCGGCACAACCCTTGAAATCTTGAGAGTTGAATGTAAGAAGACTGTGACCCTGAAACGGTAGATGGGAGAAGTGTTTGTGCTGATTGGGTGGTCCTTGTCAGAGGTTCACACGATGGGCGATTGTATGAAATCATGAGTCCAGAGGGTCAATTAAATCATCAAATGCTGTTGACACTGCAAAACACCTGAAGAGGCAGGGCAGCAGTTTATACACAGGGTGAAAAACAACACAAAGACATTAAAGGAGACATATTTAATACATTTACTGTACTTAAAACAGAAAATGACCATGAATGTCATCAGAGATCAAGGAAAAATACTGTGTTGAAAGACTTGCATCTCCGACAACAGTGCTACAGGCCTCATGTCCTCCTTTGACATTTCCATGCTGGTGTAGAATGTGTTTTTTGGGAGAGAAGCACATTAACTGTTTTGTTAATTCACTTTACATGAAGCTAAAGTTATCACAGAATGCTCGCCAGATAATAAAAAAATCTATTATAATCTTTTAGAGGGAATAGATGTTTGTAACGGTTAAGTTTAGAAATGTGTGTCACTGAACTCCAACTCTCAAGTGTGTATTTTCGGAGCAGTGGCTTTCGTTTTTGGAACAACAGGCTTAACTTTACGTTGACAGACAATTGACATTTACAAACAGCTGATCAGCTTGCAGCGTAGGACTCGTTGTCTTTGCCAAAATATAATGTTGCAGCCTGCAGTCAACCCATACTTGCTAACTCTACCGATTTTCCTGTTTTTTTTATTGCCTCCCAGGTGATAATTTTCCCATATTTCTCCATATTTCCTTGCACTGTACAGTATATATAAGCCCCATGAGTCCAAAAACCTACTGTATCCACCTGGACAACAATGCTGCTACACCAAATGTCATTTTGCAACATCAAAGAGAACCACTTGTGCCTGCTGGATCCAATTCTCCATAGTCGTGTCTTGTCCTCTTCAGTTGGTGAGAAACCGTGAGAGAAATGTAGAGTACTCAGAAAAAGAAACACTTAACCCCAAGAAAAAACATTTGTTAAATATTAGTTTTCTGTGGTATTGTAATCAAATTTGAAATTGGACAAGGTACGATGAAATGGTGTGGTCCCATTGTGTTTTCCAGCTAATAAGTGTCAGTTATAGGTCATCTGCAGGAATCTGTTTGCCAAAAAATGTGCACTTATTATTTTATTTTCATTCTTTAAAAGTCTCCAGAAAGCAGAAAACCATGTCGATGAAACCACTGGTGGAGGATCCCTGCGGCCCATGCACTGGTTTTGAAATCCTCCCTGTTTTTCAGGCAACAGCCTGAGCTTCAAGTCTAGCGAGGAGAGGCCGAGGAAAAAAAAAATCGCCTCAGGCATAGATTGTATATTAAACATGGATTCAACCTATATTAACATACTGTCAGTGGCTCCAACTTGTTATTTGATATTTGTTGCTAAAACAACAGAAAATATGGCATGAAATGAAAAGAAAAACGAACAAGTCAAGAAAAAGAAATAACAAAAAAAGTGGCCGCCTCAAGCTTGATTTATGACAGTGACAACCAGATGTTTTAGCTTTGATTTTAAAGTAATTTGTCGAGAGAGGTCTTAGATCCTTCATACATTTGGTATAAACATGTGCAGCATCGTTGCTAAAAGTAACTTCACCAATTTGGATAAATTTTTTGGAACAACCAAGCAGTGATGTCTGACCAAAAGCCTATTTTTATGCCTTTTTGCGGTTAGTGTGGAACACTTAGTGGCATCTAACAGTCAGATTGTAGATTGCAACCAACTGAATATTGTTGTCCTCACCCTCCCCTTCCAAATGTGTAAAAAGTGGCTGTGGTAACATGGCGGCCTCTGTGGAAGAGGACCTGCACTGCCTGTAGATATAAATGACTCATTCTAAGTTAACAAAACAACAAATCTCATCTTCAGGTGATTGTACACTAATGAAAACATACTTATGAATATCAAGTTGCATTCCTGCCATATTCTGCCAATAGATCCCCTTAAATCTTACACACTGGACCTTTAAGAGGCTGTAATCTATTTTCCAACATACCTAAAGCCACTCCAGGGATGTTAAAACTTGTGATGTGCTCAACCTTCTCAGGGGGAGGTCAGATGACACAGCGTCAGCCAAAAATGTCCAAATAGCCGTGGGATGTTCAGAGCCAACAATTTGTACTTTTATCCTGTCTAAATGTTGTTTTGAAAGACAGTCAGTTTGGAAACAACTATTGCATGCTCCATGATGCTTTGGAAGCCAGGATTGTTGATATTTCTAATTCAGTGTTTCTAGCCCCTCTTCCCTGATCTCCTTTTCATGTCATGCATATCATGACATTATATGCAAAAAAATTGTATACAAGATTATAGTTGGGGAAAAAAACAAAAAAGAACAACAACAAATCACCTATGATTGTAATACGGGTAACTTTCAGCAAACTAAAACAACTGATGAAGGTACAGGACAGGACATGTATGCTGTTGTGCTATTGCACATAAGTCTGATGGCTGTTCGCAAATGACAATGTCTGGCTCAGTGGGCACAAATCCACAATCCCAGTGCAATATTCAGTGTGTGCTCTTATGCACAAGCATGTAGGAGAAACTACAATGGCCACGACACTCACTAAAAATGCAAAACCCTACAAACAGTCCTTGCAATGCTGCAATTGTGATGTATCATTTATGCAGATCATGACTTTGTGATCAAAATTGAGAAAAATTAACTTTATGTGTGCATAGAAGAAGAAGGATATGATTTTAACCACAATTTCAGACACAGATGCACTGTATTCTGGCTGTGCTATGGCAGCTGGACCGGCGATTCTAGACTGCTTGTGATTCCACCAGAAGTGCCGTGGCATGTCCCAGTAGTGGCTGTCCACTCCAATATTAAAATACGTGCAGTATCTATTTTTGATGGATACCACTTGATTAGCACAGATCAGATCGAATGAAGTCAGACACAGCAAAGGCAGGGAGAATCTGGTTAATTTTCAAAATAAAAGACCCCATGCAGACTCACCATCATAAAGAACAACCCCCTAGTTGGGCTAGGGGATGAGGGGTTTAACAATAAATAAATTTAACCAGGAGAAAAAGGAATGAAGGAAAACTGAGACAAAAATGTAAACAAAGTTTCTTTTATTAACATATTATGTGAAAATAAGTTAACAAGTTAAATAAATCAAAAGGGTTAACTCAACCTACTAAATCAAACAACAAATACACACAAAACAGCGAGTGTCGTTGCTAACCAGGATGGCTGACAAAGACAAAGACAAGACCTTGTAAACTGGTGAAGCTCACAAGCCACATGGGGCGCCAAAACGAGTATCTTGTTAGCTGATGAGGCTGGCAAGATAGATATACACAAATGATTGAATTCACTAGCTGGGAGAGCAAGCAAAGCACATAACACAAACTACTAGCCGTCTAGCCTGCACCTGCAGACCTCCATCTACCTAATGGCCCACTGGCCCTGACTGGCTGCACTCTCCAGGCTTTTAAGCACCAGGTCCTGATTGCAGAGCAGCTGGACCTGATGCCAATCACTGCAACCTGCAAGGGGGGAGGGGCAGAACCTGGGCACAGGAGAGCACAGCACCACACAGACACTGTGGCACAACAACAACTCCACTAGCCACACAACAACAACTTTCTCCAGATCCTGCCTAATGAAACTTTACCTACCTATCTTCTGGAGCTTGCCAGGCTCAAGGCGACTTATAGGCTTAACTTAAGTGGTTGAAACCCTGAATTGGAGAAATTCATCCCCGCCCGGGATTAGCTCCAAAAATAAAAAGGCAAAATAACAAAAGAGTGCCCAATGGAAAAGCTAAAGGGCAGCTTAGCTGGACACTCACCTGACTATCTGAGGAAGTTGCTAGACAATAGTTGGACGTCAAAGCACTAACACTTACCATGACAGTAAACAGAGACAACCTCAACACAAAGAAAACTTGCCTACACAATGTAACACTTTCCTATTCCTTTTTCAGTATCCCGGACGAAAGAAAGAAAAGAAACAATTTAACCACTTACCCTGCTTATCCATGGTAGAAGCCCAAGGAGCAAGAAAAGAGGACCTAATCAACAAAATCTGAGGAAGTAAACATAATCAGGCGGGCAAAACACTCCACTGCTGAAATGCCTCTGAACTACTGCTGTTGGGGCTTGGAGGCACGGATCAGAACCATGGTGCAGACCTGCCATGCTTGGTGGAATCAACTGGTTACACACTGGAAGTTTGGGCATACTTCTGCTCAAAACCTTGGGTGACCAGGTTCACAGGATGCAAGAAATCGAAATCTGCATTCCTGCATGTGCGCAGACTATATTTGCAAAGATGCAAGGATGCAAGGTGATTTATTTATCATTTTCAATTCATTTTCTTGTAGTTCCTTCCTTGATAGATTGATTGGAACTGATTGTAAAGACAAATAAAAAATATAGAACAAACTAATTTATATAGTGGAGTGCTGAGAATGGATTTTTTTTCGTGCCTTTATTTTCTGCAGTCAACGTACTGGACATTAATTGCAACATTTAAAATGTTCTAATATGGATTTAAGTAGCTGGGACACTAGGCTGGAAAGACCACAAGCTTATTTGGTCATGGTTCAGTGTGTAGTGCGACCAGCCAAGTCACGGCAGGACAACGATCATATGTAACCACCTGGAAAGACATAAATGTTGAGTAGTCTGATCTTGGCATTAGTCTTTATTAGGTTTTGATCAGAGGCCTTCTCTCAATGATCTGCAGCTGTCAGAAAACATTTTAAAAAACACCTGAAAAAGTAAAAAGTAGTAATCATAGCCCATGGACAAGCTGATTCAAACAGTTAAAAAGGACATGTGTTTCTTTTTTTTTGACGAACTTATGTACTTATGTTGTTGTCACTTGTAAAGTTGGCCTGGCTGTCTGCGAATTAAGACAAATCATAAATATTCAGTGTCATCTTGTTGGAACAAATGCTAAACAAAAACACTTTAAGTCACCACAGCAGGATGTAAATCCTCCCTCCTTAAAGTATTCATTTAAAGACTCATAAATTCAGCATTTAGTCAGACGAAAGCAGCCAGCCAGCGGCTCACGCTGTGCGTTGTGGTAGGGGGGTGAAGACAGAACAGCGACAGCTTGTCATTGTTTTTTCCCTCCCTAATTGTGGTTTGCTGACTGATATGTAGAATAGGCATCTCTTGTTCTGCCTCGCTTCTGTTTTTCAAGGAGGTGAAGCAATGCCGTGGATGTAGCTCTATAAATCAGTTGACGTCAGTGGAAAGCTGTTCAAAGTCTCTTAATGGGAAAAAGAAAGAAGTGATTTTCGAGGTAACTTAATGATAAGAACTTTATGGAAAACATGTATTCATTAAAAGCAGCCATTCTATCTTCAACCTCGCAATCAAACATTAAAGGTAGTGTGCAGTGTTTTCTGAAGGCATGATGCATACTTGTGCTGTTTACATATGTCAGTAGAAATCTAAGCAGGTTTTTATTACTATTAACAAGGAACAGAAGGGTTTCAAAAGGTGGATGGGGTACAGAGATGGGAGTTCTCAGATCTTAGTGGGTCTCCCTCAGGCAAAACAGAAAAAAAAAAAAAACGTCTACACAGGCAAAACCAGTGTATGATCATCGCTTTTTAAGAAACTGTCATCTTTCTGATGATTAGTCAGGCAGATTTAGAGAGGTCTTTGAATATACTTGAGAGGGAGCGAAGCGCTGCGGTGACAGATGCCTGCCTGCCTTTTCCCATCAGGCACTGTTTTAAATTGTTTACAATGAAAAGTGCTAAAGGTTGATTTGATGTGGGTATGAATTCACGCTTCAGTGACGTTTACGGGAACCCTGTTTTTTGCATGTGATACAGGAACAGAGGGGAAAGTGGGTTTTGGCCCTGGGCTTGATTGCCTTTTGTCATCATCTCTGATGTCTGAACTCCGCATCTGTGCAGCTTTCCCCCTCCGCTTTTCCTCAGGGCCTCGGCAACAACACGGGCGAAAGGATAAATATAATAATTGCGGCTTTTAAGGCATTTGTAATAAAACCTCTGGAGAACACAATGCAAGTCTGATTGAAATAAGTTGATTCTAAAGGCGCACACTTGAAGAAGCTATTTTTTTCTTAGAGAGTATGAAGGTGGGGGGGGGGGTATTCTTCAAATGTTGTTGCTGAATGTGTCAGTATTTGAGAGTCAGCACAGCAGTACTCGCTTGGAGAGGAAAATAATTGGCTGCACTGTGCGAAGGCATACACGTCAGTCTTCCTCGGTGCAGCCATGGATGTGATAACTCCTATGAATTTTGCATCTTTCAACACTGGCTCTGTTTAGATGTTGGCGTGTATAGGCAATAAACATCCCTTAATGAAAGTCCACAATCAAAGAGCCACTTTTCCACTTTTTTTCATGCTACAACTCAACAACTTTTCCTTTTAATCAATGCCTGACCTTGTTTGTGTGTGTGCCTCCTAATGGTTGCTCAATGTTATGATTTGCACCGCTGCCATTAACATTTCTATTATGTTAATTAGCCATGATTTAATGCCTCTGAGAGGACTTCAAAGGACAATGCCAGAAGACTAGCTGAGATGGAAAATGACAGGTTGCAGTATTTTGATCCCTGTTAGTGAATCGCCCTTTGCAGAGTTTTTCCTCACTCGCTTCCTCTGAAGTTGTTTCACGCCTCCATGCTGGTTCTCACTTTAGGGGAGAAAAGTGGGAGAATGGCTGATAACATTTCTATTATAAAAGCAGAACAGGAAGTGCATGTGTGTCTGAGTGAATGTGAATGTTCTGTAAGCTTCTGCGTTTTTTTTCTCACTTTAATAGAGCTAAAAGACAAATGCATTGTCGAGCACACAACTTGAAATCTGAATTTAAAGGTGCTGTATACTTAAGATGTTTTGTTTACTCAGTATAAAGAGAGGGTGTCATCTGAACACTCACTGCTCACAAAACTTAAATTGTCAAATTAGGCCATGTAGATCAAATATGGATCAGGATTATGTTACTAAATTGCCTGTTTCTTATGTAAAAATGTTTTCAGAAACATATTTTAGTGTTTTGATTGACCGTAATAGGAGATAAATTGTGATCAGGCAGCTGCCATTTTCGCTTCTGATTTCCAAAGGAGACATCCAAAAACTCAGACCAGACAGTGTTGATAAAATATTCTGATAGACTGGTTAATTCTCGCCGAATTTTTTTTTTTCAGAAACATATTTTACTGTACTGTTCAGCCAGGGGGTCACCATTTTGACTCTGATTTCCAACAGAGACTCTTAAAACTCAGATCAAACTGTGGAACAAGACAGTGTTGTTCAAATATGGATCAATATTCTGTTACTGCAATGCCTAATTCTACTTGAAAATGCTTTCAGAAACATATTTTAGTGTACTGTTTAGCTGTAATGCAAGAAACACTGTAACCAGATGGCCGCCATTTTGGCTCTGATTATCAACACAGACTCCTGAAACTCGGGTCAAACTGTCAAACTCGGTGATGTTGATCAAATATGAATCAATTTTAAGAATTTATTCAGACACATATTTTAGTGTACTCTTTAGCTGCAATACACAAAATATCATAACCAGACAGCAGCTATTTTGGTTCTGGTTTCCAACAGAGACTCCTGAAACTCAGATTAACTCTGACTCTCTCCTTAACTATTTTCTACAGTACAGTTTAGTTACAATGTGAGAATGGTACTCACCAGGTGTTGAAAATGGACACGGGGAAGATGGACTTGAATGCACAAACATGCATGCACAGAGAGAGAGAAGTCTCGATTACAGCACTGACAGAGGGAGTGTAAATTCTCTGCACAAGATGCTATAACTCTGGTTTATCTTTACATAGCAAATACTTTGTTGTTTGCTGATATCTAGTGAGACTAAATGTTGTATTTTGCACCTTTAACCAACCTTCTTCTTCCTAGTGAATACTGTCTCTAATATCATCCTACACATTAATAACCCAAATTACAATAACCAGGGGTATTGAAGCATAAATGAAGATATGGCCCCATAGGCTTCACTGAGTGCAGAATTTATTATTTTTCGACATAGTTCCCATCGCTCCTCAATGACACTTTCTCACCTAAAAGTGCCCAGTGGCTTTCCACAGCCTGTCAGATTGTCATATATGGAAAGTACCCACAGCAGCGGCAGGACAGGAAGACACTAATAAGGTGACAAAATACAGAGCCAAGCATTTTCTAAGGGGAAAATGCTGCCACCATGATTTCATATAGAAAAGAAAATTAATGTGCCGCGCTACTCCAATCCTGAATCTTATCTGTCCCCTCAGAATTTTCAATAGTTATTGCCACCAAAATTGTCGGATTTCTCCAGGCTTTTTAGAAGGAAAAAAGTCAGTGTGATATACTCTCTATTTGCAGCTAATGCATAATGATTGAGAAAAATGCTTGCACAGTAACATTCATCTTTTCTTGACCAATGGCTTTTTGCATTAATTTATTTCAGGAGAATGGTGGAGAATTAGGATGCTCTGCTATACAGAAAGCTCAGAAGTGACTGCTGATAAATAGTATGCATGAACAAGAATTCTGGATGCTCATTGTGAATGAAAATGAAATTCAGATGATTGACTTAAACATACAAACATATCATAACAAACGTGTAAATGCAGCTTCAAAGTCTAAATTCTCCCAGCCAATGTTAAAGCTGAAGTTATAAATGGAATTTTTTAATTGCTGCATCTTGATAGCTGATGTCAATTAAGAGGCCCTGAGGGACTTGCTTGTTTTGAAAAGTGTTCATCGGAACAAAACTGACGCACACGAGCCGACGAATGGAAGCTGCGGATCTCTTTTTTTTTTTTTTTTTGTCTCTCGTCAAGAGCCGTTCCATTGTGCTAATGAACCTGTTTTCACTCTCAGCTTCACATCCACAGGAGAATCATTTCGAATACTGCAACCTCTCATCAGCACTTCATGGACTTCAACCTGGAGCTGTCAGTTTGATGCACAACATTCACCGGCTTGGCATAGAAAGTAAAAATGCTGCACATAAATATATGATTCAGAGGAGCCCGACACCAACAGACGTGCTATACATAGGAAGGCTAAGGCATAACTTCTCTAAAGGCTATCTGAAACACCTGCACAGCTTACTGCACCATCCATTAGATATAGGCTAGTCTCAGATGGCCTATTCTCAATTGGACGAGATCATTAGTTTTGCTTGAGCCCCTATCACTACATAGACTTAACTGTTCTCTCACAAGGGACTTCCACCTGCAGTCCTGTGCATCACTTCTCCCCCCTGTGCCTCCTCCGCTTTTCACATTTCTTCTCCCCATGATGTCCCATCATCCTTTATTACACAGCTGTAGCCTTTCTCTTCATCCTGTTGTCTTTGTAGAAACTTTCCTCTTTTGGCTTCCTTATTCTCAGCTATGTTTTTCCTCAATTCTTTACCAACTTTCCTCTTCTCGCTCCTCCTTCTCCTCCTCCCAGCCCGCATTCACTCTGTCCATTTGTTCTCCTCTCTATCATCACTGCCTCCTACAGTTCCCCCTTCCTCTCTGCTCCTTTTGTAACTCATCCACTATTTTCTCCTGTCCTCTCTGCCTTGCTAAACAGAGCCCCACATTATCCCCCTCCTGCTTCTATCAGGGGTAGCTAGCCTGTCAGCCCCAAGCCTTAGTTAATCACTCAGGCAGCCAGGCAGTCGGGCAGCTCACTGCTAGCTCCCTGGACACTAATAGCAAGACAAGCACAGAGCGAGAGCAGGGAGGCGGGTGGGTAGGACTCATTAGGAATACAGGTATTTAAGGAAATGGTCCATTTCAAATCAAAAGATAATTTGTCTCCTGCTCAAGTAAAGGCTTTTTGTGAGACAGGCTGGAGTTATATTAGGTCAGCTACAAATGTGAAGTGGTTGGGTTGTGCTGCCGGCTATGCCGGGGCCGGACTGTTGACATTATCAATTTGAAGCTTGATAAATACTTCTTGTGTTTGGATGGCATATTTTATCCCCAAAAGAGTGGTTGGGTTTGCTACCCGAAGGCTTTTTTTATGCTGACTCCATGTTGCCGCCGTTCCGATGGGGCAGGACTCGATAAAGTTGAAATATGACCTCCATTTGCACAATGACATTACTTCAAATAAAAAAAAAGGTTGCTGTCAGGCCTCTGAGGTGATCAATGCTTTTCAACAAATCCCTCATTGGCCATTTTGTGTTTGCATGGCCAAATCAATACTGGTGCAAATAAAAAATTCATACCTAACAGGCAAATGGAACTAAGGGGTGAATGACAGTACTTTTTATCCAGTAAGACGTGGTATATACCACAACTTCTTGTCTTACTTTTTATGGATCTGTTCTTTATGCTCATGGGGTGAACTCAGTGACACCACAAGGGAAGCATATTCAAAGGTGTTAAGTGAGAAAATGAAACTTTTGAAAGAGGGAATATATGAACTGAGTTATATTGAAAGGTGTTAAGTGAGACTATTTACCTTTTGAAAGCATTAATGCAATCCTCTTGCAATTGAAATGTTGAATTCATAACCAATAAAATGCAGCCTTGCTCAAGTTAATAAGCATTTGCCACTACAATGTAACTTAACAGCATTCAGAATGACAGTCGCCCTGCATGAAAAAGCACAACCACCTCATCTATCAGGGTCTGATATTACTGTCCTGTGTCTCATCAGATTCAAAAGATCTCACCCACAGTCAGACTTCTTACAGCGAGTTGAGTTTAGTTTATAACCACAGTTTTTAGTTTTGCTGCTTAAATATTAACAATATTTGCCGACATGATGTTACTGCGTTCATGGAAATGTTGAAAAATTACTGAATGCAGCCTTTCAGATCATTACACCATCTTTCAAATCATGTCGAGCAGCACAAAGTTTCCATGTGATTTTTTTTATTTTGTCAAAGATTTTATCACTGTAAAACTGAGAGTCAACATTCTACCACACTGGGAGACATGTTCAAGTGATGCAGTAATTTTGGTTTAATGGCCTCAATCAGAATTCACCCCAGAATTGCATTTTCCAAAAAGAAGAAGAAGCAAAATCATATTCATAAACACCTTGAAATTATTTTGGATTGTTTTAATTTCCATCATTAGTAAGAAAGTGTTTATTTAGCATGACTCTGGATCAGATGTCACTAAGTCACAAAAAAATCAATAAATAAAAAAAGAGTCATAGATTAAATTAAGCCAAATAACAATGAAAAAGGTAATCAAGAGCCATTTCTGTAAACTATTTTTGTGCAATTCAGGCGTGTGGCGAGTCAGCCGGAGAAGGACTGTTATTTCAAGCTCTATGGGCCCAAACGCATTGATGCCTGAAGAACTTTTTCAGCAATCCAGTGAGCAGTTGTCATTGGGATGAATGTGGTGTCATCCTGGAACATAATGTCTTTATACATTCATGTTGTGGTCCCCTTCCATGCACTGTCAGTCGGGCGACCTAATGCTGACGTCTCTAAAGCAGCTGAGTCTACAGAGACAAAAGAATGTCAACGTGGCATCATACTGTCGTTGCCTCTTGTAGCCGTGGTGGGCGCTGTTCACCAAAAGCTACTTAGTCTGGCTTCAAGGGTATATAAAGATTTTGACACAGCAAATAAAAATATCTCTGATTAGAACACTTTTTTCATGTTGTTATGCAACACGGGTGCTCCTGTTATTGTGTCTGCCACATGCACTCCAAAAAAAAAAAAAGTCCATTATCAATTAACAGAATGAGGAACACTTGCTGTACAAAAAAAAGAAAATGCAGCAGTACAGTGGGTGCAGAGGAAGTGGACCTGTCACCATGTTGACATCCCTGCTATTAGAGGAACATTCTCAGGTGCAGTGGCTGGCAGTCTCCAGTGTTTACCGGGGAGCATCATTAGCCTGGCGTCTCACAGCCTTAAAATGTCATATATCCACAGTAATGAACTGAGAGAGCACGCACTATTCCCAAACTTCCCTGCTGCAGCGCCCACATTAATCCAAATGCTCAAACTCTGCAACTCAAGTCCCTCCACTCATTAACAGTGGCAGATATCAAGATAGGAATAATGAGGAAGTGCCCGCAAGTCAGGACATATATTAAAGAAATGGAAAGAGCAGGAGAGGGGGAGAGAAAGGGAGAGAGAGGAGAGAGGAAGGTAGAAGGGGGAGAGAGAGAATAAATCCTGTCATAAATGGGGGAAATACCCCAGAGAAATGGCCCGGGCTCGGATGACAAACAGCATGCATTCATATTGTTTGGAGACGGTGACAGCAGCTTCTTTTAGTGCCAGAAACACAATCATAAGAATGTAAGTCTTGTAAAGTCTAACAAAATGTATAATAAAGACTGCTTTCAAACAGAGCGAGTGTTTGTAAAGAATAACATTCAGCTGTTTTCCATTTCTTGCCACTTTACATTCTACTCCACTGCAATTCATAGGCGAATATTTTACTTTTTACTCCTACATTTATTTGATAACTTTAGTTACTAGTAACTTTGCAGATTCAGGCTAATAATACAAAGAGGTTAGGATAACACTTTAGTCATCCTGAGAGAAAAATTCACAGCTACATTAAATAAATACCTTAATGATGACTACTTAGTAACTACTTAGTATTATGTATCACTTTACTTAAAGGAGCATAAAAAGGGTAAGTAATCAAAAGAAAGTGAGGAACTGCTTAGTAACTGCTCATTATGATGCATCACTTTATTTTAGGGTGACCCAAAAAGAGTAAGCAATCAAAAGATAATGATGAATTAAGGAGGAGCAACTTAGTAACTGCTCAGTGTTATGTATCACTTTATTTTCGAGGGGCTCAAAAATAGTAAGTAACCATAAGGTAATAAAGGACTACTCACTAACTACTTAATATTATGTATCACTTTACTTTAGGGGACACAAAAATAGTAATGTAAAAGTAAAGTAATGTTTAAGTAATCAGTAATTAATGAGTCATCACTAGTTTTGTGCTGTTAACCACCTGGTTCAGAGTTAATGAGGAACCATTCATAAAGAAAGTGGTCAGTATAATTGATTCACAGATATTCATGAACTAATCATTACCCAGTAATTCACTGATGTGGGCTCTTTTAGTCTGTTTTCTAGTAACTCATTATTATCTACTATACAGTAGTCTTCCTTAAGGGATTATTAGGGAAGTACTTAATTACAAGGTCTTTCCTGATTTGTTCCTTGTTATGTTCATTAGCCAGCTGTTAGCCAATCAGTGCCAACTCTATAAAATTTGATTGGGAGTCATTAACTAATTCAGTTCACAAGCAGTTAGGTCCTCATCTGTTCCTCACTCGTTCCCTTTAACTACTCAAATTTTTGTTCCCAACTTTTTGGTAACAGAGTTATGGCACCATGATATGAGAATTATGGCTGGTACTGTGGTATTGTTACTTTTTAGCATATCTTCAGTAAAAGATCTGAGCATTTCTTCCACCTCTCGTTGTTTTACAGAAAAAAAAGAAAGAAAATTTTGTAAAAAACAGAATTTTCGAGTGTGTTCTATTACAATATTAAGTTCAGTGATGCATATTAATCTTGAATAAAATCACATATACAGTAGATAGCGTTATTCTAGCACTACCTCTGGTAGCAAATTTAAAGTTTTATTTGAGTGCATATTTGCAGAGCCTCCGAGCACATTCCAACCACAACCCAAGATGCAAATATACTACAGAAGTGTGTATCTATGATCCCAAAGCAGACAGGCTGAACCCAGAAAAGTAGTGGAATATTGTTGCTGATTCAGTACAACAAAGATAAAAAAAAGAGACAAAAAAAGAATAGTCTGGTCTCTCAAAACAGTGACAAAATTAGTATGGAAACCAATGAGATATAGTCTATTTCTTTGAGCCATAAGGCATTATTGTTTGCCTTTCCGTACATATTTATGTGCTATTGTTATAAGTTACAATGATATTTATTTATTAAGGTGTGAAGATTCTCAGTCATCCAGGTCACAGTATCTATAGGAGCCATATGGAGGTAACTGGACTTCCTTTGTGTTATTGAAGACCTTTCTTCTCTGATCCGAGAGGCTTCTTCAGTTCTTTTTTTTTGAAAGGTATGTCTCTGCCTTCATGATGACATCCAGTGGACAACTGCAGAAAGTGGGAATGTTTAATGTACTGGATCTTTGTGAAATTCCCAGAAACGTGACCAATTCTGTTTCAGAAGCTGAGATCAGTTAGTTAGATGTCATGTTTTTTAAAGTCCATGCTTGTAATGGGTTTTCTGTCATCTGCTGCATGCTGTCTGCTTATACTGCATAGCTACAGTATATCTAAAGAATTCAAAGAATGTACTGTGTAATCATAACTCCTTTATCTGTTAGCATGGAGTATCACCATTGATTATTTGTTTGGTACATAATCACTTTAAATAGGCTGCAATGCAGTATGAAATTATGTTCAGCCACTGTGTCATGCCAAACGGCACATGACAGAACTCCATATGCGCCCCATTTGTGCAACACAGTAGAGTATCTCCATGTGGGGACAAAGGCTGGGAACAAATAAAGGCAACTGCAGTAAGATAGATATTATGCACTGTAACAGGTCAGCAAAGAGCAGAGTAGGAAAAAAGAGCACAAAGCTCTCCACGCACTGATAGGCAGGAGGGAGAATGCACAACCGAATCACCTGATGATAATCACAGAACACTCAGTACAGTTTCAGTCAAAGAAAAACTGAGACATCCCTGAAATAAATCTAATGTAAGAGCAGCGAAGAGGACAAAGATGCCACTGTTATTGCTCCATGCAGTAACAGGAAAGATTAAATTATTTTGAAGTCCTGGCACAAGTGTGGCTTGCTCATTTATACAAAATATTCAGCTAACAAGCAAGCAAGTTAATGTTAGATATCTAATGCTGAGCTAAACATGTTTGCTAACCATTCAGAAGCACTGAAATTAACTTTCACATTAACTTACAAAGTGACTCACCTACTCCTACTCCTAGCAATTCCTTTGTTTGGTTGCAGCCTCATGTGAAGTTATTATAGCCAAAGGTTGTGACAAAAAGCACAGGTGCTGCAGGTTACAGTCATCGGCAACCGTACACGTAGGATCTGTAAGGTTATGCATCATTTTCTTAATGTTAATAAAGTCTTTTGAGGATGTGTCCAAGTCAACTCTTAAGTCCCAAAGTGGCAATTTAAGTACAACTCAAGTCTAAGTTGCAGACTTGGGTCATACAGTTACAGTCAATCTACTTATTTTGTCATGCCTAAGGATCCTGTGGCTACACTGAAGATTTACATTAAGAGAGACCTTGTTTAGATATTCCCTTTCCTTCACTGGTACACCGACGATGCCATAATAATATCTTCTATGTGCTATAACACTGCCATTAAACTGAAGAGACGGGGTGTTTTGAGCAAAGGAAGAGTAAGTCAAAATGGTATAGTCGCACTAAAATGTTTTTTTTTCCCACTCTCTGTCTTCCCTGGGTATAAATCTGCTTTATTAATGAGAATAACACAGAATCACGGGCCAGCCACTTCATCTACAAATCCATGTGAAGGCATTTAACAACTTCACATCATGAATAATTATCTCAGAAAAGTGTCATCGGCGGCACAGACGGATCCCTATTACAAATCCATCCATCAGCAGATGAGATTAGATCAATATGAAACCTTGCCAAAGCATTAGTGTGCAGGTATTGACTGAATATTGTTTTCCATTTCAGAGCATCACAATATATTGCAACTCATTACACTTCTCCGCTGTCAAGATGATATGTCACGCTGCTCATCTTTTGATAAATATGGAGGCCAAATGACCGGCGTCCATCTGTGACTCAAAGATTTATTACAAGTCCACCTTGTGCAACAAATTTAAACAGACTGTCACAATTTAAAGGACTTTCAAAGCCGAGTTTGACCAAGCAGAATTCTATATGAATTAAAGTTTCCCTCACGTCAGAGTTTGATGCTCTTCTTCTTTCTGGTTTTGGAATGAAACTCAGCTGAGCCATAGGCTTTCTTTATTACTTTCAAAATTCAGAAATCAAATAATAATGAAACTGCAATGCGGCATAGGAGGTTATTACTTGCATGCCCTTGGGGATAATTGAGATTATAACATAACCCTGACACTTCTAGAATTCTCAGCATGGGTGGGAAACTTGTGTCAAAGATTCAAACAGATGCCATGCTGCTCTACTTTGTTTACAGGAAGTCCCAGTTATCTGTGACTCAGCAGGACTCCTGACAAATGAATGAGCCCCAGTCAGATCCTTAATTCAGTGCATGAGTGGGCTCAGGTGTGCTGCCTGGTTGTGCATGAGAGCACTTTCCAAAAGTGATTTATTTGGCAATAGTTTGGTGACAATGTGCATTTTCATGATATGACCCATGCCTGAAACCCAGATTAGGCTCCACAAGTACTTTGGGATTTTGAGATCTGTTTTATCTGTTGTAAAACAAGCAATATGTGACAGTTGTATCCCCAAAAATGAATGCTGTAGTCCAAATAGCAAGTTGGAGCCATAGACGGTATACTAATCAGCTGAAATCCTATTTAGTACACATTCTGTGGTTGCAGGAATACTGCAGGGTTAGGGTTAGGGTGATGATGTTTATAACTGTCAGTTGTCCGTCAGTGTAAAGCCAAGCCCGAACTAATATGAGCTTGCTCATAAAACGCACTTCAAACTCAATAGAAACACCACAAAACTTATCAAAACAGTCTAGGTTTGTCTTTCTGCTGTTGAAAAATCACCAATCCTGGTAGTTTTGAAGTAAATCCCTAATCCACCACATTAGATGTGAAAATTTCCCGGCTCCCTGCTGCCTCATTGATGCCCAACCACCCTATCACTCCTCTCAGCCTCTCATGTCCCCACCTGCCGTCCTAATTACTCCCAGAGTCCGACTCCTGCTCAGAGCCACAGAAATGCCTTGGTGCAATCATCAAGCTGGCCTCCAAGAAGTCTCATAGCGGTGTTCTGTCCTGGGAGAACTGTGTGCACTGAGATGCTGCTGAGGTTCAGCTGCCTGCGTTGTAAACATAAATACTCCAGCATAAACATAAATACTCCACACCAGTCATATAATTTCTTTATGAATACAGACTCAAATGCAGATAAAAGTACATGATTTAAAATTTAAACTGGATTGTCTTTACTGGTAAAACAGGCAGTCATACACATGAAGTCAGTCCATACCAAACAAACAAATGCAGGGAGGAGATACGCAAAATCCAAAAACCATGAAAACTGACACTAGAAGAATGCTGGAAAGCAATGAATGCATGAAGCAGAACAAAGACAATCTGGCAAGCAGTGAAACCACGGAGGTATACATGCAGGGTTGACTGAGGGCAAAACCAGGCACAGGTGATGAACAGGGTCTGCTAGTTGAAAAACCAGGGGCAGGTAAATGAGCATAGACATAAAATACATTGACCGCTTCAGCCTGTTGCTGCGATATGCTACTGCCATATTGACGATGAAACTGACCTGTGATCTGTGAAATCTATTGAGACATGTAAAGTTAAAGTTCTTCTTATCCAGATAAACAGCAGCTCATGTGTTTGTTCACAGGCCGGTCTTGACAGAGCCAATATGGTGGCGACATTGATGAATGATCCAGTGTGACGTCCACATATATAAGTCTATGTGAAAGAGCACAGGGGCACGTTCAATCTGAAAATGGTGTGACTTATGTTTCCTCTTGTTAGGTGGGTGTGCCGGGAGTGAAGTGAATCAGCAGCAATGTGTATATAAACACCGCCATATTAAAACAGCAGTGTGCCTGAGGGTGTTTAATGTGCCACCATTTAAATAAACACAGTGGCAGGGGCAAAAAAAAGGGGGCAGGGGTAGAAACTGTATGCACCAGTTTGCTGAAAGTCGTGATGCTGGTAAAACAGTTCCAATGCCTGTTTTAGATTTAAAGTCTTATTATGAGACTCAAAGTACAACAAATACACCTAAAACACACTTCCGCTTTTACACCAAAATTAGTGTGTATATGCAAGTTTTTTAAATGCCGGTAACACCACTAAAAATAGGCAGTTGACCCTTTTCCCAGTAGACCCATTTGCCTTTCTGTTTTTCTCTGATGTGCGCTGGAAAGCTGAGATTCAGCAGAGGAAAGAGAAAAAGGTTTTAAAAAGTCTCTGTGCGCTCAGCTCTCAGCACTTCCAAATTAATCTCTGTGGTTTGAACTTTAGCTTCTCTTCCATGTCGCTGTTTGTACTTTCAGATATTAGCCTGTCTCATGTTCGCTTTCAGGGGGCTAGGATTCATGTTAAGTTACTACCGATGAAAACACATTTCCTGATTTTGCTGCATCATAATAAAAGCTTTTAGAGCAAAAAAAAAAACAAGAGACTTTTACTATGAAGAATTAAAATTCAAGTGCTTCATCACTATTTAGACATGTTAAAGAAGCTGAAAACTCTACTGTTCTGGGCTGCAGCACATGTGGATGAAAAGGGAGCAAAAGAAGTGAAGTGAAGGAGTCTTCACTGCGTCTGCTGAAAGGGGGAGAAAATAGCGTCCACCTGGGTATTACGTTTACATCACTGCTGATTGGCACTAGAGGCGATAAATACACCCATGTCTACTGCAGAGTCATTTGGCCTGGGAGCGAATGCTGATTGTACCCTTATCCACTGAGGAAAAAGACAGTTGTTAGCAGGAGTAAAAGGTGGTTAATAAAACCACAGAACTGTTAACTATTTAACCATTTATATGCATGTAGGCCATGCAGGGAAGCCCTGTATGACATTGCATCACATTTTCTCCACTCAAAAGGCACCCTAAAGGGCACTTAAGGCCTGGTTGTGGTTAATCATGAACTGAAATGACAGGAGAAGTTAGAATAAAATAAAATAAAACTGGAAACATACCAAGATTGACAGGATGTTACACTTAATATCCTAGACAAAAACAACAGTGATAATATCATGTGTGCTTCATTTTCTGAGACCAATAGTCCTCCATTATGCTTGTTAGAGATGGATATCATCTTACTTCTATCTAGTGTTGGTAAAAAATGTGACATCACACACAAAGCACATGATAAGAATTACGGAGTGTCTGCACACAAAGCAAGTTTGGGTTTCTGTTCATGTCGAATTGATTGTGAATGACGAGAGCTGCTTATGCAGACCATTTTTACATCCAATCTAGAGTCCAATCAGTTTATCTCCCAGCCGCTCCTCACACTGACAAGTTGTTCCCCTTATCTCCTCTACACTCAATCTCCTGTGTCTCATGTGGCTGGAGCTCCAGGACAGCGCTCATCAGTTAGCTTGTTTTGATCACCGCGCTGGATTATTGTAATTTGCAGAAGAAATGCATTCCCGAAAGTGGCATCCAGCAAAGGCTTTTTGGCTTTAGAGACATTTCAGAATTGCTGATATTAACCGAAGCCCTCATTTATTGCCCTGCCACTGTTCGAGTCTGTGCACATGAGCGGAGTGCACTCGTGTGATTTTTACCTGGAGCGATGAGCAGCTTTTTTGGAAAGTCGCTGTCTCTGTGCTCGCTCTTGCTCCAAGATCGCTCCATCTCAGCAGAGCAGATGCCCCATAATGCAATCGCAAGTCAGGCAGCATCCACCACATTACTCACTCCATTAGTTGCAGTCAGACCCAAAGAAACATAGAATTTTTCAAATATGGTAGACAAAAATACAACTTTTTAGTGAAAATAAATGATGGAGATGGTGAAGGAGGCAGAGAGGAAGCAGAAAACAGGAAATTTTGGGTTTTGGAAGAGGGGTAATTACTGATTAGGGCTCGCTGAGAGCAGAAATTGCTTTTCCTGTTGTGGTTTGTGCAGATGGTAAAATCCATCCAGGGTTTTCATGTAATATTTTTAAAACACCAGAACCTAATATATCTCAACCAGAGTTCCAATAGTCAGAACAGACTTTATTAATGCTATACCTGCTTTATGCACAGATTTTTATGTGTTAACTCTGTATATAACAATATCATGATTTCACAATTAAAAAATGTCTCAATTATCATACAGGACTGCGACAATATCTTCCATGATTATTCACGGTTAATAGATTTCATTTATTATTTTTATTTTATTTTACAGGACTGCTATTGCTTTTGTTTTGCAGTTGTACATATATAATTTAAAGATAATTCATGCCAGTTTTCTCCACATGCTAGTGAAAAGGAAAAACTCATTTTAAACAAACAAAAATTCTGCATGCATCTGATTTATTTTTCAACAAAGGACATTTATTCGAGTTGTAATTTTCTTTATATTGTGATAAATATCAGATTTTTTTATTGTGAAATTATTGTATTGTGAGTTTTTAGTATCGTTACATCCCTAGTGTTAACTGAACTCGAATGAATGAAATAATAACAGCAATCTGGTCATATTACTAATTTAATATTGCAAAGGAGATCTAATATAAAGTTAATAAGTAAGGCTAGTTAATTTTTTGCTTTATTTAGCCTATTTAGCTCTATTTAGCCAGATAGAGCTAAATAGAGCCAAAAATTCAAGCACTTCACATATACAAAGTATTTTGCATGTCTATGAAGCTTGATTTTTTTTCACCAAAAGAGTTTTGCATTGAGCTGATTTTCCTTTTCATCTTCTATTCTTACTCCCAAGAGTGGATTAATTAAAATCCTTTTCTTTGAGCATTTTTGAAAAGTTGCGTTCACTGCTCTTAAGCTAGTGAGTTGTTAAAAACTGATAATTTCTGCAGACAGAAACCTCAGAACAGAGCACATGCTTTCACCACAGCCTAAAAACACTTGAACTTTTCTCATTAAATGCCACCGCCGCTCTGTTAGCCCCTCCGAGTTGAGCTGTAGTGGGGCATCAGCTTTGATTGCTCCCTGGCCTGGAGTGGGGCTGCAGACCCACACACAGGGCAACAGTGGGCAGGTGCAGGAAAAGGCCCTGATAATTGGCTGGCTAGTGTGTCCAGGCCTCCGGTGGGGCTGGGCTGTGACTCCTGAGGAAGAGACACAAAATGAGCTACTGCATCAAAAATTGAGGTTGGCAACCTCCATGCACGTCTGGGCGATTTTTCAAATGAGCATTTCTCGGCCCCAGAGGAAACCACGGCGCTCCTGCTATCATAAGCAATTGGAATAGAAATGGACACAAAATACTTTTTTTGCTGGCATGCATAAGTAGGTTGGGCAAGAGGGCAAGCTGTGATCTTCAAAGAGGGGTGGATAAGAGAGCAGGAACAAAAAGAGACATGTGTTTTATTTTCTAAAGAAATGAGGTTAGCATATTTTTGTTACTGTGGTTTTTCTTTTAAGCCTCACATTTCCTTTTTCCTGTTCTTTAACAAATGAAAAGGGATCAGAGAAATGGGCTTTGAGCACTAATAAGAACTGTAAGGACTGCGTGGTGCATCCTGCTGCCACTGACAGAGCTTTGAAAGCCCAGAGCAGAAATAGCTCAATTTTCACATCAGAGGTTCTAAACCTCTTTTAAAAGTTTGATAAATGTTACTCTCGACAAGTGCGTTATCGGCTTTCTTTAATCCAAAGCAGCTATAATAACACAAGGGGCTGCATTGTTTTTCCAGTTGCATATGCAGCTTAATATTTAAAGGCACAGTGCAATGCAATGTTACAGTGGGAGTTTTTATTCTTTCACTTTCCTAATATGACATGTTTCAAAGACAGAAAATGTGAATATAATTTCAAGTGGGATTTGATCACGTTGTTCAGAAATTTGATTTGATTGCTCGGATGTGGGTGTGATAGCGAGCACGGAGTCTCTGGAGGATGACACTTTCACCCACACCTGGCTCACCATCAGCGCTAAGGAGGTGGAAAAAGAGAGAAAAATAATTACACACTAACACTTGGATAGCAACTGCAGAACTGCAGAATTTCGAAATGAGAAGTTTTGGTAAAAGAAAAAAAAAAGTTTTTTCAAACTGATATCCAAACACACAATTACAACTCATGACAACACTCAGTTAGACAGGCCCCATTGCAGGCAATTATGACAGGACCAAGTGCATGCTAACAACTTAACATTGGACAACTTCTGTTCTGCACATGAAAAAATACCAAAGGAAAAGATCCTTTCAAGGATTTGAAAGTTACTCCACCCCAGTGGGTCCCAGTGCAACCATATTGCCTGCATTCTCTATATTACTGCCCTTGATAACACTTCACTAGCAGCTACTGGACTTAGCTGGTCAATCCATATCTCACTTAATTGTATTTTGTTATTGTATTTTCTTCCCCATCTGTATTTTTGTATTTGAGTAATCTCGTATGTAAATACTGAAAATATTGTATACTGAAATATATGAAAAACAGCTAGCAAAAGAGAGACAAGTTAAGAACTTAGGCAATATGTTTCTTCTCACGGTTTCGATCACTCTTTCAATATGGATTTATTTAGACTATTTCATTTTGGAGCCCTGTGGTGAACTGGTGACTTGTTCAGGGTGTACGTCACCTCTTGCCCAATGTCAGCTGGGATAGACTCCAGCCACCCTGCAACCTGCCGAGGATAAGTGGTTGGATGGATGGATCTCATTTTGGTCACTTAGGGACAGCTGAACACAACATCTGCCATTTTTCAGCTTATACATAAGTCACAGCTAGTGTGGTAGCATACACATGAGGCTGTGTTTTATTTCCCATAAGGAAAATGTAAGACATTACATGACACTGACTCACATTAGCTCTGTTTTGGTCTCCACCAACTCTTGAGGGAGACATCTAGCTCTTCAGTGGCTAAACGTTTCATGGCCCTTTGCTCAATAGGTGGTATATGCATTAATTGAGCTTTTGGGAATGAGAGTGCTGAGAGTTGCAGGCCATAAAACCAAAACAGTTATTAACAAGACATACAAAGTCATCATGGTTCTGTTCATTTGGCAGATTTAATTTCTTTTTTTTTATTATTTCAAGAAAACTGTCTGGTTCATGAGCAGATACATGTTTGACTTTTCTTCACCAGCTCATTGCTAACTTTGCCCCTTTGCTGTTGGTGCTGGGGACACACAACAGTAATTTTGTTATTAGCTAGATGCTGGAAATGAGGTCGCTAAGAGGAGAGCTTGCTGCATGGAAAAACAAAATATGAGCTAATAAAGAAGCTTAACACTAACCACCAATGGGTTTAATTTACCTGCAGCTGTCTTTCAACTTAATTTCTATATGAAACTCAAGTCCCCCAGTCTGACTTTTTCTAAAAGTGTATTACGTAACACCTCCTATAGTTAAAAATTGTAAAGATAAAGCCAGATTTTATAAAATTGGCAATTATACCAGCCAAGGGTAAAATTATGAGCTACTAATTCAGCACTGATTATTATTATTTCATTCATTCACTGATTTTTGTTGCTATCGCCATCACCTTTTATCTGCAACTATGCGTGATAAAGCGGCAGAGTAAGTCTTAGGATAACCTTCAACATGGGTAAGAGAAAGAGAGTTATGAATGCAATTCACACTAGTAACTGTATAGTACTATAGTACATGTTGAAGGGCTCCCATTGGGCCATTCCCCCTGTTTAAAATAATGGCTCCTAATAGTGGGTAAGTTTAACCTATTGGTGGTTTTAGCAGAATTTTTCTGCAATATTGGATAGCATGATAGCATCACCAAACTTTTGTTTATTTCACCTACATATATCGTATTCATTTAACTTTGATTTAGTCCATCTTTATCTCCCGGTCATCCATGTCCTCCTTGCCCTCCCCAGTCTGGGAACCATTATTCTAGTGTTAAAAGTTCCATAGAGCTGAAAGCTCTGTGGGTTCATTACACCTTTCACCTCAGTGCAGCTTTCAAGACAACCAGCAGGTCAGGATAAATACAGCATAGCTGTAACTACAGGACTTCTAATCTTTCTACTCCATTATCTCAAATATTTTATTCACTGCGGGGCTATCCTGAAATCTGATGATTTGAGGAAATAACCTCGCCTCGTATCCAGTTTGCACGTCACGCCTGAACAGAACTTGGCAGAGTTGATTGAGAGACGCATTTGCATTTGGCCGACCAAATCAGTATTTTTATAGACCCCTTTCGCAATTACATATTCTCTGTGTTAATGTTACTTTCAGATGGAATTAGTTCTTTATGTGCTCCGATGCTTGTAGTCCATTAATTTAGTTTTATTGCAGCTAAATTAGATTCACTTACCCCCTCTGGCAAGGAAGCATAATGTGCATAAAAATAACTTATACCCCTAAACATTTGTTCTCAAAATATTCAGCTCAAGTACACTGTAGGTAGGCCACATGAATGTCAATAACCTTCAAAAATCCTTGATGTTTCAGACGTTTATTGTGATATGAACTGAATCACTCTCCCGTCTTCTCATTTGAGCTCCTCTAAAAGTCACAGGCTGCCTCCGCCGGGCTAGGGCATGTCTCACCGCCTACTTTAGGTTTCGGAGGGAACGTTCTCTCTGAGGATCTGGCATTGAGATGATGATAATATTGTCACCTTCACCCACCGCATTCTGTGCAGACGACGCTCTTTCACTTTCATCCTTTAACATTATGTTTTAGTGCCACTATTAAGGCATTATGAGTTTGCATGAGTGTTTTCTTTCTGCAGGAGAAAGGGCTGCGACTCTCGGGGTCACTTTGGGAATTGTGTCTGATTGCAGCTTGTGTGGTGAACTATGAAGTACATTTTCAAAGAGCCGTACAGATTGCTCTGTGGGGAACTGCAGCGAGGACTACGCTGAGGAGAAACAACACAATGCTGCACAATAAAAGCAAAGCAGCACAGGCTGATTGCGGAAATATTTTGACTCTCAAATCACGGAACATCTGTCTCTTGAGGAGGGAAATGCCGCTGCTTCAGAGTTGTAAGCTCATCAGTTAAAGAAAAGGATGACCCACTGTTTGATTTGTAATAAGATGAAGACATAAACATTCTCTACATGACAAAGTAGCTGTAAATTAAACAAAAGATGTTTTGATTCTCGTAATTGTTAATGCAAGTAACTAATAATGCCAGTTTAATTCAGGCTAAATTCTGCTTTAAAGACAAAGGAGATGACAGCTTTCAAAACATGGATTTCACACTGTGGAATTAAATTTGTTGTTACATTTTAGGATTTGTTGTATACATGTAAGTTCTACTATTTACATGTGCTGACGTTATTATCTTCCTTTAATGTGATATCACATGTATGGTGCAGTGCCCAAGGTGTCCAAACTTAATTTATTTTCTAAACTTTATTTTTTAGTTTGGCTACTGCATGAGTCCTGTATTTCCAAATATATTGAAAAGGCTTTTTTCTTTCCTAATGTAGCAATATAATGTAACAAATGGACATTTCATTCTTTAATCCAAACCCCAAACTTCATTTTCCAGTGCCTACAAGTGAATTTCTGTCATAGGTGATACGTGTTTCATCAATAAAGTGAAAGAGTGAGAAATTAAAAGAGAAAAGTAGCAAAGTTTGAAGGAGCTACTGGCTCACTGTTACTTATTAATAAAGGTAAAATGCAAGACGAATACTGTGCACCATACTGATTTATCATTTTACATACATACATACACATACATGATTTAACATTAACTATCATGACTCACACTACTTACAGAGTATGAGAAAGGTGTCACTCTTAGATACAAAGATAATTATCACTCAGTTCTACTGCTCCTCTCACCTCCATCGACCATTTTAGCATCATTCGCTCATTGTTCAGCATACTGTTTTGGTTTGAGCTCATCACACTCATCGACATTGCTTCCAGGAAGCTGTTTTTGTTGACGAAACTCAAAAAACCCCACTGTTCATCACCTGCCTGGCAACAGCTAGCAGACAGACAAAGTTAGTGACCAACTCTTGAATGTAGTGGAACATTTCGATGCTAAAGATATTTTGCTCAGGAGTTGGTGGAGAACTTTGACAGAAAAAAAAGATGAGTGCCATGGCTCCACTTCCTCACACTGAGGCTGAAATCTCCTCCGCCATCTTGCGCTGGTGACGTCATTTGGATCCAGGGTTTGTGCAGTAGTGATCAGTGTTGGAGCCGTACTTTCATGATTGAATTGTGACTAGAACTCAGCTGTCAATCACAGCATGAAAGCCCCAATTTATGACATCAAATAACTTTTTAAACTAAAACTGATCATAAAAATTAACATTTTAACAAGCACCAGTGTGGTAACTACCTAAAGTGACAGAAAGCATCTTTTGGAAAAAAATCATTTGACATGTACTTGATGTTTTAGTTTGGCCGATGTCCAGCTTATTAGGGGAAGCAGGATTTATGACCTATACTGCAGCCTGCCACTAGGGGGCGATCAAGATGCTGTAACTTCACTTGTGGGGAACACTCATGTTGTCTTTTTCCATATACATTCTCTGGTGGAGACCAAAAACAGAGCCAAAAGGGGAATGAATACTGATCCCTAAACATGATGCCAAATGAAGACTAATGTTGTTCCCTATATGGTTGAAAATCACTTAATTCTGTTTGACATCCCCAGTGGAGATTTCTTGCAAACAAAATTTAAGTATGTTTGTCCAGCATTGTTTATATGTTTACTAGCTCGCAGGCTCCCTCTTCCTTATCTTTGCTGGTGCGTTGCTGTATTTCTTGGCACATTGAAGCCCCCCATAGATCAGCATAAGTGTCAAACCGTTGGCAGGAATGTGTACTATATAAACAAAACAGGGGCCCACTCATAGAAGCTGTTAGAGGTCAAAAAAATTCCACAGGGAACTTTTTTTTTTCAAAAAAACACAACAGGGAACTTTTAGATTAACAAGGAAAGCCTGCTCATTTCTTGGTTTTTATTTCAGGAAGGGAAGCATGGATATTCCCTAAATGGGAATTTTAAGTAGTCTTGGGATTAGTTTTACGAAAGGTCATATTTGGAATGGCACTTTTTTGATTGTTGATATTGTGTTTTATTATATATTTTAAATGAATCGTCATTGTTTTTATTTATGATTTCAGGAGCATGCCTTATGTGTGATGTTAATTTCTCTATGAGAAAATAAGGACTTGAATTTCAAAAAAGAAACCTAATAAATAAAAGTTGTACTTCAATCTTGCACTCTGGGTTATAAAACTTGAAATGGTCAATTAAGTCTATCACAGATTAAAGAGCTTTTAATGAGCATTTGCTTTGATTGGAATGTCAGTTAATTTGAATAATAAAGCTAAATAGTTCTGCTATCTGTTTTCATCTCAAGGCCATGATCTGAATCCCCACAGAAACACCACATCACTTAGGCGCGCTGCCATCAATGAGCTCCTGTCTGAGTGACTTGATGATCAGTATGAGAGGTCAGAGATAGCCCTTATCACAAAAACAGCAAAAAGTCAAAGAAAATCCTATCTTTTTAAAATCACTTTGGCACAAAACACATTTGCCTTAATAATGAATGACTCTGCAGACACACTAATGGGAATTACTTTGCTTTAGTTACCACCGGCATTGAGCTTAATGCCCCATTAACAACCTATATGTCCCATTTTTAAAATCTGTTGTCTATACTGGCCCTGACTTTATTTTTCTTCTCTGTTTTGAGGGATAGATTATGATGGCTGCCTAAGCGTGAAAAAATTCGATTCAAGCCTCCCTCCCTGTCCACGCTTGGACCTGTGGTTTAATAAAAATATCAAATTTTTTGGTGTGAATCCAGATAAAAGTGTCGGCACGCTCCGACTTACATGTACTCACAGAGCAAAGCATTCCACACACACACACGTCACTTTTGATTGTTGCAATGCATGGATAATTTCAAACCAAATCACTATGCAGGAAAATAATGACAAAAGCAAAACACCAGACACTGGTGCATGATGGGGCTTACGCTCTGTTCCATTAAATGCTGGATTTGGGAAATTCCCCGCTGGTGAGGCGCAATCACAGTATTAGTATGCTACAGTGGTTAAGCTCAGATATGAGAAAAGAAATAAACAAAACATTGATGCTGATGAGATTTGATTCAACCAGCAAAAATGTGTTTTTCATACAACCTCCAATGTTACAGTATGTCAGTGCCAGTTAAATAGCACTTTGTCTTTCCAAAATGCAGCTTCCATTTATGCATCCTTCAATCTGGTCTGTGCAGTCTCTTGTTCAGGGTCAGGAGGTGCCTCAGCCAACACATCCTCATACAAAAGTTTGATTTCCAATAACTAGGCCTGGCTATGATTTAACAGAATTATAATACCAGTACCAGCACCCTTAAAGTGATACTGATACCAATGGAGTGCTCCATTTTACACCTCTTTTCTTAGATTCTTCTTTATAAAGAATTCTTGCAGTGAGCAAAGCCGATCTGGGTACCAAAAAGACTGATTGCAGTTTTGATACTACTTGGTACTAGTTAATTTCAATCCATACTTTAAAGGTATTGAGTAGCAATACCCAGCCCATCAGTGACTCCACCAAAACTACTTGGTTAGTTTTAAAAAAAATATCATAGTTAGGGATAAAATACATATTTTAGTTACCTAAGTTAGGTTATGTATGTAGCTTGAGTTACCATACATGTGATGTCAGTTATGCAGTTAACATAAAGCTATAATACGTAACATCTATGCATTAAAATATCTAAAACCACTAGACTTATACATTTTGTTGAGTGTACTTAGCAGCCAAATGTTTCCATAATTTATTCAAGAAAAGGGTGCTAGCTGCTATAACTTCCAGGAAAACGTGGGAAATGTCAGTCTGAGGAAGAAAGTTAGCAAATGTGACTAAACTAAACTATTAATAAAACTTCACTGTCATTGTCATTGTCAACATGATTTCTGCCTGAGTTATGTCAGATAGATTTTCATTCGTAATGGCGGTTGTTTAACAATGAAGAAAACAACTCCCATGATCCCGCGCTACTTCAGATGTCATCAAAGTACTTTTAATGTGAGACTAGACACACTAGTGAAAGAACTTACATTTGCTGCATTTATTTAACTTAAAAATAAGTCACCATCAACTTTGTTTCATACGGGACATGAACAGCAGTCTCCTGGGTAAAAGTCTGACTTTATGTAGTCTCGCGTCACCAAACACTGTCTCACTTGGACTCAGGGGATTTCGACCTAAATGGGGAATGGAGAAATATAGAGAACCAGCGCTGGAGAAAGGTTTAGCTGAGCACATGATCATTTTGCTGTCAGAGGAAAAAAGGCTGGGGGGTGCTTATCCATTGGCACACTTTGGATCACATCGCCATTTTCGTTAGGTCAAGATTGACCCGTGAACAAATACATGTAAACAGGATCTACATAGAGTAAGAAAAAAAAAAAGTTTTGTTTCTTTAATGTAACTTACTCCAAGTATGTCATAATTATAGTGCTTAATAAAAATGCAATTCTGCCATTTTATCCAGTTTACATGTATTTGTTCATAGGTCAGTCTTGAGCTAACCAAGTTGGGAATAACATTGACGTAACACAGCAACAAGTCGAAGCGGGACATGCAGCGTCCATGTATATATGTGTAGGGTGCTTGTCTTGGTGAAACATTTGCACATCGGGAGGTGAGCACTAGCATTAGAATGGCTAAATCACTGCAAAACAAAAGCTAACAGCTGCTAGCGGCCTGGGTGCTAATTTATCATTTTTATGTTGCTAGCTTGGAGGCTGTTGCTGTTTTCCAGGAACTTGAAGATGCTGCGCTGCCATCCGAAACAAGCAACCAATGGCAGGCCTTTACCTATAGAATACATCTGGTGAGTCAGACTAGACTTTACACTACATCACCTGACCTCCTGTTATACAGTTACTATGGCTACTAGAAGTCGCTGCCTAACAATAACGGGTTGTAGTAAATTGCTTGCACAGACAACCTAAATCTTCCTAGTATATCCCAGCATGCACTGGGGCACATTAATAAGTTAAACGTTTTATTCCAAATGTATATGTTCAGGAATTTATCACACAGATTTTAGTTTGATTTTAAATGAAATACTAAAAATCAAGGTGTATTTTTAGAGATGTTAAAAGTAATTCTGTGCAGAGTTTGTGATAGTTGTTTTTCTATGCTGATTGAATGAGATCCAGTGCAATCTTGGTAAACTTATGGGTGAGAAATCTTTTGATTTCCAACTGCAATTTCCACTTGATTGGTTCTTTCATTCCACATTCCTAGCAGGAAGAAGGGATTTGCATGTTTCTGACATTTCTGGCAGAAAGCGTCATCGCTGTCTAAACGTGTGATGGGGAATACTCTGGGCAATTTGAGTCTCTGAACCTGCATTTCCACATTGACTGCTTTCATCATATAAAATGGTTAAACATCAGAGAGAAGCGAGAGAATGGCTGCTTGTGGAACAGTCAGGACTGCACGCTATATGCGTATAACACAAAGCACTTCGGGGACCTGGAGTGTGATGCTCTTATTTCACGGCTTGGAGTAAGACATAAACCCCCGCAAATTACAACAGACTACAAACCAGTGGGAGAACCACCTGAGATAACGGGCTTTGATGCTGTGTCTTCGCCACTGCCTCCAGCAGCTATCCATCAGCACAGATCTAAAGCCCAGAAATTCTCTTCCTGTTTCTACTGAGCATTGTAGTATGCATCTTAAAAATCAGCCAAACGTGATCAGTTGAAGCCTAGATCAGATACACATAAGTACCACACATAATGGTCTGTAAAATATCACAAGAGAGAACATTTTTGGTCATTTAGAGGTCTCGTATCTTAGATTGATGTCTAAAGGAAAAAGATAGATTTAATGATCCATATAAAGCTGATATTATATATAAAACATTGTCTACCAGTTCTACCCGTTCTTTTTCTGTGTTTTTTTTTTTTTTTTTTGGCTAGGTTACCTGATCCTTTACAAAGCTATTCAAGAAAATGATTGCAAAGTTTCACTCAAAAAGTCTTTTTTTTTCTGTGGAATGTGTTTTCACTAAAATATGCTATTCAGAGATACAATTTTGAAAATGAGAATGGAATAGCTCCTAATGACATTCACCAACACCTGAATTCAGCATTTTTTCCAAGATGAAATGGGTTTGAATGCACCTGACTGAACTGATGCATTTGCACTTAATCTCTCGGATTTGTTGCTTTTCTTTCTGCTTTAAAGGTTTTCTTAGAATTGTGTTTTTATGGTTTATATATTTAAACAACTATATATATGTTAAATATGTACCAGCATAAACATCAGATGTTGCAGAGATGCAAAACGTATTGCCTGGAGTAGTGAAACAGCCATGTGATGTGTCAAATCTTTCAAAGCTCTGTCTCCTAGAAATTACATTAATATACTAAATCATAAAGATGTCCTGAGCTGATCTTAAGGATTTATTTTAAAGATCAGTACTGGCTACAATAAAGCCGATAAAAAACTGTCTCTACTTTACTGTCATTTGTCTACATTAGCCTGCTAGTGTTGCAGAGCTGCTCTCCTTCACAACAGCTCATTCTATTGCAGCTGCAAGGCAGCTGGATTTGCAAGATCACACCAGAATCCATCTTGTAAGGCTTCAAGTTATCTGCTTGTGTCCTCAACAAAAGTCGTGCAGCCAGTCAGCATCCTAGAAAGGACAACTGGCAGCTAATGGTGTGGTTTCAGGTGTGACCAACACCAGAAGCATCCAAGGAACTGTTAATATGATTTGTTGAAGTTAGTTCATGTTAGACATGATAGACAGATGGTTCAAGTCTTTTCTTTTTAAAGTGCCTGCCCTTTTCTTAACAGTTTCTGAGGATGACTTCCCAGATGGTTCTGTGTAACAAACCATCTGGAGTGTCAGGTTATGGCATTGCTCCATGAGTGGGTAAAAAGCAGAAAGTGTTAATGTGAAGAAGTATTTTAGACCACTGAGTTCTGAGGTTGGCAAAATGCATGTTTTGCTAAACTCTAAACAATCTATCAATAGCATAGACCGGTGCACAAAATATTAAGTTGCTAGCCTGTTAAAATGAAAAAATGGCACAAGTAGCAGGTCATATCAGCTGTCACTGCCAAGTTAATGTCCTTGAGTAACCTGATTTGCAGTTTTTTGTGCTTTCTTCAGTTTCTATTGTTGGCCAAAGACTAGTTATGAAACAGTCTCACTTTAATACTGATGCCTCCATATGACCTACATAAGCAAACAAGCCCATTAGAGAGAAGATAGACCATTTTTATATAGTTATTCTTAATGCTTGCTACCGGGTCAGATTCTCCTTGAAATCAGATGTATTATTTCGTGGTTGTTCCTTGTAGCAACTTTAAGCAGCCTGTTCTCATCCCCAACTCATCAGATACCAGTGTTTGGTCACTGCCCCTTGGTGAGTCATACAGATACAAGTTGCGTGACGTCACAGGATGTACGTTACATAACATAGTTATGGTGACCCCAGACATGGTTTTATCCTATGAGACACAGAGGGATGGTGACAAAACATAGGTACCTGATGAGATGGGATGAGAGGAGGTTGTATTAAGGGATTTGGCTCAGGATACTTTCTTACGCCATACAAAAGCAGTAATTGGGTGAATGGAAGCTGGACAAAGACCATGACTTTGAGTTCACACCCTGAGTCTTGCTTTGGCTTTTTCCTTACAGCAGCAGTCAATAGTTAATGACAGTGTATGGTGCAAGTATATTTCGGAGGTGGTGATAACGAAGACATGACAAATATTCATTTTTTCACAACAGGCAGTGGAGGTGGGTTCCAGTCGCAGTAGTTCACTGCCAACTGGATTGCACAGGGTATTCAGCCATGTTGAGCAAGATGCCAAACTGTAGGGAGCATAAATGCATCACTTTTGACAAGCAAAATTACCCATCAGTCATTGCACAAAAAAAAAGACAATGGAGCTCACAGAGGAGTTTACACATGTCTGTAAATATTGTCATATAGTTACCAGGGACAACATAAAATAAATATTACATAATACTCTGTAAATAATAAACACATAATATTACATAATAATCAAATCTGCTAAATATGAATTTGTTTAGGAATAGACCTATTACTAATGTTACTAATTAAGGTCTAATTCCATTCAGCTGAAACAGAATCAGGGTGCTGCTACTGTGTCACTGGAAAGACTCTGCTACACTAAATGGAATCAGACCTTAATTATTAGTAAGACTTCATATCAAAATGTCTGCCTTGAAAAAGGCATATGAAGAACACATTTTGTAAATTAATCAAATCAGTTGCATACATTTTAATAGAATAAGTATTGTAATGGTATTAGTTTTTGTTTCATTCAGTATTTAATTCAGTGATTTAAAAAGTTCCACAGTTGCAGCAAAAGTTTTCCAAAGTGTTTTGTGTTACCAGGGTTAAGTACAGAGTAATGATGATTTTTGTCGGGGTAAGTTCCATTCCTTAAACAGGGGCAGCAGGGACTGTGAAATGGAATGCAGCTAGGTTGACTTGTCAAGGTAGAAAAAAGCACAAGTGTTAGAAATAACATTAACAATGTCTACATTCTATTCAGACGTCCAAGAGAGCCATGGCAGCGGTGGTGAGCCTGCATGCGCAATACCAGGCTCATACCAGAAAGTAAATAAAATTCAGCCCATCTTTAACTTTATCATCAACATGTGGCTGAATAGCTGAATGCCATGTTTTCTAGTTCCATTGTTTTAACAGTAAGAAACTTTAATTTGTGTTAAAGCCATTTTCAAATATTTATCATCCAATCTAATTTGGATTGTTTTTCTCTTTAAAGTGTGCCTACTTTCTTTTGTAGGCGACTGACACAAAGACTCTATGGGCTTTATCTTAAATCATCTTAGTTATGATGCAGCTGACATTGAAAAGGCCTCTGTGTTTGAGGAGGTGGTGGCCTGAGCTCCAAATAACTTTTAGCCAGCTTTTTCACAGCACACATTTAACAGGTCAGAGCAGGAAAAGCACAGGTGTTATCAATAAACTTAATTAAGGCTGCAATCAAGTTCCAGGGCCTCAGTATTCTACGTGGTGAGTCGCTGTATTTAAACACAATACTGTTGTGTTTGCTCACATTTTTCAGCTGAAGTTGAGGTTTCTGTGGAGACAAAACTTGTTCAAATCTTTGCTAGTGAGCTCTTCTCCTTTGCTTGATAGTCCGTCCACCATCACAGGTGTGGTATATAAAGGTCCAGATTAAACAGCAGGATTATCACACAGGTGTGTCTTCAACTGGTCACAATAAAAGGCCACGCTAAAGTTTATGCCTCTGATTGGCTTGTCTTGATATTTTAACCTAACATTAACCTGAGGCTGAAGGGGCTGAAAAAGCCCTTTGTTAAACAGCCATAGTTCAGTGCCTAATAAACATTTTTTTAGAGCAGCCTTTAGTTGTGAGCAGCAGGCAGAGCTACCTCAAATATATACAAATATATGTATCTATAAAATTATATGCATTTATACAAATGTTAAAGTAAAACTACAACTTAAAACTACTAAGCTGTATGGTGTGTTGTGTTCAAAGGCAAAGGTTGGCACGCATCATCTCTGTGCGCAGGTCATTACATCATGCCTGCATTATGTAGTGTTAATTTAAAGACATTTTTAGACAAGACGAGACACTTTTCACACCAATTTTTCACTGTCATGCCATGTGTAACATTTAAACTGGCTTACTGTTGGGATGACCCTGAGTAATGAGTGCTGCACCACTTGACAGGCAATTTATGGCATAACCTTTGTTTGACAGTCATTTCAATGTAATAAGAAACTGAGCTTAAAAAAAAAAAGAGTCATTTCAAAATCTTGTGTTGGATTGTAGTCCAGTTTTCATTTATGCATTTCACTGACATTATTTCCTCAGTGATTATTAGTATTCTCAGACTAGATTTAAATGCATACATTGATACTAAAGTCTTCAAAGATTTCTCAGGGGAGCGTACCTCTGAAACCCATCAGACATGCTGTTTAATCACCATTTTTATATGCCATGCCTCTCACCTGTGGATCTACAAGTACTAACTGACACATATTTTAACACATTTTTAATTTCATCTCATGATAGGAATGGGAGTAAAAACAAATGTGTTGCATTTATATTTTTGTTGAGCGTATAATGAACGCTTTACATTTAAAGAAGTGTATTTAGAAAAGTAGACCATCTATAGACCACACATAAAAATGTATTTTATTTAGTGTATTAACAAATTGTATTATACATTTTATAGACAGTGTTTTTGTAACTTCTGTTTCACAAACAACAGCATTATAAAAATAAAAGCACATGTAACATATATTGTGATTGTGGTGTCATTTTTTCTCCGCAAATCTTAAGTAATACAGCATCTATTTATTCATTTAGTTTATTTTGTGTTTTTTTTCTTTTCATACAAAAAATGTGTAGTAGAGTTTAAAAACAGGAGTGAGTTTATTATGGTATGGAAAGCTAAAAACAATGAGATGCCCATCATGTAGGTATGTCCCAGGTTAAAAGGGTGGTGGGCATGATAATACTAATTAAAAGAAAAAAAGTATTTATGTTTATTTTTTGCAACCAGGAAATAAATGTGATGAGAACAAAACCACATGCTGGTGTTGAAATGTTTATATTTGTGAGATGATTACATTGCTTGGGTAATACTTCATCAGCAAAAGCTTTTGTTTATGTATATGAGTGTATGTGAAATTTGTGCAACTAAAAACGTCAGCACATTGGCAACATATCAGTTGTGGTAGAGTTTAAAGTTTTAACTGTCAGAGTTATTATTTTCAGTCGGAGAGAGAGAGAGAGAGAGGGAGAAAAAAAAAAGCTATGAGGCAAGTTTGGTGAAATCCTCCTTAATTCTACAATGTTGTACAAATTTATACGAAAAGCTGACATGACCATCTCAAACGCACTCTTGAGATCCATGACGACAATGAAAATGTCCCCCAAATGTCCCTCGCACGGCTCCAGAATTGCTCTTAACCATCATCAGGCCTGTGTGATAACTGCTCCGCCATCTGTGCACCTGGCCGCCTGCCCACTTATTAGCTACATAATTTGGTTGTTTCGTATTCCATCGAGTTGGGCTGCTTGGCACTGAAAGTCTGCAGCGCTGCCTGGATCCTGGCAACGTCTGTGGTGGACAGTTTGAGCCGGTGCCGCAGCAGACACGAGAAGAGGTCCAGAGGCTGAGCTCCGGGCGGGGAGAGCCTGTTGACCCGATCCCGGATCTCCAGCAGCTGCAGCAGGGCCGAGTCCTGCGATCCCTGAGTATATGGGTAGTCTAGCTGTAAAATCAAGTCCTGGATCGCCTCCGGGTCAAAGTGCATACTATAGCCGTACACCTGGATGCTGTTGATCTTCATGTAGCCTAGATTACGTCCCGGTTCCAGGTACTCCAAGGGTTCATAATATACAGTCCCATTCCCATTACTTGAGGGCCCTCTGATGCGGCTCCGTAGGTAAAAGTGTACTGTCTCAAAAAATGTTTTCCACTTGTTGCCCAAATTCAAAGTCCAGTTGTAACAGTCATAGGGAAGGTCTAATTTAGTCCTCTCCCAGTCTGGGTAGTTATTCTGATCTATGGGCATGATCCAACTCTCCGAATGGCTCCCCCCGAACGGATTGATATAGACAGACAGCATGGGGTCCAGGGTGCTGTTCTTGGTAAGGCAGATCTGAAGAGACATCCCCAGGAGCATGTGGACATGGTTTGATTTGTATTTATTACTCTTCAGCGTCAGCAGCATCCTCTTCCTCCATGACGGGTCGAACCAGTTATTCAGCCTGACGTCGTTGCTGACAAAGATCCCGTGAATGCTGATGCGGTTGTCACGTTTCTGCAGGAGGTAGCGCAGCTCCATGTCCTGCAGGTCCGTCTCGAAGCCGATGTAGTGGTCAGTGGAGTCGGGCACTTCGTTGCGGCACACGCCCTGGCTCAGCATGTAACCCTGGTTGCAGGTGGCGCAGCGGGAGCGGTTCTCGTAGGAGCAGGAGGCGCAGGAGGTGCCCTCGCCCACCGTGCAGGGGATCACGCCCTGGCAGGGGGGGTGCTCGTAAGGGCAGGAGCAGCTCCTGGTCTCCTCCAGGTAGGAGCCGATGTGGTTGTTCTCACTGCAGTACATGATGGAGAGGATGTAGTTCAGCCAGTAGCTGAAGGGCCTGCAACACAGACAGAGCGGTGTGTAAGATTGTTTACTGTAGATTTACACACACCTTTTTAATAAAATTACAAATATTCACTAAAAATTCTCCATCATGTTCAAAAATGCATGAATTAAAGAAATGATTGTCATGGGGGAAATGACAAAAGCTTGAGTTATGCAACAAAAGCTTTAAGGCATCTGAAAAATTAAAAGAAAACATCTAAATGATAAACATGAGACTAAATTAACATATCAAAGTTAATTAATTTATTCAACCTTTATTTATACTAGTGAAATCATTAAGGGACAAACCGACATCAAGTCAATCTCAGAGGTAAACAACAACAAAGATATTTAACACAGTAAGGCTATTGCCACAGTTAGTTAATAAAATAGCTCAACTTCAATTCAAACTGAAAGTAGTTAAAAACCCCTGTTTAGAGAAAATATTTTCACAGTAAACTTTACATAAATTACAATGTTAATTAAAATACAATAATTTAGAAAACTTAAAAATAGAGTTGTGCAAAAATAATCACAAGTAGTGGTTGGGAGGTTTAATATCAAGTTTCTAAAATGACCAGGAATTATAAATGTTATGATTTTGAGGAGGTGCTGTATTTTGTTCTAGGAGTCAGGTGCACTAAAATGAAAAGCAATCTTTCTGAGTTCAGACCTGGCCCCTGTAACATAAAGTAAGAGTCAGTCAGTAGAGCAGGTCTGATAAATCCCATCTGTGTTTAGGTAATTCAGAAAGATACCAAGGTAATTTTCCAGTAAGGATTTTTATAGATAAAAGATACCAGTGAGCATCAAGTCTCTCTCTTGGAGAGTGGATCACCCAAAATATCATGAAGCACAATGATGTGTCCTATAAACATCACCAGTGATAAATCTTAAAGCAGAGTGATAGACAGGGCCCAAAAGTTTGAGAACCGAAAAGTTTTCCATAAATTCCATCACAAGAAAACTGCCTCAACAACCGTTTTGCTGCAAAGCATGAACGCAGCAAGGCAGATGGGTTTATTTCTGTAGAAATAGCCAACCTTTTGCATGAGTCAGCCCACGAGATTATCTATATGAAATTTGAATTTAATTAGTTTTTCATCATTCCACATGCCAAAATATTTATATTCTGGCTCTTTCAATCAGCATAAATAGCAGAAATCATTTTTTGCTGTGAAGTTTTAATATAATAATATAACTTTTTTTGGTTAGTATTAAATCAAACCCCTTTTTTCTCTTCCAACATGAAAATCTTTTTGATGATGCACCTTACAGTCAGAATATTTATAAATCTATTAAACGTGACAACATCAAAAAGCTAGTTTGGTAACACTTTATATGAAGGAGTGTGCATAAGACTGTCATTACATTTGTCACAACACCTGTCATGAACATGGTGATATCAATTATGTTATTTTTAAAGCAACAATGACATTGAGATGTCTTTGTTATGACAACCTGACATTAATCAAGGCAACATAACCTGTCAGTGTCTTTGATATGACAACTTGACATTAACTAAGGAAACAATATCTTTGTTATGTCAACTTGACATTAACCAAGACAATTATATCTTTGTTATGACAACTTGACATTAACCAAGACAGTAATGTCTTTGTTATAACAACTTGACATTAAGCAAAAAAAAAAAAGAAGTCTTTTTTACGACAACTTGACATTAACCAAGACATCATAACCAGAAATTACTGTTGTTAAGGTTATAACATGGTTAAGATGTCATCAGAGATGGTTTTGTCTCGCTTAATGTCAAGTTTTCATAAGAAACACATTAAAAGGTTATACTGTGTTTGTTAATGTGAAAATTACATGACAACAGTCATAAACATTCATAAAGACTCTCTCATGGCTATGAAAGGTATCATGGCATGGTTATAACGGTGTAATGACAGTTGTCATGACATGGTTATAACAATGTAATGACAGTTGTTTGCCCACCGGGCAAATAAAGTGTTACTGATATCTTTTGAGTATTATTTCAAAATCCCTTTTATATTTCTCTTCCTGTTCAGTCTGAAAACATTTTGATGATACATCCCACACTCAGCATAATATCTTCCATATTATAAAATCACACTTGGACGGTTAGCTCGTGGGTCGCAGTGTTGCGCAAAGTGCCAAAAAAAAACCAACAACAACAAAAAAAAAAACATTTTGGAGGTCTAATGTTTCCCTTGTCTTATTCCTGATCTAACAATGTAGACGAGGGCGGTGTGGGTGAAGGTCAGCAGTCCTCCACGGTTCTTTATTGCTCCACATTCTCCAGGGACTCGTGCCCGCTAAGCAGGGCCCATGTTTTAGTGATACTTGAATCCCTGAATGTTTTGATCTGACCCTCGAAGAAATAATACCCTGTCCATATATTTGGTTTTATAAATATTTGGTTCTGAAATACTGTCATCTGGGCCTTTCAGATTAATGTTTCCGTCATAAATCTCATAGCAGAGTATGCTTTTTTAAAAGGGTATTTTTGATACATGATTCTGTCCAGGGTATCGGTTTAGTCAGTGACTGGGCGTGGATAACAATCAGCAAATGTTTTATTTATTCGAAGACACAAACTCTAATGGTAAATCAAAATTCCTGAGATTGTTTGTGAAAAAAGGAGCAGATGGACTGCATGACACGAATATAATGTCGTAAATCAGTCTTTCACTCTCTTTGTTCCACATCTGTCACACTTCTGAATCCTCTTTTGTTCTCAGCAGAGTTAGCAGTTTTGTTGTTTTGGTCGTATGCAGCTGCTAAATTAATTTAGGGGAAACAATGGGGCCTGTATAAGTAATTTACATTCAAAAGCATATTTTCGAAGGAAAAAAAAAATAACATTTGTCCAAACAGTTGTTTGGCTAAATAATAGTTGGGTTGCACAATGTGTACAGCACTGGGAATTTTAAGTTTAATGATGAATATTAGATCAAAGCCATTATAAGTCTGCCAAGTTTCTTTCCGCAACTTCACAAACCTGGTTTAGAGCAAATATATGAGCATATATATGAGGAATATTTCAGCATTCCAAAATAAGCATCTATCTCAGTGCATTTTCTACAGGGCCATTTCCCATTTATACATAGATACGAGTACTGTGGCAGTGTTTGTTGCCGACTTTCAGTCACTCAACATTTGATGAGACACAATGATAAATGTTGACTGCATGTGATTGTACACAGCACGGTCGCTGGAGGAGAACAGATGAAAGTAATTTACAATAAATTTAGCTGAACTGCAGAAACTGAAACTGAAGAAGACTGACACTTTGCATAAGAAACAGTAGTTTTGAAAACTGCAGAAAAGATGCAGGATATTTGAGCGAATATATTGAGAACTTCTTTGATGTGATATACTGTATTTAAAATCAATCACTATTAATGCACTATGCTATTGTGCTCCAGTGTTTAATGCTTTTACTTTCAACCTGTGATAGATTGTGTTTTTTTTGTATGTGATGAGCATTATTTCTTGAACGAACAATATGTATCAATTGCACGTCCAAAAATGAGTACAAAAAATGAGCTTGGAGTCCCCTCCTCCACAGACATAAGGAAGTTCAGGCAAGCTGCAGGAACACTACAGGAGTGCAAGATGAGCACAACATTATAATTTGACAATGACAAGCGACAAGTCCACCACTGCAAGTCGATCAGCTGTTTTTAACTGTAACCTGTCTGTTAATGTAAAGCTAAGCCAATTATCCTGAAAACAAACTTTTCAAATTCACTGACTGCCTGTCTTCTGTTTGCCAGACTCAGTTAACATATTCCTCAATTTATTCTCAGAAATTATTAGTATTGCTTCAGAGGGAGCAGATGTTTATAGCTTACGACTCACAAAGAGACACCTATGCATTCGGCAAACATTCTGTATCAATTTGAACTCTAAATAATGTTGAACAGGCACACAAAAACAGTAATTCCGAAAATGGAAATTTCACAGGGTGACACTGCAGCTGTAGCATCATTAACAGAGTAGTGAGTGTTTCAACTTAGCTCATTTCCTTGATTTCTGATGATATATCATCATTTTATGATTTATCACAATAAATATATTACAGATTTCTCCTTCAAGCATGAAAAGGAGGTAAAAATAATTAGAATGTTGAGCCAAAATCTAGAAAAGACTCTCAACTGTGTTGTATGTCTGTTTCCAACCAGCTAAAACACAAGAGCTTTGAACCAGCACGCCACTCTAATACAGTATTCCAACATCACAGTGAGTGCACAGTAGTCATTGTGTGAAGCAGAGTGTGATGCGGGGGGAAAAAAAGAAAGGAGCAAAAGACATTTTCTCAAATCATCAAATTTAAAATCTGGTAATATTTTGTCAAAAGATAGTCCAAATAACGTGTCAACAGTCTTTACACAGCTTCTCTGAAACTCATCAGAGTCAGTTGTGCATATCTCACCTCCAGAGCGGAGGCTGTGCACAGCAAGTGAGAGGAAGCTGTCCCGCCTTCACGCGGCACATTGTGTCAGCAGGACATGTAAACTGTCATGGAGACGCAGTGTGCAGTACGGGCCAAAGAGAAGCTGGGTGTTCACTCTGCAATCTGTTCATTGTCTGTCAGCTCATTTCACACAGATCAATGCCACACACAAACTTTCTCCTTCTGCCGTGGATTCAATTTTCACCAGTGAGCAAAACTTTTTTTTTTTCTCAGCAGAAGATGCACTACATTTTTTTTCCATTAGAAGCAATATTTACTTACTGGATGAACCACAAAACATCAGTTGTTTTGTGCGGCATCCTTGTATTCTCAGACAGTGCAGCTCAAAGCTGAAAAAACATACTGTCCTTATCTTCAAATACTGTACAGGGAAGTTACAATTGAGACTCCAAAATGGATTTGCAGTGTTAATGGACAAAGCATAAGGTATTTTTCTGTTTGCTTTTTCTTCATCTGACAAAAACCATGATGCATCAGTACATGAATAATGGCTGCAGATATAAATGAACATTTCTTTTATAAAAGGGAAAAAAACAAACCTTCCATGAACTAGGTCATTACAGACAAAGACATATGGAAGAACACTGTGGAACAGAGGAAATTGAATTTCTTTAGTGCATTTCTACGCAGCTAGTCGAAGTCACAATTCAGCATTCACTGTCTTTTTGGGTCGATAAGTACAAAATTTATAAATATTGTCCAACAATTAGGGAAACTGCATTGTTTCAGTTGAAGCAGGGACTGCATCTTTTATTCTGACTGTTTGGCTTTCAGCCCCATTTATACAAAGTGACAGACTCTTCTTTAGATCTTCTGAGAGCAGCAGGTTATATCACAGCAGGATCCAAAATATCCAGTTTAAGTATTTAGTTTCATCACTCTCACTATATCTCATTACTGCGTTTACTGCTCTCCCTAAATTTGCTCCAGTTACGGTCCGACTGAAGTGTTGAGAAATACTGAGTATTAGATCTGGTGCACATGGTGCTGCACATGTGGACATGCCTCGTTTAAGGATTCATCTCCACATATCTGAGTCGCTCGATATTTCATTGTCTAATTGTTCATAGTTTTGCTGCTGCACTTTCTGAAGTCTTAGACACAAAGGGAGGAGAGTTACTAAGACTGAAATGGTGAAAAATGTTGATCAAAGTCTAAGATAACATCCTCAAATATCTTGTTTTGTTCACAATCCATCAGATATTCAGTTTAGTGTCAGAGAGGAATAAAGAAACCAGAAAATATTCCCATTTAGGATGCTGAAATCAGAAAATGTAGACCTTTTTTAAATTAAAAAATGACTAATGAAAAACTAAATTCAAAAAATTACTAATCAACTATAAAATAGATTTGACTATTAATAATAGATTAATAGTTGCAGCTCTGAGTGTTTTATGTTTGTTGTTGGGTTTATTAGTTTGTTCAGCTGTTCCTTCCTGCATTTATTGATTTATTAATTGATTTAAAGCCAAAAAAAATTTAAATTTTCATTCAGTGTAATATTTTTACAATGAATTGGCAACTCTGTACACAATGTGCATGGCAGTATATTTTTCTTTATTTTAAAAATGTAACCCTACTAATAATACACATTACTTACTTTTACTAAAGTAGCTGTAAGCTGATTACATCTTTTTTTTATCTGTCATTGTACTGAAATACAGTTACCTTTTTTTATATCTAGAATATGTAATCTCATTACATGTAATCTGTTACTCTTCAACTGATGCTTCACATTGTGCTCCAGCCAGATGCAAAACAAACAAAAAAGTACGACATGTTTTGTCATCTGGAAGGCACACTTAACCCTCGGCTGACATTCCTGCCACTCTACTCCCTCAGTACTCCTTCAAAATAAAAGCATCAGCCTTGCTAATATAATTAATGGCACAAATAATGACACACCCTTAAATGTGCAGTTAATGTAATGTAATGTCTTTCTGCCTCTAGGGGTCTATCACATTAAAACAATAACAAAGACACTGTTTGATGATGCCATGAAGTGGCAAGGGATCCTGGGAGTTGTTGTCTACATTGTTAGATTAGTGAGATTTCTCTGGGTTTCAACATTGTTGGAAATATTTGGGATAATGTACGTACACAACTCCAGAAACTATATAACCTTGGTCTAGCTGTTTATAGACCTTTTAATTAGAGCTGCAACATTTGCTGGTTCCAGGATCTTAAATCTAAGGATTTATTGCGTTTTGTTGTCATTTAGAATGATGATTTATAAAATGAAGAGTCTTTGGGTTTTGGATAGTTGGTTAGACAAAAGAAGCAATCTGAAATGGTTTTGGGCTTTGAAAAATTGTGAAGTGCCTCTTTCAATTTGTTTTTTATAGACTAACCAAGGAAATAGTTAAATAGCATGAAGTGAGCTTAACAAAGGGGTTAGGTAAGAACAGTTAGTGGCAGATTATTACTGTCCCTTTAACTGTCTTGCACTGGACTGGAGCTGCAGTGAGCCATTACATGTTAGGAAGACTAGGCAGGAGGAACCTGCGGGAAGCAAAACGGTGAACTGTTAAAAATAACGGGTTGTTACATGGCTGGTCTTTTGTCTTGTGAGGTGCTGTGAGGACAGCTCTGCTAAAGAAACTTTTTAATGCACCTTTTAATTTGCTTTTTTCTCCTTGTGTCTCTTTCCGACTGTGCCTGGATGTACTTTCTCACTTTGTGTGTCTCCGATAAAACAGTGCAGCAGATTTTACACCTGCTTTTCCCAGACATTAAATTTCAGATACAGTTTACGGAGATAAATCAGGTGCAGTGGCTATTTGTATTACCACTCCTTCCTCCCATATTTTGAGCTCTAAACAGGAATGCTTTAAAATACATATTGCATGAAACCAAATTCGTACTTTTCAGCAGCGCCACTTCTTTTCTTACTTTTTTCTTAGTGCGGGGTTTTAGGAAATAAGGAGAAATACAATTTGGCTGTTTTGCTCCTAAAAAATGGCTGTAAATCCTTAGTAAGTACCCCATAAAAGTGTCCACCAACTCAACTTCAGCATCTACTATTTTGAACAGACGAAGAAAGAGAATTTGTAGCAGCTCTGGGATTTCTTATGCATGTACAACACATTTTCAGCCTCAACTTGTCAAATATGACATCCTGGTCAGTAGCCTTATGCCTCACACTAGGACTCTATAGGTCTAAAGGTGATTTCTGAGTTTTTAAATAGTTTTATATACAGACCCCAGGATGGTAACTTATGGCCTAAATGACTCAACACAGTTCAAGGACAAGCTTACGGCTCATTGCAGTTTGTACAGACATTATCATGAAACTGTCTGAAAAACATTAGAACTACTGACTAAATCTGGACTAAAACAAAACAAAAACAACAGACTAAAATGTGACTTTATTGTGAAATAAAAATCAGCATATAACTTGGAGGGCTGCCTGTCTCCCTGCCTCTTGCCGATGTCAGCTGGGATAGGCTCCAGCCCACTGTGACCCTTTGACGATAAGTGGTTAAGGACAATTAATCAATAAATGACTTGCAGGGCTCTACGGTCAAGTTATAGACAATGAATATGCAAGAAATAGACTTTTGAAATTAAGGCACAAAAGATACAAATAACAAAACGTGCCTACACAGTTAGGTTTGGGAAAGGGGTCTGTAAGTACTGTTTGTTTTACCCATCTGTCCATCTCACATCCTCCATATGCAGACTGTCTCACTCTTAATATTATGTCACCTGACTTAGATGGCACATGAACTGACTTTACACCATTAGAAGGGTAACTATAGCATATATAGTCTTAAGCACAGAGGCATTGACCAAGCTGATGTATGCTGGAAGTGAGAACAGGGCGGCATCTATTCATGGTTTGATATTATTTTGTAGGTGATATATAAAATACTGGTATAAAAAAATGTGCTTTTCAAATGAACAGGGATTATATTCCCTTATTTAACAGGAAGGGAACAGTGGTGGGCGATGGGACACTGTAGCTGCAGTGAAAAGAAAAAAAAAATCACATTCCAGATGATGAATATTTGGTTTCTTACCTGAAATAGCTCCAAAAATAAACCTGGCTGCATCAGCTTTACTGACTTAATCACATTTCTTTTTCATAAGCTCTGAGACTGCAGACTATATGACTGACTTTTTTTTTTTTTTTTTTTTTTTTAAGAAGAACACAAAAATAGATGATGATAATGATCAACTGAGGAGATGTGGAAAAAGTTTTTCATCTCTGATTTCATCACAGGCTAGTTAACCAACAGGAAAATCTTCCAAAGTTAGCATATTCTTTTAAAACACTGCAAAGTTTAATTTCACAGGAGGATAGCTTTGATTTCCTGGATGTAAGGAGACCTCAGCTGGGAGTGCAGCCAAGTCATCAGGTGTGACACTATAGCTCACTTCAGTAGGACCTCAGTTGAATATCAAAGCACTAATATATTGCGTGTATTATTAGCATAATGCCTAGTTGGGGGGATAACAAAGCGCTGCACACAGAGCGGGCTGAAGAAAATAAATGAGCATTGCCGTTCACAGCTTGCTTGAAAGGACTTGTGATGTAGCTGCAGGCTTTGGAATTTTTGCTTATTTTCACGCACGTACAACCACACTCAGACACACACACACACACACACACACACACACACACACACACACACACACACACACACACACACACACACACAGACACTCCTCCACATCCAGAAAGGTCAGCAGGAATACTTATCAGCTTCTCACCTCTCCCTCAGCATAACAATTTTGGGCTGAGTTCGACACCTCTTGCTGAGGGTGAAGAGCTTGTTGACGATGCGTCGTGCTTTGCTCACGAGCTGCTGGGCGCTGAGCTCCAGCTGTTTGTAGCGCTGGAGAATGGTCGGCTCCATCTTCCAGAAGTACTGAATGGCGGATGTGTTCAGAGCGTAGAACGTGGGAAGCCTCCGGACGAAGTTCTGAAACTCATCTGGAAGGCAGGGCAAAGATGAAAGATGAGAGCTGAGTGCTTTTTACCCCCACAACCACCCGCAACACAGGCCAAACTAACTCTCAATTTGGTCGGGCCAAATGAGAGAATCACTTTGCAGAGGCCACATGGGCTCAAGAGCCGCAAGGCAAACTGGAAGTGATATTGTTGACGCATATACTAATGGAGAAAGGCAGAGCTAAATTTGGGGTTGGGGTATCATTTTTTTTCTTCCATTAATGAACAGCCACCAGCTTGTTTAGGGCTAATACGTCGGGACTGTCTGTGAGAAAATAGCACAGACAACAAGCACAGAGGGTAATATCTTCAGAGCCGCTGTCCGCTGAACACACAATACACAGCAAACAGATTTAATTTCCAAAGCATTCAATAACAGTGTCATCATCATTGTAATTATGATTTGTTGTATGCAAAATCAATGCCAAGTGCAACACTCATGGGAACATGGCTGCGGTATTTTCAATTAGTCAAAGGTAGAATGAGTAGGATTTGTCCGAGCTGTTTGTGAACTCATCAGAAAGATTTATTTGGATTATTGCTGAGTCACTTTCTTATGATGTCAAATACTGAAGGTTTTGGGTTGGTTAAAGCATCCAGAGCACAGCAAAATAATGAGAAAATACATAAATGCAGGCGGATAGCAGAGTCTCCCCAGATACAGCAGACATCACACACTTATAATGGGTCAAAAGTTTATGATTTTATATTTTATCTATGTTTCTTTAAGGGAAATGTTGCGTGTTATGCTTTTCAAATCATCCAGTGTTAATTCTGATGCAAATGTTGAAAATAAATAATTGTCGACGTCCTTATATTTCATGAATAAATTGAGACGATGATGCAAATGGAGAGAAAAATTGACATCTCTGTTCATTCTGTCCTGACGCGCGAAGACGAGACAAAATAGTTGGCTCTGTTCGGGCGGACAACCTAATTAGATCAAAGTAATTAGCCATCTCAGAGCAAATCTAGCAAGGTGCGTGCATCATCTTCATCGGTGTCCTTTCAGGTGGAAAGAAAAGAAAGAGGAGAGACGGCCTGTCTGTGGATGCTCTTCTCTTACATCCAAACTGAAAGAGAGACTGAGTGCATCGTTCCCAATTAAGATGGAGCGCCTTCTGGATTAAAGAAGAAAAGACCCCTGAAAACACACTGCAGTGTCTGCCAAGGTAAAAATCAGTTATTATAAGCTGATTGATTTAATAACACGTATGTTGATTTTCTTTTAGGACTAAATTTAGTGTTAGTATAGCTGAAGGGTGGATTCAGAGCGGTTTTTGCTTTGCTCCATTAGCATACTGTTAAATTTAACAGAGCAGAGTCACAGTAAAAATCTGCTCCTTCTAAAAGATCATTTATGATTTCTTACAACTCATAAACAGACACTAACTCATTCAGCGATTATTTAACACAATTCAGCCCTAATCTGAGCTCCACGTGGAGTGAATAGACGTGATGTTTCCCAGATAATGGTTGTCTGCCTTAACAATGTAGTTTACACATTTTTGTCACTGCTGATTAAAAAAAACAAAACAAAACTCTGCCCTGCTGAGTGAAACATGATGCCGAATTTATCAGAAAACCTCAGTAACACCTACAAAGTCTTTTTTATAATAAACATGATCAGTGTGGGGCTTAACAATTTTGAAGAAATATCTGATTGCAATTATTTTGTTTATATTGCAATTGGGATATGATTTGTGATATTAGAGGTAAGGATTCTTTTTACATCATCAGTCTAGAGAATGATGCATTGGCTAGAACCCCTCTGCAGCACCACAATATTTAATTTAAAACGGTGTTTTCAGACACATTTCGCCTTTAATAAATATTGTGTGTCCTGCAATATGAAAATTGCAGTAGACTATATTGCGATTTTGATAAAATTTTGATTAATCATTCAGCCCTAGATCAGTGTCTGACAAGCAATAATGATGCATCAGTAGCGTCTTTTGCTTATATGAGAATGAAATAATATGTCAGTATCACATTCTCAGCCTAGAGCAGTGATTCCCAACTAAGCAAAGCTGAGCCCCCTTCACATCCAGCCTGCTCACACACATACACTCACACACCCCAAAGGTATAACTCCTTAATTCCTGTCAAAAACTATAATTAATTATAATTAATATCAATTGGTAAATGTCCCTTTCTTAGTATAAGCTTAACAGATTGTCTTTTAACAACCCAACAGTCAGCTCATACATTCTCATCATTGTCAAAAGAATAACAATGATTCATTATCACAAAGCTTCAGAGGTCACAGAGGCGTGGGCTTCGATTTCTGAGTGATTTCTGAGTTTTTAAATAGTTTTGTATACAGACACCAGGATGGTAACTTACTCTCATGAAATCGTCTGAACAGATTAGAACTACTGACTAAATCTGGACTAAAACAAAACAAAAACAACAGACTAAAACTTTGATTAAAAATAATTTTCCGTCGACGACTAAGGCTGAAACAAAATTAAAATTCGTGTCAGAATTAACACTGATGTTATCTTGGTAATACAGCATCTGATTAGAAAACCAATTAAGTGTCAATGGCTTCCCTGGTGATTATGCAAGGTGTGTTACATGTTCCTGTGAAATTAATAAGTTGATTAAACAGCTTGTAATAAAATATATTAAGAGGGTATTTGGGGGCGCTTTCCATGGCCTACATTTTAAAATGAGAGACATTTTCCTGAGGGGAAGAGAAGCTTCACAGAGCAGCTTCCATGTTTGTTCATTTGATTCCACATATTCAGTAAAGATGCTGCCTTCTGACATATTTGCATTACATTATCAATGCAGTATAAATGATAAGTCTGCTATGATGCTATATTTTCCTGTCGTAAACAAATCCCATAAAAAAGACCCAAAATACACGAGTTCTTCTCTGAAAACATCTTTTCTGCAGCCTGTCTGCGGCATTTGGCCTCAAGCCCATAAAAAAACCTATTTTAAAAATGGGGTCATGAATATATACTTTATTTTTTTCAAATAGGGTAAAAAAAAGAAAAAAATGAGACTGATTAACTATTGCTGCATCCACTGCAAAGTGTGACAATTCATTGCAATTATTGGGAAGGAGAAGTGCTGAGGGTGCTGCAGCAGATCTCTTGTTTTCTATTCCTCAAAAGGGGGCGCAGCCTGACATTTTGGCAAAGTACCCTTATGTGCCGATCGAATGTATACTCTGAGCCAGGCAACAGACCAAAGGTGGGCAATTATTTTTAATGGGGGGGCCACATGAGAAATTGATCATGCTGCTATAGGCCAGACACAAATGATTTAAGGTCCTAATAATGGCCAAATCTCTAATAATGGAGTGGTCACAAATGTTCTATGGGGGTTACTTCTACTGTTGGTCACACTTTCTGAATTGCCTCGTGATTAACTGTGGGCTAATGTTGGCAATGTCAAAAACTTTTTCTTGTTTCAAAGTAAACCATGCATGACACATACAGGTTGTAATGATAGTAGCAGCAAAAGTAGAAGAAATTAGTGAATAAAGGGATAGTTTAATATAAAAGATACAGTTCATTATCTTTACCAATAAACACAGCACTGACCCCTTTCAAAATAAAAGTCTGATAATGGTTTCATGGTGAGCAAAACGCGCTTTATTGTCTTTGCTAGATTTAAGCCACATCTGGCCCCCGGGTCACATTTTGCCCACGTTTTGGTCTGCAACAGACCCTTCCTAAATCCTGCCCCTTTTGGATCCTCAGTCAGCTTTCTCCTTTCCCATTTCCTGTAGGCTACTTACATATGCTATGTGCTTGGTTTGTCTATGTTGAAAAGAAAAACAAAACTGAAGATAGTAAAAAGATGTTGCTGTAAAAATATACACAAAAAATATATATATGGTTAAATCTTAAGTTAGCAAATTTCAGCTAGCCAACTAGCTAATTAACTATTGATGTAGATTAGTTATCAAGCTAGCTAATGTTTTGCTAATGTTAGCAGTCACTGGATGTCGCTAAGTTTGAGTTTTGATACAGTGCAAAATGCTAGCTAACTAGCTATATATATATTAGGCCAAGGTAGCTAACAAGGTTACACAGCTGTTATTGGAGCACAGAGCAAAAAGGGGCGGGACTTAAGAAGGGTCAATTATACATTTATATAACACATTTAAAATTGTTGTGTTTTGTATTATGGTCTGCAAGTACTTTTTAAAAGTGCTTTATCAGGCTGGTAACTCTTTTAATAGACAAATCTATGGTGACTGCCATGTTTTACAAGCCATGTGGAAAGTCTTAAATAACTTAAATACCTTAATAAACCGTCCAAATCAAATGATTTATGCTGAGCAGGAGATACTGATTTATTAAATAGGTCCACACTACATGAAACACCAACTAATCCTGTTCATGGTGTTGAGTTTCTGAGGAAACGGGAAACTGCAAGTGTCTGCTGAAGTACACCATTATTTTATCACCAAGACAACGATACCGCATCCCTGGAAACCCACTCTCTACCCACCATTATTATCTTGTCATCCACTGAACCCAGGAGGGTAACAGCGCTTTAAAAATAGAAGACACTGTCAGATTTGGAGGAACACGACTACAGACACTTTCTGGGCATGAAAATAACATGGGGGGGGATCACAAGAAGCTTAGCTGGCAGATTGTTCTTAAATTGCTAAATTATGATGTTATGAATAATAAATTATGGGTCTTAGAAGCAGCATTAATTCTGAGCAAATATTTATTATAGCAAATGTGAAATACATTTTGACCAAGACCTTTACAATCAGACACTATTGTACCCTTTGACCGGATGCATATTGTGTCCTCTAGTCAATAAGTCTTAGTCTTCTGTCTTTTCTCAATACCCTATCATCATTATCACTCTATTATGAGTCTCACTGAAAATAGAAGACCACCAAAAAACTGTATGAAGCAGCAAAGAAACGTATTAAATCTTCTAACAATTAAGATACTGATCCAGTTATTGAATATATAGTTTAATAATTAGAGCATATCACTCAGTGGAAGGTCAATGCAAATCGTGGCAGCCATCAGCTGTCTGTGGAAACCTCATTTAACAGTCAGTCATGATTATTAATCCCTCCGCTTGGCTGCTCATGTTAGTTGTTCTCTATTAGATCAAATATACAAGCGGATCCCCAGGGGTCTCACGGGAACTTACTTATTTTTCTTTATTTAATACAGCATCGCAACTGCGGCTCCCAGGGCACCTTGCTGCTTAAGTTATTGCCAACTGTGTGCTAATCAAGTTGCCCTTAGTACAGAAGCATGTAGCCAGTAATAACACCAGCAAGGTGCACAAAGAACAGCTTAAGGCAAGGCTGGGAATGACTGAAATGGCTAGACGCTCTCAGAGCCTGTGGATGCAGCTCACAGTTTCTATAATAATGAGGGCCATGGAAACAGAGCTATGTTGGAACGTTCTGTGAAAGACGTCATACACTGTGTGCCGAGTTTTACACCCAATTAAATCATGGTTTAACTTTTAATCACGTTGCACAGAACTTTAAAAGATTGTGTTAAAGCAACAATAAGTTCAGCAGATACCATGTAATGATGTGTTCAGAAGGAGAACTTTACACAGACTTTAAATGAGCAAGATTAAATTTAAACCTGTACTCAAACTTAGTTTAGTTTTTAGCACTAAAACTTCATTAAAAATTCAACTCTGAATATGATGCGGTATTAACTTTTACCTTAACTTTACACTTGAAGGAGTTTAATTTTCAAAATGTCTTCCTTTTTGAGACTGAATAAGCAAATAATCAAGTTGTTTCATTAATACAGCCAACAAGTGTTTTCTGGAAGAAGGAGAAAGTAGGGCCTCTAGTTAACTTTTTGGCTAGCTTAAACATAATGCACCGTTTTCTTAACTTATTAGGTAACATCAGCTAGTAAACAATGTACTGTTTTGTTAACTTTTTGGCTAAAATTAGATAGCAAACAATGTAATGTTTTGTTAAATTTTTAGCCAGCTAGCAAACATACACATACACAACACCAAACCAAGAGTTAAGAGTTTTCCCCCACCATTTTACTAGGTCCTGGCAGCACTCAGATTTATTTTTATTTATTCCAATTTGGGTAAGCAATCCTCCATATTTATTAAAATTATTTAATTTCAGTTTAAATCAATAAATTTGGATTTAATTTATGCAACAGAGCTCTTATTAGCTTTAAATCAGGTCTGACTTTAAACCTAGTTTTGCTTAACACTGATTAGAACTAATCTTAGATTAAATTAATTTTTGTTGGTGCAGCTCAGTCTGCGAGGGGTAAGAGTGTTCACCAGACAGTGTGCCTATTCAAATCCCCTGACAAAAAGCTTTGAAAGCTTGTGCAAAGACTGTTAACACAACGGTTAGCTGATATCTGCTGACATTCAATAAGGTTTACTGATAAAATGGCTTCAACTGAGCTGAAAAATATTTCACCACAGGTTACATCAGAGGCTGCTTACAGATTACAGCATCTGGGGTGTGACAGCTCCTCCTACAGCACTAAAAAACCTGAATTTGATCAAATCACTGGTGGCAGAGTCACATTAGTGTAAATGCTGCCCTTTCATTTGCCGGACATTGAGATGTGCACCATGCAATTTCTGTAAACAGACAGAGATCAAGCTCAGCAAAAAGGTAGTTGTTTGAATGCCAAAGAGGAGTGTTAGGTGTTCTGACAATGGACACTGTGAGATGACAGATTTGTCAGCTGGTAGAGATTTTTCATGCTGTTTCTACTGAGTCAGCTATGGCTTTAATATCTCCTGCTGTATTAGGCCACTGAGGGACATGTTGCCAATCAATACACAACTCTGCTTTATGGCAGTATTGGATTTGCAGGATTTTTTTTAATCAATGAGATGAACCTAAACTTGTCAAACATTTAATTTAGTAAATTGCCCAACAAACATGCCATATATATGAGCATTTTCTCAGATTTATGTGCAGTAATTTTCCAATATCATAACATTATAAAATGACATGATAGATTTAATTTATCCATATTGTGGATAACTTTACTGAAACGTTTTTTCTATGAGAGTACATGTGCAAAACACACAGTGGCAACTGGGCAACAGGCAGTATACATTTTTTCATTGCTATGCCATTGCTACAACAACAGTTGCACATGTAGATGCAGTGGCCCGGATATTTGTAATTATAATTGTTTTAATTATTTTTTTCTGCTTTATTGATGAAACATGTATCACCTACAACAGAAATACACTCGTAAGCACTCTAAATATTAATGTGGGGTTTGGATTAAAGAGATAGCAGACCTTGGGTACTTTAACTGAGTGTAACCAGGATAAAGAAACAGAAAAAAAAACACAGCTTTTCAGGTTGTACGGAACAAGGTTAGGTTTTCTAAACTCAATGGCAAGAGGAAACATCACCATGTTTTTCTGCATTCATATTTGTGAATAAATGCAGTTTGAATAATGAATACTGGGCATAGTAAGCTCTCACAAGAGTTATTGACAATTGCAAGTGACAAATAAAACTCCCAGCTTTTATATGTCAATCAAGAAAATATTGATACACTTGCATATTTCACAATATTATGTTCTGTGATACTGTATTGATTATACAAAGATTCGAGTCAGTGGTTTATTCTGTGTTGTATTAGATAGCAGTGTTGTTACCCATCTCCACTGTTCTGACTGCCTAAAACAAAACATTTTTAACTTTTAATACATGCATATGGTCAAGGCTACACCCTTGATATATCCAAGGATTATTGAATTGCTCCTTGGAATAGTTTTGAAAACTTAAAATATATCCTCGTTGTCTGTTACTGTCAAGTCAATGCCAGTTAGTGACATTCAGAATTGTGACAAAACACCTGTGCAAACTACAGATGCAAAACATTGCACTTTTAAGTTTTGAAAGATTGCATGCTCCCCCTCATAATGACTCACATTGGTTTGATCCACTACCTTCATATAATGAGTCTCTTTTTTCTAAGTTAATATAGAGTGTCTAGTGACAAATCTAGTGAGTTTTTCAGACTATCAGAGGGAAAGTGAGGAATATACACAAATCTATTTAGGTGTTATTTATTCCCATGCATGCTGTAGTCTCAGCAGCATCTCAGGTGGGAGACTAACAACCTTTAGTATGCTTATGGAGACATGTATCCACCAACCATGGCATGAAATATTCACCCTTGCGTTCGGTTTCACATCACGGTGGCTATCGATCGATCTTCGTCATGACTATCGATTTGTTCTGCCTTTTTTAAACAAAATCTGACAAAGTCAAGAGAGACTGAAAATATGCAAAAGAGTTTTACATTTATGAGCCATAATGAGAAACATTTTGTTGTCAACATTTCAGGAAAATTTATATCCCCTACCTAACACTGGGACCTAACACTGGGGAAAATCCATCACATAGAAGTCATTTCAGTTAATAGCCATGCGATGCTCCTCTCTGTTGTTTTCGTATAATTTGGAAGATGCTGGTTTAATAATTGCTCCTCGGTGTACTGGTGAATTCCCATTACACTGATTGGATGAAACTGTCCCTTGTTTTCTTTGCCCATCAGCTCCTCTAACAATAGGGTCTAATTTGCTGTCAGTGGGAGGGTCACAGCCATTGAGCGAGAACAAAAAAGAAGAAAAAAAAAACAAAAAAACACTGACCTGACTCCTCAAAGTCTTGGTTGGCCATGTTCCAGGAATCACGGATTTTCAGCAAACTGGCCTCCATAGCCCTGAGATCCACCTCGGGGCAATTACACTGTGGGTAGTCCACGGCACACTGGCACCAGCAGTCATTGTCCCTGCACACAAACTGGCCTTCCTCATTACAGCCGATGTAGCTGAGAGCTGCCTGCACAAACCTGGCCCTCAGGTACTCTGGCAGTATGGCCTGAAGTCCTGCAGCAAGGACAAAAACAGAACAAAAACATGAAAATGTCACATGGATGAATGAAGAGGAAGCTGTAAGCACTTTAGCTATTGCAGAAAATGTGTTTAGATGGCTGTTGTACTCTAGATCTGTAAATCACTGAGGGCCGGAACTCATTTTCTCTGTTTTTTTGCCAGGCCTGACATATGCTTGGCGTCACATGCAATATGCTGAGATTCACTTAAAGTTTTATTTTTACTGCACGGTTCTGCTACTTTTGTTCTGAATCATTACTGCCTGGGATTCACTTCAGAACTCTGCAAGCATGCATGGCAAAAAAAAAAAAAAACTAACCAAAAAAAAAAAAGTGAGAGTGATTGAAGCTAAATTCGTTCTGACACTCTTATGCTGCAGTTATAAGCTTGCCAGAGAACAGACACTGTGACAATTCCATCAGAAATTGGGGGAGTTCAATTATGGATGGCCAACCTTGCAAATGAATCTTGTTTTCGGGGCTCTGAACCAAAACGGAGCTGACAGAATCGAGGTTGTCATAGTTACTGCATCCAAGAGGGCCCGTCCTTGTTTCGGTCACCTAAAGAGAGAAAAAAAAGGCACATCAGAATAATCCATACTGAGAAAGAAATCCACTGATGGAATTAAATACACGGAGAGAGATAAAGGATAAAGAACGGACAAGGAAAACATGACTAAATGTAATGCAGAACAAGATTAACAACACCCTTTGCCTTCACTATCTCCTCTTCTGAGAAACACAAAACATATTATGCATTATTTAGACCACACCATAGTGCAAATCATATTTAGGGGATTGACTTTGTGAGCTCGTGGGCTGAAAACTGAATTGTGATAAGGATCCCCGGAGAAAAGCGTAATGAGTAAGTTCTGGTGTCATCTGTCAAATTTATCTCTGCAATGTGTTTACCTGCTATAATGCCCACTGACACTCATAACTTGCTAAAATCCATTGTGATGCTAGTGTAAGCATGTCCTATTTAATTATGCACACACCTGAGGACTCGTGTAATTGCTCGGTGCAAACTTTGACATGATGTGTTTGCAATACTGTTACACGGTTCACAGGCTGAAATGTGATGAGAAACTTGGCGATGAAATAAATGCTGTCAATTGAGCACCTTCTTCAAATGTGGCTTCACTGATTAAGCTTTGCACTGAACTTTGTTGAGCTCACGATTGATAGTATTGAAATTGATGGAATAAATGAAAAAAAGACTATTTATTCCATGCTTTCCTCTGTGTTGTCAAAACCTGGTGCCTTTATTACACAGAATTCAAGGGTCTCTGTAAAACCTTTTGGTATTTCACCTGGATGGGTTTTGCAGGATGCCTCATGTATGAAGGCACACAGAATATTCTGTAATTTATATATTTGGTCTCACACCTATGTACATGCAAACTTGTAGGCCTGTTGGCTGGGAATCTATTGATGCAAGCTACTAACTTATAAGTCTTGTCCATCCACAGGTTTACACTGAATTCACTTGAAAAGCCAGGGTAAGTCACAATCACAGTTGCCTTTACAATCTGTACAGTCTCGAAAAAGTAAGGAAGAACTCTTCCAAAAAACCCTCTTAATGGGGAAAACAATGGAAGAAACCTAAGGGAGAGCCACAGGAGAGGAATCTCCCTCACAGGATGGATGGTGCGTCGCTTTCAGCCGCAAACAGGCTCCGTCCACGTCTTTATATGAGCTGCCAACAAAACGAGTTGGGAGTGAGACCGGGCTGACACAGATTTAGTGCTTGTGATATTTCTATGGTCACTGTCAGACGCTCATTAATCACTCTTTATTTGTTAGTGGTACAACAATTATGTATTGTCACATTAAACATCCCTTGTTGTTATCTATCATTACCAGGTTTTAGTAGGGATGCACCCAAATTCAAAATATTCAGGAAAGCACAAGTAATGCAATGGAAATGTATATTCATTCTATCTGAAGTTGCTCATTATTATTATAAAAAAAGTCAGCTCCATGAGTACCTCTGCAGAGATTTAAAAAAAAAAAAGCTACATCTACCTTCATCAAACACTGATTTAATGCACCAAGGATATTCCTTTCAACATATATGAATTTTTAATACCCCCAGTTAAAGCTGAGGTTGTGGTGGGTTTTAGACAGTTCGTAGTAATTTAAAAATAAAAAGCATAAAGAGAAAGAGATGAAAAGTACAGTATGAGGATGTGGAAATACATTTCATAATTGATTGTATGCTAATATTAAATCATTTTGACGCTTTGCAGGGACAACGTTTGCATTGCCAATGAAAATTAGGTTAGAAAATAAACCATTTGTCTGATTTAACATGACTTCTGCTATCCTCACACCCACGCACCTCTAGCTTCTACTACGTTTGACTGATTTGCTTAAACAGTGTTACTGATGGCTCAAAGGTGAATTACAGAACCTAAAAATAATCATTTCTGGACCAGTTTTCACAATGTTCAGTGGAGCCCAACACAAAGCTCAGCCACAGGCGTGTGATGTGACTTACATGGTGTTACAGAGATTTTTTTGGTAGTTTTGGTGGAGCTGCGGCGGAGTTGAAAACAGAGCTACGATGTTAGTCTGACAATCTGGTGAAGGAGAGAACAGCAGATTTTGACACAAAACCTTTTCCCAGAGGAAACTGATGTTGCTGCGTGGGAGATGTAAAGTCTCTAGGAGAGAGTGGAGGGTTGGAGGATATTAAATTACAGCAGCTTGAGAGGAGAAAATACATTTGGTTAGCAGGAGCTTCTCTTGTCTCAGGAGAACTCTTGTACAAATCTAGGAAACAGTTCAGTGACACAAAATGAGGTGCCAAACAAGCTGGCAGAAGTCATCGGTTTGGCACTGAGAGTGGGTCATCCACCAGCCAGTCTATAGACGATATGGCCACCATATTTATCCACACTCCATGCGTCATTATGGTGTTTTTTGCAAATCTTACAATCTGTCACACAAAAGCTATGTGTTCATATTTAGTAATGATGACTTTTCCTGGTTTAAGTCTTTATCTCCCGAGTCACATTAGACAGCTTCAATCCACAAAAAGCGCTAGAAACAAGATCTGCTCATGAGTGCTCAGTTGTGAGTGGGCGAGTTGGAAACACCGGATGGAGGCGGAGAGGGCACTTGGTTTTACACACCTATTCTAAGTCAGGTTAATTGACTCAGAACTGGTTCAACCATGTAGGAGTAGGAGAAGAAGAAAGTCGCATCAACTAACGCACATTCAGACTCTGTTGAGCCTTTTCCCAGCTCATATTTGAGAAGTGAGAGTTTATTTGAAAAAGATGTGTACATACAGTGGAGTGGTGTGTGCAGGGATTGACAGCGAGCTGCTGTGTTTCTGAATAAACATCGCCACGTTCTTGTGCTGGAGAGCCACGTGAAATAACTTCAGAAATTCATGAAAACAACACCTGTGATTTGTACTCAGCCTGGTCCAAATCACTGTAACTCTTAATCAGTGGCGGACCCAGAGGGTGAAAAAAAATAAAGGGCACGGCCTGTCATGATGCACTTTATCACATTAATGGAAAGGCACCCTGAAGAGCAGTTCATCACATTTTCTCCACTGCTTTAGCATGTTTTCTCCACTTGAACATCACCCTCGAAGGCACTTTATCATGTTGTCTTGCACTTTGGGACTGGCTACAGGGCACTTTATCACATTTTGTCCTCTGGAAGGGCACCCTGGATGACACTTAAGCATGATGACTTGGGCATCGGACCACCCTAGCAGGCGCGATATCACATTGCCTTGGATATTGGGCCACTCCAGCATGCACTTATGTTTAATCCACCATCTGGGAATCCAAGAGCACTGGTGTACAGGTAAAGGAAATCAACACAAAAGTGTCCCTAGTTTTAGATGCCCCTATGGCAGATAAAACATGATAAATGCCCTCTAGAGTTGCACAATGTGCAAGATAACATGCTAAAGTGCACTCCTTTTATACAGCATGTTAAAAGGGTATATTGTTTATATATTGTTTTACTGATAAGAGGATAAAATGAGCCTGTTAATTCTGACTAAATGCGCTTAATTTGCCTCATCTATTAAGCTAAAATATATATTATTTTCCTAATGAGAGCAAATAATAATGATGAGATTGCCTGTTAACTCAGCCTTACTACATTTATTTCTCATTAATAAAATATCTAATTTGTATGTTTTCAATAAAACGCATCAAGATAGTATGCAGTGAGGTTATGCGGATATGGCAGTAAAAACAGTTTGGGAACGTTCACTTATGTGTGCGATGGTTTGTCATTTTTAAAAAGTTAGTCCCCAGAAAAAAAAAAAAAAAAAGTTTGGCAAACACTGCTCCAGAGTGGCGTTCCGTGGAGGAAATGTTGTAAAGTCCCCTCTAGAGTGCCCTTCCAGTGAATAAAACCTGATTAATGCCCTGTAAGGTGCCCATCCAGTGGAAAAAAAAATGTGATTAAGTGCACTCTAGGGTGCATTTCCAGTGAATAAAAACCTGATTTATGCCCTCTAGCATGCTCTTCCAGTGGAAAAAATGTGATTAAGTGCCCTCTAAGGTGCACTTCCAGTGGAAAAAATGTGATGAATGTTTTTCGCCCCTGCCCCTCAGACAGCTGGGCTCCACCACCGTCCAAGAGGGCACTTTTGCAGCATTTTTTATTCGCCCCCCCAGTCCACCAGAATCCATCAGTCCCCTTAACACTTAATAGCAAAAAGTAATAACAAAGCATGTTTGTAAGGGACGTGGAATTCAAGCTTCAAGTGTCCAATGCTAATGTAACATTTTGGTAAACACGAACTGAATGACAGCAAACCTAACAGAGTGTGGAAGACTAGACAATGTTTGTAGTATAGGATCTGTTGCTTGCTTGTATTTAATTGTAGAAGTTATTGAACAAGCAGAATGAATCTGACTTCTGTATGGTTTTTAATAAGAACACCTCCTGTGCAGAAGGAGGAAATGATTCTCGGGGACAAATGTTGCTTTTGAAGCTGCTCAGGCAGATAACTGATCCTCAGCTCCACTCAAGCTGAATGTGTTTATTTTTATTACCAGTTGGATGATATATTAAAACCCAGTGCTCATTCTTCACTGGCTTAACTCCAAAAATCTATATTTACATTAATTCTAAATTTAAATGTCATAATTCAATATGTGGGTTGACTGAATACAATAACACAAAGAAAACAACTATTTCTGTGAAGACTGCCTCAATTTTCTCGGCATCAGACTCTGTTGTCTAAATTAATCAGCGACTGATGCATTAAGGTACACTGAAGACAACGAGGTTATTACACACAGTCACCGTGTGCAAGCAAATGTAGCAGACAGATTATATTGACAGAGTTCCTCTCAAATGCTGAATAAGATGACGGTGCAGCTTAAGTAAGTGTGTGTAGGCTTTTAAAATGCAGTCGCTGTTAGTTATTCTGCATAAAAAAGGCAGGATATTTTCAGATCTTGTTCATATGAAGGGCCTTGTGCTTTTAAAACATTGCTGTGCTTTGGAAAAGTGGTCTGGGTCAGGCTTACAAACCAGTGTCTGGGCTCCATGTCATGCAAATTCAGTTTTTCAGGATTGCTTTCAGTGTCATTCCACTCCACGGTTGGAGAGTAAAAAATTTCAGGGACTTATTTCTTACTGTATTCGGTGCCTGTGTGCGGCTTTCATGCAGGCTAGCCCACTCACAATACAGCATGAGTGCACTAAGAACATGAACACCATTGGAGAAAAACAATGTCTTGGAAAAAAACACTTTTTTGAAGCTGCTGGTTCATTCATGGCGTGGCATTCATGGTACATTCATGATAAAACACCACCTTGGAATTATAAGGTTCTATTTGCGCTCTGAGTGGTTCTGAGACAATGAGGTTCAAAGTTTTTGCATTCCAAATAGCGAAAATAAAATGTAGAACAAGTCTCTTTCATACATAAAAATGAAAGACACCATAAATATATTCAAAATGTACAATATCTAAATCCTATCAAATTGGTAAGCTAGGTTTTTTGGAACAGATCAAATGTAGATAGAACCTTTTAATCCTTAGAACTCGTGTTCTGCTCAGAATTATAAGGTTCTATCTGGGAAAAACTTAAGAAGAAGCAATGATTTTCAAGGGATGAAAAAAAAAGTCATCTATTATTTGGAATCATAACAGTGTCTATATGTATGTGAAAGCTGAATTTTAATGCTTTCGATGACAGTTTTTATATGGTTTGTTGTTTATAAGGTTGTTTTATATAATACATATTTTTTCTAATACATCAAATTATGTCTTCTTTGTGGGGGATTAAGTACTTAAGACCCTATAAAGTCAAATGTAAGCCATCTAATAACCTTTCAGGCTTAATATTTATAAAATGTAAGATATTTGAAGACTTTTTTTTGTTTCAGCTGAGTTATCAGCTGAAGCAAGTTATCAGTTTTGATTTATGAACTTTTCACGAAAGATACCAATGCAAATACCAGGCAAGTTTGTCTTTTTTAATCATTTACGACCACACTGGCCAGCTAACAGTAGTTCCCTAATGTTAGTTTGACAGCTAAGAGTCAAGCACTAGGGATAGGTTTGTTATTTTATTATTATTTCTTTTGAAACTATACCGTCTACTCTACAGGGAAAAATCCAAACCTATTCTTTACTGCTTGTCTCTTAATATTAGCATTAGCTGCCAGACTAACATTTGGAAGTGAGTGTCAGCTGGCTATTGTGGCAGCTAGCTAACAGTGAAAATATCTGTACTGCCGTCCATCACAAGACCATCAATAAAATCCTCCATCTTCAGGTTTCTTCTCAACGTCACGTTGTGTGATATTTTGTCATCTCTTCTCTGCTTCTTTCCCACGGTCACTGAACAGTGCAACATGACAAAGAAGCAGAACCTAATTGGTCCTCTTGTGCGTCTTTGAAGTGCTGATTGGCTCACAGTTAGAACCTTTCATGATCAAATTTGAGTTTGCAGATAGAACCTTTCTGCTTTTTCAAGAAAAATAAAGTCCTATAACTTAAAAAAAATCTCCACCTCTCATAATGTTAAAAGAATCAGAATCAGTATATGCGAATTACTCAATTTCGTATATTGAGTTATAATTCTAAGGGGACCAAAAGTGCAAAAGGCTACATTGATGGCACAGGCCAACATGCACGCAAGCAAGGCAAACTCACAAGAATGGAAAGGTGTCGCAAAAAACAGTAAGGTACAGACCCTAACAATTGCCCAAAGTTTTGAAAGACAGCTAAATTAAGCAGAAAATAGAGCGCCTTAAGGTAAAAGTCAGACTTTCATTGTTACAGATTAAACAGTGATGAGAACACACTGCATGACTAGAATAAAAAGAAACTCTCGAAGATTGGGTAAAGAAAAAACCTGGAAACAAAAGTTAAGTCAAAACAGAATACCTTCTGAGACAGGAATATAGATCTTACAACTTTTCCTGCAGGTCTTGAAAGATGCTACAATATCCGAGGCTCAAAGACATAACACCGGATTTGTGCAGATAAGACACAGACACACACAAAACAACTCTGTAGAACCTCTTCTTTCCTTTGAGCTCATGGTTAGATTGTTCACAATCTCAGCTCAATCATCCTTGACAAAAGCCTGATTTAGAGCACGCGTACATCCAGGCTCCATGGGCAGCAAAGATAAACTGCCAACCTGAAGGGAAATCCATCTCCGTCGCTGTCACTTGCGAATTATTGCCAAACACCATGACGGTGTCTTCTTTTAATATTTTCCCAAAGGTCCAATAAAAGTAACAACATCCCCTCGCTAGATTAATGACAGCAACCGTGGTATCCAGCCAGGAGGAAAAGGAAGACTTTTGCCGCTGCTGGCAGAAAAGTTGTTTTCTTTTGACATCTACTTTTGACAACTACAAGGTCAATAAGGAAACTAAATAAAGAGAGACATGAGGATGAATAAAAGCTGGGAGCTCTATACCACATACATCCAGTGAATCATTCAATATCCAACTGAAAATCCCTAACTGAGCTGCTGTTTTTCAATTTACAAAGACTTAAAATAGTCTTTTGATATCATAATTTTAAGCCGGACAGTCAGACGGAGGTAGAGAGATTGTGGGAGACGAAGGCTAACTGACTTCCATTCTTCTTCTTTATTATTGACGCGTTAACACAATTAATTAAAACCCGAACAGGCTCCGTAGGGACCCGCAGATTAATTTCCAACACAGACAGATGTCCAACTTAAGGGGAAAATTGACCAAATGCAAATCTAAAGATGGCTTTTCTATGCATAGCAATGAGACCATCTGCAAAAAGAACCCAGCGGAGCAGAGCATGTGTGCACAGTCAGCCTTCTCTATTAGAAATCGACCCTAAAAAGAAAAAAAAATCTTCTTTTTATATTTCACTACTTCCAAGACCTCATGGGGCAATGTTTGCTAAAAGCCAGAAAATACAAGTGATTCCAAAAATGTGATATGTAAATGACATGGATCGGTTGGTGGGGGAATTATTAATGTGCCATAATTGAGTACAGGATAATTGTGCTGACTGTGTTGGAATAACTAACAGCTGCATTTAATGGAACATTTAATTGCACTTAAAGGCTTTCCTAGAATAAGCAGTTTGTGATGCTTACACATGCTGCGGACGTGACTTGTTTATCTTATCACCGTGAATTTCACTTTGCCCTCCAGGCTTGCCTTTTGATGTCTTCTTCCTGTCTAAATACTTTAGAGTTTATTAATCCTGAACACATTCCTTGGATAGAGTCATAAAATATTTTATCTTAACAGCTGACTGAAAATGTAAATCTCAATAGTAACAAGACAAATATTCAGTGCAATGTACATCTATTTTACTGAAAATGTATAACAGAAGAAAACAAAAACTTAATCAGTTTTATTAAAATGATGCTCAGATGAAAGCCCATATGAAAGCATGGTTCTGTTTTTAATAATTTTTGTCCATTTTCAAAGTCACTTTTCTCCTGTGCTGTATCTGCCCGGCTTCTGTCAATCACCATTGTGCGCACAATCCTTGAACCAGCAAGCTTTTAAGCTGGCAAGCGAAAGAGGCTCAGTTTCCATCAGATCAGTGCTAATCTTCACAAGTCTGAATCTACATATGGGCCTGTAAAATCTTGTGCCACAGCGAGGAAAGAGGAGAGCGAGTGGATGCCAAATAACCGGAATTTCTTTTTTTGAAGTTTCTCTGTAAAAGAACCAGGTGAAATGTTTGATCTTTACTAGCTGTGATAACACTTCAGTACTCCTTGGTTCAGTTTCTCCAACTAACTGGAACAATGTGATCTCATGGGACGGCTTATAAATAGCACGTCACTTTTAAGGATGTTTTGGGTGTCATGTAGAGCCTGACTGATATATATCGTTTGACAGATATTATTGGCCCAATATTAGCCTGTTACAGCTATATCATATCGGTATCAGCATACATGTTCTTCAATATGCATCTATATGATTTTTTGTTCCCAGACAGTAATGAAGATTGTTTTTATTTGTTAGCTTTATAAGCAGCAATGTGTCAATACTTGATCCTTTTTCTATCTTTAGGTTTAATACCAGTAAAAGTTTACTTTTTCAGTGACCTGATATCATTTTTGACATTAACCTTTATTGTAAAATTGCAACATATCCTGCCTCCATTAAATATCTTTGTTAAAGTATTTTGTCACATTTGAAGGATCAATTTTTTTAAGAAAATCTGCTGTTATATTGATAGTGGAAAGTTTTCACTCCCCGGTATCTGTATCGGTCACGAAAATCCAGTATGGGTCAGGCTCATGTCTACATATTGTGTGTGTCATTTAATGCCATGTTGCAAAAGTTGCATTTTGTTTGGGTTTGCGCAACAAAACTACTTGGTTAAGTTTAAGCAAAGATTGTGGTTTGGGTTAAAATAAGTAGCTTGCTTAGAGAAGTTAAGGGTCCAGTGCATAAGATTTACAGGAATTTATCTGCAGAATATGGCATAAAATAACATTCTTTTCATTAGTTTAAAATCACTTAAAAATAAGAAATTGTTGCACTTTCTTTACTTTAAAATGGTTACCATTCTTCCCAAATATAGTCTTTTATTTAGTGTTTTGATAATGTCTAGCGTCTCCCAGGTGCTCACCTAAGCTGAGATCTGGTGACATTCTCATACCCTGTATGGAAGCATCAATATTTGTTGTCTTTCTCCACACATTTATTTCAGTTTTACCTTTAATCATCACCACTCTGCACATTCAAGCAGTGAGCAAACATTCCCATGTGAGCCCTGAAGGCATCCTTTTTAGCTTCGTATTAGACTCTGTCGGTGAAAAAGTATCTCTGCCTGCTGTCAGACACATCGTTCAGGGAAGGACTGCTGCTTGGAAAGTTGACACAGTTCCACTCCCAGTGGCCCGGCGCACAAGTGCAGCGGTTCAGGATGTGTTGTTTCAGTTTTTGGAGCAGGTGAGAGCCAGAGCCAGTGTTCGGTATTGTGACTGGATTAAATGCTCTACAGCTGCTAGTTTTACTCACTTTCTACAGCAGAGAGCGAGATATTGTTGGGCCCAGTGTTCCAAGAGAAGAAGAATGAGAAATAATAGTGCTGTTGCAAAAGCAAGTACATGACAGACAGGATAGGGAAAAACAAGAGCATAAATAATAAAAGTGTTCATTTATCATTAAGGAATGTAAAATATATAAAAGAAATAATAAAATGAACTACAGTAGAGTACACTCAGTGGAGTGCAGATGCCCACCAGGCAACAGATGGTGAAACACCTACCGCAATGTCATCGCAACTGTCAGACACAACAAGATTTCTAACTGAAACAGTTGTTGATCACTTGCAGCAGCTGGTTACGGAGAATGAGAAATCAGAGCAGTCAAAAAAATAGAACTGCTGCCTCGTAGTTGTATGACTCAATCAACCAGTCAATTTGCAGTTTAAATCCACGTCTGTCCAGACTCATATAACGTATGTAGGGAAGACTCTGAGGAAATTTAATATGGAAGTTATCACTATATTGAACTTTGCAGGAATTTAATTCAATGTATTATGTGTTTTTTTTTTGGCAAAATGGAAGTTATCACTATATATAATGAATGTGAGTGAATAATGTCAACTGAGCGACGTGTTGGCTTCACTTAAAGCCTATTTTTGCAGAGGACAGAGGACTGACAGATAGCTGAACATCATGACATCACAGTGAAGTTGACCTTTGACCATTTGGATATAAAATGTCATCACCTCATCATTTTATCCTGTTAGATATTTGTGTGTAATTTTGTCATAATTAGTATATGAATCCAAGTTATGGCCAAAATTGTGTTTATTGAGGTCACTGTAACTTTGACCTTTGATCACCAAAGTTAAATCAGTTCTTTCCTGAGCCGCAGTGATCATTTGTGCAAAATGTAAAGAAATTCCCTCAAGGCGTCATGTTCACAAGAATGGGATGATCTGAAAACATAATGCCTTGGCCATGGCTGTCATCGGCGTGGAACCATTTAAAGTTTTTTCTAAAAATATCAATCACAGAGGTCCATCAGGATACAGTCATGGATGTGCACAAAAAACCCAACAAAAATAGGCTGATTGATCCTGCAGTATGCAAGATTAGCTCTGGACAAGATGCAAGTCTGCTGATCATGCACACACCCATGCATGCACACACAGAAGCAATCGCGTGATCCCCTGGTGGGGATAATAATAATTATTCTTTTCTCTCTCCAACTTGACTAAGCAGGACGTCACCACTATGCCTGATTTTGTTGAGAAGCTGGAACTGCAAATTTAGAGCTAATAAATTGGATTAAACACATGTGATAAAAGGAAATGATGCTAGAAGTTGGCTATTAAAATACCTGTATTATCCAAATTAAATTATGCCTTGTCTTGCACAGCATTTAGATGGATGATAGCCTCAGTGTTATTGGTGTGGTGCCTCAGCAGGGCAGCGCAGCACTTAGCCCGTTAACATGGTCCACTGATAGAGATGGCTCTGAGGCACATTCATTATTTAGAAATGTAAGGCCTTAATGTTATTCTAAAACCAGTTAGGTGAGAGCATTCTACTGATGAAGATTCATCACCGCTGCAAATCCCTCATATGAATAATTCCACAAAAACAGCATAAAATGTCACTTAGTGAGCCTGTGTTGTCAGATTGAGCAACAATGGACTTTAAATGGCTGCACTCTCTGCTTTCTGAGAAAAAAAGTACAAGACAGCATTAATGTTTCATGAAAATCATCTCTCATTTCAAAATTGCCTCATTCGCCGCACCTCAAGAATTGTCGCCCGCTTAATCACCACGGCACGGTAGATGTGAAAATCCACATTTGCATCTGAGATACGTTTTGTGCCTGTTTATTCAGTCTTTGACGATTTCAGCGCATGTTTTAAGACCACTTTGTTGCACTGGCTTACACTCTAATGTCAACCAGCGAGGGATAAGCTTATAAACTATAAGGGAGGAAAAGGGGAAAAGGAGGAAAATAGCATCAGAATGAGATTATTGTGTGCCCTCAGAAAAAAAAGCATCTCGAAGCCACAGGGGAGCAGAGGAGAACCTTCGGTAGAAGGAAGTGTAATGTAATACTGTATGTGGTGTTATGTTCGCTGAGTCTCTTTAAGGGAAACTAAGTCATTTTCTCTCACAGGAAGTACCAGTCACTTGAAAACGGGCCGAGAGAGCAAATATGATTCTGTGTATTTATTTTTGTTCTCCAGGCTTCAGTCCTTTTTACAAGCCACAGATTACAGAGCTGGAAGAAGTGATATTCTTGAAAATCTTAACATCGGAAGCCAGATGAGACTAAAGCCAGGAGCTGTCATGTATTTATTTATACTAGGCCTGGGCAATAAGACAATAAGACAGTAACGATATCTATCGATGACAGACATGTCATCAAAAGCAGTAGCGAGGAAGTAATTTGATAAAATGTTCAATAGTCTGCAAGCTGCCATCAAAGCACTTGACCAATACGCCCCGGCTCATAAACAGCCTGTCACATGCGATTCTAATAATGGAGTGGAGTGGAGTCACACACAAACAGCCAATCATTCAACAGACTGACCCCAAGCGTGCGCCCTCACTCGCTCAAAAACAGCCATCATACGAAGGATTTATTGACATCTGCTGGTGAGCTGTCAGACTGCAAACATCTCACCTCGCCCTTCCCTTCCAAGTGGGTAGGGGAACCTAGGTCAGGTGATTATAAACTAATGAAAACTCACTTATGAATATCATAATTAACAACTATATCAACCCAACACTTCTGATTTTGCTCCTGAATTGAAGTAAAAGATCTTGGAAAACTTTGATGTACATAAAAGGCTTACTTCTCTCAAATTTTGTTCACAAATTTCCTGTTAGTGAACACTTCTCATTTGCCAAGATAATCCATCGACATGACAGGTGTGGCATATAGAGAAGCTGGTTAAACAACATGATTATGACAAAGGTGTGCATTGGACTAGTCACAACAAAAGGCCACTCTTAAATGTGGAATTCTGTTGTGAAAAAAAGACACTGAACTATGGTTATTTCACACTTTGCTTCTGATTGGCTAGTACTCGTTGACTTCTTTGGTTTGACTGGTTAGGTTTAGGCATGAGGAGCGACTGGTTAGGGTTAGGATAAGAATAAGTGAAAGCCAATCAGGGCCCACGTTTTTACCAGTTTTAAGCACAATCTTTTTTTGATGCCATCAACAGAAGGCATTGCACAATACACAACGGCAAGAAAATGACATGCCAACTTTGTTTCCCAAGGAAAACCTGCTATTTTTTGGTTCCGGCTGGGAACAAACTTTTTTGGGTTCCGAACCAATTTATTTTTGTGCAAATGCTACTAACGGTTCAAAATTAAATGCTTGAACTGGAACAGGGCCGGCTTCATATTGATGCAAAAGGCCTATCAGAGGCAGAGTGGGGTGGGTTATGACTTTGTGAAGAACATTTGAGAGGAATAAACCTTTTGTGTGTATAGATGACGTTCAGGTCGGGGAAAATAGGAGCTAAACAAAAGTGTTCAGATTTTTGTTGAGCTTGTGTATTCAATTTCTGCCATACCCTGCCAATAAATCCCCATCAATCTCACAGAGTGGACCTTTAAAGGTTAAAGGGATTGAGATGAAAAGACAAAAAGAAGAACATATATTCCTTTCTGAATAATGAAGATCCTAAAAAAATCTGCCCCTAATGAATTATTCATCCACACTTCTGATAACAGAGGACAGAGTGCTTTGTTTCGTTTTTTTTTTATTTGGTTTTGTTTTGTTTATCCTGCCATCTAAACTGCCCCCAAACTCAGGGGTGCCGTGTTCTCTGCAACCGTTCCTCAGCAACCATTATCTGATTTCTGAAGCTCGAGTCTTACTTGTGTTCTGTTCTACTCCACCAAATGAAGCGTGACGCCGCATGACTGACTGAACACTCAAGGCTCGCGCAGCAAATTGGGTCAAACATTCCTTATCACTTCTCCTCCCTGTCAATGATATTCTCCTCCCAACTTTAGTTTAATGAATCTTCAATACAGAAGAGTCTGGGCTGCAAATCAAAGGTAAGCACACTGATTGATGCAGTATTTCCTGTGTACCTGCAGCACCTTGATCCCGGGCTAAAAGGCCTGCTAAATAAGGCCTGTCTGTCCTCGTCTCGTCTCTTCTGCTCGGTCGCATATGACACCTTAACTCATACCGCAAAATGTTTGACAAATGACGGAGGCTCTCAAAGGAAATTACTGAAATGGAAGGGCTGATTCATCGCACTATGTAACAGCCATTTTTTCCCCACTCCACACACTTTCACATTTTTCCCGTCTTTGATTATTTTCCAGAGCCGCTGTGCTCAGCCCTACAGGCCTGCGGGCCAGGCATTTCTACCATTTAAAATAATGTTATCTTTTGGAACCAGGGGACCAGTGCTCTTCTTAAAGGCTGCTTTGTTTTGGCATCCGTCTTCATTGGGGTGAGGTAAAAACCCATGTTCAGAATTAAAGGCTGCTGACGCTGTGAATATTTTACATCAGTCACCTGAAAATGCCTCACAAACAAACGTACCCCTGAGGGCTCCATCTCTATTCATCTCAATCAGAGGGGTTTTTAGCAGCACTTTGGTTCAGTGGCGGCTGCCAAATCAGCTCAGCGTCCACTTGCCAATTCACTTTAGAGAATGTACAGTTTTATCTCTGATGGACTGTATAGTGGGGCATCACTAAGGACGAGTCAATGAAAAATGGGCTGCGGCTCAGAAAAAGGCAAGCAATTTAGTTTTTCCTAGCTGCAGCTACACAGTCAGAATGAAGGAAATAGACCCTGATATTTCCGCTTTTCCGCTGGAGTTCTGTCTCGCTGACTGCTTGATGTTTGTTTTCTTGCTGATATAAGAAGTGACACCTCCTCTCCAACATACCACTCCACCAATAACTATGTAAAATCTAGGCATGTAAATAAATGGAAAATTCAGAGCTTGCATGACTGATGATCACAGAATATTGTGCAGCATATACTGGAAAAAAAAAAAAAAGGTATGGAGACATGCTTTAAAACATGTCTAATTATTAGTGGCCTATTTTCACTTTTCAATTGTAATTTTAAAAAAAGCATCACTGCATCACAAAAACAATGAACTGACTAATTGATAAGTTTTCATCAAAATAGACATGATTTTGACAACAAATTCATTTTTGATTGACATTGTTTAAGAGAGTGATCTTCAATATTTTTCAGTCATATCTCTTGCTCCTGAAGTTCCAGAACGTTGCTGTTTTATGTGCCACAAAGTCATCTGGGATTTGGATTTATGGGTACATCTTTGCCAATACTGTATAATTTAATTAAATTAATTTCATTTTTTTAATTAGTTTTTTATTTTACTAAAAGGCTGATTTGTCTTTGCTCATAAAAAAGTATGTTGGGTTAATTTAATGTGTATTTTAAAGGAAAAAAAACAAACTCTGAAGACCCCCTAGAGGCAGCAGACCCCTTGTTGGTTTAAGATATTGGTTTCCAGCTGACAAAACTCACAGGGGGCTTGGCAAGACTTTGTCTGCTCTGAGGCTGTCAAAATTAGATTTGCACATGCTGACTGAAATCACAATTTATACAGAAGTCCGTACACAAAACATTTATTTATCCTCACTCAAAACTAGTAAGCTACTCAGGCTACTTAGCAGACCACATCTCTGAACTCTCAAGCTCTATGATCCATGATAATGAATCATCATTATTCTTTTGTTGAGGAGAGAATACTCCACCAAAGGTAAAGGTCCTAAGAATGGAAACAGTTATAATGGATAAAAATTTTTCAGGGTAAAATAAAACACTTATTCTTTTGGTGTGCGCAGACTGGAGGAGCTCAGCTTTTCTTAGACTGAAGTACGGAGGGCTCAGCTGAGTGAGGACTTACACTAACCCTAACCCTAACACTCTAAAGTCAGTTTTGCACGTATGAAGCGGTCAAGTTGGTAATGCAACATCTGGTTATGTTCAGGTAAAGATCACAGTTTGGGTTAAAATAAGTATGTTATTTTCATAAGTTAATATATGTAATGAAGTTTCAGTAAGTTGTTATACCTAAGTTGCATATAATAACTTACTTTTAATTATATATGTTACAAAAGTTAAAAAGAAGTCATCAGGTGCGATCCATCCATCGACTCCACCACAATAAGTGGTCTTCTTTAGCTTTTTATACTACGTCACCTGCCTTTGATGGTACATCAAAACATTACGCTAGAGGGGTGCCTCCAGAAAAGACACTACAGGGGTTCCTACAGCATCATACTTTGAAGCATATGAACACTGATTAAGCTGCTGTATTTGACCTGCTGGGAGTGAGATGGGTCAGTAAAAACAGGCTATTTGAATCCAGGCTTTGTGAAATAATAGATGTTTTCACAGTTTTCTGATGTTTAATAGTCCAAACGTTTCATGCAAAAATGTGTTTATAGTCCCACATGATACCTACTACTATCATCACTAACATATCTCTAAATATGGTCACATAAATCTTAAGATGGAGTGTTTTAGATAAAAGTCCCCTCCTTCTTTAGCTAAATAAACCATTTAAAATCCAATTTATCTGGAACATGCATGGTGAGAAGGAATGAACACATGAATTAGAGATTTGTGGTTTTCATTGACAGCGGCAGACAATGCTACCATAAATTAAAAATGGCTCCTTAGAATAGTTTCCTAAAGCTATGACCTTTCACGTGATGACACCCGACCCTGATCGCTGAAGATACAACTTTCGTAATCAAAGGGATTATTGTCATTGTGACCTCCTTTTCAACTCTGACAAATTTTACGTCATCTCGTCTCTGTACTACATGTTGTGAATACAGTAAATAAATATGTAAAAATATAAATACTTGAAGAAATGTAAGCATTCCTTCACACCAGGCATCAGTTTAACCAAATGACACAGCGGTAAAAGAGGAAAAAAGATAGATCTGATGTGCTTGGGTGTGGTGTGCATTCAGTCACACAACCACCACCACAGAGGTGTAATCACACCATACTGCAAATGACAAGCAGACTGAAGAAGCTGACATTGTCTCAGATGCGTGTTTTGCAGGTTGCTGATATGGCCCACATCGCATGACGTTAATCTGCTGTTTACCACGAGCGAGTGTAAACACATTAAAGCCACGTGAGGAAACAGAAAGCATAGAGAATTCAGTCTGTGGCGCGAAGGGCAGACTCAGCCGATTCAATTCATTCGTCTTGATAAGAACTGACAGAGTGATGAATGAACACCCCCCGAAGGTATTAAGCAGTAAAGATGCAAGGTGATATTTACATCATAAGCATATCTTGATATGCAGAGCACACGGTTTCATATAAGCGCCTGTGAATACACACATGAAAGAACGAGGAAGGAAGTAAACAATGCTCCCTGCTTCTTCTCTTCTCTTGGTCAAACTCTCATTCGCCCATTGAATGTGCGTGTTACATCAAAGCACCAGAAAGTGCAGACAATGCAAGGTTAGCAAGAAAAAAAATTATATTTTTAATCAACCAGCTAAATAAAGAATGTCAACTAGATCAGTCAGTTTTTGAATATATCATATGTTTCTTTAACTAAAAAGAATATTTGACTGAAATTCTGGTTTCATCACACTGTCATTTCCTTATCAACCGTTATCAATAGTGCAAGGAATCCCATTCTAGGACAGTAGTTTCCAAAGTGCGAGACGTGGCACCCTGGTGGATAATCTACTTATACTGCATGGTTTATTTCCGTTTTTGTGATTGTATATTTACTGTTCCCTTTTAAAAAGACTTCAACAGATGATAACCTTTACATTAAAGCCGCTACAAGAAGTTTTGAACTGGTTATGAAACAGTCTTGATCTATTACTGATGCCTCTATATCACCTAACCCATGAGAAGATCACATATTTCTGTATAGTTACTCTTTATGCCTGACACTGAGAGTTTCCATGAGATCAGATGAAACAAGCCTGTGTTAAAAAGAAGCAGGATTATTTTATCTGGATGATTTTATTTTTGATATGTTTTGTGATTATTACTGTGGCAGCATTACTTATTTTGTCCACAGGGGGCTTCAAAACCAGCAAAATATCCCTTGAGTCCCTTGTTGTGCCTTTAAATTTTAAGTATCAAAATGCAAAAACATTGCATTGAAACAATACAAATGCTATTAAATACACTGCAATTATGCTGAAAAGACGGATGGTGACAGCTTGTTCAAGGTTGCCCCTTGTCATGGTTAAAAACGCACTTTCTGGCACAGCAACCTTTTGAACAGGCAATGCCAGATTTGTTGCTGCCAATAACTTTCATAATAACTGTCAAAGAAATGCTGATACATCTTAGTCTTTAACACCCAGGTGAACAAACTGGAGCTCACCAAAACAATTAAAAATTGACTCTAAAGTGCAAGCTACTTGACTAACAAGTTTTCTTGGGAAAGCTAGTTGCACCATTCAGCAGGGAAGAGATGTTTCCAAATGATGTATGTTTACTTTCAAGTGACAAAGCCCCTCTAGCTACTGTGTGAATTATGACTGTTATCTGTTGAGAAAATAATAAGGAACGTGGCCCAAAGAGGGAGGAGGTCGATGGATGGGCCAAAAAAACATTAGACTTCAACACAGGAGACCACTGTCGATAGTCTGATTCACAGTCAGCACTGGTTTCTCCATCATTTGATAACCTTTGCCATGCAATTATTGTAAACATTATGAAGAAGGTAAATATGAAGCTACCACCAGCAGATTTTTTCCACTCTTTATGCTAAGCTTGTTTACAAGTTTGGTTTACAAAGAGGGTGTGAGCCATAGGACCCAACAGGTTTTAGATCTTATGTGAAGAAAACATGACAAGTAATGAAGACTTTTCCTCACCAAATGCATTTCTTGTGAATAATTTTCTCTTAAAGCACCATGGAAGTGTTTCTTTGGAGGAGTGCTGCTTCTGAGGTGAGCGGAGGTAGCCTATGAAATGGCCTCCACTTGGTTTTTGGCTAGAACATTAGGTGAGGTCTTAAAGGCATTCACTATGAAGGGTTCATTAATTAAAAAAATGTAAAGTAGCTGAAGTTTATCAGTCCATATAGAGGGTCTAGTCTGTAAATGAGGTTCTAATTTTGTCCACCAAGGACTAAAGTTGCTTTATGTCCTTTAAAATATGCTTTAATAATCTGCAGCATAATGATATTCTGAATCTGTAGCAGGCGAGAGTATCCCACTGAGGGCCTATTGATGGGTTGTAAGCTGCATACAGTAATTGGTAGTAAGTGACGAGTACTTGGCAAGTACTGACCACTGTAGAGTGTCTTAATTTGTTCCAACACTTTATACCCAGAGGGGAGCCCATGCACCATTAATATCTAAAACAAAAAAAAACACATGAACAGCTGTTGCCCAGCAACTAATAGCTAGTTACTGTACAATAGCTTTTTCAACTACCGTACTGTAAAAAAAAAAAAAAAAAAAAAAAAAAAAAAAAAAAAAATCTGACAGATCTTTAATAAAGCTTCAAAATAACAAACCCTCATCATGTTCTCGTCATGTAGGTCAGTAACTCAGTGATGCACCAGTCATGCTTTTTCGTCACTGATCCCGATTGCTGATCGTAAATAAGGTATATCGGCAAATACACAGCTGATTGTTATACGAGTGTTGTAGATCAGTTTGATATTACATAAAACTGGACTGGTCATACCAATTTATGTCACTGGTCACTCAGCCGCTCCTGAGTGGAACAGAGGAGCCCATGAGTGTGGATATACAAGTCACAGAGTTGTCACAACACATCCCTGCAAATGTTTCACAATAAAAGCCTTGCTAAGAAATGAAGGGTTTTTGTCCACTGAAATGCCAGAGGGCTTTTAATTTGAAATGGATACAGGAATTGTTGAGTTTGTATAAACAGGGCAATGCAATAACTTAAAGAGGGCCAAAACAAGGCTTCGTACGTATGCTGAAAACTGACAAACTAGCCAGCTAACTATACTTTGTTAACATCGCAAATAGATGTGATAAGCATGAATGACATGACGGCTGCACTTCAAACATGTGCAGAGTCTATTTTTGACAGATCCCGGGGTCGAGCAGCACGGAGCAGATCAAATCAGATCAGACAAAGAAACAGCATAGAGAATCTGGTCAGTTTTCAAAATAAAACACCCATGTGCAGACTTGCAATCATAAAACCAGGCAAAAAAAAAAAAAAAGACACTAACTATGTAGCCTACTTATTCATGATGGTGGCACAAGAGGCACGAAAAGACGACCAAATCAACATGAAGTCAACCTAATCAGGCAGGCAAAATGATCCGCTGATGAAACACTTCTGAAATGCTGCCGATGGGACACGCAGATATGTGAAGGACAGATCAAAACTGTGACACAGACATGCCATGCCCAGTGGAATCAACGGAAGAGAGTTATATTTAAACTGTAAAATGAGGGTGTGAGTGGTCTTTTTTTTTTTGAAACTTTCCGGCAGCACAAACTAGTTAGCAACTTAAGCGACCACATACACAAGAGTGTACAACGTACAGGTGTATAGCATTAGTAGGCCTTCAAGGATTTCGTCAGATATGATTTCATTATCAAGGGTTCTTTTGGAAGTATTAAGCATACAATGAGATAAATGAGGCTTGATTATAATGTGCCAGTTGTATAAGAGTTTTTAAACACGTTTTGATTTAGTTTTGTCATTTTAAAAATAGGAACTGTCAACAGCATGTGCTCCTTTTCGTACTGAAAATCAGTATGCAGAAGTACTGTTACATTACTCATAAGCAAGTAATATTTTAGTAAACTACTGCTGTCAAAACTCATAATAACTACTCAGAGTATTACTTTTTAACTATTGATGTTTAATGCATCAATAGAAGGCATTCGGTTACAGGGGTTTGTGTTTCTCTAAATCTTCCAACTAAATTGCTCCACTACAATTACAACAATTATCCTGCACTGTTCTGGTCTGTGGTTACAGTCACCTCTCTTAACCTGTGCCTGCTGCAGAGTTTTTTTTTTCCCCCTTCCGTTTTAAATTCAAGTAAGAGAACAGACTTGAAAATATTCTCAGTAGCAGTAGTGCAGAAAGCATTAATCAGTCACATTATTTTTAATAGCGATAACAATAACGATCAGCATGTGAGCAATCTGGCATCTCTTGTTTGTAAGTAACAATAAAGTCATTGAAAGGTTACACATTGAATTCATTTGGTGACTAAACCTGCTGATTGCAGGGTTTTAATTCAAAAACTCCATACTAGCCATGATTTCATTAATTCTGTAGTGAGTGAGCTAATCAAGACCACTTCCCATGTTTCCACAATACAATGATTATGTCTATCCACAGAAACAAAACTAATTTGAGCAACATCTTTATGAAATTGCTGTAATCATACCTGAAAAAAAATCCAACAACAAAAAGGGCAATTTTAACCTTTGTCAGATTTTTTCTTTTTCATTGCTATTGTGTTTGACAAAAGCCCAGGGAGCAGGAAGCATTTACCTTGATAGCAGTGGAGGCAATCTGGATGTGGTGCAGCTTGTGCAGGGTGCTCTCCCTGTCGATGAAGTAGGAGGCAGCCAGCTGGTGCAGCGCTTCCAGAGTCACAGCTGTGCCATTGGATTCAGTCACTTCAGACGTTCGACTCAACTTCCGCTTGTCCACAAAGATCATTAAAGACTCTTCCCCTGCGAATACACGCACGCAGACATGCACATGAAATTCATTAATGACTCATCCTCTGTGAACATACTCTCACATAATGTTGGGTGGTGCAGGGGTAAATATTAACCCGAACACCTTTTATCATTAGCAGCAGAAAAGCAGACCTTGTGAAGGTGGAGAGCTGATGAGGAACTGCCTCTGCTACAGTATAATTCACAAATTGAGATGCTTTATTGAGCAGGTCTTTTGATATAAACAGAGCCAAAGCTTTCAGAGGATAATGCATTGACAAACGGTGGAAAGAGTGAAGGATCGATGGTAAAATCCTCTCTAACAACATCGGGTTTTATGGGGAATGTGGTCTTAATTTGGAGAGACATTAGAACTAACAGTACATCACTACTGGGGATAGATAAAGGTTAACACGTCTCCACCGCAGCGCTGCAAAAAAAAAACCCCTCCATTTTAACAACTCACTTTTACTTTTACAGTGTCTTGAAAATCTTTTAACAGAAACATTATGAGATTATTTCATGTGAATAGAAATTAAAGTTACTGGAATAAAACGGTTTAATTTTCTTAATTCTGTGGCAATGAGCTTCTTTAGTTTGTCTTCTTTCAAGACACTGACACCAGCTTAACACTGGCAGGGTAATTCTGTAGTGTGTCAAACTCCAGCACCGCACTTCATGTGGCCCGTCAGTAGGGTTGGGTACAGAATTGCAGTGCCAATATGGAACCAGTTCCTATACGAACGGTTCCTACAGAACCGGATTACGATGCAGCTTACGGTGTCTCATTTCAGTGCCCCACGCCTGAGCTGTCAACTGAAATAGTTGCCCTCCGGTGCAGACGTTACAAACGCATCACCAACCTGCAACATTCACTCTACATGGCTCTGGCAGCAGGTGGCCTTCCATCAGCTAGTAGCTACCTTAAACATGATTAAATCATATTTCACACAACCTTTTGAGTGAAACACAGCCAAACTTTAAAGAACAGGTGAGATGTGCAACAAAGGTTTAAAAATAATTGTGTGTAAATAGGGGAAGCATCAATTTGTTAAGTAATTCTTTATATATTTAAGCAACTGTTAACAGTTTCAGTTTTTTACGTCCAAATTTGTTTTAGCAATGAAAAAGCCATTCTTTAATTTTGTCAACTGTCATTCTGTGCTATCGGTTAAGCCACACTGACTTGAAAAGATTATAACTGGTGCAGTGCAATTCTTGTTACAGAAATGCTCTAGACCATGGGTCTTCAACAGAGGGGTCCAGGGCCCCCGGGGGTTCCTGAGAATTCCTACAAATTATTGTTTGATAATATTGGGGTTTTCTGAAATTTTTGTTTGAAATTACAATGAATCCAAGATTGATATCCTTAACCTGACACAAAAATATTCAATGCAATATATGTGCTCTGTCTCTATCAGCTAACGGGTCAATGGCCTGAAAACAATGAAGACCTCTGCTCGAGACAGTGTCTCAATATCAAACAGCCATTTTGAACAGTGGCACTCAGCTGCTACATGGTTATAGCTATGTTAATGTTGTAGCATAGTAGCAGCAAAATGCTAGAATTTAATTTTTAAAGCTACTTCAAAGAACCTTCGTAATTCATTCACATCATTTCATTTCCCCTGTGGACAGAAGTGGTAGTGTTTCCACCGTAATAACCACAACATTATCTAAACAAAAATCTGCTCCTGCTTCTTTTTTACTGGCTAAGGTATGACTCAATGAAAAATGTAAACATCATCTGATTTCACACAGAGACTCAGACCCAGTGGCATGCATTAAGAACAGCTATATAGAAATAGCTAATCATCTAGCAGATGGGCTTGTTAATTTATGTAGGTCATACAGAGGCATCAGTAATACATTTAGACTTTTTCATCTAGTGCATTTACGCAAATCTAAATTTGAAATAAATAAAAGATGAAATAAATAGTTAGTAACTATTAAGTTATTACTGAAACCAATAACAATCGAGGCAATTATGTAATATGATAGCAAGACATTAATATGGGCTTTAAAGGAAACTATAATGCTGAGGATGAAACTGAGTTTGACACCCTTAGGTTATATTAGGCCATGCTGTTGCACTTCTTTCTTATTGTTTGCACCACATGGGGTACATCATTGTCTTTCCAATCTATTTTAAATACTGTTGGTATTCACAGCGGCTTTGAGAGTTTATGCACAAGAGATACAAGATGAAAAGAGCCAGCAGAGGCTGGGAGGAGATTGTGCAGCAGATAGCCATGGGAGCTTTGCTGCGCATTACAGTACTCTGGCTAACTCACATCTATTGTTATGGATGCAGAGGATCCGCTGACATTTTTGTCAAACTACTCCAAACACAGATTTTACGTGTTGAATCAAAGAATGTGAGCTTAAACAAGCACAAACAAACCCACACTCACAGCTGAGACAATATTTTATTCAATATTCACTTGTACGAGTACAGGAAGCTTCAAAGCTTCAAATATGTTTACCCACTAGATTTTTTACTATTTTATGGCAAATCACCTTTTTTCTCTGCTATCATTGTTGCTGTAGACAAAGCCCAAACTTAGGACAAGGTGGTTGTATTTATACAATGGCTCTTATAAAACCAAATATGCCCATGTAGAACACCTACCAAGGTCAAACTTTGATTCTTGTATAGAAACAAATCATGTTTCTCTGCTAGACAAAAGACTTTTGCACACCCCACAATTCTTTGTCTGCTTGATTATGGTGATATTGTATATATGCACGCCTCTCTCACCACCTTAAAGCCTCTCGACTGATTCATCAGAGGCGATATATTTCTTAATCAGCACTGTGTCTTGTAAGAAAAGGTGGGATGTTCCTCCTTAATATGCAGAAGGAAGCAACACTGTATGCCGTCCCCAAAACCAGAGTAAAAGCTCAGTCTCCTGCCTGATGCAATGCAGAGAGATGGACGCAATGATTTATTGCCATGCATGCTGTAATTTAAGCATACATGGGAATAAATTACAAAATAATACATTTATATATATTTCTGACTTTCTCCCTAATAGCCTGAATAACTCACTAGATTTGTTGCTTGTTGCTTAATTTATATAATCAATATTTAGGGCATTTAGACAGTGGACCAAACCACTGTGAGAGAAAGAGGGGAAGCGTGCAATCTTTCAAAACTTGAAAATGCATTGTTTTGCACGGTTGCATTGTCACAGTACTGACTCTCATTAACCAACATTCACTAGACACTGACAGACAACAAAATTGATTACAATTATGGCAAGGGACAATACCCAATTCTCCACCCTTGGACAGGATGTTTTAAAATTAGCTCTACCTCTTGTTCACACTGAATTTGGCTTAAGTGGGTTCAATTACTCTGCTGCAAACAAATGGGCTGTGCTCCAAAAAATATGAGGTTACATCCTTTTATTTCACTTGAACATTTTAAAAGTCTGACTAAATATTTTTCTGAAACATTTAATGTGTCTGTAAATTGTGTATGCTTGAAGTGTGTATTTTTGTGCGAAGGGCTCTCTTGAAAAAGAGATACCAGCGTCACCGAGATAAAGGATTAAATAAATACATTTAAAAATGTTCCACAAACAGGAAGTTGCAGGAATGAAATTAGGAATATGACATAAAAGTTCCTTTAACCCTTTTCTATGTGCAACTTCCATCATATCTGGTGAAATAAAGGATTGAGCCTCAACTTTTTGAAGAAGAGCCACATGCGATTCTGAACCAGCTCATGTACGGATGTTGAGAAAGAGGTCACAGGTCTCCAAAATAGTAAAGTGTTTCACTCGCTACTGAACTTAGACTTTGGTTCTTTTAGGTTGCGGTCATGATAAAGTTTCTGAGGTCATAAAAAGGTTCCAGTATGATAGCCTGTTGTGGAAAAAGGCCACATGTTCACTCTGGGTCTGGGCCACCTGGATGCCCGAAACCTCACCCTTTAGCACTTTCTTACTCCCATGTGTTCAGATAGGTCAATACAATCACAGAAAACCACAGCACATCTACTTTATTTACCTCCCAGTGTAGCGGAGAGCAGAAAGTGGGTCCCGTATTTTCTGATAATGTTGTCAGTGATGGCGCCGAGACTGGGCCTCCTGCCCAGCTGCCTAATGGTCTGGAGGAACTCGGGGTCCAGCGGCAAGGAAAAGCCATTGTTCTCTTGTCTCTCCAGGGCCAAGCTGTTCACCTTCCAGCGGCCAAACTCCCTGCAATGTCAAACAAACACACATTGAATGGAAGCAAAGGACACACAACACATGAAAGTTGCATGCAGGCACATTTGAGGAAAAGACACGGGTCCAATGGAAGACGCTATTTGATCTTACGCACAATAAGGTCCCTGTTTGGAGAGTCTTTCCATCATTGTCAAATAGTGACAGGGATGTGAGAGCTATTTTGAGACGTTTCCTAGAGACACAATGCAAGTCTGTCTGAACATTTGTTTTCTGTTCTCGAAAAGAAGGAAAACGCAGCCAATTGTTGTGATTTTAAAGTGGACAGAACACAGCTTGCCCCTCACGAGGAGGCTCATACTCAGATCTGTTCCTTGCCAGGCATAAAATATGATGTCTGCACGACCTCTAAGTGAATCTTGTGTGCCACTCTTTAAAAGATGAATGGTCTCATGCTGTTTCTACCTCCAGCTCGGAGAATTGCTTTGCACCATAGTGAAAAACATTGTGTTTCTCCAACGATTTTAAATAATAGCGCAATCTTTTCTCATCTCGAGTCACTTTTTGAGGCGCTGGACGGGCTGTAATCATGGATGGAGTCTTGCTGCTTTCAGGGCCTTTTTTGGAGGGAACAGGCTTCATCTAAAGTCGTTTGATATTCAGCCTGGCCTTGGAGCATGCCAGCTGCCTTTATCTAGCAAGTGCAGACTGAGTGCTGCTTGATGCATAGATTAGCGCTATTCAAATACAGCTGGTAAAAAACATGGTTTCTAGTAGGGGCGAAATTGAGGACCTTTCAATCACTGTTCGGTAGGTGGTTGGCTCGTCTGTTGGAAAAAAGGGAACACAAAATTTCGCATGCATTTGATTCTGAATGTGTCTTGGCTTTGTAAAGCTGCAATAGGTGAGATTTACATGTAAAAACACCCTGTTTTTTCGTTTTGTTTTTGTCAGAGTGACTGCAACACAAAATATATATATTCTGATTCCCATATTTCTCCTTAATTATACATCTCCCCTTCTTGGTCAGATGAATTACGGAACATTTTAAAAGCAAAGTTCACTCAAAAAGTGAAAATGACATATTTTTCCTCTTATTTGTGATGCTATTTATGCATTTAGATAATTTTGTTGTGAGTTGCAGAGTTTTGGAGATATTAGCCATAGAGATGTATGGCCTCTCTCAAATATAAAGGGACTAGATTTCACTCAGCTTTTGGTGCACAAAGATCCAAAGTCGACAAGCAATGACCAGAACTTGTTGTGAGCAGTTTCATGTAGAAATTAGTACTTTCTCTAGTAGAGAGAAAGTAGCTCTGGTAGAGTCTACTGTAGAAAGTAAGTAATTCCTACATGAAACTGCTCACAACAAAGTTCTGTGAATTTTGAGTAACTGGATCATGATTTCTGGAAAGAGACATTCCTGCTGACATTTAGTCCCATTATATTGGAGAGAAGATGGCCATCTCTATTGCAGAAATCTCCAAAACTTGGCAGCTTACACCAAAACAATTTAGATGGATAAATAGCACTATATGAGAAAGGAAAAATACGTATGTATATAGGTATTTTTGATTTTGGGGTGAACAGTCCCTTTACAGAGTTTTACCAATAATAAAAATTAAAATTGATGGCTTAATCTTTTCACCATCTCCTTCCTCACCTTCCAGACAAGGACATTTAAAGCTGTTTACAACTGAGAAGAAGGTCTGCAGTTTTCATATTCATCATGTGTTCATTATGCCTGCCTTTACACCTGGATGCTTAATCAGTACAGAAGAGAAGAAGCACCTACGATGTTAACAATCAACAGCCACAACAAAGTCCCACAACACCTGAGACACCCTGATGAGAAGAAACAATGCAATATTTAGTTTTGACTTGATTACAGCTATTTGGCGAAAAAAGAAAATATTCAGCACTGCAGTAACTCATTTCCTCAACTATTCAACATGTTTCTTTGGTTATACAAAGATGCAGTCTGGAAGAAGCAGTAACAAGACAGACTAATTTGACCAACTGGCAGCAACCCCCCACTGTAGTTTAGAAATCAGCTTTACTCAACAAGCTCCACAAGATCTTAGCTCCTAAATTTGTGGTTAGAAGCTGCTTGTGGCAGAAAAAAGGGACACCCCTGTGGAGCGCTGACCATAATTTTGCAATGTCTCTGGTTTGAGTCAGACCTCTGTTAAATGTTTGGTCTACATTCCACTCTATAATTACAATTGAGGCATAAAATGCCCCCAAAAGACACCTTAAAAATAAGGCCGGGACAGTAGCTCTGCTCTTTTTCACTCCACTATTTCTACCAAAGTAGCTATCCTATCAAAACTGCACAAATCCATTTTTGTATACAACTTATAGGATGCACCCACATCCGAATAACTTATTTGAGGAAGCACAAATAATGCAATGAAAACAGATGTTTCTTCTGTCCAAAGTATTTATTAAACATCAGCTCTGCTGTTACCTTGGCATAGTTGAAATAGGTTGCATCTACCAGAATCAATCACTGATTTAATGCACTAGGATTATTACCTTCAACCTTTTTTAAATTTATTTGTATATCTTTATTGCTGAGTTTTTATTTCTAATGCAGATGATTCAGACAGTTCATATAACTTACTTCAGTTGGACAATTTACGTTTAAGAATGTTTATTGCAGCAGTATAACAGTTAGAGTTTGCCGCCTCAGCTCTGACCTCATCACTCCTCGCAGATTATGTTTACATAGAGATATTGAGGAGTGATGAACACGCGTCTTGGACCCCCTGTTGGAGCCTGCGGGTGGATGGCGGGGTGGTGATGGGGCTGACTCAACAGGCAGCGATGCTCATACGAGGCAGCAATGGCACTGACAGGCAGAAGGAGAGAGGGGAGGTTTTAGCAGTTTAAACAGACCGCCAGATTGGTGGATTGGCAGTGTGATTGTGGTGCAGCTCGAGTTGACTGCCCGAACTAGCTCGCAGACGCCGCAAGATTTTAGCTAAAAATAAAATGAGAGAAAGAGAAAAAAAGTACATTATAAGGTTGTCGAAATGGGCCAAAATTTCATCATTTCTATGCTTTGTAGGCACTTAAACAGATACAGAGACATATATGGATAATGATATCTCTGTGTACATCTACTAACTTCATTTTGGAGGTGTAGTTCTGTCTACCCGATATCTATCCTCCCTTTTGGTCTGGTTTGAAGTCTTGAGAAAAATATCAGGCTCTGTAGGAGCAAGCTGTGCCACCGTCTTCACCAACTAACCAGCAACTTTGTGTGTCTCTCTGGTGCTGGGAGCATAAAGTTGTTTTTATCAGAGCTTGTTTGCAAAGAACAGCTCCCTGTTGCTGCTGGAAACAGGATTGATGAGGGTGCTGTAACTGAAACATAAAACAAATGTGCAGTAAAAAAAAAAAAAAGAAGAAGCAATGAACTAAAAGAACCTAAAAGGATGGAATGAGTTGCACGTGGGTAATAATTCTGAGTGATTAGTAGCTTATCTCTAGTTATATTGGGTTGTATATGCTTCTGTGAAATAGGGTTTAAAATTTTGTGAATTTTCCTTAACCACATGTAAACAATCAAGAATTGATAAATCATTAATAATTAATAAGACTCAAAGAACATCTTTCTCTCGTGTTCATCATTATTTAAACATGTCTCTCTACTTACAACTTAAATAAACAAAATATTAAATCAGTAACCTCTTGCTCAAAAGAGCTGCTCTTTTCTGCCTGTTATTCAACAAATACAGTTAAGTTAAATGCAATTGCTGCCATTTCATTTGCTGTTGTATACAGTGATATAAGGAAAAAATTCAGTGGAAAAACTCTGATTTATTTTGGTTGTCTGAAGGTGAGATGCTGCATTGGCTTTTTAATGAGGAGACTTTTGCCTTGTCAAGATTTATAGAAAATGCTTGGCAATTAAGAACCGAGAACGCTGTATCCAATATAATAAGATGTTTCTGTCATTGAATCTGACTGTTTTGAAACATTTGCTTCTCCTTCTTTTGGAATTTGTGGACTTATTACTGATTTGTCATGTGGCCATCCAGGCTGTTGTTCTGTTTAGTGTCTTGTAATAGGCTAGGCAACACTGGATTAACTCAATGAAGACATCCTGATCTGGTTATTTTATCTACATGAAGCTTTAATTTAAATTTAAGACATTATACAACATGGCAATCACTTTGTTTATTTAAATCACTGACTTTATCTATATCCCCAACTCCTAGGAGCAGGTAGACAGGCAGAATCTAACATGAATGCAAGATGGCTTTCAAGCTCAGAGGACTGCACAAAGAGATACAGTAGCTTCTACACTGTTCTACAGCACTGCACGCCAGGTTTCTGGGAAGTAAAATCCTTCAAACTTTCAAAAATTTAAAGAGTTTTCTCGGAAGGCTGCCTGAAAAATCCTTTTGTAAAGGAGCAGACTGGGTGTTCTGATGTGTCTTCCTCTCTCTAACATACACACAACCCCCAACACCCTGTAGACACGCACCAACTCCCTCATGCAAAGACACATGCGTTCACACACCCTACAGCTGCAAACATCTAAACAAAGCTGCCCTTGCCGCAGCAACTTTGCTATCGCCCAGAATATCGCGGAGCCCCCATGGGCGCGGGCCTGCTGCCAATCAATTTCCCACCAATAACAATGACCCCCAGAGAAAAATACAAAACAGAAAACAGCTCATTAAGACCTGTTTCATGTCAGTGTTTCTCTATAACGAGCGGCCATTAGTGTTTCTCTCCGTCCAGTGGGGCCCAGTGAAGAAGGGAGCAGCGGAGAGAGAAAGAGGGAGAGCTTAACTGTGATCGACACAGTGCATCGCTGTGCTGCTCGCTGATGGACGTTTATGAATGGTGCCACAGCTAAGCTGGAGAATACAGCACACACACAGGTATGCACACACGTGCAGGCCCATTGTTGAATGCTTCGATTCAACCTCACCGTTTGCACGCCACGCACATACGCACACGCGAAAAGATCTTGCGTTTCATGGACGACTGCAGGTTTATTTTCCCCTTAACTGTTTTCAGTGAGACACTGAGTGACTGGAATAGCCTATCACAGACACACACTCATGCACACTCACACACGAACAGGCAGCGGGTTTATTTCACCCGCAGCTCTGTGCAGCAGGGGGCTTGCTGCACATCTACCTGTCAGGCCCCCCTCTGAGCGAGCTGGAGCGCTGTGCACCAGGAGGTGAGGAGCCGCAGGAGCTAAAGGGGCTGCGATCAGACCAGGGGAGTCATACCCTGCTACCTGTCCATCATAGCCCAGGTGTCTGAGATCGATCACAGTATACAGACAGCCTGAGGGTGCCTCTTGGTGCCCAACATAACAAATCAGGGAATCAGCCCTGTGTACGATGCCGAGAATAACAATGCAGATTGTGTCAGTTCAGTACAGTGTGTGACTGCGCAGGTGAGTGTCTTCTACTTCTGATGTTGTTTCCTGAGGCATAACAGGGAAGATTTAAGAAAATGATATTAAATGTTTTGTCTTCAAATGAAAAAAAAGGACACTTGATAGCAGAAGAAAATCTCATTTACAGCAGCAATCTTAAATCTAAGACAGCTTTTAAGGAGCCCCTTGTAAGTTGTTTTTTATTTTTTATTTTGTTACAATAAACCCTAATTCCAAAAAAGTTGGTCCCCTGTGTAAAATGTAAATAATGACAGAATGCAGTGGTTTGCAAATACTTGTCAGGCTATGTTCAATTGAATACTGTACAAAGATAAAATGTTTAAATTGATAAACTTTAACTTTTTTTTGTAAATATACATTAATTCTGAATTTGATGCCTGCAACATTCTCCAAAAAAGTTGGGACAGGGGTATTTTTTACCACTGTGAGGAGACTAATAAGAGTGAAATTCTTTTACAGTCTTGTCTAATATACAACTGCAGTTCCTTAACAATCCAGGGTCTCTGTTGCTGTGTTTTGCATTTCATAATGCACCACACTGCAGGCAGTCCAGTCTAACCAGTCTAGCCAGAGCCAGAGCCTTTTTCTACAAAGCTGCACTGTTGTAACACAAATCTCTGAAAAATATGTCTGGATGGCAGCACATGTTGCTCCAAAACATACATATGCATATACATATTTCAGCATCAGTGGTGCTTTCACAGATGTGCAGGTTACCCATGCCATGGCAACTATGATACCCTCATACTACAAATGCTGGCTTTGTTTTATGTTTTATTTCTTGTCTTTATTTTTTTTCCCCCCTAACAAACCGGCACCAAGCAGAGTTTTATCAAAATATTATAAGCTACTGTAACTGCAGGGTTTTAATTACACAGTGGCTTTCAGGGGAAGCCTATTCTAGTGCCTCACATTGCTTGTGTATATATGGAAGCGCACAGAAGCATGAACAGTTGCACGGTAAATTAAATTAAATTATCAAAAAAAATCACAATATCAGCAGGGGGACAAAGGCAATGTTCACAGGCAAAGAATCACACATCCAATGTAAAAAAAAAAAGCAGAACATCTGTGAAACGTTGTTTAGCAAACTTGTGTGTGTTTTTTTTTTTTTTAACTACAGAGAAATACACGGACTTTGTGCGCTGTTTAAGGCTTTTAAGACTTGAACAGAGCCTGGTGTCAGGTATCAACATCATCATCTTATCTTTGTGAATCCAAATTAACTCACTGAGACATTTACACGGGAGGGTTTTGCATAAAGTATCACAGGCACGTAGGAACAGCTGTTTGCGGCTTGCAGCTCACTGTTTCTCCCCGTTTCTTTCTCCTTGACTGTCCCTTCACTTCCCTGCAGTTTCCCTTCTGTCTATAGATTATTACAATGGGGGAAAATGGAATTAGGGCCAAAGTTCTATTTACAGCCACGAAAAGCAAGCAGACCTAAGTGGCGTCTTCTGTCTATCTGACTGTCTGTATTGATCTCCTCCACTCTATTTCAGAACTATGGACAGTGCTGCTGCTGCTGCGGTGGCACACACAACAAATGCACAATTGTATTTATTACTTAAGACATATGTTCGGATATTAGGATGGAATGAGAGAAAAACACAAAGCACTGATGTATTTTTACTGTTAGGATTTTTTTCATGACCCTCAATTCACAGAAAATGAAATAACTCCCTCTAAATTTTTAGAGTTCCCCTTAATTTAAACCATGACTCGAGCACATGAACAATTACAGAGACACTGACCCTAATACACTATTGTTTAGATCAGCCTCAATGTCATTATTCTTTGTAAAAGGAAATACCTGCGGGAGTGTCTATATAAAGGCTTGCTGCAGGGTGAAATCATGACGCTTTGGTTAATAAAACAAGTCCACAAGCTATGTTATGACTGCTTCATAATTCTGTTAAATTACTGGAAACCACACTGCGGGGCCACGGCATGCCTTTCAAACTTTGGGCAAAAACCATGCTAAAGTAGGTTATACTAATGCATGGTCGATTTAAAATCCTTTCAGAGGGATTTGCACATTAATTTAGTTGTTTGTTCCTATTAGTCTGCACAACTCTGTGGCCAATTTATTAACTGTTCACACAAAGTCTCATGTGAATGGGAACGTGCGAGAGCTTCGTATGGCCAAACCTCTGCTACATGGAGTGAATCTGGATGACACTGATTTGTCGGCCTAAAGTTATAGTATAGTATTGTATAGTGTTTGTCCCCTGTGGTGTGCACACAACTTTCAAAACAGCAAGCAGAATAATTTGATATGATTATATATATATGGTTAAAATCACTGTTTGTATGCAAGATAATTAATCTGGCAAAAATAAGCCTAACAGCTCTATAATTCTTCTGTTGTGGTGTCTCAATCATGCTAATTGTAATGTGGCAAGTTACAATGCATCCTCATTTCAACTCATCATGAGAACATTTGAATGTCACAGAGAAAGAAAGAGAAGAAAAAAGAAAAAGTTAAAATAGCTCGACTTGTCTTTGCAGGTGTTCTGAATATTTGCATTTATACACAGTTCCCGACAGCGAGCTGATTACCACTGAAGACAGTTTTCTTCCATCCCTCATTTCCTCGCTGTTTTACTCAGATACTGTATAATGACTTTACAGCAGTTAGGTCCACATCATTGGTCTCCACATCAAAACTCTGGATTCAAGCTGCGATTTACTGCACAGTATTTACACACTGGAAAAAATGCAGAATGCAACAAAGGCATTTTTTCCTTCCATTATATAGTAATTAGTGCACATTTTGAGCCATATTAGCAGTTTAAGGGGGAGTAGGTTAATTAAATGACTTGCTGTGTTTGATGGATTGACTCAGAAAAGTCTAATTTCACATCTGACTTCATGCAGTATTGAGCCTTCATTTAAATGACATATTTGTCTTCCACTTCAAATAATAACTCTGTTACATACTGTGTATATATCTCAGTAAGGGCTCTATTGCTGAAAGGGCCTATTATGCTCATTTCCAGCTGTAGATTTTAAGATTTGGGATTCCGCTCGAGTAGCTTTGCATGACTCACATTTTTCAAAAACATCCTTATTTATCTTATTCTGGCCCTTTATGCAGTTCCTCTCCTCTGACTCTGGCAGGACTGTGAGTGCTAACATCAGCAGAGCACAGGCTAAGTAGCGGTAGCAGTTAGCTACACTGGGAAAAAGTAAAGATATCTGTCTATCAGAAAGTGTAAATCACAGAGAGTTGAGTAGCCACAGGACATCAGAGGGAAAATCAAATATGCAACTCTTTCACAATTGAAAAAAAGCATTCTCTGTGAGACATACTGAACATTAATCCTGAGCAGTGGAATGAAGACTGAGTATGTGGGCATGCTGTGGCTTCGCTGAGCCTGAAGGACGATCATATGAAGAAATATGCCAACATCAGCCCATCGAGTTAAGTCATCAAAAGCAGGAGAAACTATTGAAGATGTTGCATTTAGTACAGTCTGAAACCTGAGCATTTTTCTCACAGGGATATGTTTACTATTTAACACTTCGGCCATGTCACAGAGGAGCAATAGAAAGACTCCTGAGTGGAAACATCACAAAAGTTCATGGCCCAGAATAAGAAGAGCCAGCAGTAGGTGATTAAAACCACCCAGAAAATCACTACCACCCATCTACTGAGCAAGAATACTAAAAGTTTTCCAATACCCACTTCAGCCACAGCCTGTTCACCATGCTGCCATCAGGCAAGAGATACAGAAGTATCCGCTGACTCCCTTCAGGCTGTGAGACTGCTTAATTCATCCTCAGCACTGTCTTTTTTTCTGAACAGCAAAGAGGGAACTGCATCTAAATCTCCCTGTACAACCTTGTTATGTTATGATAAATAAATCTATCTTGTAAATTGGATGCCCTAAAAACATTTTTTTGTAATCTAGAGATTATGTTTATATTCTTCTAATTAAATTATGTTGCAGATTAAGTTTCAGTGGAAATTTAAATGCTGATTAGATGATAGTCACTGGCAGGACAGTTTAGAAAGCGCTATGTTTTTGTGATCATATAAGTCCCATGTGTGGCTTTGCATCTTGAGTCTCATGTGGTTCTGTTTAAGCGATACATCTTTGGTTAAATATTGGGACAGATTTTGGTATCTAAACGCAAAAAATCCCTTTCCTTTCTCTGATACCTAAACATGATCGTGAAAAAAAGTTTAATAATGCTTTAGTTCCTATGAACATATATATAAATACTTACATTGCAGAAGCAGATATTGTGGGAAAACAGATGAGTTCTCTAAGTACCTAAACATGACCATGAAAAATGTCTGATTATGCTTTATTTGCTATGAGCAGACATATATTGCAAAAACAGATACTGCCAGGAAAACAAATGTCTCCAGTTTATCATTTATTTCAACATTTTGTGCCTGCAGATAATTCTATAACAATGTTTTCATATTATGTTGCTAACATATGAATCCAGGTAGAATTATTTTTCCTTTAAAACATATTTTCTGCTCCAAATGAGCATAGCGGTCGATGTAGTTTCTAGGAGACATGATCGACCTGGAAAATAACTGGCCGTAACAAGACTAGCTTGTAATTCTTTACATTTTGACAAAGACCTAAAAACACATGTTTTAAGCTCTCGAGGGGACTGTATCCAATTACATATAAGAAAACAGGGCAAGGAAAATGCCAAGAAAAGATGTTAGGTGATAGAAAACCCTTATATTTATTGGCAATTTTTCTAAGTGGATTCAAAAATTAAAGTAAAGAAAAAAAAGTCATAAGCTACATTTATTTTACCGTGATAGACAAACATGTGCTTCTGATCAAAAAGGCCTGAGCGGGAACACATTGTTGTGTTTTGTAGCTGGGTTACCCCAGATACCAAAATAACCTGCTGTGCAAAACAGTTGGTTGATGTAGACTCAAAGTTATTTCAAGGACCTCCCCAAAGAGAATTGTGCAAAATGGGAAAAAAGTCCTTCATGCTTCAGTCAGTATAAGATAAACCAAATTACATTTATTTGGAAGACCTTGCAAGCAAACTGCAACTGCTCTGCTGTTTCCAATTGCGGATTTTTTTTTTTTCTTTGCTGCTTTTTTTCTCTTGGTTTAATCTGATGTGACATTGATCCTTCTCAATATGGACACGCTATTAGCGACAGAGAAATGATTTTGGAAATTAAGAATTACAAACAAAGAGGCTTTTCATTTCAGTGACATCAAAAGAAATTCTACACTTGCCAGTCGCGTAGCGAGCGTTTTCCTGAAAGGCACCTTCATGGTGGCGCACATCAACTTTGTTAATTGAGCTACTGATGATCCAGTCTTAACAAGAGGAGAGTTGAGGAGTCAAATGAGAGTGGGAGTGAGATGGAGGGAGAAAAAAAAAAATGGAGAAACTTGAGCCTTTTAGTTATCCACCCACTGCGGAGACAAACGGAACGAAAGCGAGATCAAGACGGTGGAAGAGAGTGTAATGATGTAGTTAATAGCTGCTTGTTGTGAACGCTTCACGAAATTGCCACCAACAGTTTTTCCAACATCAAACGAACATCAGACCATTAATTTGTGAAAATCCTATTAAACCTGCTGCGAGGCCCTATAAACAAGACAGCATACTGTTTCCTGCTCATCCTGCCTTTTCATGCCTTTGAAATGTACACTTGAGTAACACTTAGCGGCATCAAACACTTGATTACCACCTAAGACTGAGACCAGTGCCACACACGTTCTCAAGCTCCTTTACGGATTTAGGACAAATTGCACTGGGGAGGCAAAGGATTGCAAAAGAAAGGAATCCAGCCCTACTTTTAATGGCTGAAGTAGATTCTTCCTACTGGATGTCTTATTTAGTTACAGAGTAGCTGTCAAATGAACTTTACACAGACAGGTCTTGAGTGTTTGTCAGAGCCAAACTCTTGTCTCCTGTGCTTTACCTATCTATCCACCCCAGCCTCCTCCTTACACAGACATTCTTTGTAGTGTGTTTGTCCTGTGTGCCCGTCATTATCACCCTCCTCTGCAACAGCACCTTCACACATGCATGTGCTTTTCATGCACAGACGAGCCAAAGACACATCAAAGGGCAAGCCAGAATCTCAAAGTACACGAGTATTCATATCTGGTAAAAAGCCTCCATCCAGCTTAACCAACAAAGGCAACAAGTACTAGCCAATTAGAGGCAGAGTTCCTCTAGTGAGGGCTGTTAAAAAAAACATTAAGGCGTTAATCAATCAGCACCTTTGATGGGTGGGTGTGCTAATATACCTTATTAAAAACAACAATAGTTTTGATTCATATCACTATTAAGAGTTTGTTTATCTTGATAGACAGAGTGGGGCGGTGGTGGAGGATGTGCTCTTCTAGCACTGCTAAAGATTATTTCTGTTAATTAATAATCTGGTTAAAAATTGTGAAAATAGTGGGAAATGCAGTCACAAATACCCAGAGCCCAAATTGACACCTTCAGAGTGAACTGATCGGGGACATCTGGCCTCGCAAGTGAGAAACCTTGGTATTATTTTAGATTAGGACCTCAATTATGCTGCCCATTTACTGCTTTTTATTGTTTACATATCATTGCAAAGGTAAGACCTTGACTGAGCCAGCAAGATGCTGAAAAGCTTGTTCATGCCTTTGTTTTTAATTGTCTTGATTACTGTAATTCAGAATGCTGCTGCCAGGGTTTTAACAAAAAACTAAGATGAGAGATCATATAACTCCTGTTTTACGTAATCTACGCTGTATCTTTCAGAATTGATTTTAAAGTGCTTCTTTTAGTTTTAGTTTTTAGGCCTCGCCCCCTTTTATATCACAGACTCCCTCTCATTTTATTATCCTTCACAAACCCTTAGATTCTCCACAGCTGCTCTTTTAACTATCCCCAGGGTCACCACTAAAACCTTCGATGATGCTGCTTTTAGCCAATATGGTTCAAAAACTTGGAACACTTTGCCTTTAAACATTAGACTTGCTGATTCAGTAGACAGTTTCAAACGGCAACACAAAGCATATCTTATTTCTTCTATAGAGTAGATCTTCTATACATGCCCCTCATTGTGTATGTACTTTAATTTTTAATTTGTTTTGTGTGTGATTTTTGTTGTTGTTGTGTTTTTATTTGCTGCAGAATTGTAAAGCACTTTGAGCTGTGTTCCGTGCATGAAAGGTGGTAGATAAATAAAGTTCATTCATTCATTTATTCAGTACTACAAACCTCCAAATTATTAAAAAAAATACTGAAATTATTTATATAATTATAATCACATCCTCCCATTTCTGTGCTGGAACCATTAAAATGTTTTTGCATGAAAAATGGAGATGATCGAAATAGTGTCCAGTTCAAGTAAAATAAGCCTGTGAAATGTTTTGACCAAGTTCTGAAATCAGTAAGCAGAATCTCAATCATTAAAATCCAAACCATACCGAACCCCATGACTGTTTGGCGTTTGTGGGGTTCTGTATAATTGCCCTCTCAGGGCATTTCAGTCTGTACAACCACATCCAGTTGTCAAGCAACCTCACGCCAGCCTGTGATTACCCTACACGCTATGATTGAAATCTGACTTCTGCTATTCTGTGCTGCACCTCCTGCTGCTGCGGTACGGAGCAGACAGTTTCAGTCCATAATTGCAGAGTCTGATTAATTTATTGATAACACACTTAGATGGTGGGGATGGTGGGCAAATAATGTCATCGGTGTGGGCCCAAACACTGTGCAACACCAATAACAACTACCACCATGGACAGCCTAGTCTATTACAGGCTTTGGCATGATTGGGCTGCTTTTCACCCTTAGATTTTGATACAAATTAAACAAATTAGTAATATAACACATTAATTAGTAGGCTGTAGAGGTCCATTTATTATTTTTTTTAACCCATTGGACAGAGCCATGCCAGCCATGCTAGTTTAGCTAATTATTTACTCACTGACACTATATATATTGCATACAAATGACAAATTGGCAGTGGTTTTAGCCTTCTTAGATAACTAATGGCAAGAAAGTGAATAAACACAATTCTCGAAATGTCCAACTAATTTCTTTTAAGGATGCTGTAGGAGGCAGGATGGAAGCAGCATCCAGTCATCCACCATGACCTTTCCAAAAGAGGTTTTAAGGTGCTACTTCTGCCTCTGCTTCTCAGAGACACGAGTAACTCCTCTCCAGAAAAAAAACAACCGATTGCTGTCATTTTTTCTAGCGAGGACGTATAATATAATTTAATGGAATGAAACTTAAACTAAAATAAAATACAGATCTCAGTGTTTTTGCAGTAATCAAGCATACTGTTACAGTAGCTCAGAAGGCGCTGGTTGAATCAGCTGACTGGCATTGGCTGCTTCATTCATTCATTACTATGAGTGGCAACTACAAAGTGGCCTTTATAACCTGACACTTCCCACTAATTACTCTGCTGATACACTCACATGCCAACCACCACCCCAACATCCTCCTTAGACATCATGCTTTTAGTATTGTTGACTTTTCTAAGGTTCACTGTGTGTGTGTGTGTGTGTGTGTGTGTGTTAGAGATGGGGCTGATCTGATATTGGTAACGGGGCGTAATATTGATGTAAGGCATTCCTTGGGTATCAGACGTACATCACAGATAAATTCCTGTTTGTAATTAATATGCTAAGCATCGCAAATTGACAGCTGAGTAATGCTTTTAATGTCAACTCTATATTAGCATCACACGCAGGAAATGCACACCCATACAAAGTTAAGATATTCAGCAGGAGTGAAGAAATGTATAACAATATGGTGTAACAATAAACCACCATATTCTGAACAAATATATTACAAAAACTAACATTTGCATTTTGGAACATAAAATGGCAAACTTAGACTCAATGCATCATGGGAAATTATACAAGCAAGGGCCGTCTCTCAGCTCTGTCGGCTGCACATATGAATGCCACAAGCCATAATCCTACAGCAACCCACAATTGTTGTAGGACACCATTACATCAGTTACATTACACAAACTACACAAGCTTTCCTTATAAAAAAATATGATAACAATAACAATGTAATAATAATAATCAAGGAAAAAAAGAGTGCTGGTATCAGTGATATTGGTATTGATATTGGTAGATATCCAAATTCAGATATCAGATCGTAACTGAAAAAAGTAGAGTGGTGCATCTATGTGTGTGTGGACATGTATTACTGTGGGGGCATGGATCTGTCTATACAGTCACATTGAGGAGACCTGCCATCCTTTTTGGGACAAAAAAAAGAAGTTCCCATGAGTAAATAATTAAATTTTAAGGGTAAGATGTAATTTAAGGTTAGGATAAGGTTAGGTTTGGGTTAAAAACAGGGCAAGGGTTGAGCTTAAGATTAAGGGCAAGTCTCTAGGAAGCGAGAGTGTACATGGACGCAATGTCCTCTGAAGTACTGGAAACACAACTGTGTGTGTGTCTCTGTGTGATGAGAGGATACATCCTTTTTGTTCAGATTCTCTGAGACCTCCCTCAAAGAGCGGAGCCTCTTTCAGCAAATGGGTAAATGGTCAATTCCTTGACGTAAATGTCTCTGACTCATCTGATTACCTGCTGCTATTTTCCAACCAAAACCTCTTTTACTGTTTTACAGCCTTTATAGAAAATACTGTTTATCGCTGTCTTTGTTCTTTTTACTTTAAGCAAACCTTTAACATTTATATTTCTCTTAGAATAGATGGAAAAAAACAACATGTAATTTTGCCATTTTGCCATATTTTGCCTACACAGGCAATTCAAACTCAGGGCAATCTTTGTGAAAGTGTGAAACACTGCACAGTGTGAAAGAAAACAGCTAAAATGTTGTAAGAGGGTTTTGTTAAAAAAGCAATTGCAGTATTGATTTGTAGCTCCCATGAATATCACTACACCTCTGATAACAGAAAGCAAGAGAGAAAGCATGATTTGCAGGAGGGTTTGCTGACACGAAGACTACTGATCCCTTTTGTACTGCAATTTGTCATAACATTGTTGACAAGCAAGTTCTCGGCACACACATAACAAAGAATGCCTGGAATCACATTGTGTATATAATGAGGCATGCACATACTGTTAATACGCACTGTGCATACAGTGCACACTCAACCACATAGACACACAAACAAACAAAAGGAACAGAAGACAGAAGAGCCACCAGCTACTCTAAATCCTGCTTCTCGTGGCACAATGTTTCTGTTGATGACACGCCTGCATCATAAAATTATGATCACATACGGCTGCTGCACGTAATGTATCACCACATAAGTGCATAAGCAAAGCAAAGCACGCACCCACATTTAAAGAACTCAATCATTTAGAGATGCTGGCTCCATTTTCTCCTTGTACACTTAGTTGTTTAAGACTTCTGAGCCTATTCTCATTCCCAGCTTGTCAAATACCAATGTTTTGTTACTGCCCCTCTGCAGCACCTACAGATATGAATGGTACCCATTAACCAGGCTTTCGACATAGTATAAAGAGAGACAGAGTCCACATAGATGGCTCAGAAAACACAGGACTTTCACCCAGAAGGCCAGGGTGTCTATCCCACACGAAAACCAGAACTTTGTTGTAAGATAAGTTGCAAAGAATTGAACAAAAAAAGTTGTAAGGCACATAACGTCAGTTGTGTTACATGACTTGCTAAACCTGCCCAAGTTTTGTTGCCTAAACATACCCAAACTACTACTACGTTTCACAACGTTAAACACTTGTTAAAAAGGCTTTCCATTAACGTTGAATACAGACGCTATAGATATTGTTGTGCATGAGTATGGAGATCAGTTGAAACTTTTAACCTTGTTTCTAATCTGGGCGTTATTTTTGAGATAATCATTCCTATCAGTTTTGATGACATTTTGCAGTGTTGTCATTGGTGAGCAATGTTACCAAGTATTTAGTGACATCAGTACAGTGGACAGGCTGAGTAACACAAACCGTGACACATGTTGTTAACACAATTAAAGGTTGAACCAAACTGTCAAAGCTATTTCAGTCAGACAGCTCACGTTTAAGAATGTTTACTGCAGCAGTATAACAAAGTCAGAGTTTAGGCTCCGACCTCATCACTCCTCACAGATCACGTTTACGTAGAGATATCAAGGAGTGATGAAAACATATCTTGGACCCCCTGTTGGAGCCTGCAGATGGATGCTGGGGTGGTGGTGGGGCTGAATAAAAAGGCGATGATGCTGTTGCAAAGAAGCAATGGCACTGGCACGCAGAGGGAGAGATGGAAGGTTTCAGCAGTTTGGTATGTGCTACAGAGTGTGAGGCGTGTCATGTGTGATTGCGGTGCAGCTCGAGTTGTTTGCCTGAACTAGCTCGCAGGCATTGCTACATTTGGGGCTGCAAATTTATTGAAACATTTTCTGAATAGCAAAATGGCTAAATCGTAGAAGCTGCAATTTTTTAATAAAGGAAAAATGTGTTACAAAACAGCATTATGACAACATTATGTAGGGATACAGAGATGGCCTGACTCACAAATTTTGTAGGGTTGTCACAATACCAGAATTTTAAACTTTGATACACTGCTAATATAAAAAAAAACAACACTCACAATCATCTTTTTCAAAAAACTGACAATTTGCATACATTGCTGGTGCAGAAAAACACAGTCTGATTTTGTTGCAAGCCAAATTCCAAGCAGGACAAATAAGACTCAACTGAACTGAGGTCTCGAGTGAACACTTAGATCTTTTCTTTTTATAACTTTGGTTCTTTCAATACTATCAAACGTTAGTACTGTATTGTTTTTAATTATGTTGTATGAGACAGGCATCAATACTTTTGACTTTTTCACTTCAAGACGTTTGTTTGATGCAGCTGCCAATAAACATCAGATGATTATTTTTTAGTAAATCACTAATTGTGAATCATATCAGAACTGTCTAAATAATCTCAATATGATTATGTTCTTAACATATTGTGCAGCCCTAAACCCTTTTTATTTGGAAATTATACTCAAGTGAATACATCGTTTCACACTTCATGTTAGTGACAATTATGGTACATCTTTGGAAATATCTTTGGAAAATGTAATTTACAATGCACAGCAAGGGTGATACTATTAACGTTTGAAAGAGAAAACAAAATCAAAGTCAGTGTTGCAAAATTGTATTTATGACTTTTATAATCCTGACACAGGAGTGATGATCAAAATCATGAAACTTCGGGGGTTGAAGAAGTCCCTTTAGAGCTACAAGACGAAACTTTATAGGACTTTTGTTGTCAACAAAGAAAGCATGAAATGTCTTCTTCTTTATACCCTTGTGAAGATGTCAAAAACATGACAGAAGTTGGCTGTGAAAAGCTGTTACTGGCGATACTTGTTCTCAGTTTTGACAGTGCTCTGCCTCACTTAAATTTTTATTTCCTACTTCCTGTGCTCTGGCAAAATACAATGTAAGATAATACTGCTGATACATTTTTATATAAACATCTTGCTAAACCCTTCGGGGGCAAGATAGTACCTGCTGAAACTGGTATGCAGACCCACCCCAGTGACTGTAGCTCAGGCCATCCATACAAACTATAACCAAACACTCGTACAGAATCTCTCTTTCATAAAAGCTGCTTCCATGGACCTCTGGCCCTGATAACTCCCCCATCACACACTTGTCAGAAGCCATAAGCTCTGCGCTGGATGAAGTCCTCGTCACTGCCGTTGCTGCTGGTGATCGAGAGGAGGAGGCTGCTCTGCTTCTGTCCTGGAGACACATTCACCCTCTGATGGGAGGACGACAGGCTTCTCTCCACCGCGGCTCTCTCATTGAACAAGGCGCTCAGGCATTCATGCGTGAGAGAAAACTGTAGTTCGATGAAAACTGGATCTCGGAATATACTTCTGCTCTCTCCGGGCCTGTTCTGCCACATGTTTGCAAAAAAAAAAATCTTTACCGTAATAATCTCCAGACACTAATATATTGATTATAAACAAACAGCAAGGATCAACAGCCTCTACCTGCAACTGTATTGTAACACTGTGTACAACAAGGTCAGATTTGTTTTGGTTATGCATATCAGGAAAGAGGAGAGGCAGACAGGAAGTGCTGGATGCTGGAGTCACACAAACACCACCAGCAGTAAATGAAGCGTGAAATGGTCCAACTATATCCAATCGTCTAAATGTCTTTTGTAATTATACCAAAGTAGGGTTTTATTTATTTATCGTGTGATGTTCTTCCTGTTATGTTGTTGATTTCTACCATACCATATTGCTTCATAATGTAATATTTCCCTGTTAATAGTAATGCAGTTCACAAATATTGGTTTCATACCATGGTTTGGTCATACTAATACATTTAGGGGTGAGTATCAGTCAAAACACACAGGCATCGTAGCTTCAGTGGCTAATTATTAGCTTCTGGAGGCAGAAAGTCGTGACATCATGTACATGATCAAAAAATTGCCACCGATTAATTTATCATATATTGGTACTCTGTACAGTATACACACAATTCAGTTGGTAACCTTAAATGTACTGAGAATGGTACCCAAGAAGCACCTCTGGAAATAGCAAAACATTGTTATACGACAGCAGAACCTCCAAGGAAGGAATTCTGACTTTGGTGGTTTGGTGGAAAAATATGTTAGATTGAACCCAGAGAGCACAGTTCATGTCCCATTCCCTCTCAACATAAACCATCAAGGCAATCTTACCTACAATCCCATTCCATTTAAATGTAATTTAATATGAAAGTTGAAAGTTTATTTTCTTTTGGCACAAACACTACTTGGTAAAGGTTAAGGAAAAGTCATGGTGGTGGTTCAGAGAAATCAATGTTGCCTTTTTGGAAGAAAGGAAAGGAAAGTTAGCCTTGCATTTTTAAATTTACCGGTCTGCTGACCCAACTTTCCACTCTGACAGGTCTTGTGGTGCCATGACAGCTGAGAAACTGCAGTCAAGATTTGCATGGATGGTTGTAAAGATAAACAAAGGCTATTTTTGGCATTTAAACAACAACCTCTTTTTTTGGGGTGAGGAAAGCCTCAATCTTTCACAAAATTTGACTTCACCATAACTATAAGTTAAGTAAATAGACAGAGGAGAGCAGAGGTTCCATGCAAGCAAACCTGTCCTGTTTAAATTTGTCACATTTAGGCCTAACAAACATGTTGAATGCCATTCCTTTCTCATAAAACATTTATAAAACCAGTTTTTGGAATATATTTAAACTAGTATTGTTTACATTTGTGTTCATTAGAAGGGGTCATTTGGATTATTTCAAGTGGGACTGAATGGGGGACTTATCAATACTCAGATGCAGAGAGGAGAACCAGCTAAAAAGTATTTTAGCCACTAAAAGCTAGTACAATGACTTTTTAACTGCTTATGAAATAGTCTAAGTTTAATCCTGAAGCCTCCATATGATGCTATCTTTGGAATAGTTTCCTTTAAACACCCTTTTCCAACTGGAAAATGTCATTATATATAAACCAAATGTTAGTCTTTCTGTCCCAACCAAATAGCGAGATCAGTAATTTTACATTAATGAACACAGGAGTTGCTGCTTCTGCTCCTTCAACTGAATGGTTTGTTTTTATTATTTTCTGACTTTGGTAAATCCAAACTACACTTTTAAAACACAGAAATCACACAGTATCACAACAGATCAAGGCAGAGGCAGACTAGCAACACCCACGTTCTGCAAGATAAAATTGCTGGTTTCGCCAACGGGGTCTGGTTGATGGTGGTTTCCGATCAGAGGAGGCTTGTTAAACAAAAATATTCTAAATACACTTAAACTATTTTTCTTTTTAGATGGGCCACTCCTTTCTGCTTCTCCAAACTGGAAGTGTGTCAACCACCATCTCTACAATGACAACTGATAAGCACCCCACGCAACATCAGATAATCAAACCTATCGCTTTAAGGTTTGCTGATCACCAATCAGTATTAAAGGTGTAAAAAATGTATCCATAATGTCGCCTCAGTCTAGAATGTTCTTCCAAAAAATCCTTGTGTCCTTTTGATTTGATAAATGAGATATTTATTTTTTGAAAAATGCTACTGATTCCTTATTTTTATGTATTGAAATCCGAACAAACAAATTCTCAAATTTTGGTGTCAGTTGCTTTAAGCATTAAATTGCTATTTTCCAAAGCCCCTATAAAAATGTTTTCACACATGGCCTGACGTAGGCTTTTGCATAATGTTGCTGTCTATCAGCACTGTAAACTACGCCACCACTTTTTTGCTAACGCCTGACTTTCCAGTTCAAAAAGCCAGAAAAGAACGCAGATGAAGTCACCCGTTCATATTAAACCCCTATACAGATGTAGCATATTATCTTTGGTATGGTTGTGTTTATTGCAGTTTTATGTGATATTATGTTCCTTAACGCTCGCTTCTTCTCTGTTCTTCTCTCGTGTTCATAGCTCCAGATACTCCATGCAATCGTACGCCCATTTATCCCATCCCGTTTTACAATCTCTTTCAAATGCGCCGTCCCATCTAAAGCATCCACAGCACGATGGCGGAATCATAAACACGAGACAGATGATGCACAATAGGCTCTTCTTCCTCCAAATCTAAATGACATGATTACGCGGCACAGCGCAGGTATTACGTCAAGCCTCCTGCATGCTGTCCTCTCTACAAACATGTTTACATATAATTGAAACACTAATCACTCCATAATTACAAGAGACAACTCCCTACATCAAATGAAGTCAATGTAAAAGCCCGTGGGCTGACAGCAGAAAGGAGAGGGAGAAAGCACGGGAGATGAGGCGTGATATAAAAGTTATGGCCCATGAAGAAGAAGAAAGGAGGAGCTGACATTTTGACTAATATGCTACTGTCTGTGGGTATGGCTCAACTACACACAAGAAATCATGGAGCAAGAGCATCTTACGTTCACAGAAATCATTTCACAACACCACAAGCTACTAAATTATTAAAGGAAACATGATTTTGTTCATTTTACACTCATTCCTACCTCTGATGCGCATGTAACAGCAGCAAATGCACCAATTCAGACTCATACTATGTGTGTTGAGAAGAGGAGTCAAAAAAGAAATCCTGTTAATTGATTTGTGTGTTTTACAAATACACCCCGGTGTATCTGTTACATGAATCAAACGTGCAACCAGCTGACTGCTTTCAGCATTAAATTAAAGCCACAAAGCTGCTATGAGATTTGTGACCCCACGCCAGGAGAGGGAGGGGAATGAAAGAAAATCAGCATTATTCCTCACATAACAGGTGCGTTTTTCTGCAATCACAGTGGAAGTAATATTGTTAAGTGCCAGTACGCCTGTTGTTCACTGCTTTTGAATCCGCTGAATCCATTAATTCATCGCTCCCATTATTGCATTTGATCAGACCTTGAGAAAAGAGAACCTCTTCCACGTCGAGGATTTGCAGTTTGAAAAATCACATTTTACATTACGCCGCTCAGATAGCTGTAATTCTCCAGGCTTTTTAATCAGGCCTTTTAATGCAGTCCAGACAAAAAAAAACAAAAAACGAAAGATTGTTAGTGTAAAAACCTGTTATAACCTCTACTCTGAATAATACTCCATTCATTTTTTTTTTTTTTTTTTAACATTTATTATAATTAGAAATAGCTACAAGCTGCTCTGGGGCAGTGACCGGCCAGCAGGGGGGGATAAAGCACCGGTTCCTCTCTGCACTCACACTCCTCCGGTCCTCCCCTCCTCATCCCCGACTCCCTCTCCCCTGCCCCCTGACGGGAAAGGCCAACTGAGCTCTGGAGAATATTTATGAGCAAGGGAGAGCAATTGGTTTGAGATCATTCGACAAAGGAGGGAGGAAGGGAGAGAATAGGAGGCTAGTGGGGAGGGGGAGGGAGAGAAAAGAGAGATGCACGTGCAGATAGAGGCCGAGACAGAGGGTGGATTTTATTGTCTTTATTTGAACTTCTTTTAACCCACTGGTTAATTTAAAGTAATTACTTGTTGTTGTTACACTCTTAGAAATAAAAGTCCAGACTAGAACCATACAGGGTTCTTCCACTTGTCCGTATAGGAGAACCCTTTTTGGACACTATAAACGTTCTGCTAGGAGCCCTTTCAGAGAGTTCTACCTTCAAACCCAGAATAAAGGGTTATACCTAGAACCATATGTGAAAGGTTTCTCCCAGAACCTCCTATGACAGGTTCTAGAGAGGACCAATCTATGCTGTTATGGTTCTGCCCAGAAACCTCTTTGGGGGTACTATTCATAATATTTCTGCCTTCTAAGGGTGCTAACAGGAACACACCTCGGGGTCTACCGAGAACCTGTTTTATCTGGAGCTCACAAAAAGGTTCCAACCAAGAGCCTTTTTAGATTCCAGTGGTTTTATCTAGAACATACAAAGACAGTTCTAACAGGAATGTTTTAATATTCTGAGGGATTTATCTAAAACCCACACAGGGGGTTCTACTAAAAACCTTTTTATACTCTAAGGGTTTTATGTAGACCCCACTCAGGACATTCTACCAAGTACCTTGTAATATTCCAAGGGTTTAATCTAGAGCCCACCCATGGAATTTACTGAGAACAAAAAAGGGTTTTATCTAGTACCAATTTGGAGGGTTCCACCGAGAACCTTTTTGGATTCCAAGAAGTTTATCTAAAACCCACCCGGAAGTTTTTACTGGGAACCTTTTCATATTCCAAGGGTTTTATCTAGAACACACTAAGAGGGTTCTACAGAGAACCTTTTGATATTCTAATGGTTTTATCTTGTACTGACCCAGGGGGTCCTCTCGAGAACCCTTTCATATTATGGTGCAAAGAACCCTTCCTCCATGATTTCTTCCAAAAAGGGTTCTTTGGATGAAAAGGGTTCTTAATGGAACCCTTAGACTCACACGAAATTGAAGAAGAACCCTTTCTTCAAAAAAGGGTTCTTCAGAAGCAAGTGGTTCTCAGCACTTGAAGAAGAACACTTTTGGAACCCTCATTTCTAAGAGCGTGTTCCTCTGGCTTTGTCTGTGCTTGTATACATGCACTTGTAGTGTGTGTCACTGCTTTTCTAGAGTTATAAGGACCAAATATCCGCACAAACACGGAAGAAAACTGTCCAAACTGGGGACATTCTGGCCGCTCTTCAGTTTGGGTTTTGGACTTTAGGATTCCAACAAATAACAGTGACGATTGAAGAGGCAATAATAAGACTTTTACTGACCCATAAAGGACCGTAATGTGTTTGCAGGAGGCAGAACAGTGTTGCTGATCAATACGAATGACTCAAAGATTACTTTGTCGGCTTTCAAAATTCATGAGTCTGTTTTGGAACCAAAAAAAAAAAAAACTGCGCAGCACAGTGCATTTTGAAGGCACTTGTGATCTCTTCAGTTCTCAGCTAACTGGCATCCTCGACTGCTCAGCGATGGATGACAGTGCTCCGGGTGCAGGATATTTAAAGCCTAAAAAGACTTGTTTTTCAAGACGAGGAAAGCAAATGACAATGCAGGGACATTATTCCACTTTTTAACACGGTGAAATTCTACTTCCTCACTTGAGTTTTCACTGGATTTCGGCTCTAATTAGTCTGCTTACTTTTATTCTTCAGGGGAAACTGAAAAGGCCACTAGAGCTCAAGGGGAAAGGAGGGTTATGGACTTGTCAAGTTTGCATTCCTGGATATTTGCTGAAAGAGGTCACTAGGAGTCATGCCATTTAGTGGAATAGCTTTGGAAATGAAAGTGGTCAGACAGTGCCTGCGCGGGTTTTACTAAAACTGTGAATCTTGTGTATGCAAATATCCGATTTTCATGCCAAGCGTGGTGCGGGAAGACAAAAAACAAGAAGGGAGAGTATAAAGACATCCTGAGAGACAGAAAGAAGAGGCCAGCGGAGAGGCAGCGAGAGGGAGGAAGTGATGGATGTGGGGAAGCCAATAGTGCTACATTCCGTATCTTTGCCTGGCATTGTCACCCCTGTCAGCTGCTAAATGCCAGTGTCAGTCAAACCTCTGTTCAGCTGGCATCAGCCGCTCCACTGCAGGGCTGTGGACGCTCCGACAGCATCGCTCTCATCAACGGGTATCAAAACACTTACCTGGCACGACACACAGCAACTAATACAGACACTCAGGCATGCACACACACACATACACACACAGTCACGGTCAGACATACAGTACTATATCCTGTAGAGAAGCTTATTGTTATCGGCAGAAAACATGAGGTCAACTTTTCATAAAAAATCAGAAAACCGGCAAGGTTTCACAAGATCGGAGAAATTTCTTATCCTCCAGAGGACCACAATGCCCTGAAGTCAAAACAGGAAAGTGCACTAAAATCCATTTACTATGGCAATTTGTAAAATAAACATGTATGTATAAGATGATATATCCATCTCACACATGTAAGATGTTACCCCTACACTGTGTGTGGGTCATGCTGCCTCGGACAGATGCAGAATGCACCGCCTGAAAGAATTTTTATGAGTATGTAGTTGAAGAGAATAAAACTCAGGGGGAAATACCGGCACGAACGCACACCCACACTTGCATACACGCAGACCACTAACAAATGAGGAGTGCCTGTGTGGTACAGTTAAGTTTTACAGCTGTTACACTATGGTTTGCTTGGGTACCTATGTCTAAATAATTCACTTCATATGCTTGGCAGAACACATAAAATGGCAGAATTGTCAAGATGAAAGAGTCAGATTTGGTAATATTTTAAAAAATACATACCGTGGACTGTTTCATGTAATACATCCCATTGACAACTACCTAATATTGTGTAAAATCATATGTGGAAGTTTGCATTTGAAATACTCAATAATTCCTTTAATTCTAATCTTTTGTCTCTATAAAGTGCAGAAAATTGTCTTTCTGTAGCAAGCTTTCAAACAATACCCTGCTGCTTCTAAGCACACACCCACTATACTTCACACCACACACTTCTGAAGCCATCCTGTCTACCCACTGTCACACATCAACTGGCTCAGTCAGATATCTGTTACGTCCCGCTGCTTTGCCCAAACCCTCCTGCGGTATCTCCACTTTGAGTTTCCACTGATATGCAGCATTCTGACGGTTTGTATCGTACTCCAACCATATGTCTCTGCTGCCCACAAAAAAAAGGAGGAATCAGGCACCC